>NC_090354.1:17800304-18430720 GCF_035084215.1 Heptranchias perlo
GCACAAAAGTGTTCAATTGTTTCTGTTTCTGCCGCTGTTCCTCTGCACCTCTGTAGAATAGAGCCTACTATTCCTGTGAATCAATATAACAGATATCTCTTGCATACAGGTGGACTTGGCTGTTTGGCTAATACCCAAGATATTCTTTGACACTGATTGAAATGATCCAGTAGCAAAGGTGTTTAGGGCAATTGTGACCTTTATAGCTATTGGTGGAGCAGTTCCACTCACAGAGCAGTTCCTCAGGTCCTCGGTTAACATTTGAAACAGTTCAATAACTGCATCTGCGGAAAGCCTCAGCCTCTCAGACACTGTTCCTTACTGTTCCATGTAGGTCATTTGGCCCAGTTGACCCATTCTCTTGGATACGGTCTTGAAGGTCTTACATCTGTGTGCCTTCTCCTTTCATTTGTCCTGCTCATCTGATAAAATATTGGGCCAGATTTTGCTGTCAAAATAACAGTGAGGCTAATGCCACTCGCCGTTATTTAAGCAAATGGTACAGTAACTTCAGGCAAGGGGCCGATGCACGGTTAAACGCGGATATCCAAAGGTTGCTGTCCGAGGCACGCCGTTCCATTATTAGCTTCGCGAAAGCGACATCTCACGGTTTGCCTCACTGTTGAAATGCATCGAATGGTGTGAAGTTGCTGTATTTGTGCGGTAGATACGAATTAAACTCGCTACAGAAAGTTCGGTCTTGTCCATTCCAGTCTAAGTACCCTTTCAATGACACAATATGTGTTAATTACTGCCAATCAACCTCTCTGGCACTGAAAATTACCTATTACAAATGTGGAGTCTCATTCCTTCAGGTTTTAATTGTTGTCGGAGATTTTTAAAATGTAAAATTTTAAATTTAACATTTTTAAAAAACTTTTCCTTTCTGTCTTTTTTCTCCTCTCTCTTAATCCAATCTTTCTTTCCCTTTCTTTACTTCTCTTTCTGTACCTGATTTGACATTGAATTCACCCACTCGAATTTACACCTCCTTCTCAGTCTTTGTGCTGTTAATTTCACAATCCTTCAATCTGTTTGGTTAAAGAGTTACACAGTTGCTTGCCCTGTTCACTCGGGTCCCAGATGCCCTGTTTCTCTCGCTGCGACATTATCAGCTCGCACTTTCAGCAAATTGCCACGCAAAAAATTTACAAACCTAAACATGCAAGGGCAAGTCTAACCAACGGCAGACGTCGTTAGATGCCCTGCCACAGCAAAATTTGGCCCAATTGTTGCTACTATAGGAGAAACTATGTTACTGTGTTTTCAGGAGGCTTTGCTCCCTTTGTAAGCTGAGTTGGAATTATAAGTGATTTGGTCCACAGACCCTTTAAGCATGCAGCAATTGCAACATGGCTCATTAAATTGGATTGACCCCTCTCACATTAACACACTTAATTGTTGTTTTTCTGATAGCTCCAGTAACCCTTTTCTGATGTTGGAAACGGTAGTTGGAGACTTGTAACCTCTGCTTTCAAGAGATAAAGAGTTGACCCATGCAGTGCAGCAGCATGTCATTGCACTGTTGGAAAAATTCCAAATGTGTAACTTTACCCTGTATTCACTTTATTCAATGTTCACAGGTATGCAGGACCACGAAGTTCCCATTGTAAAACTAGGTAATAGAGAACAAATAATCACCTCTAGGACAAGCTTAGCATGACTTTGTATTTAACCACTCGTCTCTGTGATATCAATCTAAGTCTATTATCAGTACTTACGTGTCTGTGTAAAAATAAAAAGATTTGAAAATGTTGGAAATATGAAATAAAAACAGAAATATGACAGAGGAGGTATTTTCCTCACTTGATTGTTGTTTCAATATATCTTCCCATATAAGCTGTAATAACTTGTTAATTTTGGGTCACAGCAAGGTGGAAAGTTTGAAAGCAGCAAGTTTCAGCAGTCAACCAAATTAAGTTAATATTGTTGCTGAACTGGAAATGAACTCCTATGACCTTTAAAACAAGTGTAGTTGTGGGGCGGGGTTTGCTTGGGACTTTATATATAGGCATAATGACACTGGGCTCAAGGAATGGGAAACGTGGGCATGTAGTTGGAGACAGGGATATGATAGAATACATTCCCAAGCAAATTTCTGCCTTTTCATCCCAGATTGACTGAAAAATCAGCCACTGACAGGAAGGAATTCTAGGCTATGATTCTGCCAGCAACGATAAGTATATGATGATTGGAGGGGAAAGCACAGTTAAAATAAGGCATACCAATTACTTTATTGAAACTGCCCCCACTGTTCCTGATCTTTCCCAGCTGATTCACCTTGGCAAACCTTCATGATACCATCCATTGCAACCTCACCCAGATCACTAATATCCTGCAACAGTTGCAAACTGCTCCGTGCACAGCTTTGGGTAACCGACAGAAGATTGGCTCATTCATTCGGCTGTCACCCTCCTCCATACACCTCAGTGATGTTGTAAGCAAGGGGACTACCGACAGCAAACAGCTTGGAATTAAGAAGCAAGCTCAGGCTGGAGTCCTCCACAAAGTCTGATGCAACGCCACGCATGCTCCAAATTCTGATCTCTACCCACAGCTCCACATCAAGTAGGCGTCAGCAAGAGAAACAAGACAGGAAAGAAATGTACCTAGTGACACGAGGGAAAATAAACAGTTGATTATGCTGTAAATATTATTTAGCGTTTAAAGCTGCTTTTAGTTGACTCCAGTTTGACTTAATTTTCTTTTCAGTTTCTGTGTACAACACACCCGATAAATTATAGTGCATTTTATCTTTTTACTAATTAAACGCTGTGAGGTGTTATACGGTGACCAGTAATTGCTATTTGACTTCAAGGTGCGTGCAATTGTGCACCTTTTCAGATATTGTTTTGTCTCTTCATTTTGGTTAAGTGGTATTCTGCACCTCTAATACAAAACATTTTTTTTCATGTAGTTTCATCTATTTGCTTCATTTGAATGCTGGACACAAGGGATACCTATTAGACCCAGGCATCAAGCATGCGAAAGTGGATGGAGGGACCCCAGAAATCTTTTGTTCAACCAGGGCCGGTGCAAACGCTCACCTTGCATAGGCAAAAGAGGAGCCCAAGAAAGCTCAAGAATACTTTATCTACTTTTGCAGGCAACATAGACGCTGTCTGCATCCCATGTTGTGGGAGACCTGCAGGGTCCACGGGGGCAAAACTCCACCCCAAATCTGGTCCAACTTCACTGAGACCAAAAGATCTGCCAAGGTTGGACATGTCTTTGAAGTGCATAAAGGTCCAGCTCCCTGCCTCCAGAGATATGCCCCACTCAAAGGAAGGTGGATGTCCCACTCCACAACTACCTTCATTTAAAGGTCATAGGGGCTCATTTCCAGTTGAGCAACATCATTAATTAAATCTGTGAAGCACTTTAGGTGTTTTTCTATGTTAAAGACGCTATATAAATACAAAATGTTGTTGTTGGTTGGCTGCTGAAACTTGCTGTTTTCAGGTTTCCCACCTTACTGTGGCATGAAAGTAACATGGTGTCGCAAGAATAGACAGAACTACTTCCCAAAAACTTCCCACCTGCCAGGTGGAAAATACTGCCCCGATTTTGGATCAATTGCTAAAAGCAATATTGCATAAGCGTACCAACTCAAAATCAAAGAAAAGCATGATCTTGAAGTTATTTGGTTGCGACATTCACTGTGGCCGAAGTCAATTTGTGTCATTTCTGAACTATCTCAAATTATTGTGTAACATCTCAACACAAACTTTTTGAACCAATACCACATCAGTACCGAAGGAGCATATAGCCTTATTTGTATCCAAATGCAACTGGCAATTCTTATGATTCCTGTCAGACAAGGGGCAATTTTAACTGAACCCGCCCATCGGGAAACTAACGAGATCGGGTGCAATGTTGGTTTTACACCACACCTGATTTTACTTTCCTTTGAAGTCAACGGATCAAAAGCAAAATACTGCGAATGCTGGAAATCTAAAATAAAAACAGAAAATGCTGGAGAAACTCAGCAAGTCAGGCAGCATCTGTGGAGAAAGAAACAGAGTTAACAGAGTATAAAGAGATCATCTTCCTGTTCTGACGAAAGGTCTTTGACCTGAAACGTTAACTCTGTTTCTTCCTCCACAGATGCTGCCTGACTTGCTAAGAGTAATATTGGGTGGGGTGTAAAACCAGCGTTCCAACCAATCCCATGGGTTTCCCTCCTGGCGAGTTAGGTTAAAATTACCCTCTCTGTTCCTACAGCAACCAGATAAATACCTTCCTGAAACTATCTTGAAAATTCCAACTCAGCTACAGCAACACAACATCAGCCCTGAACCACCCACATCCCTACCGATTGTGCAACTGGTCCACAGCCTGTGGCAACCATCAGAACACAGGGGCCTTTCCCTCCAGCAGCTCAACTGAGACAACAACAAAAGAAGTCAGACAGCAGCCATCAACACTACTCAGACTTTTGTATAAACAACTGAAATCGCACTAAGAACTATTAATAAAAGACGTAGCACAAACAGAATTGGTCGTGGGAATTCATTGAATCAAGAAAATATTTAAACAGGAAACTGGCCCAACGTGATAAGTTTGTAATACGTGGCTCATGAGATCTAATTCTTTGATGAACTCTTTTCTCCAATGGCCTCAAATGCACAGTGCTCTATTTGATATTCTACAAAGTAATACATCTGTTGGTAATGGTTTAATACTTTAGATCAAGCAGATTGATCAAATCCAGCACATGCACCAACCATAAAGCTGACTCCAGTTTAGAAGCCTGTTGCACAAATTGTAATTATCTTTGGAGGGACCTGCACTGGTCTTACTGGTTCATGTAATTCTTGCCAGAACCAATCTACAGCTAGTATTGGCCCGTCACAGATCTCATTACATACAGGCTGCAACGATACAGGTCTGATATCCATTCTGATCTATTATTAGTATATACATTATGAGGCTTTAAATAATAATAATTCCTTCTTTGGCAAGTCTGATCTTCATTAGCATAACAAATCTTTCTCCATTAAAGAGCATAGCACAACTGGAGAGGATTTGCTGGGAAGTATTCCTATTGCCAGACTGGTCTATCAAAACTGTTGAAAATTGGTTCAGACACCACTTTAAAATCCCTTTTGTGAGAATCATCAAAGTGAGGCGAGACAAAGAGGTTTTGTTTTCAAAAAGAACGATGTGTAACAAGGTCTGAATGAGAAACTTTAGTCGTTTGGAAGTTTTCCATCACGATTATTCTCTGTGATGCTTCTTAATTTTGTTAATTTTCATAAACCAGTTTTCCCTGAACAGTCCCATAGGCCCTGATATTAGCGGGGAGGTGGGGTGGCAGCAGTGGGGGGGAGCGATTGGGCACGTGGATAACCCGCCCAATAAAATCTGTCCGTTCCCCACGCGATCGCAAGTCAATTGGAGCCACTTAACGTGGCTTCCAGGTTTGCTGTCCGAAAACTACGCAGTGGGCTGACTGCACACTCGTATCACAGGCTGTCAGCTGGAGGAGCTCTACTTAAAGGGGAAGTCTTCCAACGGCTGCTCCTGGATCAAACACCCACTCAGCACAATGGAGCAGCCTAGGGGAAAGGCTGCTCCTAGATTTAGTGATGCTTCACTCCAGGTGCTACTGGATGGGGTGAGGAGGAAAAAGGATGTTTTCTACCTGGCGGATGGGAGGAAGTGGCCTGTCTCTGCCACCGAGAAGGCCTGGCTCGAGGTGGCAGTGGAGGTCACCAGCAGCAGCAAAATCTCCCGTACCTGGATCCAGTGCAGGAAGCGCTTCAATGACCTAACTAGGTCAGCCAAAGTGAGTACACTTGCTCATTCTCCTACATTCCGTCTTCCACATCACCGCCCCCACCCCCCAACTCATTCTGCACTGCCAACACTACTCTATCACATCACTCCTCACACCCACTCAAAGCTCATTCTCAACTTACCTGCATTTCCTCAGCACTTCCTCACCTCCTCATTACTCACCCCATCACTACCACTCAACCCAATCCTCATACAACGTCATGGCTCTATCTCATACTCACTCTTTGATGCATCTCTTTCAGGGTCAGCCGCACCCAAACCAATGCATTCATCGGTTGGCCACGTCACCATCACTCACTCACGTGTCTGTACTTTCTCCCCTTATAGGAGAAGAGAGCACAGAATGCACGGGAGAGGATGAGGACCGGAGGGGGGGGCCCGCAACAGATAGTCATCCTCACAGGCGTGGAGTAGGCGGCGCTGGAACTGAGCCGTACCATCGAGTGCCTGTCTGTCGGGGACGCCGAGATTGGCACCCGGCAAACATCTGGTGTCAGAACTTTAACATTCAGCACAGACAATATGAATTAATGTTAACATGCCTTGCCATCTTCAGCACCTCAGTATCCTGCTCATCGCAACATGACGCATCTGTGATCATGCTCAATATTGCCTTCTGTTCTCTTACAGGGTCCTCACGGACCGCTGTGACAGCAGAGGGTGAATCCTCAGAGGACCTGCCAGCTTCTGAGGGGGCACCATCACATTTGAGCGAGCCATCCACCAGCGCAGATACACACACCTCGGTGGGTCCCAGTCCGCAGTTAGTTGGGGTCGCACATGGTGAGTTACCACACACGCGAGTACAAGCAGACACTGGTGGCAGGGACAGCTGTGGATAGTCCGCGTCGGTGGGCGCACTCCTCTCCACTCAGCTGGGCACAGAAGCTGAACCCTGGGGGCCATCCTTTAAAAGGAGAATGATCGAGGGGCAGCAGCGCATTTGCGAGGTGCTGGAACAGGTGCCACGCGCACTCTCCAACCCTTGCATGAGTGGAATGGTGGCACAGGTACAGGAGGGAATGTCCAAGTTACTGTCACAGGGACGTGAGGGCTTCTCTGAGGCAGTGTCACGGGTAAGTGCGGGAATGTCTGCGATGGAGGAAAGGCAAGCCTCCATGGAGCTTCAAGCACGGCTCACAAATGAGTCCATTCAGGCCCTGACAATGGCTGTTTGGACTCAGAGAGAACAACATTCTGTCGCCTTAAACAGGCAGGCAGATACACTAGCACTGGCCTTATAAAGCTTCACACATGTCCTCCAAACTGTCATCCAGCAGAGTGGTAGGAGTGGTGTGGGTCTGGGCAAGGGGAGGAATGATGGTGAAAGGGGACATGGAAGTGGGGACGCTACTCAATGCACTCCCACATCTCACCCATTGCCTCCCTCTCAACCAGTACCCGCAATGCTGCCTCCTCTCCATTTGGAGAGTCTGCCCCTGCACAGGTGCAGGTGGAGCAGTCTTTGGAGGGGCCCCCACGGGCACCAACACTCAAAGGGCGTATTCCCAAAGCATCTAATCAGTCGGGGCATGAACAAGAGCAACCTGCCATTACCTCTGCTGCAGCCACAGGGAATGCATCACATAGAAGTAGTCGGAAGCGAAAGGCGAGGGTTTTGTAAACATGAAGGTGATGCACAAGGGTGTTTGACAGTTGGTCATGTTTTTTATTTATGTTTGCTTTTTGTTAAACTCACATTAAATATTATTATTGTCACCACTACTGCCACGTCTTGACCATTCTTGACTGGCTTCTGTAATAAGGCCTTTTCATGAGGTTCACCATGAACGCCCACACTTGATGCCACCCATTTGGTCACTCTACAGTGGGCGTATGTGTAGTTGCAGGCCTGTTTTGTGCAGGGAGGATTGGGGGGGGGGGGCGGTGGTGTGGCCGCTGCCCTATCCAGGTGGTAAGGATTGGAATCTTCACACTGTCTGATGTTAGGAGAACCTTTCACATATCAGTGACTCCCTGGCCTCACGAGCAGCCGGGTGAGCCACTGTTCTGCTCATGGGTTGCTTCTCCTCCTCCTCCACCTCCTCCTCCTCCACCTCAATGTGGGTGTCAGATGTGGATGGGGCCTCCTCAAGCGGCACCCCTCTCTGTTGTGCCATGTTGTGCAGGGCACAACACGTGACTGTAACGCGTCCCACTCTGTCTGGTGCGTATTGAAGTGCTCCCCCAGAATGATCAAGGCACCTGAAGCGCATCTTGAGCAGCCCTATAGCATGCTCAATTGTAGACCTGGTAGCAATGTGGCTGTCGTTATATCGACGCTGCTGCTCGGTGATGAGGTTCCTCAGAGGTGTCATGAGCCAAGTGTGCAGGGGGTATCCCTTGTCCTCGAGGAGCCAGCCCTTACGGGTGTTCGGTGCGTGGAAGAGGGGCGGGATGTTGGACTCTCGGAGGTAGAAGGAATCATGGCAGCTGCCAGGGTATCTGGCGCACATGTGACAAAATCTCTTGCGGTGGTCACAAATGAGCTGAGTGTTGATGGAATGATAGCCCTTCCTATAGATGAACAGTCCTGGCTCGTGTGGAGGTGCTCGTATTGCTCTATGGGTGCAATCGATTACACCCTGCACCCGTGGGAAGCCAGCCACAGCGTGGAATCCTGCTGCCCTCTCCGTCTGGCTGAGGTCGTCCATGGGGAATTTGACGTCCTGTGAGGCCCTACGAAACAAGCTGTAGGTGACCTGCCTTTTGCACTTGGGTGCAGAAGACTGAGAGATCCCGGCGATGTCCCCAGTGGCACCCTGGAATGATCCGGAGGCGAAGAAGTTGAGGGCAGTAGTGATTTTTACAGTGACAGGTAAGGAAATGCTGCTCGCCCCAGCCGGGAGCAGCTCGGCATGAAGGAGGCTGCAGATGTCTGTGACTACCTGGCGACTGACTCTGAGCCTCCGTATGCACTGCTTTTCAGAGAGGTCCAGGGAGCTGAGCCTCGGTCTGTAGACCCTATGGCGAGGGTAGTGCCTCCTGCGATGTCGCTCTCTCTGTTGTTGCCCTCCATGCTCTTGTGCAGGTGCCTGTGGCACAGCACACAGTTGTGGAGCTCCACGTGACGGAGATGGACGATGTGCCTGGCAAGGCTGGTGATGTTGCTCATCCTTGGATGAAGTGGTGAATGCAGCCATGGCTCCCCCCATCCTGACGGTGTGAGTTTGAGGGGGTCTGCAAAGTAGTTAAATATGTTTACACAGCAGAGTTTTGGGCAGAAAGTAAGAATTTTGAGTGAAAACACAAAGGTCTTGCAGCCAAAACTTTGTCTGAAGTGGCAGAGTGCCCTGCTGCAATAAATGACTTTTTCCCCCCACCTGTCAAATAATCATTTGCATCTCCCACTGGCTGCTGGCTGAAACACGCCTGTTGCAACAGGGAGTGTTTCCCACAGCACGGGAAACACGCTGAGGATCCTTCTAAATCGCACCCCTGCCAAAATGTCTAGTCAATCAAGTAGTTCAAGTACCTCAACTATGGGAGAAACTATGCAAATTATCATCCCGCTTGGCATATTAGCAATTTTCGGAGCCCCCCCCGCCCCCAATGCACTCACTCCATCACCCGAAAATCGTTCCCTTAGTGTTTGCTTATTTTCAGTTTTGGATCCAAACGCCCTAAATTTTGGTTATTTGCAAACCAAAGAGCTGAAGACTGTCTTTTACATGTTCTATCTTTGACCACCAGGGAATTGGATGCATCTGCCACACTATATTTCCAGAGAATCCAGATACATTCCACTACTAGACTGCCAGGGAATTCGAAACATTATCCACGTTAGACTGCCAATGAATCTGGTTATATATCCGCCAATAGATTGCCAGGGAATCTGTAAAATACGAGAGAATATGCATATATACTCTGCACTAGACTGTCAGGAAATCTGGATACATGCCCACCACTACAAAACCAGATAATTGGGATACACAGCTAGCACTAGACTGTCAGGCAATCCAAATACATCTCAAAATTCAAATACATGACTATCGTTAGACTGTCAAGGAATCTAGGGGCAGGCCCAGATTAGACAATCAGGAAATTCAGGTATATACCCATCACGAGATTGTCAGGGAATCTCGATTCAGGCCCAACCCACCACTACTAGAAGGGGGAAAACCACTATCATTTTGACTTTTTAAAAACTTGATTTGTAGAAAGGAAAAACTTTGACATGGAAATGACACAAAGTAACATTATCTCAGCGGGGATACTGTGTTCCTGAAATTCCATCGGGTTTCTCCTGATTTTCCACCATAACTTCAGTGAGAGCTGGATGGAACCCCCCAAAAAATAGCAGAAACCCGACTGGATTTCCACTACTATTGGGGGTTCCGCTGGCCTCTCACTGGCGTTACGATGGGTCACCAGGAGAACCCCAGCAGAACTTAAAGGAAAGTGAAGAAACACCCATAATAACATAAAAAAGACAAGCACTAAAAAAGGCCATTCAGTCCATTGAAGCTCAGCCCCATCACTCAACTCACCCAGCCTGCTTCCAACTGTATTTCGATTGTCAGTAATAGCTTTGCCTGAATTTTTTTTGCCCTCTGTTTTAAATTTATTTTTTAATAATTTAACTTTAGTCGTGCAATATCCACTCAGCAAATCCATTGTCAGTAAATGTCCTTTGTAGAGTTTCGCAGATCTTGAACCAGGTTGTGCCCATCATTTTGAGGCTACGTTGATTTAGATTGGTCTGGGCCACTTTTAAATCCCCTGTGTTCACATAGCCGAGGTGATAATTTTCCTTTTTCTGAATCAATTTATAAACAGATTTAGCAAACTTTACACTGGCTAATCCTTCAGAGACATAAAGTTAAATTACTCCACCAACACACTGGTAAAATGTGTACATCGCCCAAAGACAGAGAAACTAATATTGTACAGCACCAGACTTTATTGCTGAGAACACATTGTACATGATTTTGATTGCATGCTCCCATCTCATGTTTCCACAATTTTCTCTTCCCTCCTTCCAAGTTAGCTGCACATTTGGGAGAACAGAACTATTCTAATTCACAGACTACGCCACTTTTTCTGTGAATTCCATACCATGGTTGGCCCACGAGGGAAAAAGAATGAATTTGCATTCTGTAGCTTCTTATCACATCCTCAGGATGTCCCAAAGTGTTTTACAACCAAGGATTTACTTTTGAAGTGAAGTCATTGTTTTAATGTAGACAAATGCAACAGCTAATTTGACCTCAAACAGCAAATTAGATAAATGACCAACTAATGAGTTTTTGGTGTTTTTGGTTGAGGGAGGAATGTTGGCCAGGACACTGGGAAAACTCTCCTGCTCTTCATTGAGTAGTGCCTTGGGGTCTTTTACGTCCACCTGAACCAGCAGAACAGGCAGAAGGAACCTCAGTTCAATGTCTCATCCAAAAAAGAGCACCTATAACAATGCAATGCTCCCTCAGTACAACACTGAAGGATGGTAAGTGATCAAGGAATCTGCATAACCAGTCGTTCCTTCAACCTACAAGGACATCCTCTGCCAAAACTGGTGAAACTTCCTTTCTAGAGCAAACCTGAGTGAAAATGTTCATCATGTTCGCCAATGTTTTAACAGTGTAGCTACTGAGTTGGAACTCAATGTTGGAGTTGCTTAACTAGAGGATTTTTCCTTCTTTTAACACAGGCATTGTGGAATCATTTATTAGAAATTATGGGGAAGTAATTGTACCAGTAAGCTTTTCACTCATGTTTGCTTACTCAATTTGGGTTAACATTACTAGCTTTAAATTACTTCAACATAACTATGGTTACTGTTGCATTCATTTTGCTCTGGGAAATCTCCTTCCCATTGATTCTCCAAGTGTTTCAACGCTCCCAGATGTCAGCAGAGCCATATTCATGCAATACCTTTCCTTGGTACATAGGAACATAGGAACAGGAGTAGGCCATTCAGCCCCTCGTGCCTGCTCCGCCATTTGATAAGATCATGGCTGATCTGTGATCTAGCTCCATATACCTGCCTTTGGCCCATATCCCCTAATAACTTTGGTTGCCAAAAAGCTATCTATCTCACATTTAAATTTAGCAATTGAGCAAGTGTCAATTGCCGTTTGCGGAAGAGAGTTCCAAACCTCTACCACCCTTTGTGTGTAGAAATGTTTTCTAATCTCGCTCCTGAAAGGTCTGGCTCTAATTTTTAGACTGTGTCCCCTACTCCGAGAATCCCCAACCAGCGGAAATAGTTTCTCTCTATCCACCCTATCCGTTCCCCTTAATATCTTATAAACTTCGATCAGATCACCCCTTAACCTTCTAAACTCTAGAGAATACAACCCTAATTTGTGTAATCTCTCCTCGTAACTTAACCCTTGAAATCCGGATATCATTCTAGTAAACCTACGCTACACTCCCTCCAAGGCCAATATGTCCTTCCGAAGGTGCAGTGCCCAGAACTGCTCAAAGTACTCCAGGTGCGGTCTAACCAGGGTTTTGTATAGCTGCAGCATAACTTCTGCCCCCTTGTACTCCAGTCCTCTAGATATAAAGGCCAGCATTCCATTAGCCTTCTTGATTATTTTCTGCACCTGTTCATGACACTTCAATGATCTATGTACCTGAACCCCTAAGTCCCTTTGGACATCCACTGTTTTTAACTTTTTACCATTTAGAAAGTACCCTGTTCTATCCTTTTTTGATCCAAAGTGGATGACCTCACATTTGTCTACATTGAATTCCATTTGCCACAATTTTGCCCATTCACCTAATCTATCAATATCCCTTTGTAATTTTATGTTTTCATCCACACTGCTTACAATGCCACCAATCTTTGTGTCATCGGCAAACTTAGATATGAGACTTTCTATACCTTCATCTAAGTCGTTAATAAATATTGTGAATAATTGAGGCCCCAAGACAGATCCCTGCGGGACTCCACTAGTCACATCCTGCCAATGTGAGTACCTACCCATTATCCCGACTCTCTGTCACCTTTCACTCAGCCAATTTCCTAACCAAGTCCGTACTTTTCCCTCGATTCCATGGGCTTTTAACTTAGCTAACAGTCTCTTATGTGGGAACTTATCAAATGCCTTCTGGAAGTCCATATAAATAACATCCATTGACATTCCCCTGTCCACTACTTTAGTCATCTCTTCAAAAAATTCAATCAGGTTTGTCAGGCACGACCTACCTTTCACAAATCCGTGCTGGCTCTCTCTGATTAACTGAAAATTCTCGAGGTGTTCAGTCACCCTATCCTTAATTATAGACTCCAGCAATTTCCCCACAACAGATGTTAGGCTAACTGGTCTATAATTCCCCGGTTTCCCTCTCTCTCCTTTCTTAAAAAGCGGAGTGACATGTGCAATTTTCCAATCTAGAGGGACAGTTCCTGAATCTAGAGAACTTTGAAAAATTATAGTTTGGGCATCTGCAATGTGATCACCTACTTCCTTTAAAACCCTGGGATGGAAACCATCTGGTCCTGGGGATTTGTCACTCTTTAATGCTATTATTTTCTTCATTACTGTTGCTTTCCTTATGTTAATTTTATCGAATCCCTGTCCCCGATTCAATATTAGTTTTCTTGGGATTTCCGGCATGCTATCCTCTTTTTCTACTGTAAATACTGACGCAAAGTAATTATTCAACATGTCCGCCATTTCCCCATTGTCAACCACAATATCCCCACTTTCAGTTTTTAAGGGGCCAACACTGCTCCTGACTACCCTCTTTTTCCTAATATAACTATAAAAGTTCTTTGTATTGGTTTTGATATCCCTTGCAAGTTTCTTATCATGCTCTCTTTTTGTAGCTCTTACTATCTGTTTTGTGACCCTTTGTTGATCTTTGTATCTTTCCCTTTCGCCAGGATCTGTGCTATTTTTTGCCTTTTTGTATGCCCTTTCCTTACGTCTTATACTGTCCGTTACCTCCTTAGTTGTCCATGGCTGTTTTTTTTGGCAAGTAGAGTTCTTGCCCCTCAGGGGTATGAACCAGTTCTGTATCTCATTAAATGTTTCTTTAAACATTTCCCACTGATCATCAGTCGTTTTACCCATTAACAGATTCGTCCAGTTTACTTTGGACAGTCTCTGTCTCATCCCATTGAAGTTGGCCTTACCCAAGTCTAGAATCTTAGCAGCTGACTCACTTTTTTCCCTTTCAAACACTACATTGAACTCGATCATGCTATGATCGCTATTGGATAGATGTTCACGTACAGTTAAGCTGTTAACTAAATCTGGTTCCTAAGCTTTGTTGATATGAAGTAGTGCTGATACCACAAATATGAACTGTACCTTATTCTAAAGGATAACTTATGGGTAAAAGATGGTCTAATGGAGAGTACTTTCAATGTAAACCCCCATGCCCCCCCCCACACTGCCCCCAATATATATCCCCCAGTGAAACAATACCTATTTATTTACTAACCTTTAAAGTTGACATCAATTACAGAAGAAGGGAGTAATTCTATAGGAAAACCCATATGTTGACATCAAGGCATCCTAGTTAATGTAAAAGAAAAGGACAAAGAGAATTAGGGAGCAAATAGAAGGAAAATAGGATGGCAGGGTGAGCAAAAACTATTTGCTTGAAAAAAATTATTCATAATTATGTTTTTAGCTCAGAAGCAGCTCACGGACATCTTTGTCATCAAAACTGAATTCTATTCAACTGCCTCTGCTGCTTCCCCGCCTTCCCTGGCCCACCAAGTCAAACATCCCCCTGCCCTAGCCCTGATCCCATTGCTCTCTTTAGCTTCTCTACCATCTCCCTTAATGTCCATGCCAAGCTTATTTTGTCCACCTCTTGCCCCCTTGACCTCATTCCCACTAAACTGCTGACCACTCATCTTTCCTTCCTAGCTCCCATGTTTGCTGATATTGTAAATTGTTCCCTTTCCTTGGGGACAATTCCCCTCACTTTCAAAACGGGTGTCACCAACCCGTCCTCAAAATTCCCAGTCTCGACTCCTCTGTCCTTGCAAATTCCCACCCCATCTGAACCTTTCTTTCCTCTCCACAGTCCATGAACATGTTGTCAGCTCCAAATCCACGCCCATCCTTCCTGAATCTCCCCAATCAGATTTCTGTCCCTCCCACTGCACCGAAACCGACCTAACCAAAGTCAAAAGGTACATTCTCTGTGACTGTGACCATGGTGCATTATTCCTTCTTGTCATCCTTGACCTCTCTACATCCTTTGACATGGTTGACCACACCATCTCCAATGCCTCTCTTCCCTTGGTTAGCTTAGTGAGACTGCCCTCACTTGGTTCCACTCTTACTGATCCGATTATAACCAGCAATAACTTCTCTTCCTGCTCCAGCATCACTATCCTTAGACCCTCCTCTTCCTCAACTACATACTGCCCCTTGGTTACAGCATCTGCAGATATGGGCTCAGCTTCCACATATACGCTGATGACACTCAGCTCTACCTTTCCATCACCTCTCTCAATCTCTTCATTTTCGGTCCCCTCTACAAAATCCATATCCTTGCCATTGAATCCATCACCTTCCATGACCACTGTTTTAGGCTGAACCAGACTGTTCGTAACCTTGTGTCTTCCTTGTGTGCGAGTTCAGCACGGGGCAAGTGAATCGTGGGGCATTTGAAAATCAAAAATGGGTCCTGCAAGATGCGCAGGAGCCCAACTTAAATAAATTATTTTGAACTTTAAATGTTGTCAATAGGTACTCCTGCCACCCGCGCATCTACCTTATCCAATATGGCGGGCTGAGCACTTATGGCTGGAATGTGCACATGCTTCCTGCCCGCCATATTGAGAGTTTTGTAGGCCGTTTAGCGCCAGTAAAATAGATGCTGCATGGCCGAATTTCTAGACCAGATTGTTTTTCTCTATAAATGTCGAGTTGTCGTAGTTTGGTCTCTCGTTCTGCCACTAATTAAATTTAGTCTCATACTTCATCCAGGGATTGTACCCTGTGCCCTCTGCGTGCACAGAAATTTATGGGCCTGAATTTCTAGGCCTTTGTGTCTCATGGTAGTTTAAAGCTCCATCATTTTGGTAACAAATTCTGAAGTTCTTCCCAAAATAACTATCAAATAAATCAGTCTTCGACTTCCTTTAATTACTGAGATAGAATAAATCTCCATCATACACTGTATTTATTTATCTTTAGAACTGCCAGTCAACAATGTGGCCATCACTAAGACCACAGACTGCTATCAAATGGGAGCCTGTGGTTCAAGCCAATGCCACAGGTTAATACCATGGAATAAAACTGACTGCCTATTTCATCAAAAGCTTACGATCTTAAAGCAGTTTCCTGTTGCTAAGTTAGAATTAAATGCTTTTAAATGTGTAATTAAGAGATTCGTCCAATATACAGACAGAGATTAAACGTGCTATAAATAACAAACCAGTTTCTATCAATCTTTAAGATCTATTCTATGCCACTTTATTGACTAAACAATTAAAATTATTACTCATTTACTCTAATCAGACAATCAATTCACTATATCAGAAGTACTATTTACTTATATGACAACTGAGATACAAAATGGAATTTTTTTGTTTCAAACAAAAGGTTGATGAACCTTTATAAAACACGGGTTCGGCCACAACTGGAGAATTGTGTCCAGTTCTTGGCATCGTACTTTAGTAAAGATTTGAAGGCCTTAGAGAGGGTGCAGAAGGGATTTACTAGAATGATGAGGGACTTTAGTTACTTGGATAGAACATAAGAATATAACTGGAGAAGCTGGGGTTGTTCTCCTTGGAACAGAGACGGTTGTGATGAGATTGGATAGAGGTATTCAAAATCATGAAGGGTCTAGACAGAGTAGATAGAGAGAAACTATTCCCATTGGCAGAAGGGTCAAGAACTAGAGGACATGGATTTAAGGTGATTGGCAAAAGAACCAAAGGTGACATGAGGATAAACTTTACACAGCGAGTGGTTAGGATCTGGAATGCACTGCCCCAGTGAGGGGGTGGAGGCAGATTCAATCATGATCTTCAAAAGGGAACTGGATAAATACTTGAAAGGAAAAAATTTGCAGGGCTACATGGATAGTGCGAGGGAGTGGGACTAGCTGGATTGCTCTTGCATAGAGCTGGCGCGGACTCGATGGGCCGAATGGCCGCTTTCCGTGCTGTAACCTTTCTATGATTCTACCTTTCTATGAAACTAGGCCTTCCCTAAAGTGGGTTACAACACATATCTTTCCTGTAGTTACACCAGTAAAAGTAGGTAATAAAGTAGGCAATAGGACTAATTGCTAGAAACCAGACATTTCTGTAGATGTGGAGTAACTCCAATAATGGAACACCTTCACATGAACAGGGTGCTGTGATCTGTAGCCATGTTAATGACCTTAGACAACAATGCTTGTCTTTGCGATAGACCTTGATCTTTGAAGTTCTGATACTATGAAGAACAATTTTGGTCTCAACAAGAATGTTTCCAAAGGGGACCTGTATACAGCATGTTGACATAGTGGGATGAAGTTCCATTGTTTGGAACCAAGAGGTGGTAGGGCATGGATTCATAAACACAAGAACTCACATGGAGAATTCTGATCTTAAATGGGTTGGCAGAGGAAGGCACAGTCAAAAGCCAGATGCCTCTTACAGATGTGGAAGACAAATCAAAGGGCAAGTCCTTCTAGCCCACTCTTGCACATCCACCCTTGACCAGTTTGCCATGCAAGAATGCTTGAACTGATCTTAGCCATACTCTCAGCGGGAAATGATATATGTTGGCAAGGGGATCGTAAAAAATGGGGTGGGTGGGTGGGAAATAACTACTTAATGCTGAAAAAATGCATACCACTTTAAAAAATGAGGCCTTTTTGCATAAGTGTCTAATTGTAAATAATAATTAAATATGTAACAATTATATACATGATACACAAAAAATACTGGTTGTGTTTTATAGCATAGCAGCATTAGACTAAACAGACCTGAAATTCAGACAGAATTAAAAAGTACAGATTGAGATATTTCATCTAATTTCTAAAATTAGGGAATTCTACAGCTTGATGCCATTGTTAGATTGGGACAATTCAACTAAATTACAATCAAAGGGAAACTCTGGGCTCAATTTGTAGAACATAGCTCCAATATTCAATTTCCAGCATGAATTAAATGTTATTATTTCACCTTCACAGGAAGAAAAAAACACCTTTGGGTGGAATTATACTTCCACAATTACATCGATGCAAAGTACTTTTGTGTGCACAGAATTTGGGAGCGAAGTCTGATCTGACTATTGAGCACATTCCAACCCATTTAAGTGTCAGCATGGCTCAGTGGTAGCACTCTCACCTCTGAATCAGAAGTATGTGGGTTCAAACTCCACTCCTGCATTTGAGCATATAATCGAACGAGACATGTCAGTGCAGTATTGAAAGATTTCTACCTGATATGAAATGCAATCTTTTGGATGAGACATTAAACCCAGGCCCCATTTGCCTGTTTTGGTGGTTCAGGTGGACATGATAGACTCCATGACACTGCTCAAAGAAAAGCACGGACTCGTCCTGACCAACATTTATCCTTCAACCAACACTACCAATTGGGCTGCTGCATTTGTCTATAAAACAACAGCCACGACACTTTAAAAGTAATTCATTGGCTATGAAGAGTTTTGAGATAATCTGAGGCATTATATAAATGTAAGTTCTTCTTCTGCAGTCGGACAGAGTGAGACTTGCTCCAGGAGGTTGTCTCCCATCTGGAAAACTTATTTTCCAATGCTTTCAACATTAGTGGAAAGCAGATGTTCCCACTCACTCTCTCCTAACATTAAAGATGAGTTGCCTTTGGAGTGGAACTCGACTTATGCAGTCATGCATGTGCTTTTGTGGCTGATCTTTGTACAACCTGCAGTGATGAGTACTCTAGGATAACTCCAATGTGTCACTACACATTACACTCCACAGAGACCAGTCTTGGCTGCAGTATGACTGCAGCACTAGAGTCACTGGCTTTCATTTTTCCACTCATTGAGAACAGCCATTTTCTGTTTTGGACAGATGATTGGCAGCCCTTTGTGATTGAAAGATGATGTCTTAGCCCTTGTAAATGATACTAATACATGTAAGGAAGCTGTAACATATTAGTCCTTTTACATTAGTTTTTGTTAAAAAAAAATGCTACCAGTAATTAAAAAGAGGTTTTCGCTGTCAATGACCATCCTTCATCTTGGTGATGAAATCTAAACTTACGATAAGTATAACTGCAAGACAGCAGCTAATTTAGTTAAAAGCAAGCAGTTTAATACTGACCTAACATCAAAAGGCTGTTAACCATTGGTCTGAGTGGAAACTTTCACTTTACATTTGCTTTTGCTGTGTAGATCACATGTTAACAATGTATTAGCACTGGAACTCGATATTAAGGGAGTGTTCGGCATATAACCTCATTTGGAGATGAGAGCTTTCCTTCAGCTTGAGAAATATATGGGTTAGCTCAATTGCCCGAAGCTTGTAATTTCTGAAGGCACAGTTTGTCACACAATGTCAGTGCAATCCAAATGGGATAAAATGTAAGAGATATATAATCTGACTCACAGTTTTGAGTGTCTAGTGAAATTATCTACTATCTTTGAATTTGCCATAAAACCTGTGATCTGACCTCCAAGATATTTAATGGATTGAAGCCCCTCAACTATAAAAACATTCATAGATATATTATACAATTTTCATTTTGATGCAGTAGCCCATCCTGTGGATTCTCCTTCGTCCAAGTGTTAGGTGGTTGACTTGAGTCTGGAAATTGTCATTGCCGATATTAGCTCATGGACACTTAATGCTTTCATGTAACATTCCTCTATCTGCTATTTTAAAAAAAATGTTAACCTGTTTATTTTAAATGGTGTAACGCTTCAGTAAAATAGCAGACAGAGCAATGTCATAAGAACGTGCCAAGTGATCGCCCACCAACATCACCAACAGTAATTCCTAGGCCTATGATTGGAGTTACATAGCCACTTTCATGTCAACATGAAGAAAGAGCTTGCATTTATATACATCCTTTCACAACCTCAGGATGTCCCAAAGTGCTTCACAGCAAATGAAGTACTTTTGAAGTATAGTCACTGCTGTAATGTAAGGAAACGGGGCAGCCAATTTGCACACAACAATGAAATAAATGGCCAGATAATCTGTTTTGGTGGTGTTGTATGAGGGAGCACAATAGTTTCAGCAAAACACCCTAAACTCGAGCAGTGTGAAAACCTCCTGGGGATGCCATCTCACACTCCCTGGGTTTGCTATGGTGCGCATTATCAGTCCAACGCAATGTGTGACCAGGTTTAAAAAGTGCTCAGGGGGCTGAACTCATGAACTTACTGCAGAATCTAATTAATGTTTTGAGAAAGCAAATGCTCCTGCCAATTCTTTTAAAACATTGCAAATATTTTACTGTTCACAAATCACTTGCACAGTCAATCAAACATACCATTGAGAGCAATTGAATAAGCCAAAGTATTCTGGACACTCAAAGTATTAGTACATCTACTGGGAAAAGGACAGTGGAATGCCCCCTAGTGCCAACTACATTATCTACATAAAATATGTGCTGGTTTGGAAAGGGGGACAAATTCAGAGGAGTGAGAATATTACATAATGATAGCAAATTGTTACAGCAAACTAACTGATTGGAAATTGGTATGAATCTTTGACTATGCTATTTATATTTATAAAAACAGGAAAAAGCAGCAGAGACAGGATTTTACTGAGGTAGAAAGTATGCATCATTAGTCTGTGCAGATGGACAATTTACACTGTAAAACCAAAGGTACCTGATACAACATCAAAACTGAGCAAGTGCATATGCGGCAATGGTACAATCTAAAAATAATATTGCAAATACATTAAAAACAACTTTGGTACTAAAAGTATCAATATTAAACCTGAAATAATGTAGATTGGTGAATTAAAAAAAAAGTATAAATAAAGGAAGTTGATGGTATTTCAAGGGCATTTTGCCCGAGGAAAATAATTACAGATGTTGCCCTGGACATTCAACTCGGTTGGGGGTTGTATCAATGTACCTACTGACTGCATTGCACTACTGGTGTAAGTTACCAACTAGCTGGTGACTGTAACTTTTGAGCCTCAGTGGGAAGATATGAAACGGAAATTAAAATCAGGCGTTTATTTTTAAAATGGGCGGCCAGAGAAAGAGAGAAAGAGGGATAAAGAGAAAAAGAGAGATAAAGAGAAATAGAGAGAGAGAGAAAGAAAGAAAGAAAGAATTTGCATTTATATAGCACCTTTCACGTCCTCGGGGCATCCCAATCAGACAATTACTCCTTTCAGTTCTCCCTTGTCTGAGCACAGATTGCCATACAGTCACCCAGCCAAGTATTAATAAAGCATAGTGAGAACAGTTCAAACATCAGTAGAGGCTGGGATTTGAACCTGGGCTCTTTAATTAGCTGTCCAATAATCTCTTACTGGAACCGCCAGATATTTGTTTTCACTAGAATTCGAGGTGGCCTCGTGTGCAGGTCTGTGATCTGACCTGCAGTTTTTTCTTTAACTCTCTTTAATAGAGAAGTGAAAAGTTTTTGAGTTGAATACATATGCAAACATAATATATGTCAGCTAAAATAACTGCATTAAAGCAAACCCTGCATTTATCCATACTTATCCCAACGCCACTCGTATATTGAATGATATTAAACAGTGGGGTAAGAATTCCTTCTGTCACTAGGTGTGGCAACACTGCAAGTACGTTTGTTAAATTTGCCTCTGGTATTTCCAGTGGAATTGTAACATTTTTTGAATGAAACACAGTTATGATTTTTTCAGAAATATGGGGTGAAAGAAACCTTCGCAAATGCATCTATGAGGTGTCTTAGCATAGCGATAGAGGGACCCTTACCTCAGTATCCCATTTGCTGAATACAATATACTTTAAAATGCAACCTCTATCATGGTTCCTGGTGTTTAATTTCTGGTATCTATATTTTGCAAGTACTCATATTCATACGGGTTATTTGACATTGGATTCAAACATTAGTTATTCCTCTAATCTCAGCCCATATTTCTTGAAATTATTTTTTTATTAGATATGGCCCCAGATACGATTCACCTTACACAGTGCACTGAAGGAACAAAGAGGTGTATCGCATCTGCCGCCTATTATACGGCCGGCGTGATATTCAATTCCGTTGAAGTAGCCCGTTCTGCACTCTTGCCCAAGATGGAGTTCTACCCTTTTATGTTCAATTCCAGTTCTTTACAAAATACCCATTAAACCAGATTTCTGACTACATTCTGAAGACAGTTCATTTCCTTACAAAGAAATACACAATCACTCTGACACTAGCAGATGTAACTACTTAGGGCAAAAATAATGGTCCCAGCTTCATCCACGGTTAGTTAAAGAGCAAGTATCACTGTTATGACAGCCTGGGGGAACCGAATTAACATGTATGCAGATTAAGCTGAAGGATGCTGCATCAATAACTATATCTCTGAATGCTTTTTATTCGCACTGTCAACTTCAGTAACTCCTCCAAGTCCATTCCCGCAAAAAATAAGCATAGAAATGCTGCATCTGAATATAATTATTTGATATACCAAGGTGAAACAGCTAAAAGACAGATTATACATTGCTAGAACAGCACCTTATGGTGTAAAGGCTGTGCAGTTACCTGTATGAACTCCCCCTGCCACCTCTGCTGAAGGCACTAACTTGTGCCGGGCTATGGTTCCAGTACTGAACCCAAGTGTCCATTCTTCATTCAGTGAGTGTCAGTAGGCTTTTTGATTAAGGGAGTAGTGAAGCTGACCCCAATCTTGCTCATGCACATGGAGCTGCCAACATCACTCAGTACCTTTATTGTGTATATAGCACCAGCCGATGGAAAGGCTGGGGTGCAGTCCCTAAGCCAGTAAAGGCCCTTGCAAATAACGTGTTTGCGTTTGGAAATACAAGCTCTGGCTGCTCCTTCATAATGTTTAAAAAAAGGTAAAACATTTGCTATAGATTTTTAAGGAGTACTCATTGTGACAAGAGAGAGTCTAACCACCTCCCCTTGATATTCAACGGCATTACCATCGCGAATCTCCCACCATCAACATCCTGGGGGGTCACCATTGACCAGAAACTTAACTAGGCCAGCCACATAAATATTGTGGCTACAAGAGCAGGTCAGAGGTTGGGTATTCTGCAGCGAATGACTCACCTCCTGACTCCCCAAAGCCTTTCCACCATCTACAAGGCACAAGTCAGGAGTGTGATGGAATACTCTCCACTTGCCTGGATGAGTGCAGCTCCAAAAACACTCAAGAAGCGCGACATTATCCAGGACAAAGCAGCCCGCTTGATTGGCACCCCATCCATCACCCTAAACATTCACTCCCTTCACCACCAGCACACAGTGGCTGCAGTGTGTACCATCCACAGGATGCACTGCAGCAACTCGCCAAGGCTTCTTCGACAGCACTTCGCAAACCCGTGACCTCTACCACCTAGAAGGACAAGAGCAGCAGGTACAAGGGAACAACACCACCTGCAATTTCCCCTCCAAGTCACACACCATCCCGACTTGGAAATATATCGCCGTTCCTTCATCGTCGCTGGGTCAAAATCCTAGAACTCCCTTCCTAACAGCACTGTGGGAGTACCTTCACCACACGGACTGCAGCGGTTCAAGAAGGCGGCTCACCACCACCTTCTCAAGGGCAATTAGGGATGGGCAATAAATGCCGGCCTTGTCAGCGACGCCCACATCCCATGAACGAATAAAAAAAAATTCATTGTGTAATCACAGACAATGGTCTCTTATGATGAGTACAATGATTTTTATGAACAGATGAAGTATAGTTAGTAGGATTACACAGTTGTATACAGCCTCCTGCTTTGGTTATATAATGCACCAAATCCTAAGGTGATTCATGATTCAGATTTATATCATAATATCTTGTACAGTAATAGAAACATAGTGTTAGAGATAGGATTAATGAACTTGGACATTTAACAGAACACATTACTGCAGAGACTGGAATCAGTAAACAAATTTGAAATGTTCACTGAATTGGAATGTTTGTGCAGTGAGAGCATTTTATTCCCCACAGGCATTCCTATCATGATTTCAACTTTATCTCTGAAAGTTGCATTGATTTCAGGTTCGATCACCAGTCTGTGCTGAGTTACCTGTTCTTGGCCTGCGTGATTATACAGAGGCTACAATTAGTCTCAGTATCCCCTTTTTTAAGGAGGAAAAAAAATAAACCAGGGTTTCTGCTCCTGACCACTAATTGGTTACCAATGTTGAGAATGGGTGTGAACAGGGTTGGAGTCAATTGTGCTGCTCCCATGGTCAAATAGCTTGGTGAATCACTGAATGAAGAATGAAGAATTGGGTGCAGTTCTAGAGATCCACTGGCACCTGAGAACGAGGTAGTGCCATCAGCAGGGGTGGTGGGGAACGCAGGTTAATATTAAGCTAGAGGTTCATTGCATTTCTCGAACAAAAAGCATTAAAAACTGAATTAACATCAGCTCTTGGTTGGGACCCACGTAACCAACAGTGTACCAACATAAAGTTAAGCCTACCGGACATTTTCTTCTTAGCTTCTAACCTTGTCACTGTTAGGTTGAAGAAACCTTGCCTGATATATAAAATTAAAGTTCCATGTAGAGCAGATTTTAAGAATTACATGACCTACGTTGGTCAGAAATGCCTGAGAAAGTGGTGGACACACAGGCACAAAGCAGACGGGGTATGTGAAACAGAGCCTGCATACATCTGGAATGAAGTAGTCAGACATAAAGGGAGACAAGCAGCAGATAGGAGAAATGGGTCTTGTTCGCATGTGGCTGCAATTGCTGAGGAAAAGCTCTCCAGGTCTGTTGTAATTATCATTCTATTTGCTGTTTCTTTAAATAGTTTTGATTGCCCCGACTAAAATAAATGGCAGAACAGAATTAACTCTACAATATGTACTGTGATTCTAAGTTTGAACTTTGCCCTGACCAGAACCCAGTAAGCCACAAAAAAGTCTCCTTTCTGACTAAGTAAAGTTTCCATCCACAAGTATCAATTGCCAGAGAAACTGATATGCAAATTTGTAACACTAACACAAAACTGTACCACTCTGTGGGTGCAGATATGTAATTACAGTACACGGTTATGGGCCTAATTGTCTGACAGAATTAAAATTCTCTGTATATAAAATAAGATCACTTTTCAATTTAATCAGGTAATAATGACATAGTTGGAGACTTTCAGTTGGGATCCCTGCTAGGATTGCAATTGCTTTTTACAGCTTACCCACAAACCAGCAATAGTGAGTGTAATAAATTGGAAAGTAATTGATGTCTAAGAAATGATTCCCTGTAAATTAATTAACACACCTCAGTAAACTTTTGGATATGACCTATGGTCCTGTCACACTGTTGTTCCACTTTTTAATATTCATCGGGTGTTATAATGATGGGAAACATATGTGCAATCTCAATGCTGTAAAGGAATTTCAGTACGCAAGGAGTTAAAGTAAACCTATGTGGTCAGATTTCACTTAAGCGAATACTTGATAAGTGTATAATTGTGTCAATTGTATACAATTTTAAGGAACTAATAGTTTCCTATTGGTGTATTTGTACCTTCTTTTAATATGTTTTAAATTGCAGATTTATATGTGCTTACAGGAACTATTACAAACATAAACAATCGCATGCTGTTTTACGTTGATTATATTGCAATCTCTTTCTTCATTGAAACTTTTCTTCTTTTGTCCAATTTCACTCTTCCCCATGGGTAATATGCATCTCCATTTAGCCTCCTTAGTTGGGAGTTGCATGAAAGGTCAGGCTATCAGTTTATGCATCAATCCTGGCAATAGCATACCTCAACAGGCAACTACATTCACATAGCAGGCATACATGCCTATGTCCCTTAGCCTTCCTCAGGAGCTGGAACATTCTGCTTCCATGAGTTGTCCCAATAGTCTAGGTGAGAACCAATAAACTGTACAAACTATAGCTACTTATTGTGGGTTTTGATTTGGATTTGGTGCTAGTTTAGTGAATAGCGATTTTCCATAGGGAAGGGGATGGTGTCTAATGGTGGTCTGAATTCCTGGTCGTCTAGGGTTTTTTTTTCAGGAGGTGGGAACACTGGTAAGGCTGCATCCATTACCTATGTCTAGTTGCCCTGAGAAGAAAATGGTGGCCTTCTTCTCTGGTACAGTAATTGTTTTTACAAACTGAGTGGCTTGCTACGCCACTTCAGAGGGCATTGAGTCAACTGTGTAGTGTGGGACTGAAGTCATGTTTGGGCCAAATCGGCTAGAGGTGGCAGGTTCCCTTCACTGTCGGACATTAGTGAACCAGTTGAATATTTGTGACAATCTGGAAGTTTTCATTGTTTTTTTTTTCTGGTGCGAGCCCACAATTTGATTTATTCCATTCAATTTCACAACATGCTATGGTAATATATGAACTCTGGGTTACCAGCCCAGTACCATAACCATTACATTATCGTACCCTATTATGTGTTCAGTTCACTAATGATGTATGGAGGCAACAGTTTTGTTGTGTGACTCTTGAATTTAAACACTTCATGTTTGATATCTGGAACTGTAGAGTATTTTCAACAACAGTTAAATATTAAACTACTGGGCTTCTGAAACAATTTTATTAGTATTGTACAGAGGTCAATCAAACCATATCGATTTTTAAATGTGCTTATAAGGGAAACTTATCAGCATCCTGTCATTGAGTTTTTCCTCTAGTTTTGTTTTTAAGCTGAACTATTTTCACCGAAATATTTTAAAGTCACTGAGAGGCTTTTCTTGAGGGAGTGTGATATACCAGGTCCCAGCCTGAGCTGGGAGGGTCCATGGGGCCTTGTAAGGAGTGGAGCCTCCACCTACCTTTACAAGACCAGTGACGCAAAGGGGGAGGGGCCTTCCTACATTGGTTCACTCAACCTTGGAAAGTCGGCACATTTTTATAGACCAGTACACCCAGTGGGATGAAGGGTACCTCCCCTTTGGTGGCTATGGGGCCCACCTTAAGGGTGCAGACTGGCACCATGGTCTGACCACCAAAGATTTGCAGTCAGCGGATTATTTTGTTTTGTTTAATGTAGCCCCCTTGCAAAGAGTGCGACTGGGGACCAAGTCTGACTGTTTTTGGGTGCAAGTGGGGGACCGACATCCTCTCTGGCCTGGATGCCAAAGCCACATTTTACAGCATCTCAGGTAAGCGGGCACCCAAGATTTGCAATAGTGCATGGGCACCTGGTGCTCATATTTAAATAAGGTGACTTCCCACTGACGTTACATACTCCAGCGGGATCAGCAGCAGTGGTCACTGGCAGATGCTATCCTGGCGTAATTGCTGGAGTCGCTGCCCCAAGAAATTTCTGGGCCACTTTGTATTCTCTGCCTCAATTAAGGACTTACTTTAATGATATTAAATAAAATTAGTTTACAAAAATGAAAATAAAGCACTAGTAATTGCCTGTATGTGACTTAATGAAGGGGAATGTCAAAATTCAAACCCCAGTTCATCTGTAAATTGAAGAGCCTGAGGTTTGCCTTTGGCTTCCTAATTTGATAAAATATTGTACCAGAATGAAAAGGTATGGCCCATTCCTGGACACTGATTAGTGTGAATCACAACAGATCTGGTGTTAATACATTCAAAAAGATAATTGTTAGAGTGGAATAGTTTGGCAGTTGTTATGGAGCCACACAGGCCTCAGTGCTCTTGCTGTGCACCTGCCCAGAGATTGTGGGTTACTAATGCAATGTCTGGCATTTACACGTGATGGCTGTCTGTAATTCATGATTGATATGATGTTACTGCTTCAATCAGATGTTGTGTATTGCAATCATTCTACTTCTATGACACATGGTACTTTATTGAGTAATAACGGATGGAACACATGCATCTGGCACAGCTTAGTACAGCATTGTACGTTTTTCTTTTATTGAGTTGTACAAAAGTATTTAATGTGTGCCTGTCTGAATTCTCAGATGTATTAAATATGCAAGCTGTAAGCTGAGTAATGTTTATACCTGCTACAGCAGACAAGCCAATATCTGAGGGTCCTGGTTATCCAGGAGCTAGTACTTGGAAGTAAGGCGGAATGTTTCAGGATGGAGAAGCACAAGAGATGCACATCTTCCATGTATATTATGGCAAGGTGTTAGCGCTGCTAAATATCTCAGCACCAATGGTAGAGAGCATCGCATGACTGTGTTCTTTGTTGGTGTAAAAGTGAATTTCTAGGCAACACTAATTTAAAAATACTTCTGATGCGCTTTTGGCATTGTTATTATGAGTGACAAGGTGTGCTGGATAGGAATGGTCACATATCGCACCGTACTTAAAGTGGCCATAGCATCAGCTAGGATAATTCTGTGTGGTGTAGAAAATTCTGTCAATGAATCCTGATATTTTCATTAATAAACATGGAAACTACAGCATAGTACTGTTGAGTGTTGCATTCAACACAGCTTTATCAGCGCTGCATTCATGGTAAAGCAGCATTGCAATCCTTACCACAGTACATTAAAGGGAATTACAAAATCTCTGCTAAAGGTGAAATTGAAGTGGTGCACATAAGAATTTCATACAAACATGTTAATATAATTGGCACTAATACTGTGCAGGGAGATTTCACTCATTGATGTTCTAATTTAACACCAATTGTATTTGGCTATAGGGAATTTGGCCAAAATATATGGTTCGCAGGCTAGCGAAATTGAGAACTAAGCTGGTTTTACAACATTTCGACCAGTTTCCTGGAGACCAGTGTCTGTGAGCAGGAATCCACCGTTTACACTTCTAAATCCAGCCTCCTGGTCCTGGTGGCTGAATTTGGTACTGCACTGGAGGCGTATATTCTGGCCCCCAGCTTTGAATGCAATGGTTGCCATTACTTCACAATACACTGTGAACCTACGTTAAGGTTTGCACGAGTAAACTTTAGCAATGTTATACTGATGACACAGACAGTGACTTGCTTAACCTAGAATCATATCTTCAGCTACGTAACAGACAAGCAAAACCATTAAAAATCAGCAACAGCTGGATCTGAGAGAAAACTAGATTCCCATGAAAATGGCTAGTCTTGGGGTACCGATTACAATCAGTGCTATTGTTGCATGAACATTTAACATGGTTGTACCAAGTTCCTCTTTGCAAAGTTCCAGCACAGTAGTAACCCAGGATGCCACAGAGAAGAATTCTCTACCAGCAGGTCAACCAGTTGTATCTTCCATCCTCTTATCTCAATCAGATTCTGGTATCTTCTAATGCACTCCATCACATCCATTCCTGCCAGTAGTGCCATTTCCCTCTTAAAGGTCATTGCTACCTCTACTCTCTATGTAAATACAGTTAGTATTAAATACCTTAAAATCATTTGTAACTATTAATAATATTGATATTTCATATCCCTACATACCAAATAACTGTTACATTTTATTTTATGTTCCTAAAATGTGTCAAAAAAAATTACTAACCCACCTTGACTCTAATCCTCCTGGGCTTGCACGCATCACTGTGACACTGTACTGGTAATAAACAAATGCCCTCGTGAGTTTTACTATGTTTTAGACATATAAACATCACTGGCTAAGAGAAAACATGTCAACTACAGCTTCAATGTTCCCATACAGCTTTTAAAACGCTGTTAAATTTTTTGTTTTGTTTATTCATTCTCAGTATATGGGCATCGCTGGCAAGGCTGACAATTATTGCCCATCTCTAATTGCCCTGAGAAAGTGGTGGTGTGCCTTCATTACAACTCATCCTGGTTAATTTTCTCCCGATGGGTTTTCCTCTCACCTTTCTCCCCCAACAAAATCCTTCCTTCACTTCCTAAAAATACTGACTCATGCAGGGATATGGCTCCATCAGCGCCAACCAGTCTCGCACAGTGTGAATCTACACAATGAATGCCAGTTTGCTATTCAATCATTCGGAGTATCCCAGCTGATTCTGATCATGCCCTCATCTAATGCCCACCCATTTGGAGTTTCTGGCAGGGGTCACTAGGTAGCAATTTGGAGCAACAACTCTGACTCACCTTCCACTCCTTCTCCCTCCACAGCCTAGTGGCACTAATGGTTGCGCCCCTAACACTGAGGTCAACTAACTCAGCACTGATCAAACCCAGAGTGTTCTAGGTTTCCAGACACTTACCTTCATTAACCTCTTGTCAGCCAGAAGTGCAGCTTGAAAGATTTATTAATAACCAGCACCACTAATCAAACAAATTCTGTCCACTTAGCCTCTACATGGATGATGCACTCCAGCTCTGCAAGCAGCCTGGTCCAAAGTTAAACGCTTCAAATGAGAGGCTGACAGATTCAAGTGTCAGGCACTTACAGAAGTTGAACTTGGAACTTTATGGATATGAGTAAAGTTTCTCAACCAGTATGCTGCCAGATCACTTATATTTATATTTTTTAAACTTTCACTGTTCCAGATGCTTGCACTTCTGAACCTGACTGAAATATGAAGGTATAATGTAACAAATCGTTCCCATTCAGGTCTAATGAGAGAAGTAGAGGGAAGAAAAACTTCAACATTGAATATCAGAAAGAAAAATTACAAACATGGTGCTGAATCTCACTATTTTATGACCTGTCCTCATAATCTTACCGGAAATATCTCAAATCTCTTGTCCTCAAATCATTCTAAAGTAGAAGGGTGCAGTCTAATGTTGTAACTGTATTTTGTAAGCAATATTTGCAATACAGCAATTTCATTGCAGAAACTATCCAATAAAATAGTGATTTTAACTGCTGGATTATTTTTTGTCGAGTACGGATGAGGAATTGAGGTTCAGTCCACCTTGCCTGACTACCTCACTCAAATTTAATTCTAAAATCATCCTTGGTTATCCATAGACCCCAAAATAGTGGGAAAGAGATAAACCACAAAATAGTGGGAAGGGCTATGGGGAAAGAGCATGTGAAAAATGTGGGGAAAAAATGTGACTAACTGGATTACTCTTACAAAGAGCCGGCACTGGCTCGATGGGCCGAATGATCTCCTTCTGTGCTGTAACCATTCTATGATGCTTTGATTCTATGATATAAGGGGCCATGCAATTTTTCATTTGTAATAAATGAAACACTGTGAAGTGATTGTTTTAAAGTTCAGTATACAAATTTCATGCCAATCCTCACAAGCTTAAAACTCAAATAAACTGCAGACCACCTTTAAAGATTTAAATAATCTCTTCACTTTGTTATTTCAATCAATAATATTCAATAAATAGGCAGTTCCTACAATAATTTTAATTTCAATCTATTTACTTGGAGACATTTAAATGAAACATTTCTTGAATTCAATTTAAGTTGACTACTTCTTATATGTATGCTCTGTGTTTACACACTAGGTGCCAATCATACTGTCGTCATTGTATGTTCGAAGACAAAAACCAGCCTCCACTTTTCTGGGTAGAGGTCACACATTATAGAGCTTGTGATTCACGCAGGGGCTGACTGTTTAGCAAGTGGACTGTTTGGCTATGGGTAGGAGATGACTGACTGACTATAAAGAAGTGGAAGTCACTGCTTACAAGGAAAATAAAACAACTAGCTATGATAAACTGTGAGAAGGGCAAACTGGTTTAAGACGGGCTATCAGACTATGGGCAGAACTAATCAGCTATGAGAGTGTTGAGAATTCGAGTCTGTCGTAGATACCTTCTCGTATTCAGTGGGGCAGTGGTGTCAGTTGCTTCCTTAAGCAGTCTGCGTGTCTTGCTTTTATAGGCGTTGACTCACACTGCCCTATATCTACTTGGAGATTACCCAGGGATGTAACAACAGAATCTCCTTGTGATCTCGGCCGGATATTTGTTCTTTCACAAGTGTATTTCTTCGATCTCTCCAAAGGTGGAATGAGCAATCATTTGGTGAGATGAGACTTGATATAAATCACTAAGCTGTATTATGTCTTGTCAAGTGAACAAACAGAACAGTCATGATCAGATTCACTTATTTCTATCAATAAAACATGTCCTTGTAAAATAATATAAAATAATAAGCATTTTACTCTACTCCAGTTCAATGGGTCATCGTAGTTGACCTAAAGCTAATTTTCTACCTTTTCTCTCCTGTGTTCCATCCTTCATGCAGCCCCTTGCTGCCTGACTGTCTGCACAGTGTTCTTTTCCAAAAACGAGGCTGCCTGTGTTGGTGTTAGTGGTTCTGTTTTATATTCTGGCTGCTCACATCCAAAAAGAGTTCAAAAACTTTCCATCACAATGGGTGCAAGGATTTAACTGAGTATTGACACAAGCTAACAAATTGCTCATTATTTGCAGTCTATGAGAAAACATCAAAGCTAGCTCATTAGCATCTTAACTATATGTCAATCAGATTCCTTTTCTTTTACTTGCAGAAGTATATTAGGCTTTATAACACAACATTTGAAGTAACTCTTTTTTAAAAATCCTTTCTGTGGAAAAATGGTCAAAAGACCTGAATCGTGACAGGGATATTAACTGGTTTTGAAGCAAACAATCTGTTTTTGTGATAGGTAACTAATAGGCTATGGGGAGGACTATCTAGCTATGTTGAGGGGGGAAATTAAATATTTTTGGAGGACGGGCTATGGGGAAATTCTATCTCTGAAAAAAAAAGCAAAATATCACTGCAAAGGATCTTCAAATTATTTTTTAAATATTTGGGAAGTATCAAAATTGGAAGGTTACCGATATTGATATATTCTTAAAAGTTTACAGCATACACTTCTTGCCCACCTTACCCTTACTTCCTAGGCCACAGTTTTTTAGTAACACTTTCATGTCAACATTTACAATGTACACTTCCTGTGTAAATATTTTATTTTGCAATTCCAATGTTAAGAATGTTAACACTTCCCTGTCATGTCATTGGCCTCCAGCCACTATGTGGTGCTGTAGAGCCTCCCCATCTCATTACCCAGCTATTGAGCTTCTTATAAGAACATTAGAACATAAGGAATAGGAGCAGGAGTAGGTCATACGGCCCCTTGAGCCTGCTCCGCCATTCAATAAGATCATGGCTGATCTTCGACCTCAACTCCATTTTCCCGCCCGATCCCCATATCCCTTGATTCCCTTAGAATCCAAAAATCTATCTATCTCAGCCTTGAATATAATCAATGACTCAGCATCCACAGCCCTCTGGGGGAGAGAATTCCAAAGATTCAAAACCGTCTAAGTGAAGAAATTCCTCTTCCTCTCAGTCCTAAATGGCTGATCCCTTATCCTGAGATTATGCCCCCTAGTTCCAGACTCTCCAGCCAGGGGAAACAACCTCTCAGTATCTACCCTGTCAAGCCCTCTCAGAATTTTTTATGTTTCAATGAGATCACCTCTCATTCTTCTAAACTCCAGAGAATATAGGCCCATTTTACTCAATCTTTCCTCATAGGACAACCCTCTCATCCCAGGAATCAATCTAGTGAATCTTTGTTGCACCGCCTCTAAGGCAAGTATATCCTTCCTTAGGTAAAGAGACCAAAACTGTACTCAGTACTCCAGGTGTCGTCTCACCAAAGCCCTTTGCAATTGTAGCAAGACTTCCCTACTTCTGCATTCCAACCCCCTTGCAATAAAGGTCAACATACCATTTGCCTTCCTAATTGCTTGCTCTACCTTCAAGTTAACTTTCTGTGTTTCGTGTACAAGGACACCCAAATCTCTTTGAACACCAACATTTAATAGTTTCTCGCCATTTAAAAAATATTCTGTTTTTCTATTCTTCCTACCAAAGTGAATAACCTCACATTTCCCCACATTATACTCCATTTGTCACCTCCTTGCCCACTAACTTAACCTGTCTATATCCCTTTGCAGACTCTTTGTGTCCTCCTCACAGCTTACTTTTCCACCTAGCTTTGCATTGTCAGCAAACTTGGATACATTACATTCAGTCCCTTCATTTAAGTCATTAATATAGATTGTAAATATCTGAGGCCCAAGCACTGTTCCTTGCGGCACCCCCCAATTACAGCCTGCCAACCTGAAAATGACCGTTTTATTCCTACCCCCTGTTTTCTGTGCATTAACCAATCCGTTATCCATGCTAATATATTACCCCCAACCCCATGAGCCCTTATCATGTGTACCAACCTTTTGTGTGGCACCTTATCGAATGCCTTTTGAAAATCCAAATATACTACATCCACTGGTTATGCTACAGTTGAAAATCTCCAGCTGCTCTTCTACTCTTCAGCCCCCTGCAACCTCTCTGCCTTCAAAAGATAAACAACTGAAGCCCTGCTTTTCCAGCCCTGGTTTTGTTTAAATTTTCCCTCCCTCTGTCCCTTTTCCTCTCACCTCTCCATTCTGCAGCTACTTTCCCTCCAGCTCTGCTTCGTCTGGGCCTGATTTCTCTAATCTCAATCCCTGCTCCCTCCAGGCCTACTCCTTTCCTCCTGCTCCACTCCCTGTTGTGCCTGCGGCCAATAAGCCCATAATCTTCCAGCCTTCTGGGCCTCCAGCCCCATGCTGAATTGCAAAAACCCATTCCTAGTCGTAACCTGGAGCCAGCTGTTAAAGTCAAGAGGCAGGATCCCTAAATGACATCCCCACAGCTGTGTGGAAGCTGCTGTTATTTACACTACTCAAATTTTTAATAACCATACCCAAATCTTAAGGCTGGGAGGGGAATTCAGGGACAATCGTACCTTCCTCCTACCCCAAGCAGCCACTGCTTTCTGTCATGAGAGAGCAGTTCCCTCTCCCTTTTACCCTTCTACCATCTCCCGGCCTGAATGCCCATTCCTTCCTACCCGTTGCCCTTTCTCTCTCCTTCCAACTGCTTCCACCTCCTGATCACAAGCTCCACCTGACCTACGCCCCTCATTTGCCATCAGAAAATGTGGCCTTCAGTTTGGATCCCTCCTCTATCCACCAGCCATGACTTTAGGCCCAAAAAACACTCTGACTTACAGCATTGGCCTAATCCCTTCCCCATCTAGTGCCCCACAGCCATCTATAGAAAATACCATCTTCCCACTAAACCACTGACAGCCTGCTAGCTAAAAGGACAGAAAACAGAGAAGCAAAAAACAACCAAGAGAACAGTAGAAAAGAATAGAAAGAGCAGGAAAAGAGGAGAAAAAGAGAAGAGAAGAGCAGAAGAGTAAATAGAAAAGATGACAGAAAGAGGGACGCAGAAGAGAAAAGGGAGAAGCAGCAATGCAAAGATGACAGGGATTGACAACAGAGAGAGAGAGAGAAAGATTGTATCCTACAACTTACTGTGAACTACATCATGAGCGATCCACTCATTTTTGTACAGTTGTTTAATAATGACTTTTAGCAAAAAGAAACAGTGCTTTAACAAGTCTGTCAGGACACAGTACAGTAAATAGCAGCTGCCAGTTGGCTGTTGTATTTTCTGTTCACTGTCAGACACTGAGGTCACTGCTACCTTACAACCTTCCTAATGAACGATGCTGTACAACCACTTGTCCGGTCGGTGACCAAAAGAACTGCCCTTGGCTTTGCCAGTACTAACAATGAATGACAAATGATGCTATCAAAATAAATGGTTTGCAATGGCATGCTGAGGAAGAAAATGTGTAACTAGCTGTGCACCATATGTGGCCAGTTCACTTAATAACTCTAAATTGTTGCAATTTGTTATAAAGTTGTGAATAAAACATCAGATTTTGACAGTAATTCTGTCTGGTTAATAAATTACCACTGCAAAGAGGCTGCTTCGTTCATAGTAATTTGTCTAAAGTTTGTTTACCAATAATAATTTATGAATTGCAATTGCATAAACCTCCTTTGCTTGCTTCGTGTGAAGTGATACAGCCAAAATTTGCAAAGGGTGACTAATTTAGAGATCTAACTTATACCGAAATGATACCACTTGGTTTAAATAGAATGTTATTTCTGTTGCACCTGCACAATATTCAATACCTGATTCCGCTCCTCTTACTTTTTTTTTGTCTTCTAGTTTTCTTCCCCGTTTTCCTCCTCCTCAATGTGCTGACCCACGCAGATATATAGCTTGACAGGTGCTATCAGCCTGCCAGTATCTTGCACAAGGGGTCATTCTCTATATATAAATGACAGTAAAGAATAAAACTTGCATTTATGTAACACCTTTCACAACCTCAGGATGTCCCAAAGCGCTTTACAGCCAATTAAATACTTTTGAAGTGTGGTCACTGTTGTAATGTAAGAAACGCGGCAGCCAATTTGCACACAGCAAGCTCCCACAAACAGCAATATGATAATGACCAGATAATCTGTTTTGGTGATGTTAATTGAGGGATGAATATTGGCCAGGACACCAGGGATCACACTCCTGCTTTTCTTCAAAATAGTGCCATGGGATCTTTTGCATCCACCTGAGAGGGCAGAAGGAGCCTCAGTTTAAAGTCTCCTCCGAAAGACGGCATCTCTGATAGTGCAGCACTCCCTCAGTACTACACTGGAGTATCAGTCTAGATTTTGTGCTCAAGTCCATCAAGAGAGCTACCACTGAGCCATGGTGTTTGTTGGCAGTTGACACTTTGTAACCAGCATATGAATAATCCCTGAGCATGACTGTGGTGGTGTAATATAAAATCAGGAAGAAGCAGATGCATGAGTAGTTTGTTTACTCCTGAATGTGTTAATAAAGGAGCTTTGTGGGCATGAAGATGACAAGCATCAACGCCCCACAGTCACACAAAGTGACAGGGGTTACAGGAAGCTTCAGACTCACAAGTTTTGCGCAACTGGGCACAAATAAAAATCTAAATCCAAGTGAAAGTGACCTTTCAGTTAATCTCCTCCTAAATGTGATAGAGCTGTCTTTTGTGTTGGCAAACACCACAAGTTTCCCTTATTAGTGGCTGCTATCTTTCATTCAAATTTTGAAGTGACTGACTGAACAGTCACCCACTAAAAGAAAGAAAGACTTGCATTTATATAACACCTTTCACAACATCAGGATGCCCCAAAGCGCTTTACAGCCAATAAAGCACTTTTGAAGTGTAGTCATGTTGTAATATAGGGAAACATGGCAGCCAATTTGCACATAGCAAGGTTCCACAAACAGCAATGTGATAATGACCAGATAATCTGTTTTGGTGATGCTGGTTGAGGGATAAATATTGTCCAGTGCCCTGGGGTCTTTTATGTCCACCTGAGAGGACAGACGGGGCCTCAGTTTAACATCTCATCTGAAAGACAGTACCTCTGACAATGCTGCAGTCCCTCAGTACGACACTGGAGTGTCAGCCTAGATTCTTGTGCACAAGCCTTTGGAGTGGGACTTGAACAGACAATCTTCTCGGAAAGCATCACAACCAAAACCAATCTTGTTATCACCTGAAGTCTCCACAAATACACACTCCAGCAAGAATCGGTGGCTAGTGATCAGGAGTAGGAGCCATGACTTATTTTTATCCTCCCTGACTTGGGCACTGAAGTCAATTGTACAGCCCACTTCTGACTGGAAATCAATACAGCCTGAGACCGTCTGGATGGTATGACTTAGTATTGCAGTGATGATGTCTTTACCCTGGATCAATCTTCTCACTGATACTACAACTGTCCCCATTGGAATTAGCCATGTTTCAGTTTCGTATTCTCCTTGCATTTTTTTGCAGAGATAAAAGAATCGGGAGAAAGAAAGATATTTTGAGTTTGTATTTATTGACACCACTGCGAATCGAATGGGAATGGAACCCAAATCCAACCCGGTGGTCTCATCTCTTTGCCAGTCTCAAACTGGCATTTCTTAAATGGATATTCAAGTAAAATCAATTGACCAATGTGCTGCATTTAATTCATCATCCTCACTTTAGGACATGATGGAGATTGTTTTGCCTGGCTGTGAGGTTAATGGGTACAGTATTCGGAGGCACAGTTGAACTGGCCTGGATTCAGTGTTGGATTAAATTGGGAGCTAGATTGTGAAAGAGCAGAAAAATCTTGTGTCCACATGTGCAATGGATGGCTGACTTCCCAATCAGACACTTTAGGAAAGACTAAAGATTAGGCATCATGTTAAAATGACAAAAATAAAAGTTGATGCCTGCTGCAAGATGTCAGTAGCATATGCAATAAATATTATATTGTGTTATATAAAAGGCTTTCTATCCACTGACTATGAATGAGCAGAAACTAGCCCAAATCATAATGGATCATATTTACAAAGTTTTCTAAAGTATCAGGGGCAGAATATCATCACTGCCCCAACTTCATTCCTTGATTCCAATATTGGAAATGGAAGTAATTTTCAAAAGCAGTCCAGGGAACTACTTTTATCTGTTACTCGGGGCAAGATGAGTAAAATTCAATTCTCAGATACAGATATAGAATACAGAATAGAAAATGCTGCTGAACAATTTTAAGAGTACTGTAAAACCATCTTGTAACAATTGCAAACAAGAGCTTATTCACTATAATTAGGTTTCTTAAACATGCTGTTACATGGTCTTCATAGACAGGTTTCGCCAACATTCACTGCTGGCCTGCCAGTAGGAAGTAATTAACTTCCCAATTTTCCTGCTAGATGTATCTCCCTTAATGTGGGTATTCTTTTTTATTCATTCTTGGGATGTGGGCATCACTGGGCATTTATTGCCGAAAATCTATGAGGTCCCACCGACATTTGAACTCAGATTACCTGATTCAAAGTTCAGAGTGTTAACCATTACACCATGGAACCGTCATCACGGTTAAACTAGGCCAGTATGGACAGCTAATCATGATGGAGATTGTTTTGCTCCATTTGTAGTAAAGAGAAACACTACTGGTCTGGGTTTATTGAATTATGTTAGTAGAGATTAAGCGTGACTTTCATAATCACTAACATAGGGTTTGCAGTAATTCTTTAATACACTGCTGGACATTGTTCTCACTAAAATTCTCAGTCGCAAGATGACACCACCAAATATACTCCTTACTGCAAAGTGGCTGTATGGCAATAAATCCTCTGTCAGACTGGCCCCGTGATATTTATTGTCACATTATTGGTCCAGTTTGATACCTGGTTACAGCATCATAGTTCCTTGCCTCTCAAAAGTACTTCCTTCATTATTATTAACTTACTGCTGGAAGCCAAAATTCCTTTTATCTTGTCGCAGATAATTTAAGCAGTACTATATTGTATTTGACTAAAAAAAGATTTCGTAATATAAAAAAGACATTGGGATGAAATTTCTCCTGTTGATAATTCTTTGGAAAAAGTCTACTTGAGTATAAAACAGAAAATTCCCTTTTAAAATCTTTGTACTTGATCACTGGTGATTCAATAGATATGATTGGCTACAATTCATAAGATCACAGGATAATTAAATATGAGGAAGGCAACACGGCCCATCTTTGTTTATCCATTTGGCATGATCCTAAAGTCTCTCCATTGCAGCATCCAGCTGTTTCTTAATTGATTCCAGGGTTTTCACCTCCATTACACTATCCAGGAAGGTATTCTTTGTGTGAAGAATAACTTCTTGATACCAATCTTAAATTTGCCTTTCACTAGTGGCTATTGTTTTACTTTTACATGTAAAGTAATTTTCTGGATTTATCTTGCCCATACCATTCACTGACATTCCCCTATATCTTGTGTATCTCTATAAAATCACCTCTCAGATGCTGCCTTTCGAAGCTGAAAAGCCCATGTCCCCCCCAATGTTTCCTCATAACACTGACCTCTAACACTAGGGATCAATCAAGTGACACTTCTCTGCATTGCTTCCAACACATGACTGTCTCCCTTGTGATTCAGTGAACAGAACTGGACACAATACTCAAATCTGACCAGAGCTCCGGACAGTTTGATCATGACTTCCCCTGACTTGTATTCTACTGTTTTGGCTATGTAGTTCAACATTCTATTGGCTTTGTAGTTTGCTGCTCTGCATTGGTTGGAAATGTTTGAGTGTCGAGTCTATAAAGACTCCCAAGTCTTTAATGTTCAGACTCATATTGATTTCAGAATTGTAGTTATATTCTTCATGTGTCTGCACTACTGATGAGTCTATCAGGCCAATATAGCTGTGATATAGCTTTGGACAAATAACATTTTATTTTAAAACAGTAAGTGATTTTAATATAGATATATCAGTGTCAACAGCACAAACCTGATGGCAGCAATAACTAATCATGATTTACAGCAAGAAGAAGAACAACAACTTGCATTTACTATGTCTTTGACATAGTAAAACTTCCCAAGGTGTTTCACAGGAGCGTTATCAGACAAAATTTGGCACCAAGCTACATAAGGAGATATTCGGACGGGTGACCAAAAGCTTGGTCAAAGAGGTATGTCTTAAAGGAGGAGAGAGATGTAGAGAGGCATAGAGGTTTCAGGAGGGAATTCCAGAGCTAAGGGCCTAGGCAGCTGAAGGCACGGCCGCCAATGGTGGAGCGATTAAAATCAGGGTTGCACAAGAGGCAAGAATTGGAGGAGCTCAGGTAGGGGCGGAGGTGGGTGATATTACGGAGGTGGATGTAGGCGGTCTTGATGGTGGAGAGGATATTGGGTCAGAAGCTCAGCTCAGGGTCAAATAGAATTCCAAGGTTGCAAACAGCCTGGTGCAACTTCAGACAGTGGCCAGGGAGGGGGATGGAATTGAAGTCGAGGGAGTTTGTGGTGGGGACTGAAGACAATGGCTTCAGTCTTCCCAATATTTAACTGGATTTATAGAGCTTAACTTTACCCTGCGCCAAAATAATAGTTGCCGTACCACATGCGACATGTTCTCCTTTGAGTGCATTAAACATTTATTTACCTAACTGTTACTTTCTATCTTTGTTTCCTTCACCACTGTTTCCAGTATGTTTTTTTTAAACCTATACTTCTGTTTCTTGCTACTTCTGAATACTCTGATTATATCTTTAGTGCTCACAGCATGAAACTAACAAGGGACAACAGCATGGAACCAAGGAGGAGTTAGGAGTGGAAAGACAGACCAGCCCACAGATTAGAGATGAGAGAGGATCTATATTCAATGAAAGGGATTATTTGTTTTTAAGGAAAGGAACAAAATACACATGCCAGTACTCAACATGTGCCAACATGTACCAACAAATGGGCAGATCCATGTAACATGGGAACCAATAGTTGTAAGGCCCTCACCGTGTGTTTCCTGTGTGAAAGAAGAGACATGAACATTTGCCGCAGGACATGTTGTACCAGACTAAGCAGCGCTGCTTTTGTGTGAATATGTGCCGACTATGGGGCAAATTTTAACCCCATGAACGGGTGGGTTGAGGCCGGGTGGGAAGGTAAAAATCGTGAAAAAGTAAAACCTGACCCCAACCCGCCCACTTCCAGTTTTAATGGAGGTGGGATGAGGGGCGGGCAACCAACTTGCTCTCAGGAAGCGGGTCTGTCAGTAGAATCTTTTAAGGAGGCTGAGGGCCTCCAGTTTGACCGTTTTTTAATTTTTAACTCCTGGGTGCCGGGATTCCTGGGCCTTCTGCTTCACGCCGTGTTAGAGGAAGCGAGAAGGCCCAGCTCAACAGGTAAGTGCCTTTATTGCACTGCTTGTGGGCCACGAGGAGCAGGCGTGCTCCCTCCAGGCCCAACAAGCCTAACTGCTGTGATCCCACACACGTGATTGGTTGACCCCCTCCCCATGTCGGATCCTCCCCACCATCTCTGACCCCTCCCCATGACCTCTGACCTCCCCAATCTCCGACCCCCCCTATGACTGAGCCCCTAATGGCTCCCCCAATGACCGCTGACCCCGATGACTGACCTCCCCTATGACCCCTGGCCCTGATGACCCCCCCGATGACCCCGACCCCCGATGATCCTTGACCACGATGTTCGACCCACCGATGACCCCCGATGACCAGCCCCCAGATGACCCCGACCCTCCATTGATCCCTGACCCCCCCTACCCCCGATGACTGATTTCTCCCTCCATGACTGACCCCTCCACCCCTCCATCTAAGACTTACCTGCTGGCATCCGCTCCCTGGCTCTTCTCCTGTCAATCTGGCTAGCCTGAGGGGCGGGAAACCTAATAAAAAATGTCCTTACATCAAAGTCATAAGGACGTCCGGGAAACCTGTACTTCTGGGTTTCCCATCAAGAACTCCCCCCCGCCCCTCCACCCCGACCCCTGCCGTCTTCCCAGCTCTCCGTTAAAATATACCCTTATATCTTTACAATGGCAGTGTGTAGTGGATGGGTTAAATACAGCTTTAAAAAGAGATACAGATAATAACTTTCAGTTCAAAAACTGGAAGTATTAAACTTACTAAACGAGCTAGACCTTTTATTAAATCATTTAAACGGTGCTGCTCCTTTCATTCCAATTACATTTTATTAACCTTATTTCTCGATCATTATCTTTTAAGGATTTTTTTTTTACTTTCTGAAGCCTTGTATTCTTTACCTGACATTTAATTAACATTTGGCTCCAAGCCCATTAAATGATGCATTTGAGATGTCACTCTGTGATCAGTGATTCATATCTATATCATCTTTCATAGTATGTTTAAAAACCTGTAAGAGTGTTAACCCTGTATGTACCCATTTCCTTTCACTCAAGTTATTTGGTACATAACCTCATTGTATTTATAAGCTAGTAGCTCTGGGACTGCAGTAGCAAAATTGTAATAACTTTTAATATCTTATTCTGAGCATATTGCTAATCCAGGTAGCACTGTACATTAGTTTGGTAATAAGTAGCCCACAGAAATATATACCTTCAAGCTCTCATTCCTGTGTGACAAGTTTTTGATCTTGGCAGGGGCCATTGAGGGAGAAGCCAAGTTAAAGCTGAGAGTCACTGCTTTGTTTCACCTCCTGCACACCCGTTCTCGGGTGACATTGCCAAAACCTTGGCAATAGGTTGTCAGCCTGCTCGTTTGAACAAGAGATGGCGCAGGGGAACATAAGTAAGCGTGAAAATAACTAAAACAATGGAGAAGGATCAATTAGAAAAATGTTAACAACTATTGCAAATGTGTTTTAGCCCATCTATACCTCCAATTATGCTCAATAATATTCCATGAAAGAAATTAAGCAAATTTAATTTTCCTGTAAGCCATGAGGTACATCATTACTCATAGAGGTCCATGACCATTGGGATTTAACGGGTCATTGCAAATGTGGCACGCTATGATGGATTAAGGGTAATGAAATATTTAAAGAGATGCGATCCCTTTTTCTAAAGTTGCCTGACACATTCAATCCTCCTCGATGTCAAGAAATAACTCTTCTATGCATATACAATATTTAAACTTCTTGGCGACAGTAAATGTGCCTTTCAATTTTGTGCTGATTTTTTCCCCCCAAGGCAGAAATGGCAGCTGCCAGGTGAACCAGTTTTATCAATGATGCCAATTCCACTGGAAGCTGGTTACTGCTAAACAGGTGGAATAAGGTTATATAATTACAAGCTCCTCATGATTTCAAATGTCAGCCAAGACAACTGTTTGATGAGAGAGTGTGCTCGCAGTGAGTCCAGGCATGGCTGTGTGTTCAAATAGCATTTGGGGCTGGAAATGTAACAAACCTATTTCTCTTGTTGCAACCTGATATTACTTAGCTACTTAGTCAGACTCCTTTGGGGTAGATCTTGATTTTGATAGTGTAAAACGGGTGCAAACAAGTTGGGAGCCCATTTTATATCTTTCCCAATTTGATTCCAACGGAAATACAAATGGGGAGAGATGTAAAACGATCTGCCGACTCGCTATCACCCGTTCGACACTATCGCACAAAGTCAAGATCTTTCCACTAGCTTATGTTCTTCACCTCTGGCTCTGGTGCAAATAACTACCAAGACTGGACTATAAAAGATCTTTCCTCTACAGGATGGTACAATGCATGTTAGTGTTGAGATGCTATACCCGTACATTTTTCTTGGTTTTCGGGCCAGGGTTTACTTATGTCAGAGAGTCACTATATTCTTTTTCTGCTTTCCCCCATTTCAATCTTTTAATCTGGGACCTCCCACTATGAAAAAAATACCAAATGGCACATTACCACATTTACCATTACGGGCCAGGAATCTTCATAAAGCACTGGTTTGAATGCCACCAAAGAGATTTTTTTAAGCAGGCCTCTGAAGGTAGTTTATTCATGGAAAATGTTACAATATGTATCATGGGGAATATATGTGGGCTAATTGTACTTGGCGTTCCTGGCTTTGAGGTTAAACTAAAAAAAAATCTAATAATGCTCTTTTCATATCCACTCCCCAATTGAAAATTTTTGAAATTGATAGTTATTCATTAACACTAAAACGTGGTATGTAATACTTCGTTATTGGTATATTGTTATCATAAATTTTTCATTCTGTTAAGAAAAATCAGCAGAATGAAAGTTGACTATTCATCTCAGAAACAGAATCCAAGTTCACACGCTGACTCTACTCTTCCCAGGCTGCAAAATGTGAGACTATCACTATATTCCTGCCCTCTGGAATTCTCCAGCCAATTCCCTTTGCCTTCACACCTCTCTCCCTGCTCTTAAAATCCTCCTCAAAATCCTTCTCGTCGAGCATGCTTCTGCTACCCATTCTTGCCTCTCCATTTTTCTCTCCTTTCCCATATTCAGTGTCTATCGTATCCGTTTGCTCCTCATTGTAAAGTGCTCTGAGATGTCTTCCTGCACATGAGGTGATCTATATAAGTGCGAGCTATTGTTAGAGTTCACAGTCTCAATCTAATGTTGCTTTGATTTATGGTAAATGAAAGCACTCTTAAGTTTCCAAATTTGGTGCAAAGAAAATATTGCTAAAAAGAAACACCAAAGCAGAGTGTCAGCCTTGGCTCAGTGGTAGCACTCTCAACTGAGTCATAAGGTCGTAGGTTCAAGGCCCACTTCAGAGACTCGAGTACATAATCTAGGCTGGCACCTCAGTGTAGTATTGAGGGAGTGCTGCACTGTCAGAGGTGCTGTCTTTCGGATGAGGTGTTAAACTGAGGTCCCATCTGCCTCCTCAGGTGGATGTAAAAGATCCCAAGGCATTATTTGAAAAAGAGCAAGAGAGTTTTCCCTGGTGTCCTGGCTAACATTTATCCTTCAACCAACACCTAAAACAGATTATCTGGTAATTTGTTTCATTGCTGTTTGTGGGAGCTTGCTGTGCATAACGTTGGCTGCTGCATTTACTACATTACAACAGTCACTACAATTCAAAAAAAGGTACTTTGGCTGCAAAGCACTTTGACGTGTCCTGAGCTTGTGAAAGGTGCTATATCAAGTCTTTTTTCTTTAAAAGTCCAAAGCAAACACTGAAGATCAGAAACCCCAGTTTTGGCAACTATGTGATTTCCAACCAAAATTCAATACATAAGTGAGTGCTAAAGTCACTCATAGGTTGTGAATATTGATATTGGAATAAAAAAAGTTATTTTCTTATCGTGGTTTACGGAGCCACAGATACACTGCACTATAATTGTACTGACTGCCCTGTACTGCACAGGAGTCTCAGCCTGGCGCTGTTGAGAAATAGTCGCAGCTAAGATGGCATACAAAGGTACCACGGATGATAGACATATCATTTGGAACAGCATCTAATAAAGGCAAACAAAAGAAATACTGTCTTTTCCCAGAGATCATGTTATTGTTGTGCACACAAAGGGCCAGTGCTCTTTCTGAAAAAGATCTCACAAACTGACAGATCTGTGCCCCTCTTACACAGCTTGTTTGGCATTGCCAACACACCATCTTTCACACCACACCAGTGCCAAAGTATAACACATATCAAATGACTTCATTTGAAACTTTCTGCCCATTGGATACAGTATATTAACTGCAACAGGTGCAGAGCCAGCTTTATTATCCTTAGAGTTAAAATTTGCTGAACAGTTTTACAAAGGAGATAACAATCCCATCGGCTCTTTCCTAAAACTCAAAAATAATGACCATCAGTTAAAGGCTGATCTTCAATGATTTGAGAGTATTCTGAGCAGGCAGTACACTATCGCAATCCAATCATATTACTCTCAGCATTGATTGATGCAACGTAAAAGAAGTATTTATGGAAGTCAGTGATTCCTAGACATTGAGGGCAACTCTTATCTGTTTCATACACATGACAGGGATCAGTCACTTCATGCCTTATCTGCTAATTTCAATGTATGTGTTGTCAGAGGGTACAGATATCAGTAGTTACTAAATAGTTCTTGTGACAAAATAGGTTTGAACTATAAGATCAGTAAATCGCGGGAAAGGGGTGCATTGCCGTGAATACATAAGAAATGCTGAGACGTACAATAAAAACCAGAACAATGTGAAGGGTAGATAGTCTCTTCATAGATGTGAACCTTGTCACCCAGTTTAGCAAAGTCCCTTTAAGATTCACTCAAACGTGCCAAAATGTAATGAAAGATCAAAGCAGGTAGTGACTATAATGGGGATCTCTTTCTCAGCAGAATGGGAAGAAAGTGCCTAAAGTCAAATACTGAAATAATTATACACTATCAAAGAATGCAGCTAAAAACCCTCATCATAAGAAATTAAAGACACAGTTAAAACATCAGGAACACTGGAAACTGACCAGAAACTCCTTATTATACTGACCTAAAAATAAACTCTTAAACAACACACTTCTGAATAAATTAGATTAAAAGGAGGGATAAAAGAGTTGTTCTGACTGGTTCAGGCCTCTTGTAAACTCCATATAAATCCAGGATTATTCTCACTGTTTTAATCTGCATTGCTGGTATGATGTTCAGAGTTGTGCTAGACACATCATCAGACCTAATAAAGCTTCCTCGTCAATATTCTAGAATATGCTGAGAGTATATATTAACTCAATCAAAAGAACAAAGTTTAAGATGATTAATATTTTGAATGATCAGCAACCAAAACAGGCTTAGGAACATAAGAAAACATGGAATGAAAACAGGCCATTTTAGGAGGATATAAATGATCCCATGATGCCTTTGAAGAAGAGTAGGGATGTTCTCCTGATTAAAATTATCCCTCAACTAACATGACTAAAACCGAGTAATTGGTCATTTAACATTGCTGGGACCTTGCTATGTGCAAATTGGCTATCTAACAGCAATGACTACACTTTCTGGGAAGTGCCAGTAAAGGCCCAGAGCTTTCCTGTTGGACAGAGGCCCTCTAAATAGAGACTGCTGTTTTTTGGATAAAATGTTAAAATAAGTCCCCATTTGCCTGCTTGGGAGGATATAAAAGATCCCATGGCACCATTCAAAGAGGAGCCCTATTTCATTCTACAGAATTCAGCATACAAAGCAATCTAGCAAAGAACCAGCCCCACTTATCTAATAGACAGCCCAAAGGTTGCTAGTCCAGTTCCACATGAACTCCTCAGCCATGCCATGGTTCTTGCAATAACTTACTATAACTCCTGACAACAAATCATCACCATGGTCTCACTTGCCAAGCACTTCGGGGTACTGTATCTTAGAGCACAGCAACACTAGTGTAAAGGATGAGCAATTTCACTAGAGTATAAACACTTTCGTGGCATCTTTTACAAATGAAACTGACTGGACAGAAAGTTGTAAACAATTTTACAACACCAAGTTATAGTCCAGCAATTTTATTTTAAATTCACAAGCTTTCGGAGGCTTCCTCCTTCCTCAGGTGAATGTTGTGGAAATGAAATCCTCGAAATGAAATCGCATTTATAAATCACAGAACAATGCTTTGTGATTACAGACAGTTTTTTCAACTGCCCGTTGCCAAGGCAATCAGTGTGCAGACAGACAGGTGTTACCTACAAGGTCTCCGAATATACAAATCACCAAAAAAAACACAGAGATAGAGAGGTAGAAACATAGAAAAGACAGCAACTGACCCGTTATATTAAAAACAGATAACATTTGTTCGCTGGTGGGGTAACGTGTAGCGTGACATGAACCCAAGATCCCGGTTGAGGCCGTCCTCATGGGTGCGGAACTTGGCTATCAATTTCTGCTCGACGATTTTGCGTTGTCGTGTGTCTCGAAGGCCGCCTTGGAGTACGCTTACCCGAAGGTCGGTGGCTGAATGTCCTTGACTGCTGAAGTGTTCCCCGACTGGGAGGGAACCCTCCTGTTTGGTGATTGTTGCGCGGTGTCCGTTCATCCGTTGTCGCAGTGTCTGCATGGTCTCGCCAATGTACCATGCTCTGGGGCATCCTTTCCTGCAACGTATGAGGTAGACAACGTTGGCCGAGTCACAGGAGTATGAACCTTGCACCTGGTGGGTGGTGTCCTCTCGTGTGATGGTGGTATCTGTGTCGATGATCTGGCATGTCTTGCAGAGGTTACCGTGGCAGGGTTGTGTGGTGTCGTGGACGCTGTTCTCCTGAAAGCTAGGTAATTTGCTGTGAACGATGGTCTGTTTGAGGTTGGGTGGCTGTTTAAAGGCGAGTAGTGGAGGTGTGGGGATGGCCATAGCGAGGTGTTCGTCGTCATTGATGACATGTTGAAGGCTACGGAGAACATGGCGTAGTTTCTCCGCTCCGGGGAAGTACTGGACGACGAAGGGTACTCTGTTGGTTGCGTCCCGTGTTAGTCTCCTGAGGAGGTCTATGCGATTTTTCGCTGTGGCCCGTCGGAACTGTCGATCGATGAGTCGAGCATCATATCCCGTTCTTACTAGGGCGTCTTTCAGCGTCTGTAGGTGTCCATCACGTTCCTCCTCGTCTGAGCAGACCCTGTGTATTCGCAGGGCCTGTCCATAGGGGATGGCCTCTTTGACGTGGTTGGGGTGGAAGCTGGAAAAGTGGAGCATCGTGAGGTTGTCCGTGGGCTTGCGGTAGAGTGAGGTGCTGAGGTGCCCGTCTTTGATGGAGATTCATGTGTCCAAGAAAGAAACTGATTCTGAGGAGTAGTCCATGGTGAGCTTGATGGTGGGATGGAACTTGTTGATGTTATCGTGTAGTCTCTTTAGTGATTCCTCGCCGTGGGTCCATAGAAAGAAAATGTCGTCGATGTATCTGGTGTATAGTGTTGGTTGGAGGTCCTGTGCAGTGAAGAAGTCCTGCTCGAACTTGTGCATGAAAATGTTGGTGTATTGGGGTGTGAATTTGGTCCCCATGGCTGTTCCGTGTGTTTGGGTAAAGAACTGGTTATCGAAGGTGAAGACATTGTGATCCAGGATGAAGCGGATGAGTTGTAGGATGGCGTCTGGAGATTGGCTGTTGTTGGTGTTGAGTATTGATGCTGTCGCAGCGATGCCGTCATCGTGGGGGATACTGGTGTAGAGTGCCGAGACGTCCATCGTGGTGAGAAGTGTTCCTGGTTCAACTGGTCCGTGGGTACTGAGTTTTTGTAGGAAGTCTGTAGTGTCGCGACAGAAGCTGGGGGTTCCCTGTATGATGGGTTTCAGGATGCCCTCGATGATTGCCTTGGCAACGGGCAGTTGAAAAAACTGTCTGTAATCACCAAGCATTGTTCTGTGATTTATAAATGCGATTTCATTTCGAGGATTTCATTTCCACAACATTCACCTGAGGAAGGAGGAAGCCTCCGAAAGCTTGTGAATTTAAAATAAAATTGCTGGACTATAACTTGGTGTTGTAAAATTGTTTACAATTGTCAACCCCAGTCCATCACCGGCATCTCCACATCATGGACAGAAAGTGTGAGAGAGAGAAACACAAATCAATAAATTGTGTGAGACTCCACGCTGCTGATAGCACCTCATAGGCAGCTGTGTGTGAAACCCCTCCCTCAATGCTGGCAGTACCATGTACGCAATCAGTTGGGGGTCCCTCTGTGTGAGACCCTACACCACTAGCAGTACCTTGTATGCAGTCAGTTGGGGGTTCCTGTGTGTGAGAAACTGCACTTCTAGCAGTACCTTGTATGCAGTCAGATGGGGGTCCCTGTGTGTGAGATCCTACGCCACTAGCAGTGCCTTGTACGTAGTCAGTTGGGGATCCCTGTGTGTGAGACCCTGCACCACCAGCAGTACCTTGTATGTGGTCTTTGGGGTCTCCTGTGTGTGACCTTGTACCATCAGCAATACCTCGTATCCAGTTGGTGGGGGTCCCTGCCAGCTATTTGAGAGATTCCACACCACCGTTGGCACCTTGTATCAAGTGGATGGGGATCCCTGCCAGCTGTACGTGGGGGCTAAGCCAGGGGTGTAGAACTTCATAAAATGGTAAAACAAACTCTTCACAAAATATGAAAAAAAAATGTCTTCACTCATTTTCCCCCCTCCTGAGTTAGGGTGTAATTTTTTTCAGACCGCCATTAGTTCAAGAACTAAAAATCATTTTAAAATCCCAGCAATAATTTTGCTTTGACCACAGACTCTTTGGCCCCGATATTAGCGGGGAGGCGGGATGGCAGCGGGACGGGGGGAGGGGGCGATCGGGCGCGTGGCAAACCTGCACGAACCAAACTTATCGTTTCCGACGTGATCGCAAGTTGATTGATAGTGGTTAACGTCCTCTCTGGGTTTCGGGCCCGGCAGCTAGCCTGATTGACAGGCTGGCTGCCATCAGGAGCTGCAACACTGGTGGGGGGCGGGAGAAAGAGGGAGAGCCAGATGTCATCTGGCACTGGAACAGAAGACCAGGGGGTGTGGGGGGGGTGGGGGGAATGAATGGAAGATCTTTCACTGGACAGGAAGACCGGGAAGGGGGGGGAGAGGGGAAGATCGGGGATCAGTGAGGGAGAGGGGAAGATCGAGGGGGGAGAGGGGAAGGTCGGGGGGGAGAGGGGAAGATCAGGAGGAAGGGGGGAAGATCAGGGGGGGAGAGGGGAAGGTCGGGGGGGAGAGGGGAAGATCAGGAGGAAGGGGGGAAGATCAGGGGGGGAGAGGGGAAGGTCGGGGGGGAGAGGGGAAGATCAGGGGAAGATCGGGTGAGTGAAGAAGGGGACATCAGGGGGACATCAGGAGGGTGAAGAGGGGGACATTGGAACAGGAGACATCGGACATCGGAGCAGGTTTGAAAGGTAGGTGCATTTAGTGTTTTCACTTCCTTGCAGTGGGCAAGCCGCCCAGGTAAGTTAAAAATCATTCTAACTACTTAATCTATCACAAGTAAAGTGCCTTAAGTACCTCAATGAGGTACATTTGGCTCTTTAACTGTCATGCGGGATATGTGTTTTCGGGTCGCCCGCGTACATACAGGTCGGTCCCTGGGAAACTCGGAAGTCGTCGGGTTGGAGCTGGCTTCCGAACCTGAACTGGATTTGCATGGTTTTCGGAGCCCCCCGCCCCCAACGCACCCACATTTGCCCCCCAAAATCACCCCCTTTGAATTGCACAGAAACACTGACAGTATTATTTTATAGTACCCACTCTAACCAAAATGTAGGCCTCAGAGTTATTGCCCAGTATACTGAGCACCTATGCTTTTCCCCACCTCCTCCCTTCTCCTTAAATATCTGCATAAAGAAGTAACAGATGTTTAATAAAAGCATGAAAGTTTTCCACAGACATTTCAGAAATTGATTTCGAAGAAATAAATAGTAAGTGAACACACTTGATGTTAGACTTTGCTCAACAGCAAGTAAGTTATTGTATATTTCATAATATAGTTTAATATTGCAGTATATTAAGAAGGAAACTCACTGGGGACACTACGATTATAAAAATTTACAACGGACTTACTGTGAGTTGTAATCGATTTTTTGAGCAAAATAATATGCCTCTTTGTTTTCTTATTCAGGTCCCTTTTCCCTTTAAAGCTGCAATATCCCGTTTAGGTCACTTCCATAAACATAATCCAATCAATCAAGTCTATCCCACAACTTCATTAAGATGCCTCAGCTTCACCACAATGTTTTACAAAGGTTTCCAAAAAAAAAGTTTTATTCCAACTTGATTTTTATTTCAAAGTCTTTCACTGCTCGTCATCCCCATCTTCACTTTCAAACACAAAATTATGTCGACTTATGGATAAGATAAAAGCCTTTCCTCAGTGAGCCTTGGAAACCACTTGGACACTCATTAAACCCCATTTCTCTTTTTCTTGCTTATTTGAGTTCTTCACAAACTTCCTCCTCTCCCGAATCAGAAACAAAGCATTTGTTGAAGTTACAGAGTTATTAAAAAAAAGCAAAATACCACATAAGCTGTGCACAAGAATGTGGTTGTCAGCATCTCACTATGGATTACAGAATAAAAACAACCACTGCAGCCAAATGTTACTTAGGGAGCTTTTAGAGGAATGATCCTCAGCCTCAACTTTGTAAGAAGTGGAAGACATTTTAAAAGAGGGTTACGTTACAGGAAAAAAAGTAGATGAATTGGTAAAAAGACATGTAGGCTTGATCTGAGTCAGTCTAAATAAATTAGCCTTAAGAATGAATGGCAGACTCAATGGCTTTAAGGAGACGAGGGGAGGGGGGAGAATCTGTGGAAAAAAAAATAGGAAGGGGGCTTTGGAGTAATTGCTTTTCTTTGAACAGTGAGTACTTTCGGGAAGAATTGGTTGAGAGGAGTTACTCAATGTAATGGTATGATGAGGCGAAATTCCTCCTGTCAGTAATTTTAGTGCAAAAGTTGGTATTAATATAAAAAAGGGATATCCTGTTCAGTAAAATTATATGACAGGAGGAATTTCACCCGCAAGATGTCTACACATCAGTATTATCTTCAATGTCTTGAGGCTTGAGGAAACTTTTTTTTCCCCTCTCTATTCCATTCAAATCACTATGGTTAGTCCTACTCTGAACTTCCAACTTTTGCTCTTCCCAAACCGCAAATACAACATCCAACATGTCTTCCCTCCTCCCTTCATCGTCACTGTGTTGAAATCAAGACCCATTGCAACATCTCCCACTATAACTCATTCTTTGCCAGGATTTAAAAAAATATAGAACTCTTTCCCTCCCTCAGTCCAAAACTGTGGAATTCCTGCCCTCTTTCCTGCCCCCTTTAAAATCACAACGTTGCCTCTGGTTGAAAGACTGGTGCCAAAGGGAACCTTGTCGGACAAATAACCCAGTGCCCTTGCTGTCAGAGGCAATAAAGCTCTCCTGTCTCCTTGTGGAGGATGAAAGGATTTATTACCCAATGGTTATCCTACAGTTACTGATTTGATGGGTGGACAGGAATATGTAAATGTGCGCTGATTATTTGCAGCATTTTCTGAACAAGTCTAGAAACTGCTCCTTTTTAAGGGGGAAGAAATGAAAATTGCTACTACTAAGTTTTATTTTTAGCTAAGTACAAATTGGATTTTTTTCCCTTTAAAGATGAAAAGTGTATTAAGCAGTAAATGTAGAAATTTTAATGATTACTAATTTTTTTAAATATTCGGTCATGGGATGTGGGCGTCGCTGGCTAGGCCAGCATTTATTACCCATCCCTAATTGTCCTTGAGAAGGTGGTGGTGAGCCGCCTTCTTGAACCGCTGCAGTCCCACAGTGCTGTTAGGAAGGGAGTTCCAGGATTTTGACCCAGCCACGATAAAGAAACGGCGATATATTTCCAAGTCAGGATGGTGTGTGACTTGGAGGGGAACGTGCCTGCTGCTCTTGTTAATGAAGAGCAAGTGCTCCTATTAGAAAATTAAAAGGCAGCCCATGGAAAATTGTTAAAATAAAATTAGTTTCAAAAGTTTGCATTATGCCAGTTGTAGTTAGACTGCAGCCTGTGTGCAGCTTGTGTGGAGTGAGGGTATAACCTTGAGGCTGCCCCACATTCTACACTGAAACCCAAGCTCAAAGCAGTTTGGCTTCACTTATCCTGCACATTTTCCATCACTACAAAGGTGAAACTACTGTCCAGAATGTGCAGCCTAACTATCCTACTAAAGATTTGTAGTTGTTATGGCCCTGTTTATATTTTTTTTAGTTGGGGGGGTGGTTGTGGGGTGGGGAAGCAGTGTTTTTCCTGTTCCTTCATGTTGATGTATCCTGTGCATTTATGACAATACCTTCCGGTTGTCTAAATAGTAATAGTCCACAAAGGCAGTTTTACTTCTGCATCTATTTAGGCTACAAAATAATGCTGGTGATTTTAGCATGTGAATGCTAAAGCATTTGTATATCATTCTTTCTGTCTGCTATTTTGAATGAGTATTAACCTGTTTGAAACAATTGTCCACCCATCCACTAAAATCAGCAACAGTAATTTCTAGCTTTATATGTTTTAAGGTTTTGAATCATTTGGCTTTCATGGCTGAACAAAATATTCATACTCTGGAAAGCGTATGAAGGGTTTTAGGCCAATTATATTATTAATATTAAGCACAATACATAATTAACATTTGTAAATGTAGTTAATAGACTTTGCACTTTTAAATGGAAACTTTTGGATAACTGATTTCATTTTTGCTTAATAGTAATCTGCTCAGAAAATGCTTTAAATGATTAGAGCGTTTTTAAGTTTGTTTTTCATATTCACTCTCCCCACAAGCTGCGTGACAACCAGCATCATGATCCACACAGGGAGGGAGGAGAGACTGGTACATGAGTCACCCTGGCCGACACATAAGCATCTCCTATTAGCTTCCTCAACAGGAGTCCTGGAAAGGGCCTGGAGCTGGTCTTCTGCCTGCCTGAGAAGTGGGACATGATTTTGGCCTCGAGCCGGGAAGGGAGTAGAGGGGGGAGATTTTCAGGTGCAAAACCCAGAAGGTAAGTGGGCGGAGATCGCAACCTTAATGAGGTCAACAAATTTTATCCGGGCTTCGCGCCCAGCATCCAGGCTGATTGACAGGCTGGCTGGCTGTGGGGTGGGAAGGCCTATAGTGGCAGGCCGCAGCCAGGAGTCGGAGGGAGGGAAGGACCATGGGCCGAGGTGAAGATCGGGGGGCCGGGGAGAAGATTGCAGGCCAGGATGTGAAGGTCGGAGGTAGGTGAGGGGCCACAATCTGGGGGGGTGGGGGTGGGCTGCCATTGGGGAGAGTCCACAAATGGGTGGGGAGGGGGTATCCACCATTGGGGAAGGGGGCCAGCCGATCGCGGGGGTCCTCAGTCAGGTGAGCTTGGGCCTGGAAGATGCACTCCAGCTCCTCCAGGCCCACAAGCAATGCAATAACTGCACTCACCTCATGGATCCGGCCTTTCCCGTCTGTTTTCACCTGATGTGAATCTGAAGCAATGGGAAATCCCAACAGGTAAGGTTAAATTCATTTGGATTTTCCAATACACAAAGAATTAGGAGGAAGAGAGAAAATGGAACCTCAGGCCAGTTAGCCTGATATCAGTCATCAAGAAAATGCTGGAATCCATTACTAAGGAAGTGGTAACAGGGCACTTAGAAAATTATTTTATGATTAGGCAGAGTTAATATGGTTTTATAAAAGGGGAATTGTGTTTGACAAATTTATTAGAGTTTTTTGAGGATGTAACTAGTAGGGTAGATAAAGGGGAACCAGTGGATGTAGTGTGTTTGGATTTTCAAAAGGCATTTGATAAGGTGCCACATAAAAGGTTGTTATGCAAGATAAGGATTCATGGGGTTGGGGGTAACATATTAGCATGGATAGAGGATTGGTTAACGCACAGAAAACAGAGAGTAGGGATAAACGGGTCATTTTCAGGTTGGCAGGCTGTAACGAGTGGGGTGCCACAAGGATCGGTGCTTGGGCCTCAGCTTTTTACAATCTATGTTAATGACTTAGATGAAGGGACCGAGTGTAATGTATCCAAGTTTGCTGACGATGCAAAGCTGAGTGGGAAAGTAAGCTGTGAGGAGGACACAAAGGCCCCGATATTACCAGGGAGGCGCATGGGTAACCCGCCCAGTAAAATCGGTGGGTTCTCGACCCGATCGCGAGTAAATTGAAGCCACTTAACTTGGCTTCCGGGTTTCCCGTTGGAAACCTGTGCAGTGGGCGGACTGCGCACCCGCATCAGAGGCTGTCAGCTGGAGGAGCCCTATTTAAAGGGGCAATCGTCCAATGCTGCTCCTGCAGCAAACAGCCAAAATTACAGCATGGAGCAGCGCAGGAGAAAGGCTGCTTCCAGGTTTAATGATGTCTCACTCCAGGTCTTACTTGATGGGATGAGGAGGAGGAGGGAGATCTTCTACCGGGCGGACAGGAGGAAGTGGCCTGCCTCTGTCACCAAGAAGGCCTGGCTCGAGGTGGCAGAGAAGGTCAGCAGCACCAGCAACATATCCCGCACCTGGATACAGTGCAGGAAGCGCTTCAATGACCTAACTAGGTCAGCCAAAGTGAGTACGCTTACTCATTCCCCTACACTTCATCTGCCACATCACCGCCCCCACCCCACAACTCCTTCTGCACTGCCAACGAAACTCTATCACATCACTCCTCACACCCACTCAAACCTCATCCTCAACTTACCTGCTCATCGCACCACTACCACTCAACCCAATCCTCATACAATCTCATGACTCTGTCTCATACTCACCCTCTCATGCATCTCTTTCATGGTCACCCTCGTCCAACCTGCCACTACCTCTGCTGCAGCCACAGGGGATGCATCATGTATGAGTAGTAGGAAGCGTAAGGCAAAGGTTTCGTGAGCACAAAGGGGATGCACAAGGGTGTTTGACGGTTTGTCATGTTTTTTATTTATATTTGATTTTGGTTCAACTCACATTAAATATTATATTGTCACCACTACTGCCACGTCTTGGCTATTCTTGACTGTCTTGTGCAATAAGGCCCTTTCATGAGGTTCTCCATGAACACACTTGATGCCACCCATTGGGTCACCCTACAGTGGGTGTATGTGTAGTTGCACGACTATTTTGTGCAGATGCCTGTGGCGCAGCACTGTGATGTGGAGCTCCACGTGGCAGAGGTGGACGGCGTGCCTGGCGAGGCTGGTGATGTTGCTCGTCCTCGGATGAAGTGATGAATACAGCCATGGCGCTCCCCCATCCTGATGGTGTGAGTTTGAGGGGGTCCGCAAAGTAGGTAAATGTGTTTGCACAGCAGAGTTTAGGGTATAAATTAATAATTTTGAGTGGAAAGACAAAGGTGTTGCAGCCGAAACTTTGTCTGAAGTGACAGAGTGCCCTGCTGCAATAAATGAGGTATTCCCCCCAACTGTCAAAAAATCCTTTGCATCTCCCACTGGCTGCTGGCTGAAACACGTCTGCTCCAACAGGGAGTGTTTCCCACAGCACGGGAAACACGCTGAAGATCCATGAAAATTGCACCCCTACCAAAATCTCCTGTCAATGAGGTCTGTCAAGTACCTCAACTAGGTAAGTAAGTATTTAAATTGTCATGCCGCTGGCTTTAATTGCCGGTGGGAGTCCCGCATGCATGAGCTGCGTGGCACCCGAACCCATCACTAGGGAACCCGGAAGTGGGTGAGTTGGAGCCGGGCTGCGGACCTGTTCCAGGATTCTCCGATTTTACGAGCCCCCCCCCGCCCCCAACCCACCCGCTCGGCCATCCTAAAATCGACCCCAAAAAGTCTGCAAAGGGACATAAAGGTTAAGTGAATGGGCAAGAAGGTGGCAGATGGAGTATAATGTGGGGAAATGTGAGGTTATTTACTTTGGTAGGAAGAATATATAAAGAGAATATTTTTTAAATGGTGAGAAACTATTAAATGTTGTGTCCTGGTATAAAAAACACAAGAAGTTAGCATGCAGGTACAGCAGGCAATTAGAAAAGCAAATGGCCTGTTGGCCTTTATTGCAAGGGGGTTGAAGTACAAGAGTAAGGGAGTCTTACTACAATAGTACAGGACTTTGGTGAGACCTCACCTGGACTACTGAGTACAGTTTTGGTCTCCTTATCTAAGGAAGGGTATACTCGCCTTAGAGGCGGTGCAATGAAGGTTCACTAGATTAATTCCTGGAATGAGACGGTTGTCCTATGAGGAGAGATTGAGTAGAATGGGCCTATACTTTCCGGAGTTTAGAAAAATGGGACGTGATCTCATTGAAGAATATAAGATTCTGAGGGGGCTTGACAGGGTAGAGGCGTTTCCCCTGGCTGGTGAGTCTAGAACTAGAGGGCATAGTCGCAGGATAAGGGATCAGCCATTTAAGACTGAGATGAGGAGGAATTTCTTCACTCAGAGGGTGTAAATCTTTGGAATTCTCTACCCCAGAGGGCTGTGGATGCTGAGTCATTGAGTGTATTCAAGGCTGAGATAGATAGATTTTTGGACTCTAGAGGAATCAAGGGATATGGGGATCAGGCAGGAAAGTGGAGTTGAGGTTGAAGATCAGCCATTATCTGATTGAATGGTGGAGCAGGCTCGAGGGGCCGCCTGGCCTATTCCTGCTCCCATTTCTTATGTTCTTATTGAGTTCCTCAAGTATTTCAATGAGGTACATTGCCCCTTTAAGTTTCAGCCCACCAGCTTAAAGTGGGGGCAGGACTTCCTGGTATCTGTTCTGCACACGCATACAAACCTGCCTGGGTTAAACCCAGAAGTGGGCCCACTCGAGCCGGGATGCTGTCTGGTTCCAAAAAGCTGTTATTTTAACCTCCCACCTGCCTTTAACCCACCCATTCTTGGGGGTTATAATTACACCCTTGGTGTTTGACATTGGGAGGTAATTTTCAACTTTGTTGCCTAGTCAGTAACCTGGCAGAGTGGATAACCGGTTGATGGGATGAAAATCGAGCAGGTTCTACAATGGGCAGGCAATCCGCTCTGGAAGGCAGGAGAAATTACACCTCTTGTGTTTGAGGGTGGGGGAATGGGCCTGAAGGAGGAGAGGGGAAAAAATTAATAAATTAACCAAACAAAAATAAAGCAGCTCTCCAAGGGCTAAAGCTTGCAGGCTAATCCCCAATATGTGGCTTTTTTCATTGCTCTAAATATACTTCAAAACATTCAGTGTTAGATAGAGCTGTCAACACTGGAGGATTTTAGGAAAGGTCCACTTCAAAATGATTCATAATACACCAGAAAATTCATACCCAAGTAATGCAGCTTTGACTGTCAGTGTATATATAATGCACATCAGGTAAAAGATCACACTTACGTGCTCTGTGCACCGGATGCATGTATCTGTCAGTTCAACCTTATACATTATGTAGTGAATTATGCAAATCATAAAATGCCCATCACAAAAAGAATATATTTAAAAGCAGAACATGTTCATGATGGAACAGCCTATACTTACTTGTTAGCTGGTACAACAACTGTGCAAATGTTGATGTGTGTGCATGTTTAAGAGGTGCATGCATAGTCCTAGTATGAGTGTCAGATTTTATTTGGTGTTTACTGAATTTAATAACCATGCCTTTTTAAAATCAATACTCCAAAGGTCTATATGGAATAACATCAGTACAACTGAAACACTTCAGAAGAGAAACAGATGACAGACTCAATTAGATATGAATGGAAAGGCAGCCTGAAGGCACAGAGTGGTTGTGCTGTAGCATGTTGTGCCATAAGGATGTGGGTTAGAGCACATGATTCCCCCTACACACATAGAGTCTTTCATCTCAATGGAGCCATATGGAGGAGGTACCAAATGGAAGTTAGATGTTTCCCCAGGTAGGGATCATTAGGTGAATTGATGAGTCAGTGTTGGAACACTGAAGGACTGGGAGTTGAAAGCTTCTCATCTGCCCACTTTGCTCAGCCAGGAAAGGAAAAGCGACAGGAAATTGGAGAATGAAGCAAACAAGTATTGTTCAAAACAGTACACGCACCAAGAAAACGTCCACCATGTTTAACAATGCAAAGATATTGGGGTGAATTTTCATTTTTATTGCCAGGCAGAAAATGGGCGGTTGCAGATCGACCTCACGTTTTACATCCCGCCTGATTTTTGTTTGTATTGATTTTAATGGAAGTGTAAATTGGGCGCCTAGTCGCTAAGCGTGAAAATTTACCCCAATTGAGCTTCTAAAGTGCTACATATTTGCATAATAGAAAAGAGCTGATGTAAACAATCTTTGCACTTGTAAATCTGTAATATTGAGGATTTGTTTGATATTGAAGTGTGGTAGACTGTTGATAGGATAGCTATGCATTCAACCACTGTAAGCAACTTTATCATCTCACAGTGATGTACATTATCAGTGTGTCATGTTGACTTCTTGCAGCAAATGTTTTTTATTGCTCAGGTTCACTCTGAAACTGCCATTTTCACTGTTTCTGGGATATTGTGCTGCAACTAATTACGTGTCCTAATTACTAAATGCTTCCCTTAATGTCACATGAACTTTGAATCATTCTTTCGTGTGCTGTGCTGTGCAGAACAAAAACAACTATAGTTCCTGAGTACACTTTTAAAGCTGTTTTTTTTCAATCTCTGGAATTTTATGAGAACTCAGCATCAGTAGTAAGTCCTCCATCATCATGCAAGACTTCAAAATAATAGTGAAAGTCAAAAGTCAGAAGCAATAGAGCTCCACTCCATTTAACAAAAACCAGTAGCTGCTTGTAAAGATGGAACTTTTAGCTCATACTTCACATTATTCTTTACTCTATGTTTGTGGGCTATTTATTTGCCAAATCTACAATAAGTAGTTCTTTGGATCATTTTCAATACCATTTGAACACTATAAAATAATTTTAGTTTAAGCACAAAACATCATAAAAACTGTATTCTGCTGTCACAGGAAATGATTATTCTGAATTCACTGGTGAATATTTTAAATTAACGGAATACAAATCTTCTATGATATATAAAACATTGTAGTATTGAACTCAATGTTTCCATAAAATATACTGATTTTAACTGTAGTTTGAAAACAAAATCCAGGTATTATTAATGCAGCCAGAATCAACTATAGTACGATAGGACAAGCAACCCTCCGGCTTGTAATTTGAAAATTATCCTGCACTCTATTGAATAATATTTATTGATAACTAAATATTGAAGGGCCAAATAATGGGTATTTTACTATGGATTATTTAAAGTCCAAAAAGAAGAACTTTCAGTATGTGTGCTACTTGAGTGTCAAAGTATAGGTATTTGAAGCTAGCGATGGTGAGGTCTGACCGTAGGCTATTTGAAGCCTTGCAAGGCGCTGCCTTACTGTGGTTTACTTGGAGCTTCACAATGGAAGCTGCTTCTCTGAGGATGTGATTATCCAAGCTATGTACTATAACAATGCCATGTTTCTGAATGAATCAATCAGCACTGTAGGGCATCACCTCTGAAGAAGAGGATTTGTTTAAATGCTTTATCTGGTGAAACACTTCCTGTTGAAGATGCAAAATAATTTGTTCCAAATAATAAGCTCCAAAAGAAAAGGAAGATTAAGTATGACCTATTTAAAAAGAAGTGTCACAAAATATTGTATTATTCTGTAAAACAGCACTGTATACTTCATATATAATTCAATGGCTGTAAAGCACAGTGGAATATCCTGAGAATGTGAAAAGCACTTTATAATTGCAAGTTCTTTCTTTTCTTTCTAAAAACGAAACCTTGGGCTAGCTTATGAGGAGTTACGGCAAATACAAGTTATATGATAAACCATGATCAAATATGGAAAGTTTTCCATACTGACCTAACCACAAAACCACAAGAAATGAAACTTAATCACAATAGACGTCACCCACTGAACCGGCATAGACCAATGAAATTTCAGTTGCGTATATCATTGTTAGCCCAACATTAATTGTTGACCATTCCATAGTCAACCACCAAACATTCTGTTTGTAGTAAAATATTTCACTAAATTCCAACAATGACTCCAAGAAACTTCCAATTTATACCTCTTTCCCTGTTGGATCTAACCATCACCACTACCATTCAAACCAACCAGCAACGGCTGACCAAAAATGGAGTTATGGGGCTATTTCATCAATCTCATTTGCCATTCATATCGCAAGCATACACTTGACGATTATAAACCTGATTTCTAAATGGCATGCCACAGGACAAAGAATTGCTTTCCGACTTGTGTGCTGTTTTCTGATTATTCCAATTTAGGGCATCATCAGTCAGGAACAAAGATCAATTATTTCCAGTAAAATGCATCTCAGTTTATTTTCTGTTCTAAAATAAAACTTGAAGTAAGTTTTTAGTGGTCATAAAGGATGCCATGACACTATAAAAAGAAGAGTTGGGGAGTTCTCCCAATTTATCCTTCAACAATCACTGCCAAAAAACAGATTAACAAATCATTTATGTCATTGCTGTTTGTGGGACCATCTATGTGCAAATTGTTTGCTGTGTTTGTGAACATAACAACAGTAACTACAAAATAATTAAATGACTGTGAAGCACTTCGGGGCAGCCTGAGGACATGAAATGTGGTACACAAATGCAACTTATTTCTTTTTTCTTCTTTTTATACTCCCCTCCCTTAACTGTGCCTCTTTTACTCAGTCGATTCTTATTAACTAGAGAAGCTGGACTATCTGGCCCAACTCCATCCTACTTCTATCAATTCAGCCGATGCCTATGAGTAGATCCTCCCTTCTGATAATAAAACCAGAAAATGCTGGAAATACTCAGCAGGTCAGGAAGCATCTGTGGAGAGAGAAACAGAGTTAACGTTTCAGGTCAATGACCCTTTCTGGAAGAAGTTTGAGATTTAACAGTTTTTAAGCAAGTACAGAGCCAGGCGAAGGGTGGGAGGCGGGGGGTGGTGGGGGAGCGCAAAGAAAATGTCTGTGGATAGCAGGAGTGATTAACTGACAAAAGGGATGATGGTGCAAGGCAAAAGGAGGTGGTAATGGGACAAGTAAAGAAACAAAAGATGGGTCTAGAGTAGCCGTAAATGGCAACAGCAGAACCATTACCAGCACATGCTGTCCAAAAAAATGGAAGCGGTGGTTATGATCTGAAGTTATTGAAATCAATGTTGATTCCGGAAGGTTGTAAAGTATCTAATTAAAAGATGAAGTGCTGTTCCTTGAGCTTCTGTTGAGCTTCATTGGAACACTGCAGGAGGCCGAGGACAGAGAAGTCAGAATGGGAGTGGCTTGGAGAATTAAAATGGCAAGCGACCGGAAGCTCAGGGTCACGCTTGCAGACCGAACGGAAGTGTTCAGCAACCCAAACTGCGTTTGGTCTCCCCAGTGTACAGGAGACCGCATTGTGAGCAGCAAATACAGTATACTAAATTGAAAGAAGTACAAGTAAATCGTTGTTTCACCTGGAAAGAGTGTTTGGAGCCCTGGACAGTGGGAAGAGAGGAGGTGAAAGGGCAGATGTTGCAACTTCTGCGTTTGCACGTGAAGGTGAGGGGGGCAGGAGGCAGATGTTGGGGGTGATGGAAGAGTGGACTAGGGTATCAAGGAGGGAAGCGTCCCTTTAGAATGCTGAAATGGGAGGGAAGGGGAAGATGTGTTTGGTGGTGGCATCGCACTGGGGGTGGCGGAAACAGCGAAGGATAATCGTTGAATGTGGAAGCTGGTTGGTGGAAGTTGAGGACAAGGTGGACGCTATCATGGTTCTGGGAGGGAGGGGAAGGGGTGAGGGCAGGTGCAGGAAATGGGACGGACAAGGTCAAGGACCCTGTCAACCACAGTGGAGGGGAATCCTCGGTTGAGGAAAAAGGAAGACACATCAGAAGCACTGGTGTGGAAGGTGGGCATCTTCAGAACAGGTGTGACAGAGATGAAAAAACTGGGAGACTGGAATAGAGCCCTTACTGGAAGCGAGGTGGGAGGAAGTGTAATCAAGATAGTTGTGGCAGTCGGTGGGTTTATAGTAGATATTGCTTGACAACCCATCCCCAGAAATGGAGACAGAGAAGTTGAGGAAAGGCAGGGAAGAGTCGGAGATGGACCATGTGAAGGCGAGGGAGGGATAGAAACTGGAAGCGATGTTGATGAAATTTTCCAGTTCAGGGTTAGAACATGAAGCAGCACCGATACAGTCACCAATGTACCCTGTTGGGCATTCTGCAGCATGGCAAGCTGATAACTTGCAGTGGGTTATTTGGGCCTTTATTACAGCTAGGATAGAGCAAATTCGAAATAAGCACAAAGAAGAACATTGCAACGATGTTTTCTTAAAAAATTGTATTAACAAATTATGTCTGTAAATAAATATATTTGAAGTTATTTAATCAGGATATCCCAATGAAACTGCACATTTCTGTTATCTTGGGGACTGAAGAGGAAACAGGATGTCACAACATTTACCTTAAAAAATTATTTGCCAGGGTCACCACTCCTACTTGTTGCAATTGAATTTTCATTATCCCATAAAATAGGCAGATTAATGTGTTTCAATTAAAATTAATTAATTAAATGTTTAGAAGCAAAAAACAAACTGATAAACTTTTTACATGGAAGTTTAGGTTCTCAATGCTAACAAGAGTATTATCCACAAGGGTATGAGATAAAATTGACACATTCAATTTCAGACAACCCCATGCCAGTCACCAGGACCTCATTTACATAGTACGTCTGATTAACCAATGCAAGACTTCAAAGACATGGACAGAATGTGGTTTGTATATTTCCAAAGGTACAGCAACTTTTCTACACTCATAATAAAGGTTTGAATACCAGGCCCAAACTTCATGAGGAGATATTTGAAAGTGATGAATGCTCATTTACCAAGTATAGTTAATTTAAAAGCATGCACCTAAAAAGGTCATATATCATTTCCAGTAGATTTTTAGGATTAATCTATATTTTGTAATCAGCACAAACTTCTACATTCAGATTGTATAATTGCAAATATTTCAAAATAATGCTGATGTCCGACTATATCCTTATCAGCTGCTCTGTTCACATTCCTTGCACAAAGCCTAGATCAGCTATCTGCAATACAACATGAGAGCCTTTCAGTGTAATTTGGGTTCCCGTAATTTTCAGGTTCTCTGATTCACAATACAGGTTACATTCCTAGCAATTTAGCGAGCCATAGGCATACAAGCTGTACCAGGAAAAGGTTGAAAGATTAGATTCAATCCCATTTTCAAGACAATCAAATAATATTTACATTTCTGAGGTGTCTAATAACTTGAAGTCATCAAAATAATTACCCGATCTTTCAAATGTATTATTTTTTCAACCATGTAACAAGTTGAAATAAGACACAAAAACGTTTCTGTCATCATCCACTCATCAAGCCAATTCAATTGAGCCCCGAGGCACAGCAAAAGCTTACAACAAGTTCTTCACTTAATTAAATCCCTTGTTAATGATAAAATCAGCAAAGTATTCTAACCATCCTCAACTTGGCTCCCAGCTGACTGCTCAAATACAGAAATCTTTCTGTATTTCAGAACAGCCCAAAAAAACTTAATTGAAATGTTTCTCCAATTGAAGTCTCTGGCAAGGCTTGACTACAACCTCTGCACGTACACAGTCATTTGCCAGGGACCCAAGAGGACATGTGCCATCTGAAAAAGCTTGTACCAGACTATCAGATCTGCTTTCTCAAACTGATATTTGTGTCTGTTATCTTGTTCTCCTTAGAATTACCTCAGAAAGTTTACTAATGGAAAATCAAATGTAATCAACTGATTCATTTGGTTGATAACTTTGGTAAGCCTTGGCAATTATATGAGTTTACGAAGGCAGGCTCAGTGAACTCAGATCATCCATGATCTAATTGAACCACAAGGACTGCAGTGGTTCAAGAAGTTGGCCCACTATCCTCTTTCTCAGGGCAACTAGTGTTAGGCAACAAACTCGACCTTGCCAACACTACCCGCATCGCATGAAAAAAAATGTTCTAACTATTGGTACTCGGCTATCTTCCATCATATTTCAGTGAAAGCATTAAAATGTACAAATATATCAGGGTGGTATGGTCTGGATACTGCTTATGTTCCATGCTACAATCAATGAGCTCTCAAAAAAATTCATATCCAAATAAATTCGTTTCTCTGTGTAACTCAACAGATGAGCCTTTATTGAATACTTGTGCTTCTTTTTAAAAGCACTTAAACAGTCAACATGAGTGACTGGACAGGTGAAGCCTTTGGAAATTGCACAGAAAGATATAGGGAAATCCTATCATTTCTGAAATGCTACATCTATCCATCTGTTTATGTGACATCCTTAAATGTTATAAATGTCAATGCATTTTGAAATATGGCTTTCCGTCATTTTAACTTCAATTGCAGTTCACATGTTATAAGGAAATTTGCTGAATTATTTTGACCCTATTTAAAATATTTTCTAAAAGATTTACTCTAGACTGTTTATATGTGGATTTTTTTGAGGATGTCAAATTTTCCCCAGAAATAATAATAGACTTAGCTCATGTTGTCATTTGTCACATACATAAAAATATGGTTCTTGCTGTTGTCTGTCAAATACTATGTAAGAATTAAAGCTATCTAGGCATTGGCTTCTGCTGAAGTCCATTAGCCATTACCAAGGCTTATCAAGGCCTGACAAACTATTTAGTGATTTATGTTAAATTATGAGCGAATGATGTAGCCCCTACTCAAGAAGCTTTAGACATTAATACCAACAGACAGGAAGATTGCAACTCATCACTGTGAGCTGCAGTCAATCCAGTTCCAGATATGAAGGGACAATCTGCTAAACCACTGCACAAGTCCTCAAGTTTGTGATTATACTATTTGAGCAGAACCCAAAAGTCAATGGGCCAGAAATTCTGGCTGTCCCACACCAGCAACGGATGTGAAGCGGTGGGGGAATCCCAACCATCACCGCAGACTCCGTCCCAAAGGGAAAAAGGGCAAAGGAGGAGGCAAATGTCTGGTCAATAGAAGAGTCTTAAGGTAGCTTTGGAAGGCGGAGAGGTGGCAAGGATCTGCTGAGGTAGGGAGTTCCAGAGGGTGAGGACACAGTGGCTGAAGGAGCAGAAGCCAATGGTAGAGCAGAAAACAATAATTTGGCCACTGTTGGAGGACCAAAGCAAGTAGGGCCGGAGGAGCTCATCAAGGTAATGTATTGCTTGACCCAGCTTCTTGCCCCACATCCAATCCATCATCAAGACAAGCTTTCTTTCATCTCCAAAAACATAACCTGTCAATGCCTCTATTTTCCCCTCTGCACTTAATCCCTAATCCATGTCTTTATCATCTCATGACTGAACTTCTTTAATGCTATCTTGGCCAGCCTTCCCTGAGGCAAGGCAGTGGAGGGATTTGAAGGTGAGGATGAGAATTTATTCTGGGAGATAGAAAGGCAGTGAAACTTAGCAAGGATAGGGCAATGGTAGATTAAATCCTTCGTGCAGGTGAAAAAAGAGGCCAGGGTATTTTGGATGACTTGTAGTTTATGGAGGGTGGAATTTGAAAAGACAGCCTGGAGAGCATTAGAGAAGTCCAACCATAAGATGATAAAGGGATGAATTAGGGTTTCAGCACCAGAGATGGAGAGGAGGGGGATGTTGTAGGGGTGATAGAAAGCTGGTCTTGATGATGGATCTGATGTGGGGGAAGCAGCTGAGCCTGAGGTCAAGCCGTATACTAAAGCATCAAGACTTAACCTTAACTTGGACTTAACCTTAGGAGACAATTGGGGAGGGAAATGGAGTCATGCTGGAGGCACATAGGTATTTGAAAAAGTCCAAAAGGATAGCTTTGGCTTTGCTCAGTGTTCACAATGGTGCCTGGCAATGTCATTCAAAACACATGTTTAACAGGCAAATAACAGTGACACCTGATAATATCATGTAAATGGCAGGTACTTGACAATTTTTTTTTACAGATGAGGTTATGCTGGAACCGTGCATATGTTTTCGCTTTGTGCCTTTGTAAAGATTTGAATTGTAGGGCTAGCTGTTTTTACACCCAACTTACTACAATGTTTACTGAGCTTACCACTTCTCAAACTATTCTTCACGTGATCTGACAGTAGCATTTGTCTCATTTTTAACCTGTTCGCCAAGTGTTCTTCAGGATGAAGTGCCAAGCTTAGCAAAAATCTGTCCATCAGTACTTTGTTTATAACATGGCCTATATAATCCTTAAAGATCCCTTACACGTCCATTGACAGTAAATCTTAACTATCAAGTACTAGATTAAAATGAGCCCAAGTTAATCACTAGCAAGCAATGTACACACAGATTAAAAAAAACGGCATGAATGTTGGCAATCTAGAATAAAACCAGAAAATGCTGGAAATGCACAGTATCTGAAAGTGAAAGACAGGTTAATGTTTCAGGTAGGACCCTTGATCAGAGCTGAGCAATTTATATATGCAATCGTAATATCCCAGCTATTAATACCTTGAATCTGTTATTTCAGTTTATATTTTTAAAATTGAAGCTGTGTTGGAAATGAAAATTTATTTTCCACTATGACTTTTACTGCTGCCGCAACCAACTATAACTTCTATTTGTGTGGTACCCCTCACATAGGAGAGCATCTCCTTTAGCCTCCTTTAGCAAAGTGGTTTGCCCTGAAAGCAGCTGGCAGTAAAACCAGGTCTGCATGCGGCCTAACCAGTGGTTCTTAAAGGGACCGATGCAGGCCGCTACCAAAAAGGTACATTTTTAAAAAATACTTACCTGGAGTGCAGTGACCTCTTTAAAAATGCAGGTCGGGCTCCAATGACATAATTGGGGGCTGAGCTGTGATTTCAACCTTAGGTCTGAGCAGGGGAGCAGGGGTGGCTCCTCCGGTCCCCACAAGGATACCATGGGCCTTGGGTCTCCCTTGCCCCAGGCTTGCTCCCCCTACCCCCATCACGATCACCTCTGGACCGTCCCCCCCTCTCACCACCTACCGACTGTCGGGGACCATTCCCAGGGGACCGATCCCACCCCGACTTAAAATCAAGGCCACATGTTACAAGAAGTAATTAATTGGTTGTGAAGCACTGTGTGATGTCTTGAGGTTGTTAAAGGCATTATATAAATGCAAGTTGTTTCTTTCTTATTGAAAAGAATTCAACCAAGAGCAAAATGAGATTCCAAGTGTTAGATTATTGAAGTGTGACAAGAAGCTAATGAAGCTAAAACACTTCTCACTGGGCAAAAAAATAGGTTAAAGGAAACATCAGAAAAGTTTTTCTATAAAATAATGAATGTAACTGCCAAATATAGTTGCAGTTGGAGTTTTGTGTATAAAGAAAGTTAAAGCAGCCATAAAAAAACCTGAAGGAATTCCTTCTTCTTACTTTGTTACACACTAGGCTGATACCCAGTGCAGTATATGCTGACTCAGTCGAAGAATTCAAAAGAGGCTTAGTTAGATTCCTGATTCAACAATGAGTAAAGTGATGTGGGTTTGGAATAAGAACTAGATGAATGGGCTGAATGTCCTTTATCATTCCTAAATTCTAACATTAAGTTTCAGAAGAATAGTAACTGAGGAATTATTACTAATCACTAAGAAAGAAAGAACTTGCATTTATATAGCATCTTTCACGACCTCAGGATGTCCCAAAGCACTTTACAGCCAATGAAGTGTAGTCACTGTTGTAATGAAGGGAAACACAACCATCAGTAGAAACATAGAAATGAGTGTTTCAACATGCGCCAAATTGGATTCTAAAAGGCATTCAGGAGTATCCCAGGTCACTTGAGCTAATCTGACTGGCATTGTTTCAAGTGGGACTCCCAATTGCATTGCTCCAGATAATGTAATCGAGCCTCAGGAGGCCTGTCAGCAATGTCAGGGGTCGGCCAGCACAGGTGATCTAGAACTCTTTCAGATAAATCAGAAGACTTGTCAAGTGTATCAGGTGGACGTTTACTATAAGTCTAACAGGCTTTTCAGCACCAAATATGTTCCCCTATCCACCACTATAACAGAGACATTAACCTTTTAAATAAGCAAGTTAACACCAATATTAAAATAACAGTCAAAGGAATGTTAAGCAAATGCATGGTATTCATTCGTTAATATTATCACCATATTAAGAAAATATCTGATAACATTTCTAAGCTATAATGAGCAAACAACAATGTTCCAGTAAACCTACCTTAGGTTTTCTCTTTGCATATTCTGCTTTCTTCAACAGATATTGGTATTTCCATGATATACGCACTATGTTTCGACACTACTACTCCAGTGATATTGTGTACATAGTGATGCTATTAATAGATGTCATAATGAATCATTCTATGTTGCCAAACAAATAATGCCATAACTGCCATTCCAATTCACTGAGTAAATAATTATACAATAATCTTTTAAAATGTTTTGGCTATTACAGTGATAACATAAAATTTAACACAAATATGTGGCAAAATCCTCAAGTTGGATTTTGATTACTTTTAATTTCAGAAGTAGCTGGAATTTAAACTCAACTGTCTTTCCATTGCTTTAACACTTCATTGAATTTTATTGATGTAGGTGAAATAAGAGGCCTATTTTTGTACATTATGTATGGCCTGTTTCAGATCATAAGGCTATCTGCGTTACATACTTTTTAAATGAAGTTAAGTAAAACCCAGTATTGTATTCATGTAGAATTGATTTCTGCGGCTTTTTGTCGAGAAGGGAGCAGTCTGCCATTTGGAAGGCTGATCCACCCCCTGAAGGAGCACCAGGACTGGACTTCCAGTCAGCAGTCTGCCCTGGCATCGACCCAATCCCAAATTCTGGGGAAGGGGCCATTTCCATAAGGGGGTGGGTGCCTGCACCACCAACTGTGCTCCATGGATGTCAGGAATATCAGAGCATCACTTTGCTGCTCCGTTGGGGGCCGGGGTGGGGGTGGGGAAGGGCGGGGGGAGACCGTTCTGGCTGAAGACAGTCCAAAAATTTTAAAGTGTTGCAGATTTTGAACCTGCTGTTAGGAAACCAGCATTGTGGGCCCCGATTCTGCAGCAATGTTACAAGTACACCTGTATCCTGTATGCATGTTTTCCATGGGGTGCAACTGAAGAAGAACCAGCAGGATTTCTGGTGGGTGACATGATTTCACCAGTACTGCCTCCTCTTCTTTAAAAAGATGGACCTTCCTTCCATCTCACAAAAAAAGGGAAAAGAAAGAAACAAATGAAACAAACAAAAAAAATCACTAGTATTGAACGTTTTGTAGCTTCTATTCGGAATGAAGTTCACCAATAAAAATTATAAAATAACATTTACAAAGAACAACTGAACAACTTTGTGTGATTAGGGACATCACGATACATAAATTAATGATTTGATACCTGTCTTAGAGAACCCCAATCCTGATTAGTTATTAATTGCAATGTAAAGATGGTTAAAAAAATTAATTATTAAATGAAAATTGTGTCAGACCATCTTGATTGATCTATCAAGAGAAAAACAATAGTCCTTTCCCCCACCGTCCCCTGTTTCCCCCGCCCCCGACATTTAACTTTTTGTGAAATGACTCCAGGGTTTTTGCCTCCATGCCATCCGGGGCCCTGAAATTCCAGGTGCCATGGAAGGGGGGAAAAGGAGGGCAGATCTCCTGTTAAGTGATCGGAATTTGGGGTAGAAACTGAATACACTGGGTTTCCACCCTGTTTGAAGTACAACTCAAATTTTGGTCAGCGGGGCACAGCTGACTATTGGGCCTGCCCACCCCACACATCAAGGGGTCAAGTTTGGGGGAGCTCCTAAGCTACCCAGGGAATTTTGCCAATTAAATCACCATTAGGCCCAATGGAATGCTTTCCAGCCATCAGCCAGCATGAGTTCCACCAATTTGGTTTGAAGTAATTCTTTGGAACTATTTCTTCCATATTGCTTCTTATTTTATTTAGCTCTAGAAGAATAGCACAGCTCACCATAAAATGTATGAGTACATTGCTGCTATCTCCTGATCACAGAATGGACATACACCATACCCCATGGAACACTATTTGCACTGGTTGGAGGCATGGAGCTTCAGTAGCAGTTGCTTGTCTCTCCGCAGTCCAATTATGGTGGGTATTAAGGTCTAGATATATGAGCTCATGTTCTCATACCCAGCATCCAGGTAATGGCGACCAGCAGCTGTCATCCCAAAGCTCAGAGTTTCCTCATCCATTGCATAATGGACATCTGCCTTCAACAGGATGGAAGAACCTATACAGGGCAGCTTGTCCAGTGACATTCTAGATATACAAATCTAGTGCCAGGTTTGAGAATAATCTTTCCTGATGTCGTGTTTCAGTTATGATCTTGTAAAGGATTGACAGTCTGGAATATCTCTGCATCATTGTAGAGAATGGACTGTGGCATGGAGTAAACCTCATGGTCTTAATGACTTTGGTCTACTTGGTCCTGGGTTTTTGAATGACCAGGTGTATATATCTTTTCTTTTTCAGGTTCCATGAAATATAATTGGGCTGGATATTCCCCCATTTTACTGGATACAGAGCTCACCTTGTGGTTCACTAAGGATTTATTGGAGTGTCATAATCAGCCCCAGAAAGATCCTTTCAAAAATAATCTTCATCAAGGCGGTGGAAGTTACCTTTGGATCACTGAAGAGAAGATGATGAATCTTGCTGAATTGCCTTGTGACAGAGTCTGAATTGTTCATCTCCTTGATTGTAAAGTTAATTTGCATCTTTGGGGGTAAAAGTCCACACATCAATAATTTTACCAAAAGAATTGGCATGAGTTAAAAGAGAAATACTCACACTGAATCTTTCACTAAAATTATAGACAGGAGTAATTTCCCCAAGTTTGATCTTAAATTAGATTGTTTCATTGATTATTTAATTAAGTTCAATTAAGGCACTGCTGCAAGTTCCTTGGGGAAGCATCACCTTCAGCTCCTTCATCAATGATCTTCCCTCCATCATAATGTCAGCAGTGAGGCTGTTTGGTGATGATTCTACAGTCTTCAGCTTCATTCATAAGTTCTCTGATAATGAAGCAGCTCATGCCAGCCCACAGCAGAACCTGGATAACATCCAAGCTTGGGCTGACAAGTGGCAGTTACATTAAGTGCTAGGCAATGACCATCTCGAAAAAGAGAAGGCCCAATCATCTCCCCCTGATCTTTAACTGCACCACCATTGCCAAGTTCCCCACCATCAAAACCTTGGGATCACTATTGGCCACAAGTCGAACTGGACCAGCTACATCAACACTGTGGCTACAAGAGCAGAGCAGAGCAATGAAAACTTGCAGCTTTGACACAGACATGCAAAGTGTTCATATCTAACAATTAACCTCTTGCAAATTAATAACTATATTTTGTGAAGTTGATGTCCTGCAATGAATTGTGTGATTTGTTGTCGTAATCGCCTAATCAGCAAATTGCCTGAGATGTTGTTTCATTTGATTTGAGAATGGGAAGGTCTGAGATCTTCCTAGAAATTATGAATCCAAACCAAAAGTTTCGATGACAGAGAGAGGAACATTTTTTTGAAACTTGTTATCATTAAATTCCATTTAATGGAAAAATTGATTTGTGTGAAGGAACAGGGAATAAAAAAAGTTATTTCACCCAGCAGTAACAAGAACTTGGTAAAATTGACAGAGATACCCAATTCAAATCATTTAGACTAAGAAGAATTAACCCATTATTGGTAATCTCACTATGTTTATATTATTCCAGTCTGGTAATACCCACCACTTTAAACTGGTGTAGAGTGAGACCATCTTAAATGCAATAATCAGATTGCTGCAGGTAAGGTTGTTCTTAGCCTTCAGAACACATGCCTGTAAAGGTACAGTATAAATGCAGGTACAACTTCTCGATCTTAAGGATCTACTTATAGGTACAGCACCTAGAAAGTAAAAGAGAAAGAACTTGCATTTATAAAGTACCTTTCATACCCTCAGGACATCCAAAAGCAAGTTACTTTTGAAGTGTAGTTACAGTTCTTTTGTAGGCTGACATGGCAGTCAATTTGCAAACAAGGTCCCACAAACCATAATGAGATAAATGAACAGTCAATCTGTTTTTGGTTTTATCGGTTGAGGGATAAATGTGGGCAAGGATACCGGAAGAACTCTCTGCTCCTCTTCAAACAAGTGCTATGGGATCTTTTAAATCCATTGTTAAACCATTGAGAGAGACAACGGTCATAAAAGCCCTGAAAATGTAACATGCTTTAGGATCAAACCCAATATTGTAACCACCTGCGTTGTGTTTGAAACATTTGTGAATATTAAAGGATAATTTTCTAGACAAAATGGATTGTTAGTATGGAGGATGATACAGTTCCTCTCAGAAACCAGTCCAAGATCCCAGTGAATAAGCAGCAGAAATTCAATGTTGCTTTATCCTTAGATCTCTTTATTCTCAACTAACCAGTAAGTGAAATCTTTGTTGAATTGCCAATGTCTATCTATTGCTGGCTAACCGGAGAGGCTGACCCAGGCAAGCTTATTATAACGCTGTCATAATCTCAAGAAAAACACACAGATACTTGCGGAAAGCTCTACTGGTCTATATAGTTTATACTTTTGAATCACTCTTGAGGCCAAAATCTTTTGAATTAAAGTACAAAAATAACCATGGTCTTGTGTTCAGGGACAGAATAAAGAATGGCATATATTATTAAATATAGGCATAATTATAGAATAAAAAAAGAAACAATTTCTCCATAGAAAAACAATCCCTCAGGCCACAGAAAACAAGACTCTAAAGAAAAAAAGCTAAAGTTCTTTGTTTTTTTAAGAAGTCTATTACAATGAGAGGGAATGAGCCTTTTGTGAATAAGTGGTTACAAACAGTTTGGCTTAATGCTGGAGGAGTGCCTTAGTCGTAATGAGTGATAAAGTGCTTCAAAAGCATAAAATATGCAAATTGGCTGAGCTTTCAACAATTGTCTGTGACTTCAAAAACGTAAGGAATCTTACAATACCAGGTTATAGTCCAACAGTTTTATTTGAAAATCACAAGCTTTCGGAGGCTTTCGAAAGCTTGTGATTTTCAAATAAAACTGTTGGACTATAACCTGGTGTTGTAAGATTCCTTACATTTGTCCACCCCAGTCCATCACCAGCATCTCCACATCACTTCAAAAACGGCCCAAGTGCGGGGATGCATTCACTGGCGATCTCCGGTGCTGCTTCTGCTGGAGTTTGCAAGGTCAGGTGGAGGTCACTTCATTAGCGTACCATAAGCAGGCATCACCTGTCCCAAGCTACCAGTAAATCTGATAAATACTGCCAGGTCCGGGGTGGGTGGGTGTATCAGAGGTTTCCACACACCCCCACGATAGACAAGATGTGCACCTTCAGCCCCCTTTGTGATGGTGCTGATAATATATTAAGGAAAAAAATCTTTCTTGAACCTTCATGGATTGAGGCCCTGACCCACACCTGGACCTCCAAGTTGGGCCCAACTGCCATATATTAGCCTGGGGCATCTGATGTTGGCAACCCCCCGTGAGGCCTCATCCCCTCCTTCGTCAATAGCCTTGTTTGGGGTGCATAGAAACTCTGGTGCAAGGCTGGGACCCGGCCTATCTGGTGTAGGCCTAATTTGGGGCCCTTCTGTCACACTCCCACTGGAGGTAAGGCAGGAGTGTAGTGGAAGGGCCACACGTTCTTCGCCCCTGTGTGTTTTTGAGAATTTTGATGGGGGAAATGTACTTTTTCCTTTAGCAGTTTAGGTTTACCTGTCCTCATTCTGACAAGGTTTTGGAATACAGCTGGGCAACAGCTGAGTTTGTTGGTTAACTGTTGAAAGTTCATCCAGTATCATTTCCAGTTGTTACTAAAGGGGCATCCATTGTTAATGGTAAAATAATCAACACTACCCCCAGCCACAATTGTCTGTACCACCTTCTCCCGTTGGGTTTTCCCAGAAGTTAATTGGATAATGAGACGAAAATAATTACTCGTATAAATCCCAGTAATGCGAACAAATTAATTGAGTTTGCTGATAGATCTCTCTAAGGTTATGTCGCTCTTTCACATGGCATGTTAGTTGGTAACGAACATAAAAAAATTGACATTTGCCAATTTATTCCCCACCCAAGTACTGATAAATGTTCACTCAATGATCTTCTGGAGAAAAATATTATGGTAGAAATAGTTACTGAACCTATCAATGCACAAACTCACATTAAATCCTGATGCTTTTTTCCGGCAACAGAGTATACGACATGAAATGCTGACTCCCTCTTGAAGCATGACATAAATCTTTCTGCGGGCAAAATACTTGTACAGGAAATTTACAAAATCCATCCAAACAATCCTGCTTTAATGAAACTGTAACAAAATTGAACACAGGACCAACGGGAGGAAATGAAAAGCCAAGTCAGTGACAACTTGGTACAGCGTGAAAGCACATGGGACTGAAACCCCCAAAGGCCACACTGTAATAAACCACAATTGAGTCTGTAACAGAAGGAAAAAAACACCTAAAGAGAACATATTGTACAGGAAGCATACAATTATCCATGCTGATAAACACAGGGGGAAGGAGGGTTGGGAGAGAGACTACCTCACAGGGCTCACATATTTCTCCGCTTGGCGCCATCTGTGACCTGTGTGGGAGTTGGATGCTCCTTGGACTTGTCAGACTTGGGGGATTCATCTCTATCATGGGCAGTTGGAGCATGTTATTAATTCACTCCAATAGGATGAAAAGAAGCAAATGTGGTTCCCATATTCGAGGAGGGTAACAGTCATTTCTAGCAATGCCAGACTCATTCACCTGACCTCAATAACCGGTGAGTTTATGGAGTCAATAACCAGAATTAGAAAGTATGAAAGTAACTTGAATGAAAAATAACTTTCTAAATGACGTGGAGATGCCGGTGATGGACTGGGGTTGACAATTGTAAACAATTTTACAACACCAAGTTATAGTCCAGCAATTTTATTTTAAATTCACAAGCTTTCGGAGGCTTCCTCCTTCCTCACATCGTTCACCTGAGGAAGGAGGAAGCCTCCGAAAGCTTGTGAATTTAAAATAAAATTGCTGGACTATAACTTGGTGTTGTAAAATTGTTTACAATTTCTAAATGACAGCCAGGATGGCTTCAGAAGGGACAGATCTTGTCTGACCTACCTCATCAACTTGGTTTGATGAGCTGACATCCCAAATTGATGGGGGAAGCCATGTGGTGTAGTATACTTAGACTTTTAAAAACTTAAAGTATTGCAGGAGACAAACCTTTACAAACTAAAGTCAGTAGGTATGAAGGATAAGGCATAGAGGTGGCCACAAGAAAGTTAGTTAATTAGTTAGTTAGTTACCGTCTCCTGTGCCTATAGTGGCATACAAGGCAAACTATTTCTTCTGCTGTGGTCTGTCCACAGCATGATATTTGACTCCATCAGAGTATCATCTTGCCTTACATCCAGCAGGTTGTGATTCTCCACAGTTGATGTTTATATTTGCAAATCTGTAACAGACTCGTCTTGTCTCTGGGTTGTTTCCATAACAAAAGGCATTTTTACGTGGACAGGTCATTAGCCTGACTCACAACCCATACCAGGAGAACTGGTGGACTGCCTTTTGCCCTGTCAGGCTTGGGTGATCCTACGAGGAGTTATATTCCTGCCAGCAGAACTCTCAGGGTCGTAGGAACACACCAAGGTGCAGTCCAAATGATATCAAAATAGGGGATAACATGGACTTAAAACAAGGTGGCTGAAATCTTACAATGGGATATTTTGCACCTGGGCTGAATAGTGGTAAAAGAAGTTGTGCTGAAGCTGTGGAGTACTCTGGCCATCAGCATCTGGAATACTGCATACACTTCTGATCAATGTTATATAATAGGGGCATCCAGGACCTCAACACAGTGCAGAGAAAAGCAAAAAACCTGTTCCTTGGTATTAGAGGGATGAACTATCAGGAACGACTCGATCAGATTTCTCACCTTTGAAAAGAGATAACTCAGAAGGGACCTTATAGAGCAAGACAAGAGGGCAAGGTTAAAGCTTTTGAAGGGCAAGTTCAGGGCAGATACCTGAAAGCTTGCACTGAGGGTGATGAACAAGTTGAGGCCAGGACACTGAACTCGTTTAAAGAATAGTTAAATGATGTAATGGGAAGATGGTGGGGTTGGTATTCCAGAAGGACAAGATCAAATGGGCTGGAGGGATTTCTTCATCCAAACCCATCTTATGATCTTGGTGCTTTGAGGAGGAAAAAATCTCTTTGGTCTCTTTCTTCAGCTACTTGGCCTCCTTATGAGCTGGTTGAAGTTAGAAATATTAAAAATAAACATGAAGTTGAATTTGTAAGGAAGGTAATGATAGCAAAACATTGTCAAATTAATGCTAGAAGACAATGGACTTAAAGAGGTGAAATACACAGAAAACATGTACACCAGATGTACTGCTGCAGGTGTGTTAACTGTCCGAGTGACAGATAGTGAGACAGTGATATGCAAACAGGGGTAACATAATATCAAGTCCTTTCAGCCCTCACTACAATTAACATTTTTTATTAAATGAACTTCTTTGCTTATCGAGGTGTAGTGGCTGGGACTTTCCACTCACGGTACATTGGCTCCCCAGCATAACTCAGGCTGCAATGCCTGAGCGGGAAATGCAATGGGAGCCAATCTACTGACTTCCCACTTGCTCCCACCACTTTCACCTTTCTGGAATACCAAACCCCTTGTAAGTTTTTAAGTAAATAACTTTTTTTACTTTTGTGTTTTCCTTTATGCTTGGCTGCATTTTGCTCCATGCTTCAGTTGGTTTTTCTGGGATTTTTGTTTTTTATTCCCAACAATACTTTCCTTAATTATTCTTAGTTACCGCTGGCTTTAAAATCACACCTAATAAAGAGGTTGGGTCTGTATTTTGGGGGGATTTCAGTACGCACTGTGTGATGGAAGTGAGGAAGAGGCGTTTGTGAGGGCCTAAAAAATGCAGGTTCAATGACCCTGCGGTTTTTTGGCCACACCCATCACCATCCTGAGAGCTGCACCTGGATCCTTCAAAGGAGTCCTGAATTCATCTATCACAATTCACAAGATAGCCTGCTGTAGAGTTGTGCCATATGCTGCACAATGATCAGCACAGAACATCTGGATCAGAGTTGGGTCTTCCCGTAGAAGTGAATGTTACCACAGCATGAAGCTTTCATGCAACCGCATCCTTCCACGCCACCCAGGAGACATCAGGCAGTTTGCAGTGCACACATGTATCAGAGAAGTGACAGCCACTTTGTTTGCGCGGCTTAACACCTTCATAACTTTTTTCTGTGGATAAGAGACATCAGCTGGACAGGACACACAACTTTCACAAATTGGCAGGGTTCCTCAAGTGCAAAGAATCACATATGGTGGCCATGTGGGCATCAGGGTTCTTCATATCAACCCCATCGCCTTCAAGATGAGAAAGGGTTTGCCTTTAATTAATTTTCAGGTGGTTTCTAACCACAGAAACATCCTCAGTGAATGTTATGCAGGAAGCAGCCATGGTGTCTTCATGGTGTGGCAATAAATGGTGCCTGTATTATTTGATGTGGAGATGCCGGTGATGGACTGGGGTTGACAATTGTAAACAATTTTACAACACCAAGTTATAGTCCAGCAATTTTATTTTAAATTCACAAGCTTTCGGAGGCTTCTTCCTTCCTCAGGTGAATGTTGTGGAAAAATGTTGTTTTTTCCACAACATTCACCTGAGGAAGGAAGAAGCCTCTGAAAGCTTGTGAATTTAAAATAAAATTGCTGGACTATAACTTGGTGTTGTAAAATTGTATTATTTGAAGGAGAAGAAACTCTGGGTAGATGGCTCTTAGAAGAACTGGGCTCTGCTCTGCGTCCATGGTTGCTGACCCCTCTGGGAAACCCCACAGCATCTGTTTGCTGCTCCTCAGCTGCTACCTCCACCTTCAAGAAAAACTTGTCACGCACATTAGACGTACTGAGTGTGTGCAAATTGGCAATGGTTGAGTGTATTGCTTGAAATGGTAGCTCCCAAGGGTGTGGCAGTTCCCAACCAAGTGTGCTACAGGCCAAACTTTTCTTGTGCTGTATTTAAAATTAGGTTTGTGCCATGCTTGTTGGACCCAGCAAGAAATGTGGGCAGAAGTGAGGAGTGCACTGATCTTTGCCTTCCTCCCAATACCAGCAAACTTATTTCTTGTTTGCAGCCAGGTACAAGGTAGCTGCGTAACTCTGCTACTCAGTTAGTGACCCCTCTCCATGCAGCTGATATTTGTGCTCTTACTGGAGGGTGGCTTTCGGCATCAAACAGGGCCACTATCCCGCAACAGGACCTCCAACTCTTCAGCATCAAAAGTAGCAGCGCTGTCCACGTATTACCGCTGCCCAATTTCGGAGCGATTACATAACTTTTCTGTACCACCCAGCTTCCCTTTTGTTGGTAAGCTGCAGCCCTTTAAAACCAACTGACCTATCTGATTTTGCTGCAGACCAAGGTCTCAGGGCAAACTTTTCCTGTCCATGTAGCCCATTTAAAATGGAGGAGGGGGTTGCTTATAACACAAAATTTTGTGCAATACTCCCCCTGAGTTACGGGCATGGATGCGTCTGTTTAATTGAGGCAGCACAAACCCATTTCTGCTGGGAACACAAAATCGGGACTCAACAGTAGAATTATGCACTATGAGGTAGAAATACATTTTTTCACTTAATTTTTCTCGAGCTATTGAAAGTACTTCCCTTTATATTTTCTTTTCAATTTAATTTTATATATAATAAAAATATTTTGAGTGAACAAATGACAGATCAACATTTACAATTGTGAGTGGGAGTCTATGTATGTGAATCATACTCGAAAGTTCTTCACAAAATCCAAAGGAGCCTTAATATTGCAAATATAAAAGGGAATGTTTCTAAATAAAGCACTTTTGTATGATAGCAGGTGTTGTGATACCTGTCACTTCCAAATGTACGTAACACCTGATAAATGTCTCAAAACTGTCAAGAGTTCAGTTATACGTTTCATAGGGAATGATCATTATCTAGTTTTTCTGTACTCTGTTTTTCCATAGGAGTATTTAATAAAAATGTTTAAATCTGTCCAACCTGAAGCTCACTCAGCCCCCTACCCCCAAAGAAAGATATGTGTCTGTGTGGCAGATTTTGTGGCAAGTGACGAACTACAGGACAGCTCAAACATAATATGCTCCTTTCTGGGTGGTAGCTTTATCCTCAGCATTATATCGAAGGAAAATCTCTGATTGTACATTTTCTCCAAACACTGGTGAAGACCAAAAGTAAATGCACAGATACAGACATGGTGGAATTAAGCATCCTGGCAGCCTTTTGGCTTGGCTGCCTCTAGTATGCAGTGAGTGGACGGTCTATGTAATAGACCAGCCAACAAAATTCTCTTTACATTTATTGAATAGCTGGCATCTGTTCCAATGAGGAGAGGATTCAAAGTCTGTATTATTGAATAGGGCCACTCAAGGTAAGATGAGATGACTGAAGCTAGTTTGAGGTCTAGAATCCAATTACAGGTCAGGTTGAATCTAAAGATTCAATCATGATTCCAAAAGCTAGCGCCAGTCGGCCATTTAGATGAATGGATGCTTAGAGAACACCATTCCAAGATAACTCCGATGGGAAAATCATACCCTACACATTTTCTTTATGTACTAGAGTGAAATTCGTTCTTTATAAACACAATTACTATCTCCACCAATTTTTCTCAATTTACGACAAAAATCTTCAGGGCAATTAATTAACATTACCACAAGCAAAGAAATGATAAAAACGTCAGCACTCACTGAAAGTATTGAAGAAAGTGCACCCTAGCTGTGCTGAATTTTTATCAATTGGTAATATTAAAATATAAAAGAATATTTTATTCACAACAAGGTATTGCCTACCAAGACTCATCAAAATACAGCCCATATCATACAACGCCAGATATCTCCAGGGGCTGTGTCATCCACTACTTTTTCACCAATATCATGCCACCTCGACCACCCCACTGCGCTAACTGAGTCTGCCACAGGACAATAAGAAATTCTGAAACCAAAGTAAAATAAACTATTGAGTAAATATACAGTAATCAACAGCGAGTAGTAAGAATGAAAACTTTTCCACAAGGTACAGTAGGACTATTAGCACCCAACATGAACACCCCAGAAACTAACATGAGTCAACACCTTCAGGAGAGGAGGGCAGACAATTGGGGAGGGGAAAAAACAGTCAGCCATGTTAATTCAATGTCAATAAATCCTGAGGGATGACGTTTTGTCCAACACTGAGGATCTAGCAAGGCACCACAGAAAGAAAGCAATTTATAATCTGCACCATTATTAATCAGGAGAAAGGGGTCATCAAATAAAATAGATCCAAAAAATGGCTGTTATAAAGAACTTCTATTTACTGCTTCCTCACAGGTTTCACAGGTATACCCCAGAAACTGTTGTAAAAGGAAGATGACATTTAATATATTCTGATATACATTTTGAACATCAGCCAAAACAGTTTATGGCCAAGCTTTTTTATAATTTATACAGAGAAACAGGCATATGCATTTCCTCCAAACAAATAAACCCTACATGCCAAGTTTATCTCATTAAATCCTGAAATGACTCCAGCAGATTAGTTCATGGAGTTTATTAAGAATTCAGAATGCATTTTCATTGAAGACATCTGATCTGGTGTTTGGACAGAAAGCCAAGGAATAGAGAGTGTGATAAAAGCATCAGAGGTGTTATTTGATCCAAAGTTACCATTTCAAATACCAACATTTATTCAATCACTTTTTGACCCTACATTTGAGGTATATTAACATAATTCAAATATTTCTTCAAACTTTAACCTTGAAATATGGTACAATCTGAGTTGATATTTTAGTATAAAATAGATGAGTTACAGGCCATTTATTTATTTATTTTTCGTACTGCTAAGTAGGAAGATCTGATCAGATTGTTTGATAGTCATTGAGAGATTGGATATAATAGTGCTTATAGTGAATTACAAGCATTTGCTAAACATAGCTTTAGTAAAAACAATAGGCAGTCATGTCCACTTTCATGAGAAACACATTTGGATCACATTATAAATAGTTACATAAACAATCTGTACAACATATAAACAGAAGTGTCCACATTGTGTCAAACAACAATATGCATTTATGTAGTACCTTTAGCATAATAATCATCCTAAGGCTCATCAGGATAGATGATGAGCTGTAGTAGAAGAATTAGGAGAGATAACCAACAGCATAAAAAGAGGGGGCTTTATAAGGCAGGGCGAAAAGTAGCAAGGTGAGGAATTTAGGGAGGTAATTCCAGAGAATAGGGCCAGCGTAGTTGTATGCATTGCCACCAATGCTCCTCACACAGTTTGTTTTGTTTAGTAAAATAGAAAAAAATAGAAATACAGCTTCCCCAATGGCTCAGCAGATGTACCCAGTGAATAACTGACGCATACAGACCAGGGAAGTGCCAGGTTTGATCCCTGGTCTGGGCCGATCTCAATAGACATGGTGGCACTGGTGCTATAATAACTTCATTGTCCCAGGCTAAGGAGATGAAAACTGACCTGTATTCCCATTACTGATTGTTTTCTAGCAATCCCTGCTAGAAGTTTTTGTGTGTGGGCATCAGACATGAGGGCAGGATCGAGATGACCTGATGCTCTCTGCTGACACTCACTGCCAAGGTTCACACATGAGTAATGGCCACTTGGTCAAGGTGCAGGAGGGTGCCTGGCAACCATGTACCTATACCCCAGCAAAGGGGCCCTCTCCTTTGGATAAAGGAGGGAGAAAAAAAAGTAGAAGAAAGGTATTTTGCATTTAGCATATAACATGTAAGTTATATGCTAAATGCAACTGTCCTCAGGATGCTAGGAAGGGGAAAAGTCATCCCAGGGTTCCCATCCTATTCACTACCTAAAAACTGCTACTAGAAAGTGCTTGTGTGAACACCAAATGAGGGCAGGATTGGCCTTCAGCTTTGATGCCCCCACCCCCACAGTCAAAAGGCCTGCTGATGTTCATCATCCAAGCTTAGACGAAAAGAATTGCTACCTGGACATAATGGAGAAGGGAGGGGACAAGTGGCTACTAGCACCTGCCATCCTTCACCTTGAAGAGGGGTGAGGAGCAGAGAATATTGGGGGATAATGCATCTAAATCTAAAAAGAAAAGATTAAGGTGAAATTTTAGGGCTGGATTTATTCCAAAAGTAAATCAGATCGTTCTGGTATTCAAGCTGCTTTTAATAGAAACTTCCATCCGTAGAGTAACTGGTTTCACATTTTAAAATATCTGACTTCTTTTAAAATGATCTCAGTCACTATAAATACTGGACACACGTTAGTTACAGCGATTTACAATGAATGTATTTTGTCGTACCGTGTTATAATTTCTCTTGTCTTGGGCGACTACATTCCTAATATCACCTTCACCTCTCAGCATAACTATTGAGGGGAGATAGGCAACAAAACATGTGCGTGTGTGTATGTGTGTTACAGAAGATAAGTAGATACAATGTAAGATGGTTGTAAAATCCAGCCAACATGCAGCAAGGAAAAGTGAGTTTAGATTATTTTAAAACAGCTTGAAATTGTTTATTGGAACATGAGTTCCAACATGGCAAACCAGAACCAAATGGCCATATAATGTGTTGTTTTTCCAAGTTACTCTCCTTTTTAGGAGCAGAATATGTTGTAACAAATTTACAAATGCAATACTCACAGCTCCAATAGAACTTTAATGTACAGATTACACTTGAAATAGTACATGGTGGCATTGGGTGCCTCTGTTCCAAATTTAATAGCTAGTACATTTCTGCTTTAAGTATGAATGGAAAATGCTTGAAGGAAGCCAGAATGAATCAATGTTTCATTATGAAAGTGAGTTGCACAGTTGCCTCACAAATACCTCTCCAACAATAAAAAAAAGGTCACTAAACAAGACTCTTTTGAAAACAGCTATCCAGTAAGTCCTATTAGAAAGTGCAAATGTTGCAGACTGGTTGAGGACAGGAGCAGGGGAGATGTCCCCACAGTTACAATCAGGGTGTCCAATCACGAGAGGACATATTAGCTAGGTTGTTGTAGCTCAAGGTAGATAAGGCTCCAGGCTCTGAAAACTTTCATCTCAGGGTTGTGAAGGAATTGGCTCAAACAATTGCGAGGCCTCTTGCAGATATTTTTCTGAGTTCACTGGGTGCAGCCCAAATCCTGAAGGACTGGAAAATAGCAAATGTGACTCCCATCTTCAAAAAAGTGGTGAGGGATGAACCCTTAAATTACAGACATTTAAGCCTTATTTCTACTGTAGAGAAAATGTTTGAAAGTATTATGAGAGATAATGTAAGGGGGCATCTTGAGGGGCATGAGCTAATCCAAGATTGTCAGCCTGGTTTTAGGAGTGGGAGGTCATGCTTGATTGATTTATTGCACTTCTTTGAGGCGATGACAGAACTAATAGATGGGAAAGAGAGACTCATGTTATCTACCTGGATTTCAGGAAGATATTTGACACCATCCTAAATAATAGACTACTACATGGGGTCCAAGCCCATTAGATAGATGGGAATCTATTAAAATGGACTGGAAAATGGTTGGTTGGTTGGTAGACAAGTAGTAGTGAATGGACAAGTATCTGGTTGGCAGCCACTTACTGGTTTAATGCCACGATGCTCAATGTTGGGGTCACTGTTGTTTATCATTTTTATAATGACTTGGAGGAAGTAATTGTGTCCAAAATCTCCAATTCTGCATACAATACTAAATTGGGAACAGTGGCAAATGATGAATATCAATGCGCACAAATTCATAAGGATCTTCACAAGCTCGATCAATGGGTGGAGAAATGGCCGATGCAATTGAATGCAGGGAAATGTAAGATTATGAAATTTGGCAGAGGTAAAATTGTACTAAATTGGAAGGTACTTGAGATATTGGAGTAGGAGAGAGATCTTTGGGTTTTAGCGGACAGGTCATTAAAACCAACAGGTTCCCAGTTGTTTAAAAAGCAAACAGAATGTTGGGATGCATAGCAAGGAATCTTACATATAAATCCAGAGATGTCATTTTAAAACTGTATTTGGCCCTGGTGAGGTCACATCTGGAGTGCTGCGTGTAGTTTTGGTCTTCTATTTGAAAAAGGACATTCAGCTATTGAAGGAGGTATAGAGAAGGGCTACACGGTTGACCCCAGAACTTAAGGGAATGAGGAAGGGGGATATGATAAAGATGTTAAAAATTCTGAATGGTTTGGATAAATTGGATCCAAGTAAGTTTTTCTCCCATTTAAGGAATTTAAGCATAAGCGGTCATATTCTCAAATTAAGGGCAATAAAAGAAAATAGGAAGAACAGGAGGAACCTTCTTATACTAAAAGTGCAGAACAGGTTACCTGCATAGGTGGTGGAACAAAAAAACTCAACTGGTTTCAAGATGGAACCAGACAACTTCTTGTGAACAAATAGGATTCAGGGTTATTAGAAATGCACCAAAGGAATACCGTGGATAGGTGGGCTAAATGGACTGAAGGTGTTCCCCTGCCTGAAACTGTGTTACTACTATGTTACATTCTCCACTGCTTAGTGCCTCTACCAGTTGATTCAACACATTTCTCCACACAAACCTGGAAAAATTCCTCTCCAAACTTAAAAGTCCAAAAAGACATTTTCCCAAACAAACTAAGGTAGTTGTGCAAATAGAGTTTGAAAATTAATTTGGTTTGATAATTTCACTACATCAGCTAGTACTATTGTTAAATTCAATCCAAATGAAACTTGATCCAAGAGTGTGCCACTTCTAGCTTGTTTTGATTCAGTCTGAATTTTCTGCAGATATTTACATTTTTGTGTGGATTAGACGCAGAACTGGTTTCTACCAATGAGGTCTCTGACTAAGCCACTTTGTTATGGCTTTGAGATTAGTTTTACAGAGCCATCTTCTCTTTAATAGTCTCTTTAGTAATCAGGATGGCCGAGCGGTCTAAGGCGCTGCGTTCAAGTCGCAGTCTCTTCTGGAGGCGTGGGTTCAAATCCCACTTCTTTTTCATACAAGGCTACGGACCAAATGCTGGAATATGGGATTAGAGTAGACAGGGCTGATGGCCGGCGCGGACACAATGGGCCGAAGGGCCTCTATCCGTGCTGTATAACTCTATGACTCTATAACAGTGACTCCCATAAGTAGACCTCATCCGTTACAATCCAGAACTGTACCTTTTCTTTAACGTGTCCTCACAGAGGTGGATATACAAGAGATTAACAACTACCCCACTTGCATTAATCTTCTTACTGGATTTAATGTAGTCTCACATTACACTGCCAAGCTATCTTCAAAATTGTGGAAATTATTACACAGACCAGTGGTTTGTAGACTAAAGCAAGTAATATCTTTCTTTACAATTAAACAACAATATGGTATGCAAAAATAACAAATGCTAAAAATACTGGGGTCTAAATTCACTAATGCCTGAAACTGGGCACGATTCTGGCAGCGAGCAGTGATGGCCTTCAGAACGGAGAAGCCCATTGACCGTCCAAAATTCATCCTCAGGCCTCATCATCATAATTCAGACAAGCTGTGGGCGCCAATAAGGTGCCTTGACACAGCTCGCCTTTTGGGACCTGACCAATTAATGACTGGAGCCTAGGCCCATAGGTAAGCCCGGGAAGGTTTTGGGGGGGGGGAATGGGGGTCGATCGGAAGGGGGGGGGGCGAGCGAGGGTATTTTGTGGAGCCAGGAGGAGGACTCCTGCTCTTTCCACCTCTACGAAAGTGACATTTCAGGAAGTTTTGGGGCCTTTTCTTAAGTGGCCTCCAGCGATTCCTTTAAGGACCGCTCGGTTCAAGAAGAAGGCCCACCACCACCTTCTGAGGGTAACTAGAGATGGGCAATACATGCCATCTGTGCCAGAGACACCCACATCCTGAGACTGAATTTCAAAAAGATGAAGATTCAAGCAATTGATTTAATTTGTACTATACAACACACCATGACTCAACATTTTCAAATTCTGTTCAGAATGCTACTTAAAGGTATTCATCAGCAATTTGAATACATGAGCAAGACCCTTATGGAGTTAAAATGATTTATATAGAATTACATAAAATTTACAGCACAGAAACATGCCATTCGGCCCAACTGGACTGTGCCGGTGTTTATGCTCCACATGAGCCTCCTCCCACCCCATTTCATTTAATTCTATCTGCATATCCTTCTATTCCTTTCTCTCTCATGTACTTATCTAGCTTCCCCTGAAAGGCATTCTATGCATTTCAACTACTCCACCTGGTAGCAAGTTCCACATTCTAACCATACTGGGTAAATAAGTTTCTCCTGAATTCTTCATTGGATTTATTACTGACTATCATATATTTATAGCCCCTAGTTTTGGATTCCCCCATGAGTGGAAACATCTTCTCTACGTCTACTGCATGATATTAGAATACAAATGCTTTAAAGTGTTCATATGGAATTCATTTGACTGTTATTCTAACAAAGACATTCCTATGGTAATAATACAATCTATTAGTATTATAGTTGATCCTTGCAGAAACCTGAGTATTTTGTGAAGTTGTTAACACTGCTCAGCTAAATTGTAGAGATTCTACCAACAGAAATTAGCATCATTTGACATACAAAAAAGTGCAAGTCCTTTTGAAGAAATGGTGACAATCAAGGTGCATGGTGAGATTCAGTCACATGATTACAGGATAATATGGGTCTCATTGTTAGTTGCTTTACTGAATATTTTTATGTCACTCAGAATCCAGTCAGTTCTTTTGAAGTTGCCATATGTATTAGTTTTACAACAATACCAATACAATAAAGTGCTTTCTTATGAACATACACAGGCTCAAATGGAAAAATCAAAAAATTCCAAAAGATTTCCATGCATTTCAGGAATGATATGCTCTGTTGAGGAACATTTTTTTTGCTGTTGAGCAAAGTTCTTGTAACATCAGGCATTGGGTTTTAACATTACCAACTATCTAAACAAGATCCTAATAGTTTTTTTGGCAATGATCCTTCACTGTCTTGTTAAAACTCATTGTGCATACCCTAAAGGCTCCATAGTTCATTTCCATAAAGAATCTAATCTCTATTCCAAGCCATAAACACGAACTCTTGACATCTGTGGCAATGGATTCAGACTGTTAATTGCCAAGATACATATTTTTGCTTGGGAACTCCTTTGCAGATGACATCTATTGGGAAAAGTAGCGACCAATACATTTTTCTCTCTGAAGGTTCTGATACCATTTTCAGCAGTTCAAAAGAACACAAGGAAAGCTCAACAAATCTCCTGGGATTAAGGGGTTAGCATAACCCTGCAGGCGAAGATGGAAATCAGTTGAGGTTGAGTCATACTACTGCAATACCATTTGGTCGAGCCATTGTAAAATAAATTGCAACAGGAATAAGATCAAGGAGGCTTTTTCAGAACAGTATTAGTGTCTCATAATGTTTTCTGTGCTCACTTATAGGGCTTTAGACTTGCAGTCACTTTGGTTTGTGTTGTCATTGTGACAATCCTGCAGGCTACTACATGGACTGATACCAAGCTTTTCTCAGTTAGTACAAACTATGACAGGTTCATTGAGGTCGCTATAAAGTATAGGAAGTGGTTGTGCAATGCAGTTAGATGCATTATATACATTATCTCCTAAGGCATTGAAATATTGTACACCTTAATAATTGAACAACTTTTTTCTCAGGACACATAAAAAATGTTTTTCTCTTTGTGCAGTTGACTTCTCTGATGGATGATTATTTTCTTTTTAACCATTTACTTATCAAGGTTTCAAATGCATGAACTTGTCGACTAGATTACTTTCGTCATTTAATCCTAGAGACACATTTCTATTGATTTAGAAATATGGGTAGTGCTTGGTCTAGTGAATGGAATTTTCTCACTTTTTTTGAGTGAAAATGTAGACAGGAGAATCCTTTGCCTTGAAGGGGTTTACAATGGTGTATATAGAGGGAACCACAAGATGCCACTATTACTACTAGAACTACTTGATTGTGTAGGCAATGCTGATTGGTTGACAAGTGCCCAACAGCAAGGATCCAGATTGGTCATTAGCAATGACAAAACCAGACACCATCGGTCAGATCTATGATATTCAGAAAGTCAAATGTACCGTCTCTTGGGATAGTAGTGTTTAAAATTCCGCTCCTGATCCTCCAGTCACTTTCAGCAAGCCCACCCAAATCCATCCTCTTCAATTCAGTGTAACATAATAGGTAGCCTAGTGGTAAGGGGAGTAGAACTAACAGTGTCACTAAGGAACCTTGTGTAAGATGTGTTAGGTTGTAATGTGGAGAAAGTCAGATATTTTATTAAACTATCTAGCGTCACTTTTCTCCAACCGGCGAAGTTGGTAATTCAAGAAAACAATTAGGACCTGCATAACCATATGACTTTCTGGAAGATGCAGTAGACTCTCACTGATGCTCTTTCATTGCCACAGATAGGATGTGCTAAAAGCCAGCCACTGATTTTACATGATGAGATAACTGCAGGAACTTGTGAAATGCCATCTATTTGTTCTTATCCAGTCAATGGGACGAAAACATTTGGCAAGCACTTGCTTTACCTGGTTCGTGAGAGGGGTGACTAATAGTCATAGGAAATGTTTTATTTCCTTTATAAATAGGGAATATATAAAGTGTATGAAATAAAAATGGGCTTTGGTCTCTTATCATTTAAAAAAATTGTTATGGAGCTTTTGGAGACCTGGAACAATTGAACTAAACAGCCTGTGTGTAAAGTCTGTACTTACTGAGTTGATGGTGTTGGTTAACAGCATGTATTCTTCTTCCAAGTTGGTCAAGGCCACATAAAATAATTCAGCAACTCACTGTGAATAAAGTTAACTAAATTTACAATGGTAACTGTCCTGAGATACCAACAAATAAAACATTTGAAATCTGTATCATGTTGATATTTTGGTTGTTAAAATCAGCATTTGACAATATAAGCTGGGATACACCGTCACCTCTGGTATACCCCAGGGCTCCGTCCTTGGGCCTCTCTTCAGTATCATTTATGTGAAAGCAGGAGGTCAGTTTCCACAAGTATGCCAACAACACTCATCACTACAATTCCGCCTCCTCTGTTGACCACCAAGGGAGCACCTCTCTTTCCAATTGATATTAAGGTACGTCTAATCTGAAACTTCCTTTAGCCAAATGTTTCCAAATCCAAAGCCATAGGCTCCTATGGACACACACACACACTATAGACCTTAACTCTGTTGACCTTCCCAGCTGCCACCTTTAGCACTGAAGCCCTTGAACACTCTGCTTTTACTTTGTGATTTGATTTCTTCAATGCTCCTCTACTTTGTTGCCTTTCTGCCTTCACAAACCGTCTTAATATCATTCTGTATGACTATCTGTACACCCCCATGACCCCGCTCTTTTGCTTTCCTCCTTCTAATCAGTATCTACCATTTGTTCACCACCCTGCAAAGCACTGAGACCTTTCTCTACATTGCTGGAGCACTATAGAAATGCAAACTGTTGTTGTTTAATATGATCATTGAGGTCAAACTCAGAACCTGATCAAGACTTCAACTCAATTCAATGACCCAATGTGATCATTCAGTCATTGTGATAATAAAGGTTCCAACATGTTTATGCTGGATTAGGGGACTAAAGTATTTGTCTTGAGCTTTAAACAACTCATGGTCGCAAATTAAGAACTGTGACAAATGATTAACTATCCTTGTTATAGAATGCAACCCTTTATTTTACATTAGTACTTATTGTCTTGGCTAAAGGTTCCTTCTATCTGAGGAATTCATCTGTTGATTAATATTGAATTATTATTTGTAAATCACACATTTAGCACTGATTACATCTTGTGAAAATAATCCACCACACAAAATTTCAGATGCATTATTTCTTCCATTCTCGTATAGTACAATACAATATGAAGAAACATACTGTAGTAGTATAGTGTGAACATTGAGAATACCTACTTAGGAATACAATATTTTTTTGGCCAATATCATTGCTCGCAAAACAATAGAAAATAATAACTTCCATAACAAATTAACAGGAAGATAAAAAATATTTAATTTCTAAATGAAGTTAAACACACAGATTACAATAAATAATTGCAGCATGTCAAGTGTCTCATACGACCATGGTAGACATGGAAAGGGGAAGAAAAAGAGATTAACAACCTGAACAAGCCAGTCATGCGTGCTTCTCTAAATTAGCACATGACTTACGTATTCCTGATGAAGTGTGATTGGGGGTGACATTGGGCCATTTAGCGCCCGTTTTGTAGGTGCTACACGAACTCCTAAGTCCTGAAAATGGCATCTGAGAACTTCTGACGGGAAGTGTGCAGGACACCATCTCGGTAAAGATGTTTGCGCTCACCCACCTAATGAACGCCAGCAACATGTATAGTAGGGAGATGATGACGTGAATCAGTGTGCAACACTGATTTGAAGCAACTGGTGAGACTTTGGAATGCCACGATCCAGCCAACGTCCTGGCTTAACCTCGCACAGCTAAACACGACGTTAAATGGCATGAAGGTCCTCCCACCAGCGCTATTTAAAGGGATCATGAAGTACTTGCAGGTTAGTTGCTGGATAATTTCTTCTGGCTGCTGATGCAATTGTAAGTGTTTTTGGACATTTCCTATACTTGGCTAAAGTTTCAATATTCTACAGAGAGTGGTCTGTCTGGTCTTGCACTACTTCTAGTAGTATTTAAAATATAGTGCTGAAAAAAGTTGCTTCCACACATGGGTGGCCCGGTGGGGCTTCCTCTGGGAAATGAACATGACTGGGAGAATGAAGAGTGGCCACGCAGAGCAGAACAAGCTGCTAGAGAGGGAGGAGGAGGAGAAGGAGGAGGAGGAGGAGCAGGGCACTCAGCTGGAGGCCATACCCACAGGGGATCTTCAGGAAACAATTCTCTTACCTCAACTTCAGCGACGACCAGTGCATTAGACGTCTTCGGCTCACTAAAGAGGTCGTGACTGAAATTTATCAACTGCTGCAGCCACAACTGCAGCCTCAAAGCAAGGCAAGGACAGCATTGCCTGTGCCTGTCAAGATGACCACGACTCTTAATTTTTATGCCTCTGGCTCCTTTCAGGCTGCTGCTGGAAATATAAGCAACAAAGAATCATAGAAAGTTATGGAACAGAGGGCCATTCAGCCCATTGTGTCCATGCCGTCCGAAAAAGAGCTCTCTGGCTTAATCCCACTTTCGAGCACTTGGTCTGTAGCCCTGTAGGTTACGGCACTTCAAGTGCACATCCAAGTGCTTTTTAAATGAGTTAAGGGTTTCTTCCTCTGCACTCTTTCAGGCAGTGAGTTCCAGACCCCCCACCACCCTCTGGGTGAAAAAAATTCTCCTCAGCTCCCTTCTAATCCTCCTACCAATTACTTTAAATCTATGCGCACTCGTCACTGACCCCTCTGCTAAGGGTAATAGGTCCTCCCTATCCAGTCCAGTCATAATTTTATACATCTCAATTAAATCTCCCCTCAGCCTCCTATGTTCTAAAGAAAACAACCCCAGCCTATCCAATCTTTTCTCATAACTAAAATTCTCCAGCCCTGGCAACATCCTCGTAAATCACATCTGTACCCTCTCTAGTGAAATCACATCTTTCCTGTAATGTGGTGACCAGAACTGTATGTAATACTCATGCTGTGGCCTAACAAATGTTTCATACAGTTCTAGCATAACCTCCCTGGTCTTATGTTCTATGCCTCAGCTAATAAAGGAAAGTATCATGTATGCCTTTTTAACCACCTTATCTACTTGTCCAGTTGCAAAATCACCCGTCAACCATTACCCTTTGTTTCCTGCCACTGAGCCAATTTTGGGTCCAACTAGTCATTTTTCCTTGGATCCCATGGGCTTTTACTTTTTTGACCAGTCTGCCATGTGGGACCTTGTCAAAAGCCATGCTAAAATCCATGTACACCACATCAAAAGCGTTATCTTTATCAATCCTCCTTGTTACCGCCTCAAAAAATTTAATCAAGTTAGTCAGACATGACCTTCTCTTAACAAATCCATGCTGACTGTCCTTGATTAACCCATGCCTTTCTAAATGATGATTTGTGCTGTCCCTCAGTATTGATTCCAATAATTTACCCACCACAGAGGTTAGACTTACTGGCCTATAATTACCCGTTCTATCTCTTTCTCCCTTTTTCAACAACGGTACAGCGTTAGCAGTCCTCCAATCCTCCCACAGCACGCCTGTAGCCAGGGAGGATTGGAAAACGATGATCTGCTACTTCCTCCCTTGCTTCTCTTAACAGCTTGAGATACATTTCATCCGGGCCTGGCGATTTATCTACTTTCAAAGATGCTAAACCCTTCAATATTTCCTCTCTCACTATGTTTATCCCATCCAATATTTCACACTCCTCCTCCTTAACTACAATGTCTGCATCGTCCCCCTCTTTTGTGAAGACAGACGCAAAGTATTCATTTAGAACCATACTCACATCTTCCATCTCCACACATAGGTCACCTCTTTGGTTTCTAATAGGTCCTACACTTGCCTTAGTTATTCTCTTGCTCTTTGTGTATTTATATACATCTCGCAGTTTGCAGTACACTGCAGTATAAGGGAGATCACTGAGGCTCTCTACGCAATGAGAAACAGATTCTTCTCATTCCCACTTGCTGGAGACAAGCAGGAGGAGTGAGCACGAGGTTTTGCTCAGATTGCAGGCTTCCCTATGGTGTAGGGTGCCACTGACTGCACGTATATTGCTATGCATGCTCCTCATGAACAGAAAGAGGTTCCACTCCCTCAGTGTGCAGCTGGTGTGCAACCACACGCGGCGAGCGCATCATGCAGGTGAATCCCCGCTATCCTGGAAGCAGTCATGATTCCTTCATCCTGCGGTTCTGTTCCACCCGTATTTCAACCAGAACGGCAAATCAAAGGCTGGCTACTGGGTGACAAGGGTAATCCCCTCATGAAATGGCTCATGACTCCGGTCAGGAACATGTGCACTGCAAGCCTACAATGAGAGCCATGTTGCCACAAGGAACATCATAGAGCAGGCCATAGGTGTCCTCAAACAACACCTACGCTGGCTGGACTGCTCTGGAGGAGCCCTGCAGTACGCAGCTGAGCGGGTATCAAGATTTGTCGTTGTCTGCTGCACAATGCAAAACCTCGCCATTATGAGGGAACGGTCCTTGCCACCACCTATCAGGTAAGAACCTAAGTAAGAGGAAGAGGAAGAAGAGGTGGAGGAGGAAGAGGAAGAAGAGGAGGAGGAAGTGTAACAGGAAGTGGAAGAAGAGGCAGGGAGGCTACAACGTAAACAGTCCTGTTTGCCAGGGCTCTGCGTGATCAGATTATTGATGAGCGATACCAATAACCTCGACTACACCTCCCCATTCACCAATAGTCCCACACTCTTTACCTTTCCTCTCTCAAATGACCACCAAATCGTCCTCCTAATGATTACACCTTGGTTCCTCCCTCAGCTCATCGCAGTAATACAAACCACCATCAAATGCAAATTCAAATGCACATTTATAAATTAACACATGAAATTATGCAAACAAAATGAGTCTATTCACCATTGTGCTTTCCCTTAGTGCCTATCTTTCGTGTGCCTTTACCTTTCCTAGTGCTCCGACAAGGTGCATCCCAAATGGCTGCAGCATGGGTGGTGGAAGACTCCTGACCTTCAATTGAGGAGACTGCAGATGGCCTGGAGGACAACCTTGAGCAGCTCTGGGCCAAGTGGGCTCGGCTTCAGACTGCACCATCTTAGCCTGGGCTGCAGCAGTCTGGGCTGGCTGGCTGACAGACAACAGCAAGGGCACTGGCAGAGTGGCAGGAGTGGGAGCAGGAATGCTGTTATTCTGAGAGAGGACAGCAGGTTTGTCTTCCATGGCACCATTGCCACTTGCACGGGCGGTGCCTCAGCAAACCTAGTGATCTGTTGGAGAACAGATTGCTAGGCTGCTGTGATGCCCTGGAAGGCCCTTTCAACAGTGGTACCCAGAGCCACAATAGCAGCAGTCTGAGTTCTCAATGCAGCAGTCAGACCGTTGATGGAAGATGTTTGGACTGCAATTGAAGCTGTGACATCAGTCATCAGACGCTGCATGGTGGGTTCCACAGGTGTGCTGATATAGGTGACCACTCGTTCCACGTGGGAAAGGATGGGCTCCAAGCTCTGCTCAAAGCCCTATGCCAAGTTCGAGGTGAACTCCTCCATACCCCATGATGTGGCACGCAGGCCTTCTGGCAGGCTTTCCAGTACACCGAGCATTTGATTGTATACACCCATCAGCCTTCTTCTGTAGCCTGATCCTTCTCTCCATCTCTTGTACCAAGGCCTCCAGTGCATTATCAGGAAACCATGGTGCACATTCTCTCGCATGTTCAGCCATTCCTCAAAGTATCAGATTCAGTTTTGAAATGACTCCCACCACTTCTTGCAGCCACCATGCACCTCCCCTTTAAGAGGTGCAGGCTGCCTTTAAGATGCACGAGCCACTCGCAATAATGGGGCCCCCTGCTGATGCATGCAGCCAATCAACAGCGTGGGTTGCACTGGCTGCACGCAGCAATCATTTAAAACAGCAGGCAGCACGAATATTATCCGATCCCAGCGCCCGTTTTCGGGGGTTATCCAATTTAACCCCCATTGTCTTCTACACTTCATTTACTTGAATCATGATTGGTTTGTTGTCACTGAAATAACATATCAAGCAGTAAAGTTCAAATTAATCTCTGTATCACATTTACTTCAGTATTTTGTGCATGAAAAATTATCTACATTTTTCTGTGTAACATTAAAAAGTAATTAAAAAACTTCACCTCGCCTGCCTTTATGCTGTGGTGTAGTCTGCAAAGCATGCTGGCAGTTGAGGTTTAAGAGGCTGAAAATCAAACTACACGTGCACAGTGTGGCATGAAGGCAATGATTTGGCAATCCTATTATTCATACGACAATGAGCTACCAGACCAATGTACCCAAAATATATTTCAGTATTTCTGTTTAAAATTCAAGTAATTTACCCCAGAAATAAATTAAATCAGTAATCTTATGCCATCCCATTAGGTATAACATTGTCCAGAGGAGAAGAATCTTAACGAGTTTGGCCAACATTTAAGAACATAAGAAATAGGAGCAGGAGTAGCCCATACGATCCCTCGAGCCTGCTCTGCCATTCAATCAGATCATGGCTGATCTTCAACCTCAACTCCACTTTCCTGCCTGAACCCCATATCCGTTGATTCGCCTAGAGTCCAAAGATCTATCTATCTCAGCCTTGAATAGACTCAACAACTGAGCATCCACAGCCCTCTGGGATAGAGAATTCCAAAGATTCACAACCCTCTGAGTGAAGAAATTCCTCCACATCTCAGTCTTAAATGGCCGCCCCCTTATCCTGCGACCTTAGTAATGGACAAATAACTGTGGTTTAAAATATTGTATGTTAAAATTACTCCAAAATAGGACTTTTTGAGAACTTGTAGGGGCTGCGCAAGCTGCACGAATGAATGAGGCCGGTGGCGGGACCACGGGAAATTGGTCCTCCAGTCTCATTTGTTTATTAATGGCGAGTTGCAGGTGCCAGACGTGACAAAGAAACAAGGAACTATACATCATCCATCGATGATTTCAATGTCTGGCAGAGAATTGATTGCTTTCTACAAAAACATATCAAGCCTATCGAAGCCAATCACAGAAAGTAAAGTTACATAAAAGTCTGAGTTTTGAAGCATAACAGCTCAGGCAAGTTTTTGAATTAAAGTAGTTTCCTAATATAATATTGGTTAGCGCGCCACTCAGATTAAATGTGCTCTAGAGTGAGATGTACAAGAGAACAATAGAGTCTAGCAAGTAAGACTAAAGGGGCATGCTTTAGGAATAGATTTATTAAATCTACAAGCTCTCTTACTTGTGTCACGAATGTAAAAAGAACAGCTTATGTTATTAGAAATTCATACTCGCAAAATGGCACAACATTAACGGCGGTGTCAGCGACTGCAGGCCTTCATTGACAGGAATGAACATGTTAAAAAAAAGAGAACTAAACAGAGTCTGTGGGCATCCACCTATTCTGATACTCTGGGGTTGTTTGGAAGAAAATTTAATTCATTTCAACATTACTTCTTTTTCTCCGAGTTTTGACTCCTGTTGAAATTTGTTGCTCTTTGAAGAACATGATTCTGGCGTGTTCATTCCTGTCAATCACAATCCTCAGTACTTGACTCTACTGTTTTGTCTGATTCACTGGTGCTGTGGGAAACTGAAGTCTGTTGCTCTGTCTTTAGTTTTTGTTATGTCTGTACATGATACAGTGATAGTTAGCTCATTGTTGTGTGAACTCCAGCAGTAAGCTTCACCCCTCCCTGGCTCTGCAGTCTGTGGAGTCAAATGAATTAAAATTGTATTTCTCCATTTAAATTACTTAACTGCTCTGATGTTATAAGTATGGTAACCTCATACAACTCTCTACTCCCTGGAGCTCCTGATTAAAATTAGGTGCCCTGATAAACATGAGTGAAGGTCAAGAAGGGCTTTGATAGAGTAAATAGGGAGAAACTGTTTCCACTGGCAGAGGGTCAGTAACCAGAGGACACAGGTTTAAGATAATTGGCAAAAGAGCCAGTGGTGAGATGAGGAGAATTTTTTTTATGCAGCGAGTTGTTATGATCTGGAATGCACTGCCTGAAAGGGTGGTGAAAGCAGATTCAATAGCAATTTTCAAAAGGGAATTGGATAAATACTTGAAGGGGAGAAAAGAGGGCTATGGGGAAAGAGCAGGGGAGTGGGACTAATTGGATAGCTCTTTCAAAGAGCCAGCATAGGCACGATGGGCCGAATGGCCTCCTTCTGTGCTGTAAGATTCTATGATTTCCCAATACTTTATCACTTATGAATTCAACAATAACAGACAAGTACCAGGCAATAACCATCTCCAACAAGAGAGAATCTAACCACCTCCCCTTGTCATTCAATGGCATTACCATCGCCGAATCCTCCACCATCAACATCCTGGGGGTCACCATTGACCAGAAACTGGACCAGCCACATAAATACTGTGACTACAAGAGCAGGTCAGAGGCTGGGTATTCTGTGGTGAGTGACTCACCTCCTGACTTCCCAAAGCCTTTTCACCATCTACAAGGCACAAGTCAGGAGTGTGATGGAATACTCTGCACTTGCCTGGATGAGTGCAGCTCCAACAACAATCAAGAAGTTCGACACCATCCAGGACAAAGCAACCCGCTTGATTGGCACCCCATCCACCACCCTAAACATTCACTCCCTCCACCGCCGGCACAGAGTGGCTGCAGTGTGTACCATCTACAGGATGTACTGCAGCAACTCGCTAAGGCTACTTCGACAGCAGCTCCCAAATCCATGACTTCTGCCACCTAGAAGGACAAGGGCAGAGGGCACATGGGAACAACATCACCTGCATGTTCCCCTCCAAGTCACACACCATCCCGACTTGGAAATATATCGCTGTTCCTTCATCGTCGCTGGGTCAAAATCCTGGAACTCCCTCCCTAACAGCACTGTGGGAGAACCTTCACCACACGGACTGCAGTGGTTCAAGAAGGCGGCTCACCACAACCTTCTCAAGAACAATTAGGGATGGGCAATAAATGCTGGCCTTGCCAGTGATGCCCACACCCCATGAATGAATAAAAAAAAACAAGCATTTATATGGGCACCAGGCACAAGTTGGGGAGTTAAGTGGCCACAAGTATGATTGAATGGGTAGCTTTTGAGAACATGTTTAAAAGTGTGATGAGTAGAGATGAGGTGAAGGGGTTTAGGGACGGGTTTCTAGAGAGTAGTACTGAGGTAGCTGAAAGCTCTGTCACCTATGGTGGAAAGTTGAAAGGGAAGATAGATGCACAGGAGGCTAGGAATAGAGGAGCAAAGGGCTCAGCATGTAACATAAGGGTGGAGGAGGTCACAGGAGTAGGTTGGAGCAAGACTATGGAGGGACTGTAGATGAAGACAATGGCTTTGAAATTGATGATAGGGAACCAATGTAGATTTGTGAGGATTCCAGTGATCCTATTTCGTGCAAAATAAGATATGGGTGGCAGAATTTTCAACAAGTTGGATGTTATTGAAGATGATGTTTTGGAGGCTAGTGAGGTGGGCTTTAGAAAAATCAAGTTTGGAGGTAGCAAAAATATAGATTAGGATTTTGGTTGTGGTGGGAGTGAGATGGATGGAGGCAATTAATAATTTGACCGATAAGGAAATGTAAGGGTTCATTAGAAAGACCTTAGATAAGTTTGTATTGTTAAATTTTGAGCCAATGTTGCCAATTCAGTATTTTTATAGCCAGAATCAGGAAGAAACTAAATTGAGAGAGGATCGACTTCCTTTGACAACAGGTGAGATGGCATTAAAGACATTTAGAAATGATTGGCAGACTAGAAACTGAACAATAATTGGAAATAGAACGGATATAATCAGATCTGTAGATAGGAATAATCTACATGTACTTCTATTTGGCTGGAACTGAGCCTTGTGACAAAAGAGGGTTGCATCTGTAGTAGTGGAGCTTTTGACAATGTTGTTGACATACAATCAAGTCCAAGTCCCAGTTTTAAGAATGATGCCCCTTTTGTGAGGCGTCAGGTGGCAGTGAGGAAGAACCATGTTTAGAGGAGAAATTAGACATATCAAACCATTGAAGCAGAGGATAAAGAAAGAAGTCAGTAATAGCTTGTGGGGCTATAGTAACTGACATATACTCTGATCACTGGGACATATTCTGTTTGGAATGGAAAACTTCAGAAAACGAGAACAAATAACTGACCAAAAGGTTTTGGAACATATGCTTCCAGTGAGGATTTTGGTTGTGACGATTCCTTTTAGTGAGTTTTAAGAGAATTGGTGACTTTGTGTTTAATCATTCAGTATTTAACCTAATCTAAGATTTTGTTTGATTTCTCCGCCTTTCTGAAAGATGAATTTTGAAGCCTAATAAGATACAGCAGTTTAGCTGTAATCCAGGATTTATGTTTAGAGCCACATCTAACAGTTTTGGATGGGACACAGTTTTTCATTACTGACATGAAATAGACTGAAAAGTGACTCCAGGCAATACTGACAGAACCAGACACCCAGGAGATGGAGGCATCATGAGATAATATTTCACAGGTCTTACCCCATTGAGTTTCAACATACTCATAAATGAATATGGAAGAGAAGAAGGTAGAACAGAAAAGTTAAAAACATTTGAAAATAATCAAAGTTGAGGTGTAGGGAAATATAACAATAAAGGGCCAAAGTTGCAAAAATCATCAGTTAATGTTTTCTAATGTCAACACAGAAGTAGATTTATTTGCAATCTGAGACGGACTAAATGTGCCCATTATCAAATGCAGATCATCAGCATAGAGGCCAGAGGCCATCAGATTGATGTTAAACTGTTCTATTAACATTATGGCTCCAATTTCCTTAGTATAGAATCCCGTCTTGTGTGCAGATGCAGAGAAACTATCATCAGGGCTCATGGCAGGGAGCAAGCTGGCAAAAATCAGGGAAAGCATTTGCTTCCTTCTTCCTCCCACACTATTTGCTTCTTTTGCTGGTTACAATTTCATAGCTACACTATGCAGGGAATTCTATCTTTATATCTTGACTCATATTGAGTGGGCTCTTTTGGAACCAAATTGGGCAAACTCCTATCCCAAGGAGGATCGAGAAATTGAACACAACTTTTCTTTTGAAGGAAAATGTTTCAGGTGGGAGGAATTGACTTAAGCTGATGGCATTGGACATCACATCTCAATATCCGCTAAGTCTGTACAGGTACATCCTAATCCAACATTCCTTGGGTGTGCTGTGCAAAAAATCTTAAAATATACCCAACAGTATTGAATTTCTGAAGAGTGATTTTGCCCATAATAAACAGTTACATTTCCAGCATAAATTCTCATAACACTGCAACAATCTCGATACCAGTTTTATAGTCTGATTAATGTTAATGAAACAACTACACACACAGCCCACATATTCAGGAATGCAGACCTGTACCCCATAGTTATTTTGCAAACCAAATGGGTACTTTATTTAGATCTAGGGAAAAAAAACTACATCAGTGTCAGGTGTAAACCACTACACTCATGCTATAGTCCTGCTACTGTTGCTCAGCAATGCCATAGAGCTTCCACCTTTGCTGTCAAGGCTCTGCCTTGTGACAGTGGGGGTAATTTTGACTTCGGGCGATAGTATAAAACGCACGATATCGGCTCGGCTGCCCGTTAAGTACCTCTCCCGATTTTTGTTTCGATTGAAATCAACGGAAATGAAAATTGGGAGAAGTGTTTAACAGGTGGCCTATCGTCCAAAGTCAAAATTACCCCCAGTAAGTCTTCCAAGGGCACGTCAGTCCCTTCTGCAGTTAAGTCCTTAGAAACTAGCAAATCTACCAGTTTAACAAGAGTATTCAGTGCCTATAGTAGTTTTGTTAAATTTCAATATTTATTTGAACTTAACCCTTTCACCTGCTGGTTCGGGTCATGCAGATGCTCTCAGTCCACCATTAAGTTTGAATTGTGGTCTGTTTCTTTTTTCCTCCATTCATCACTATTAATTCAATTTTTCTGAAATGCTTCTTGAATCATATCTATTTCATTCACAAAATACAGTGCAGTTATCCAGGTATCATGGAATAATCTAACAAACTGGATGGTACATTTTGGTCAAACTTTAAGATTGGTTTCTGCCAGCGAATGAATTAAAGTCAGTGCTACTTATCACATTAAATTGGCATTGATTAATAAAATATATTTGTTAAAATTGCAATTTTTCAAACCTCAGTTTTAATTTTTTCAGTGTGTACATTCTGTCTGTTAAATGCTGTCCTTCACCTTAATTTTTGATAAGGATGCTTATCCCCAATGTCCCTTTGTAGGGCTGATTGACAAGGAATATTCTAGGAGAAGGTTTTATAATGGCATTCAACACGTTTTCATACTGTTCACTGCACCTTCTTGCAGCAATAAAATAAAAGATGATTTTGTTCGGTATAATGTATTTTAAATTTGCCATACAATGGTTGTCCTGCTAATTGAGGCTGCCATCTTCAGGCAGTTTACAAGTGTCATTTGGTCAAAGCTATGTTTTGTTGCTCAGGCTCAGCTCCAAAGACCTCCCTACCTTTTCATTGAAAGTATTCAGCAGTCTTGCAGCTGAAACATTGTGGCCAGGAATTTCTTTGGAGCTGCTCAGAGTGGGAGCAGCTCTGAGGATATTCCTATGTCTTTGGACACAGTATACAGATGGCAGCCCTGTTCAGGAGGGCAACCACTACAGCAACTTAAAAATAACATGTAAAGAAATTGAATGGGGAATTTTTTTTGCATGAATGATTGAACAGAGGCTAACAGTGGACCTCACTTTGGAGCATTCCTTTAACATAGCACCCTATATCAATGCAAGTGGCTGTTCTTTCCATGAAAATTGTTACAGAAATAAAGGATTTCTGAAGTAAACCTTTACAAGAAATGTTGTTTTGCTTATAATTTAGTGAGCAAATGGATCAGGTGTTTAAGAAAAAATATGCTACTACACCCATCAAATTGCTCAGGAACAGTTTCAATGTATGGATGGATCCTTGTTTTTTCCACACTCTTTTCCTTCAATTTGGCTTGTTAGTTTGTGCTTCTAACAGCAAAAAAGCACCTCAATAGGTCAGTTAACTTTTTCCAAATTAAAACCCTCTTCTGAGTTCACAGAGGCAGTAATCTCCCTCCAATTGGCAGCCCCCAATTCCGACCCATTGATGCTACATGCTGTGTGTAGGAATTCCTATTATGGGATCAGGGGATCCCTTTTCCACCTCAGGTGTCAATAAAGCTTGTTAGAACTTAATATAGGCAGATAGTCTGCTTTTGTTTGACTTCACGTCTGGTCACTGTATTTCAGCATGTAGCAGAGTTCAATCCTCAGCATTAGAAGAATCAGGTGGGAGCCAAGAGTAGAGCAGAACCATTACAACTGAACCATTGTGGATCATGAGGTGACCTTGGTGCAATTTGGGAAGTTTAAATCCCCTCTGATTTTTACCTGCAAACACAGACAACAACCTATAAAATGCTTTTAATTGTAAAGAAATGTACAAATGCATTTGAAACTATGCCAGGGAAATGAGAGGGGTGGGAGACAATGATTGATTTGTTGGGAACAGGGGCATTTGTTGGGAAGACACAGGCAAAGTTGACAGCATTAGACATGTGGAATAAATGCAGAAAATGCTGGCAAGCAGTCAGCAGGTCAGGCAGCATCTGTGGTGAGAGAAACAGAGTTAACATTTCCGGTCGATGACCTTTCATCAGAACTGGAAGATATTAGAGGTTAACAACTTTTAAGCAAGTACATAGCCAAGGGAAAGGTGGGGGTGGGGGTGGTGAGGAATGAACAAAGTGGAGGGTCTGTGTGGACACATGGACATTCGATGCAAAACTCTGCCTGTCCATGTTAAAGGCAAGCAGTTGGCATGAATGATGTTGTGTTCTGGCTCACTGGCACATGTCTGCGAGCAGAGGCCTTAAGGTGTTTTGAGCATAAGGTCAATCTCTGTGCGGTCTTATCTTCTCAAACTTTTAAAATAGAAAAATCAGTAAACTACTGGGTAATTCTGACAATTTATCACAGATTATCCTATTCTTGGTGGTTAAGTCATTACTTTCAGCTTTAGCACAAAGCAGAAAATTATTTAAACTGTGCAGAACCATTAACACTGGGTTTAAAAAATATAGGCTAGTAACTTCAGGAAAGAACTCTGAGCCATGGACCTTCACCAGTAACTGAATAGAAAGAAAACCAAATTCCTGTTCAGAAATGTTCAATAAAAACTAGAAAGTCTCATTTATGCCAAAAATTAAAATAAACTAAATTTTAAGAGATCAGTGAGGTATGATTTTTAATTTATTTAATATCTTCAAATGTGCCCAAACTTTCTACTTTTATGTGAATTAATGTTTCATTTTGTTTACCCTTTCCAGTTTTCTCCATGTCTCTTCTGAAGACACTGATTCCTTGCTGGGGAACAGGTCCACAGGTACTGGCAGCTGTCTGATACATCACTCAGACGGCCATTCACATGTGAGTCCAGGCATGGAGTGTCAGCAGGCATTTCTAACCATGGGGAGCATCACAGCCAAGCTGGAATCGTGCCCAATGTTGACAAACACTCACATTCCAGCAGTGGTCACTGGATAATGATCTTTCTACTCCCTAGCCTAGGGGTTGTGAGGTCAATTGGAACGGTCCACTGTCACCTTAACTGAGATCAGCTAATTCAGCATAGACCAGGGGTCAAAGTTGAGACCATCCTGATCTGTATGGTTCAATTTCACACTGCACTTACCAACTGAGCTAACAGGTGCTTAATTATAATATTTAATTATAATATTTCCTAACATATTTTGACATGAACATTACATATCGTGAATATTCCAATAGCTAACTGTAAAACATGATCCTGTTCTCATCTGCATCTCAGTTTTAACACTGAAACATTGCTATTTGACAGGCCAGGTTCTACTAATGTCATTGGTAATATATTGAAATATTGATAAACATAATTTTACATTTTTATCAAATAACCTATAATTGGGAAGGAGGTTGATTCCCCTTTCACCACTGCCCTGCTCCCCTGATCGGCAGATCTGGCTTAACCATACCAAGTGTTGAATGGAGCAGATATTTGACCATCATGTGTACACACAAATAACCCTAATCCCATCCCCATCTGATTTCCACACTTCTAACAAATATCACTAGATAGAGACCTGACGCAGGAACCCTCACTAATTCTTCCCTCCCTGACTCAGAGGCACCGATACCAATGACCTTGGGTTAGACCATCGAATTCAATACAGACCAAGAATTGAAACAGGGACCCTCCCGAGCTTGTATGGCTCAGCTATTGACTGGAATACCTCACTGGGCCACCAGGGGAGACCTGAGCAGGGAAGGAGCTGAAGGAAACGTTTGTCCCATGGTTTTAATGTGTTAAACTATTCAAGCCGTCTCCTGATTCCTGATTGTATTTCACTCCTGCTTCCCTCCCTTCACCAGTGGTTTAAAATTCTTGATTTGAAGAGCATTTGTCACCACACACTTTCCATTTGAGGTACTAACAGAGCCAAACTTGTTTTATTTGGAGAAAGACTGATAGCTCTTTGAAATGCTGAAAGGCATAGATAATGTAGATTTAAGCAGGTCATTTAGCTTAAACTGTGATCACAGAACTAGAAGACATGAGTACTAAATTGGTAAGCCTCAAGCAAGTTTAGAGAGATCAGAAAATGTTTTCTTTCTCCCCACAGAGTTGTGAAAATGAGGAATAGATTTCTATTAAAATCAATTGATGCTGTCAGATTAATACCCTTAGAAAGCTGATGAATGACTACCTGGTTAAGAACAGGATCGAAGATTATAGGAATAAGCACTTGGGTAAGTGATTTGTTGCAGAAAAAATGATTCTGAAAATCACAGTGCGCAGTTGCAGCGATCTTCAGTCCTCGTCTTAGTATGAGGCCCATTGTGTTGGTGCCTCCCTCCCCTTCACTCCACTTGCTCTCTTTCTATGTTCTCCATGTCAGCCTCTCTACCTTGGAGCTGTGCACTGACATGCTGGCACAGAGCTCACATTTTCTCTCTGATCATTGCCACTCTGACCCGGAGAAAGATGCACCTGCTGGCTCCATTCCAATATGTTCAGGAACCAGAATTTTCACTTTCTCTGGGACTTTTTAACGCAAAACTGCAGCACCTGGGCAGAAAATACACTACAAGTGGGGATGTGTAGAAGCTTGTGCGATTTGATATAGGATGTTATTCTGTGACAGATCTTCTACCCTATACATGTGTGATTAAGTGACATGTGGACCATCATTGTTCCGTTTCGATTGGGACCACAAAACTGTCTTCTGAGGAGCTTAGCCAGTTACAATTGAAAAGGGAAAATTTTATTATGGTTATATTTTGCACATTCCACTCAATTACCCTCAGGAGTCAGGAAGAAACTTCACAGAGCACGATGTTCCTGGAAGTTTTACCTGTGATTACGTACCTGCTTTAGAAAGTTAAACATGTTGGGGAGAATTGAGGACAGTGCAAATTTTACAAGATATGTAGGAAGGTGTAGACACAATGGGCCCAATATTAGGAGGGCAGCGGGTTCTCAGCGGGGGGGTCGGCTTGGCGCGTGGGTAACGTGCCCAGTGAAATCGGGGTGCTCCGCACGCAATCGCAGGCTAATTGCAGCCACTTACCTGTGCTTCCGGGTTTCGCACTGGAAAGCTGCGCAGCGGGCGGACTGCGCATGCGCAGCAAGGTCTGTCAGCTGGAGGAGCCCTATTTAAAGGGGCAGTCCTCCACTGACTGATGCTGCAACAAGTAGGAAAAATTATAGCATGGAGCAGCCCAGGGGGAAGGCTTCTCCCAGGTTTAATGATGCCTCACTCCAGGTATTATTGGAAGGGGTGAGGAGGAGGGGAAGACAGAGATCTTCCCCCCGGCGGGCAGGAGGAAGCGGCCTGCCTCTGCCACCAAGAAGGCCTGGCTCGAGGTGGCAGAGGAGGTCACCAGCACCACCAACATACAGTGCAGGAGGTGCTTCAATGACCTAAGTAGATCAGCCGAAGTGAGTACACTTTCTCATTCCCCTACACTCTGTCTGCCACATCACCGCTCCCACCCCACATCTCCTTCTGCATTGCCAACACTACTCTATTACATCACTCCTCACACCCACTCAAAGCTCATCCTCATCTTACCTGCACTTACTCACCTCGCCAGTACTCATCCCACCTCTACCACTCAACCCAATCCTCATACAATCTCATGGCTCTCTCTCATACTCACCTCTCATGCATCTCTTTCACAGTCAGCCTCACTCAACCTGCCACTACCTGTGCTGCAGCCACAGGGCATGCATTACATATGTGCAGTAGGAAGCGTAAGGCAAACGTGTCATGAGCATGAAGGGGGTGCACAAGGGTTTTTGAGGGTTTGTCATGGATTTTACTTATATTGAATTTCTGACCAACTCACATTACATATTATATTGGCACCACTACTGCCACGTCTTTGCGAATCTTGTCTGGTTTGTGCAATAATGCCCTTTCCTGAGGATCATTATGAAGACCCACAACTGATGCCACCCATTGTGTCACTGCAGAGTGGGCGTAGGTGTATTTGCAGGGCTCTTTTGTGCAGACGACTGAGAGACATCGGCGATGTCCCCGGTGGCACCCTGGAAGGATGCGGAGGAGAAGTTGTTGAGGGCAGTGGTGACTTTGACAGTGACAGGTAAGAAGATGATGCTCGAGCGAGCCGGGAGCAGCTCGGCATGAAGGAGGCTGCAGATGTCCACGACTACATGTCGAGTGACTCTGAGCCTCCATGTGCACTGCTGCTCAGAGAGGTCCAGGAAGCTGAGCCTCAGTCTGTGGACCCTGTGGCGAGGGTAGTGCCCTCTGCGATGCATCTCTCTCTGCTGTTGCCCTCCCTCCTGCTGTGCAGGTGGATGTGTCACAGCACTGTGTTGTGGAGCTTCACGTGTCAGAGGTGGACGGCGTGGCCAGCGAGGCCGGTGATGCTGTTCGTCCTCCAAGGAGGTCATGACTGCATCTACGGCGGCCCCCATCCAGAAGATGTACATCTGAGGGGGTCCGCAAGGTCAGTACATGTGTCTGGACACCGGGGTAAGTGTACAAGTTGGTGAATTTTATTGTTAGGAGGAGGGTGTTGGAGGCCAAACTTTGTTCAAAGTGACAGAGTGGCCTCCTGCAGTGAGTGAGGGTCTCCCCCACCACCCACAGCTGTCAAATGGACCTTTGCAGCTGCCACAGGCTGATGACTGCAACACGTCCATTTCAACTGGGAGTGTTTCCCCCAGTACGGGAAACAGTCCCAGTTGTTTGGAAAATCCCACCCCTCCTAAAATATCATATTAATCAGGTCTGTAAATGACCTGAAGTACCTAAATAATTACTTTAAGTGGCATCCCACATGCGGGGGCTGCGCGCGCATGTCAGCGCGTCACTGGGCAACCCGAAAGTGGGCTGGTTGGAGCCGGGCTCCGGACCCGCCCTGGGAATCCCTGATTTTCGCAGCCCCCCCCCACCCTGCCATGAATGCACCCGCTCAGGGTACGAAAATCAAGCCCAATGGCTTGGATGGCCTACCTTAATTCTAGTTTTTGCTTGGATACATATCCCAGTACAAAATCAGGCAGTGAATCATTGGAAGCTTTTTAATTTGTTTCTGCCATTCTATACACACCAACCTTAAAAACTAGCAGAAGCTGACCAACAAAACAGCTGATATAGTACCCAAAATATTGAGAACTTATGTAGGTACATAGGCTTTGTAAGTTAAGCTGCAGATATGTCTGACATTCCCTCACTTGCATTGGAGAGAAAGAAAAACATAAGTACATGGAAAGTTGAAGAAATAAATCTAAATGTTGGTGGGGCATAACTGGTGGTGCATTTTTAGAGGGGATTTGGCAAGCTTGCACCTTGAAAAACACTGCATTTTTACACTAAAAACAAAACATCATGGTTAACTTTAACACTTTTATACTTCTCAATTAATAGATTGTTCGGCCTCGATATTAATCCCCCCATGACGGGTGGGAGAGGTTCGATGGGGTGGTGGGGGAGGTTAAAAATTAAAAATCAGGGAACCCATCACACACGTGCCTCCCACCATTTATACAGCTGCAGGTTGGGTGGCGTGTGAATGTCTGGTCTTAGAGAGACGGGATACTTCATTATCATATTTAAATCAGGCTCCCACAGTGTGGTCTCTCCCTCCCTCCAAATTGCCAGGCTCTGACACCACCACCCACCCCACCAAGCTCCGATCTCTCCCGATTGCCGTGGGTCGTCTCCAACGGTCCCCAGCTGCAGCCTCCTGCCATTGGTTTTCCCACCTGGCAGCCGGCCAGCCTGTCAATTTGGCCGGCTGCCGGGCAGGGAGTGGGAGAAGGAAATGATAATGGGGTCGTGCCATTAATATCGGCAGGACCTCCGCGTTCCTGGGCTTTACGGGACATCCTCCCACCCCACCCCCGCCCCGCTACTGCACTCTCCCGCAACCTCCCCACCTCCCGGAAATATCAGGGCCGTCATCTTTATAAAGAGGAAAAACAAAGTAGTATTTACATTTTCAGCAGGCCAACCAGATCTCAAAATTACCTCAACAATTACTCTCCCACATCCAACTCTCAACGCCTCGGTTCACAAAGTAACTCTATCCCTTTGGCCCCAGTTCACAAAGACACTGTACCTCATCCTCTCTCACCCATCCGCAGTGATACTTAGTTCTCCGCAAACCCTCCCATTTCCTGCTGGCACTCTGCTCCTTCTGCCCCCTCAATTCAGCCCGACACTCTTTTCTCCCTTCAGCCCAGTTAAACCTGGTACTCCCCCAGCTCAAGCTGGCATTCTTCCTTCCCTTCCCCTCCCCTCCCAAAGTACATGCTGACACTCTACTTCACTTGCTTTCAACTAATGCTGTCCAGCTCCTTCCTCCCCAACCACAAAGCACTGCTCCTAGCTTCTTCCCTCTTCCCCACAAAACACTGCTGCAAGCATATATGCCTTCCCATCTCCTCATTACCATTTCCTCCTGCTTTTTTATTGCTATCAGTTTCCCCATTTGCCTCCCTTTCATTGCCCTGCAGTTGCACTCTATCTTATTGCTACCCAAGTCTGACTGCTAATCCCTCTTCTCTCAGTCCCGCCAGTGGCATTACTGGCAGAGATTGTGACCTTTGTATTCTGTGGGCAGGGACTCCGAGTAGTCACAAGAGTTCCTATTTACAGTAAACAGAGGGAGAAATCACAAGCATTAGCATTGGAGCAGTTATAAGAGGAGAGATGGACTCAGTTCAGAGTCAGGTAGGAACAGAATTGGGGAGGGAGAAAGAGGGGCTTGGTGTGCACTCATGTTTACCGGCAAATCCTGATATGCTGATTAGGCACCTAATACGTTGTCAGTGGGAGACACAGATGGTTGGCATGGAGACCTTTCTAATTTTTACTTTTTTTGTTTAAGCCCCTACTTAATGACATCACTGGAGGATTGGTTTGGCTGCAGTTTCTGAGCTTAACATGAATATGCTCAATATGAATGAAGGCAACTAGCATCAGTAAAAATAAAGTCTGGAACTTATCTCGTGTCGGAAGTAAATCCTCCAAAGTCGGTCATGGTTCAGTGGTAGTCATCTCGCCTCTGAGTCAGAAGGCTGTGGGTTCAAGTCTGCACTCCAGGGACCTGAGTACAAAATCTAGACAGACACTCCAGTGCAACACTGAGCGAGTGCTGCACTGTTGGAGGTGCTGTCTTTCAGAAGAGACATTAAATCAAGGCCCTGTCTGCCCTCTCAGGTGGACGTAAAAGATCCAATGGCTCTATTTTGAAGAAGAGCAGGGGAGTTCTCCCTGGTATCCTGGCCAATATTTACCCCTCAATCAACATTACTAAAACAGATTATCTGGTCATTATCACTTTGCTGTTTGTGGGACCTTACTGTGCATAAATTGGCTGCTGCGTTTATTACATTACAACAGTGACCACACTTTAAAACTACTTTATTGGCTGTGAAGCACTTTGGGATATCCTGAGGTCATGAAAGGCACTATATAAATGCAAGTCTTTCTTTTCTTTTTATGCCACTATCAATAATCAATATTATCATTTCAATACCTGCCTGGATGTTGAGAATCTCCTCAATGTAGAATTAAACACAACGCAAAGCTGTTTTCATTTCTGCTGTTGTGTGAGGAAAGTTATAAGATGGGACAGTAATTCCCTTGACCTGTTCCTGATCACCCAACAATGCAGTTTCAGTGCTAATTGAATAATACCAATGAAAGAAGCACTTTACCCGAGCACTTTTACTATCAAATATGACTTGCAAAAATCAAGTGGTACATGTACACAGGAAAAATAGACAGGAAACATAATTTGTAGGCATCTGTCACAGCTTCAACTATAAATATTTGTTCAGCTCCCTGTACAATCAGGCACAGCAACTCCTCCAAGCCTATCTACTGATGTCATCAGCGCTTGCTGATTAAAGACTCTTCACAAAGATTAAGTTTTCCAAAATAACTGCCAACAAATCAAAACAGGTTTTCATAAGATTTTTACAAAATGATTTATACCATAAATACAGCACAAACTAGAGAACATGCAGTTTTTCCTTATTAAATACTGAAAAGTAAATTTAAAACAGATACTAGACGGAACGTTTTTTTTATCTCACACAGCGATTATGTTTCGAATGACTTGTCCAGTATAATACCTGAGGGAAAAGTGTTGAGACAATTCAAGATATAGCATGGATTCCATAACGGTAAAGTTAGTATAATAGAGGGATTGAACATTAATGGGCTTAATGTTCTTTTCTCATCCCTGACTTTTCTTATGCACTTCTTACGTATCCAGACTATTTGACAATTATAGACTAATGGCATTGCATAACTAGAACGTAAGTAGGCAATACAATCAAAGGACCCCTGATGGCACAGTTGATAAAGTTGCTGCTCAATTTTGGACTAAGCCATACAGATCCAACTGCTATTCTGGTCTGTGCTGAGTTAGCTGCTCTCAGCAACTGGGATTGGCAACGGTTGGCTGCAGTGTTCCTGGGCCGGGGAAGATGGAAAAAAAAAATCAGCAATTGTTCCTGCTCCTGATCACAAGGCAGTGACCCGTCGCTGGAAGAACACTTGCACAGACATGGGTTAAGGAAGGAATCTGGCCCATTCCTCACAATCAAATAGCTTGCCGACACGCACTTTGTAAGCTCATGCATGAAGAATGGCCATGTGGCAGAGTACCAGAAAATGGCTGTAAACCATATCCCAGCACAACTCAGCACCTTCGGCAGAGGAGGGGAGGAGTAAAGAATGACAGCTAATGCAGCTGCTACCAACATTGATTCCAAAAATATACTGATGATATTTGCATAAATGTATAACAGTCAGCCCTCAATACAAGGGCTCACGGACACTGTGGCAATGTACTGCTCTGAAAAGTGTTTATTCGAACCAGCAAAACATGTTTGGTATTCCAGAGTAACACTAAGCTCTGAAATGGCTTTCTTAATCAAAGCCAGCTTCGTGATTTGTTAAGTTTAAAAGAACCAAATGTGTCTTCTTTTTTTCTCATGACTCCCATCTGTATTAAATGTTCTGTGGTTACCCCAGACTGAGAACAATAAATTATTTCAGAGTGAAGTGAATGGGCATTCCCAACACAGCTTTTGTATCATACGATTTGAATAAAAATGCACCAGAGCATTGAAACATGGAGTATTGTACACATATTTAACTCTGAGGAAGCAGATATTATTTAATGCAAAGCACAAAATCCAATGGTTTGAAAATCCATTTGGACATGTTTTAATTTTCAAAAGTATTCTCGAATTTAAACTATACTAACTGATCTCCCATGGTGTTGCTCAGAGGTAGTCTGGGTTCTGGAGCGTTTTTGAGATGTCTAGCTGCTAAGATGAAGCTGTGTGAACGGGGCCTATCCTTTAGGCCATTACATGGATACTGCCTGTGGGGAATTGGTCTTAATAGACACACACATCCTGAGATTAATTAGAACGCAAATTGTATCTTCTTGTAAATCTCCAGTTCCTAACTTAAAAAGAGGGCATGTTATCAAGGTCAGAAAGAATAGCAGGAAATATCTGGCTATCATTCTTTTATATATTTTTGAAGTGTGTTGCTTGACGTGTGACAGACATGTTTGGAGGCAAGATGTATGCACATGAATACACACACTGGCTGGTCAATCGAATTTTCCCCACCCTTTTAAAAAAACGTTTCCCCCAATGGTTGGCAAATGGTCTTACAGACCCGATAGGTCAGTCTTCAAGTGTGAGCTTACACAGTGTGCGTTTACTGGATATTTGACCTTAGGAAGTATATTTTCTCTGACCCAGGGGCAAGGAGAGTAATTAAACCTTTCCTACCATGGAATTGGCCTACTTTTGGGTAACATCTGAGTCAAGAAGGTTCCAGGTTCCATCTCAATCAGAGTGGCTGTAGGGATAATATAATTGGCCTCAACAACACAAACAGCAATGAGTATCTAATGAATTAAAATATTGTGCCACAGACCTCCACAGATTGGATCTTACGGAAACTAAGGTTCGTACAGAAGCCTCAGTTCACAACTGTCCAGCTAAGTGTTAAAACTGGTTAACATTTTTCATTTCCTGGCTGTTGAGAAGAAATCATTTGAAGGTAAATACAGTGATCCTGTGCTCTCATGAGGGAGCTATGCTCAAATGATGGAGAATAGAAGCTATGGCTGGAGAATAGAGGCTATAATGTTGTAGCCCTATCGCTGTCCCACACTCCCTATTCTACTGGGACCTATTTTCCTCTGCCTAATGGCAACATCTGGGCAGTAGGGAAAGGAAATTTGAGCGGAGACCCAGTATTGTCAGCTCTGTGCCTGGTTTGACCTTGATGTGCATTTCCTGGGGCCTATCAGATTCGGTGTGGGTGGGTGGGGGGGTAGGGGATGGAAAATTGCATTCGAATGATGTGAGAGCGATGTCATAATATATGCCATGTCATTCAATGGTTGATTCCACTGGGCCGCTTCCCATAAAGATGAATATTAATGCAGACTGGGTGACAAGAGGGCGCCAGGCTGCCCATTCAGATCAAAGGGTTTGTAAAGGGGTCGTCAGTAATTTCCTACTGTTCAGTATTCTTCAGCACAACGGCGTTGCACTATAGGGAGTGGATATCATTTGGTTGCTGATTCTGACAGCAGCTATCAGTCCTAAATTTTGCTTGGAATATATGCTGCTACAGCCCTTTACAGCATCCAGCAGTGCACAACTTCCCTTCCAAATTTGGAGTGAGTGCTGATTCCAAGGCTGTAGTCACATCCAGCACTTGTCCAACAATTGCTTAGTAGCTGAACCCACAAACCGAAATAAAGTCAGACACATTTGAAAGGTGCACCATAGGGAATTTGCCCTGTAAATTGCCTGGAAAGTGTTCTCAAAATGGAGTTTCAGCTTGAGGTGGTCACACAAAATGGAGTCAGTAGTTAAATAGAATGCTGGAAAATGGCTGGGAAATTGAAGCTAAGTAAAACAAAGAAGGCTTATGTAAACAGAACAATCCTCGCCAGTGATAAAGAGGCCAGTATTTAGTACAGTGCTCAGGAATAGCTCATTAGTGGGACATAAATATGTCATGCCTTACTTGGTCCTGTGTAGGACCATTTGTCAAAGAAAAGACTGAGAAGTTAAGAGTAGAGGTAGAGTCTGGCATGGCTAGGTATCCATGCCTCATTAATTTGAAATCTTACAGGACCCATACGTGGCTGTTAGAAGTAATTGACACCAATAGAGGTGCACCCTTCTGCCAAATGTGGCACCCAGATTGGTCAGTTGAATGGAATGCTGTTTTTCATTTGAATTTAAGGTATCTAAGAGGGCGCTCTTTGAACCTCTCAGCAGATTCTTGCAGATTCTCTCAGACTTTTGATTCTCTTACATTCTCTTTCTTTAGTTAAAAGTAAATTCTCTTTGTCTACTCTAGTCTGCTTCTGTATTAATCTTTACCTAGCAGATGTCGAAGGGCACCTTCATAAGTACAAAGTATATTCAGGACAGCGACTTAAACGTCTGATATCAAGGAACGTGAAAGTTAGGCCAGCAAGCTCAGAAACAGTTACTAGTGCGTAAGGTGGAATCAGCTGGTGCAGACAATCTGAGTGGAACAGATAACCATGGCACCAAAAAGGCTCATCAAGGCAATGTTCCAGGAGCTAATGCCATCATCCGAGGAGAGGAAAAAGATCGTCTCAGAAGAATGAGGTCGTATAAGCTCTGGGAACATTGTTAACCGTCAGCACATAGACGTTTGGCTATCCAATTAATTGGCTATCAAATGCTGTTAACTTGACAGCTATCTAAGCAGGTTAATACTAATTTAATATCACCAATTTAAATCAGTCTCGGACACTGATCTCAACTATAATTTGATGAACAGCGATCCTGTTAATGCCTCTGTTATTCTTTTTGTTACATAATTATATCTATTAATTATTTGTTATTCGAACTGCTCAGTGACCCTGTCTATAAGTATTTATATCTATTAATTGTTTGTATTCCCAATGTTTAAATAGTGATAGTTATGATCTTGTAGTCAATCAACAATTGTTAGTGCATGATTTGCTGTCTGAATTCTTCTTTGCTGTTTTGGCAAGAAAGGATTAATTAATTCACTCAGTAGCTTGTGGGTATCCGAATTAATGGTTGATGAGGTGATCCAATATCAATGTGAACTGGGTGATGTAAGATAGATTTGCGAGCCAATCTTCCGCATCGTTGACTCCTAGATTTAAGCTGAGCGGTAAACCCTAGGCGGTTGCTTAGTGAGGAGTTAAGATAAGGGGGTTAAGGATCGGTCTGGTTTCTTGACAAATATTTGTTGGGATATCTAAGCCCAGCATTCTTATAGAACTGCCTGATTTATGGTGGAGCAAGAGGGAAGGGAAAGGGGAGGAAAATTGGCCCCGTAAAGTGTAGGATTGATGCTGAAGTTGGAGTGTAAATACATCTTTAAGGTGTAACCATGTAATCACTCCCAGGTATCCATTTATTTGAGTTCATTAATATGTTATAAACCACACCATCTCTAATAATTGTTACTTTTCCATCCTCGTCATTAAATCTCTCCAATGACTTGCTCCCTACATTCCAAAACACACCTGCCACTCTTCAGCTCCTGGCATTCTGCATATCTTCCCCTCCCTTCATTCTGCCATTGGTGTCAGAGCCTTAAGTTATCACACCCTAGGACTCCAGAATTCTCTTCTTAAAGCCTCTCCTTACTTCTAAAACCCATCTCGAAACTCTGCCTCCTCAACCACATCCTCAGTTAACTCCCTTGACCCTCCTTCCAAAATCCCATATGTAAAACTGCTTGGGATCTATTGCTGTTGTATTTCCTTGTTAGAAAAGAAATGAAACAAAGAATAGTATTCAAGAGTCACCCCTAGGTGTTATTTTTGTAGCTATTTTTTGTCATTATTTTTCTGAGATCTTTGCCTAAGAGTTTTGGCTGCCAGATTTTTAGTTGCTACAATTATAATTTTGGAGTGGGCTTCCAATGAGAATTCCTCTACTTTTGTGCAATTTGGAGATGAGAACAGGATAAAAGGAAGGACGCAAGGTCAGTCGGTTGCATCAGAGGTAGATTAGCTGCACCCACACATACTCACGCAAACCACGTTCACAAATAGAGGCACACCTTCCATGGAATGTTAGAGAAAAGTTGCCTACACAGCTTTCATTTCACTAAGGAGGCAATGCCAGATTTGAACCTGATTTTCAAACAATCGCCACCACAAGGACAACTCTGCCAGTTGCTATCAAGGCCATCACAGGCCTGAACTTTTAAGCAACTGGCTCATTCCAAGTTGCTATCGGGACATCAGTCAATCTGCAGTTCACAAATGTATTATGTGGGTCACTGATGCATTGCTCACTAGGGCAAATAGTTTAATCACCTTTCCCATGGATAATTGGCAGCAGAATGAGAGGAGACTGCAGTTTTTTCAGACAGCGAGATTATCCAAAGTCCAGGACATCACTGATGGCATCCATGTTGCTCCATAGGCCCCTGCACACAATACCATAGCCTTCATGAACTGCAATTCAAAAGAGCAAAGTGTGAGGTGGTTCATTTTGGTAGGAGGAAAAAGGAGGCCAGTTATGGTAGGTAAGAAACTAAATGGGGTAGAGGAGCAAAGTGATCTGGGAATACAGATACATAAATCACTACAAGTTGATAAGGCCATGAAGAGGGCAAACAAAATGCTGAGGTTCATTTCTAAATGAATATTAAATGACCTTCAGTTGCCATAATGTAATAGTATTTTACATGCAATGCACAGCCCAGAAAATCACAATTAACTATACAAGTTAAAAATTCAACACAGATAGCAAGTACTTTTTTGTCAAAAGTAATCAACTTGAGATGTGTGCAAGTTAATGAGAACATAAATTTAAGCTTTATATGGGAGCCTCAAGCTCCGTGGTACACATCTAAGCAAACCTTGATGGCAAGAAGCCTGAACACTAGAAGAATGGCTTTAGCTGACTTTCTTTCTTATTCTTCCTCTGTCCCATCAGATCCTGGCAGAAAGTGGGAACTTCCAGAAATCACAGGTGGAAATTCAAATCAAACTATTGCATGGCACAGTGTACTGGTACAGATATACAATGTGCCAACTATCAATGCTGAAACATCTTTATTAACTCGAACAGGGCTCTGCACAGATACTCTCCATAAATATTAAAAATCTTACATCTTTGCACATTTCTTGCCAGCCATTTTCCCTTACGAATTCCTACGTCTCCATTTATAATGGAAACTGCCTGTGTAAACTGGCGACGCTGTAATTACATTCTCCCGCCAGTGGAGTCACTGCAGTGCCACCACAGATAGGTTGGTGTAATTTTAGCGTGACAAGTTTACATTGGCAGTTTCCATTATGAATATGAACAAGGAATTTATAATGGAAATAAAATAATGACAGAATGTATGACATTAAAACGGGGACTGGATTACATCTGCGCACCTGGGTCCAATTAGTCTCTGCCATCTAATCCCACTTAACCTGAAGGCTACACTTGGTCTTGGTTCTCTGAGTGGAATGCAGAGATCAACTTGCAAGATAAACTATTACACGTGCTGCCTTTAAAGATTGCCAATATTGACAACTTGAGATAAATTGATGACGGTGACAGGCCTCATTTATCACTCAATAGTGCTTCCTGGCCCAGTCACTAAAAACTGTAACACACCAATTACCGTGCTTACTCACTGAACCATCTGAAGTTTGTAAATGGAGTCATTTGTTTGGACAAAGTCTTCAAATGAGAGAACAAGTCATCAGTACTAAATGCAACAATTAATACTTATTAACAAACCTATTACTATAGCACAGCCCAGAAAGATTTCATATATTAATTGAAATTGTGCTGTATGATATTAGTGACAGAGTTGTCAATGTGCTTGTAGGAAATTCATCTGTCTGCTACTTTTACAAGAACAGTAACCTATGCAAAATAAGTAGGATTAAAAGTACAGATACAAGAAACCTCATATAAACACATTAGTTACTAATATCACAGAGTGTTAGTTCAACCCAATGATTCTTCAATGGCAAACACACCTCTGATTCAGAGATGAGACTAACAATGCTGCAGTAAGTTACAGCCAACAACTGTTATATTTCTTACTTTTTGTAAAATTGCTGTAATGCTTAAAAGTTGCACCATTAATAAACTGAATCTAATGATTAACCAAATGAATACTTTACATATTATGATGAGTTTTACCAACAAGCTATTGGGTAACAACTATAATCTTTCTTCAGTAGATTAAAAAGGGGGAAATCTGAGAAGTGCTCACAACATACAATGGCACCAGCAATAAATTGAGCAAATTTGCTTTAAATACACTTTAACATTCAAATTTAATCAGTGAGGACTTCATTTGCTTTAAATCCTGAATATTGAATGTGAAGTCTTGGAATGACAGCACTAATTAGGTAGTTGCTTCACTTAACGAAAACTGCTGTATTCTGCAGCTCAAACATTTTGAGCGTATGTAACACTGCAGTTTGATGTCTCTTGAACCTAATGATGTGACAGTGCTATAGCACCTCCACTGCCAGCTTCAGTTACTGCATCTGTTGGCACTGGATCTGGCATTTGTCCATTTTGTTCACATAATTTTTTCTGGTGGCCTATTTTAAATTGCCCTATGTTTGCTTGAGGAACTGAAGTAACCCTAACCAACCATAGCAAGCGACCCTTTAGTGGGTTCATTGATCCAGGTCCTCACATCAGATGAAGCTGCGGCTAAAACTGAGCTCCTGTTCATTATAAAAGGCTGCAGTCTAAAAATACTTTATTGGAGGAAAAATGCTGAATTTGAAAGAGTTCTGCTGGTGATGCACTGGAGTCCTTTTCAGTAGGTTAGCTTAAATCAAGGACCTTTTAAAGTACATCCCTGCAGGCAAAAGACGGGTGGGTGCCACTTCTCTGTAGGCAGTGTTTATACTGCATTTCTTTCAACTTAACAACATGGAGCTCATTAGAATAAGCTTAAGTACCCCTTTAAATGTACAGTAAGAATGAAAGCCAGGTTACTAAGCATCCCCAGACATCACATCAGATTTATTGGAGGGTATAATTCTTTAGAATATGTATTTTTGGTTTTCATATTAAATTCCTTCCCAAATTATATTCTTTCATGATTATTTTGATTTGCTTCCACGTCAGTTCTGAGATAGCAACAGTAAATTCAAAGTACAAATAAAAGTCGAATAGTGGAGGCAAAAAGAAAAAAAAGCCGTGAATGCTAGAAACCTGAAACACAGGTCAGAGTATGAGATATGAATCTTTTATCACAACTCAGGTCTGCAGCTGAAACGTTAGCCTGACTTCTTTTCTTTTCAGATAAAAATCCAGCATCTTGTTTTTTTAACAATGCCCCGTACCATATTCAAGACAAACGTTCGGAAGACAATATTAAATGTTACGTTAAGAAAAGCTGATTGAGCTGCAGGCTTGTAAGATACAAAATTCAACACTCCACCCTGTTTTGAACTAATATTGCAGCAGTGTTGTTGACGTATGACTGCCTGCAACACAGAAACTATTAGCTCAAACCAGAACCGAACCAAATCAGGTTTAAATTGGCATGTGAGGGGCGGGTGTTTTTAATTCATACTGAATCCACACAAAGGGAAACCATACCATTTATAAGCTGCACTTCAATTGGAATCCTGCATTCATACTGGCTCTGTGTGGATCAAATCCCTCTGTGCACACAAAACTCCATTCTTAACTTTTTAAGTCCAGTACTGTACTTAATTTCCTTTGCATTTTGCAAGCATTTTTCCCTTACCTAATATCCACAAGATTTACTGACTATAAACCTAAGCCAAATGACAAAGAAATATAAAATATATTAGGTGACAGCAAGATCATCTCAGAATGTCATCAAATAGAATTTGATTTTAACGACAGCGTATGATTTAACTCTTTCATCAATGCAAGGCTACATTTTGGTTAGGAAAAACTGATGCCATTAAATTATGTTTCTGCTAGTTTTTCTTTTTTTTACTGGCATAAACATTTCATATCTGCATGGGATTCTGTCAAGTAAATGCACATATAACCCTTGAAAGGTGAGAAAAATAATAAAGTAAAAATTCACAGTATTTACAACAATAAAAAGGACGATTTCACTGATGCTAAAACATCCATATCATTGTGACTGGGCTAAAGGGGTTCGGGATCACTTCTTGTAGACAGTTTTTGAGGAAACTCAGTTCCTGTCAGTGTTTCACCAGTTTCTGTATCTGCTTTTCAGTGGATTTTTTTAACCTTTAAAGATGAGACCAACTTATATCACCAGAAGTAATCGGAGCCCTGATTAAATTCCACAGCACCAATTGCATAATTTTGCTCTGCTCTATTTTCAAACCTGCTGTAAGCTAGTTTATCAGAGCAGAACTGTCATAAATAGTTGGCCCTCCCATTGAGGATGACTGGATTGTCAGGAGTATCTCAGATCCCCCAGGTGTGTCAGCTGGTGACTGATGAGCCTGATGCAAGAGCCACGGATTTTCTGGTTCCAGCTTAGGTTGGTTTGATTGGAGTCAGTATATTCTGCAGCTCTGTGTGGTATTGCAGTTTTCTTGTTTTCTGCCCACTTCACGCAGGCATTTCTTGTCAAACTCTGAGACATCACACCCTTTTAACAATGAACTATGCATGAAATTGAAATGGCTACCATATGGTAATGAACTGAACTAAAAATCCACACACTGAGGAGAAATTTGAAAGAATTAATTTAGGCAATAGATATAATGATTTACTCCAGGCTGTGGTTTGTTTAGCATCTTTTTTTATGGTGCAAAGGTGGTTTCTGTGGTTCTCAAAGGGTTAATGATCGTGACCTCTCAGTCTAATGCCACTTACTCTTTGGCAGAAATAAGCTCTCTAATGGATCGTGGCCATTAGTTTGACCCCCAACTGTACATAAAGACGTTGTTCATGCAGTCTTTGTGGTTATTACACATGGAGGGGCTTTGTTGTTAAAAACATTTTCTTAACTCCTTTTAACAACAAATGTCTTTCAGCAAGAATGGTCAGCACATTAACAGCCCACCCTCTAAAAACAATTTACAATACCTCACCTTAAAAACGTACTGTATTTCCAACTGAATGTAGGAATCAGCCGAGCTTTGTATGAAGGGTGCACTAAAAATTAAAATGAATTTTGTGGAATTTATCACTTTTATATTTTAATAAACTGAAAAAGGCAGCACCTCAGCTATTAAATCCAGAAATACTATAAAAACTGGAAAGGTACATGGTCCAAAGATCAGTTTGAGATGGCAGTAGGTTATTTATCGTGAGTTTTATACCTAGTGACATTAAAGTGACTTTGTAAATCTATTCTTTTGCAGACTATATAACGAAGGCATGGGAAACATTATGAAGGAGGTTATTTTATACAGATTCTCTAGTAGTGAGGGAGCAATACAAACACAGTCCTTTTTTGTCTATGACATTAAGCACATTGTAAACATTTTCAGAAAATGATATCATTTGCACATTTGGGTGTACTCACCAAACATATTTTGTTAAGAAAAATAACTGTTCATGCTTTTGCTCTCATTCATGATAACAATGAGAAAAACAAATTTTCTTCATATGCACAATTGAAGTTTTCCATAAAATTAAAAGTTTTAGAAGTTGATACACTTTAATGGTCTCACCTACAGAAAGATCATGAAAAAAATCTGTTTAGAGAATATGAAAGTTACTTGTCAGCTTTGTTTTTCTATACAATTCATAGAAATGCTAAAAGACTGTACTGGGTTTCAGAAAAGCACATTCTTCATGCCACAGGAGAGGATTAGAGACTGTATTTTCTCATTAAAAGTTATGTTCTAGTGAAATAACCACAGAAGACCTGCCTTCTTTGTGTTGTATGCCATAATGCTATATGCCCAAACCTGCTAGTCATAATGGCAGGGGTTGGTATTGTAGGGAATAATTGTTGACATTAACAGAAGCTATAAGCTTCAATGGGAAAGTTGGGTCATTGGGAGGAAAAAGAATTAGAAACTCAGTGTTAAAAGAAAGAAAATAAAGAAAGAAAATTATAATTATCTAGCATTTTATATTACATCTCTCAGGTATATCCGAAAGCACTGCACATATAATAAATTACTTTGAAATGCAATTAATTGTTATGTAGGCAAGCATGATAGCCATTTTGCACATAGCAATGTCACATAAACAATAATGAGATGAATGATCAATTAATTTAACATGAGGGAGTAATACTGGCCAGCACAGAAATATCTCTCCCTCCTATCCCTATGAATTGTATGTATTAAAACACTAGTGCAAAATCAACAAACTGTTAACAAATCACAACCTTGGCAATGATGGGAACCTTTAAGATGGCTGAGAATTCATATCTGCAAATTGCCACAAGTCTTGTTTTCACAGTTTACATCTCCAATCCACACTTGTAATAACAATCCTGCATTCTCTATGTAATATTCCCAGGGTCAAAATTTGAGGACATTTGCTGTTCAGATTGCATTTAAGGCAGTTGCTTTTCAGATGAAGGAAAACTGTGTGTTTGCACTATTTCAATTCCAAAAACATTGTCTTGAAACCAGACATTATGGCATACAAAATTCATAGTTTGCTGTAATTTTCTTTTTTGTGCAGTATTCAAAAATAGTTATAAATATCTGGCTTTGGGAGATTTATATTGTTTATTTCTTCACATTTAAAACTTGATATATTTTTGTTGGACCTAAATTATAACTTACAGTTCAGCCCAGCTCTTGGGATTAGACATAAAGTTAGATAAACACTAAACTAGACCAACCATAGCAAAACAACAAAAAAAAGTTGTGTTATTCAATAATAACTGGTCAGATATCTATTCATGATCTGATTTTTAAAAATTGCACTTAATTTCTGAAGAAATATGAAAAAAATTACAATGCAGTTTAATATTCCAAACATTTTATAAACACGTACTGATACAGAAAAATAATGTGAAATTAGGATTGTTCAAGTTAAAAGGTGTCATCACATTTCCGTAGAAAGGTTGACCCTGGGGATATTACACAGAGAACATAGGGTTAAGGAGGGAGTTATTACGAGACAGTAGCAGACTTGAGGGTTAAGGTGAAGGTGTGAACTGTGAAAATGAAGCTTGAGCAATTTGTGAATATGAATTTTCAGACTTAGCCCCTTAAAATTGACTCATAAACACATATTTGCAACCATTTAATCAAGGTCAAAATATTCACAGAAAATAACATTTGCACTCAACGACCCTTTAAATAGCAGCTGAAAGTATTTAACTGTCCAGTTTTACAGATTAAATAAAATTACCCACCTAAAAGCCAAAATGTTGCAAATGGGCAAACAGGCCAGTTTCTTTGCGAAAATAATTCAGTACTTCTCCTCTGGCTTGTAGACTTTATTTTTAATCAATATAATAAAGTATCTGTGTGAGTAGTGCAAAAAGCTTCAGTGCTTTGCACTCCACCACCTAATTAGAATGTAAGGACAATTATAAATCATCAAGTGTAAAGTACAGTCTGCATTATCACAAACACTCTACTGAACAGTGGAATCACCTAATAGACAAAAGTGTTAGATATCTTTGTATCACATCGTAAGCTTGTCTGATGGCGTATATGGCTCTATAACTCCTAACTCTTTGCGGCCATTTAAACACCACAGTTTTCTTGGATGGTTGAGATGCCCGCCTGACTCAGGCGGGAGCCTTATGAATCCATGTAAATCAGGATCCCACAATGTACATAGGACCTCAAAGCTATTTTAACAACCTACTGGGCGCAGCAACCTTCATGGACACTCCGCTCAGTAAGACCTGGTGGGCAAGAAGCAGAGGCATTTACAGGTAACTGCAAAACTTAGTTTTGTTCCTCCTGGCCCCACAATGAAAGTTTGGACCACTGCTGTCCCGGGCTCCCCCCCTCCACATTCACAAAACCCATCTGACCCCCACCACCCCCCTGCCCCCTCCCAAGGACTTACTTGAGTGCCTCGGGCTGCTTGATATTCGCCGGCCTTTGGGTGCCTGTTTCTAGCGGACAGCTCGCCGTATGCATGTTAATGAGGCCCGACCGATAAAGATGACTGGGCCTCTTGCAGCACCTCCTGAACATCGCCTGGGAGTCAGAATTCCCCCTTATAAATCACACTATAAATAGGCTGTCTTACCAATTATGGCAGCCTGTTCATTTGTGTGAGCTTGTTATACATAAACAGCATTACAATGGGAAGGTATTGTAGCGAAGTTTAGGAAGTTGAAGATAATTAAGGCTGGAAAGTTGGCTTAGGAGATTGCATGTCTGCTTACTGATTTCTTTCAAACTCATTGAATCGGGTATAATAGTGTATTATTATATGATGGGGTGTGTATTGGGTTATATATATATGTATGTGTGTGTGTACGTGAGAGAGATGGTACATTTTATCTATGGCATGTATATCATCCCTACGATGATACATCTCACAACTCCTCCCCCATTATATTATGATTTTAGGGCATTTTAATGAGCCGTTCCTACTTACAATAGTCTTGCTTCACTTCCCATAAGCAGACCTTACATGCCCTGCAAACTGGAAGCTGCAAACCTAGGCTTTCCACCCCTGCAGAGGCCTCATACCATTTAGGTCTCACAAAATCCTAGATCGTTAGTGCCCACTACAATGTATTTCTCTCACTGACAGCATTATCAACACACTACACTCAAGCTGGGCTCAGATTTAGAATTAACTAACTAGATTTATTTACAGAAACTAACAAGCAGAACACATGCAGAAAAGCACAAGATTATGTACAGTGGTGGTAGTAAAGGAACTGATCTTAAAGTTGCACTCTGCTCTCGACGGCTGTGAGTCAGTCTCTTTCCCAACAGTCTGTAATATTCTCCAGCACTCGCTTTTGGTTCCGTTTCACACATGACCACTGTGGTTCCCACAGTTTCATAGTTCAGTCTTTTTCTCTCAGGCTATAGGCTCAAAAGTACCACTTGCCGTGGAAATTCATGGACTCCAAGCTAAATTCCAAGCTAACATAAAATGAGGCAGAAAAAAGTGAGCCTTTTCCTCGTTGATTGATCCACAGGAGGGAGTTGTTCACACTTCCAAACGATGTCTTCCTGGCTTAATTAACACATTAATCCTGTATGGAAGTCAAAGATAAAAGCTACCTTCTGAAAGCCAGACACACCGGAGCCAGTGGCCATCTTGATCCTTAGCTTTAAATTTATACAGCACACAATAAATTCATATATACATTTATACACAAAGTTAGTTCTTTGGCTATCTATCTTAATACAATTAAACACCCTGGAATTTGTCACAGTTTCAATGGATTGGAAAGGTGCTAATCTGACACCCACCTTTAAAAAGGGATGAACGTTCACATTACAAACTTCGAATCTTACATCAATTGTGGGGAAAGTGTTTGAAACTTTGGTAATGGTTAGCATAAGGGATCATCTAGAATGATAAGACCTGGTTGGAGCAGACTAGCATAGGTTCAAGAGAGGCAGATTGTATCTGACCATTCTGAAGAGCAAAGATAACCCCTGGCTTCTTTTCTTCACCACCAACCATCTCCCTAATCTCCTGCCCCCTTCACCCTCACCTCCAAAAACAAGTGTGAGGAGTACATGGACTCTGTTGCCACTAAGATTGAGACCATCTATTCAACTGCCTCTGCTGTTTCTTCCCATTGCTTACCAAGACAAACTTTACCCCAGTCCAAGCCCTGAACCCACGTCACTCTCTAGTTTCTCTCCCATCTCTTCTCACTGTCTCCAAGCTCATCTTCTCCATGAGGCTCACCTCCTGCTCCTTTGACCCTATTCCCAATAAACTACTGAGCACCCAACTTCCCTTCCTGCCCCTCATGCTAGTTGACAGTGTAAATGCTTCCATCTCCTTGGATATTGTCCCCCTCCCTTTGAAAACTGTTGTCAACACCCCATCTCCCAAAATAAACACCCTCAACCTCTCTGCCCTTGCAAACTATCGCCCATCTCTAACTTCATTTCCTCTCCAAAGTCTTTAAACATGATGTCGCCTCCCTAATGCATGCCCACCTTTGCTGCAACTCCAAATTTAAATCTCCAACCCTGCCACAGCACCAGAATTGCCCAAACAAATGTCCCAAATGACATTTTCTGTGATTATAACAGTCGCGCATTATCCCTTCTCCTCCTCTGCAGCTTTTGATATGGTCAACCACACCAATCTCCTCCACCGCCTCGCCTCCATTGTCTAACTCAGGGGGTCTGCCCTCGCTCGGTTCCACTCTTACCGATCTGATTGTAGCCAGAGGATCTCCAGTAATGGCTTCCCTTCCCACCCTCACACTGTTACCTCTAGAGTCCCCCTCAACTGTAATCCTTATTCATGCCATTGTTACCTCCAGACTCAATTATTCCAATGCTCTACTGGCCAGTCTCCCATCCTCCATAAATGTCAGCTCATCCAAATCTCTGCTGCCCGTATTCTATCCAGCACCAAGTCCTGCTCACTCATCACCTGTGTTGGCTCCCAGTCCCCAACTCCTCCAAATTAACATTTTCATCCTCTTGTTTGTTTGGAAATTACTTAACTGTGAATTCCCACAGCAGGCTGTGTTGGGGCCACTGTTGCTTATGATTTGTATAAATGACTTAGAGGACAGAAACTTGGGGAATAGAGTTGGAAAGAGATTTGGGCATTATAGCAGATAGATCAATAAAATCATTGTTCCAGTGTCTGCAGGCCGTAAAGAATGCAAATAAAATATATAGTGTCCAGCTTAGGTCATTGTATTAAATGATGTAGAATTGTTGGAAGAAGCCCAAAGGAGAGGCAGGAGGCTGATTCCTGAACTTAGAGGGCTAAGGTATGAGGGAAAAAAACACTCAACCTGGAACCTTATTCACTGGAGAAGAGTGATAGTTGGGGAACTTGATAAAGGTCTTTTAAGATTTTCACCTTAAGTAAAAGCTGGACCCAGCAACATTATTCTGTTGGGCTTATGACTCAAGGACTAGTGGATACAGTTTAATGTTAAGGGAGTCAAAATAAAATAGAAAAGGTAGATCAGAGATTTGTTTTAGTAAGAGAGTGATAGAATTGTGAAACAAATTACCAACAGAGCAGGTGGGACAGAAATCCAAGGGTGGATTTTTTAAAAATTGGATAAATTCCTGTTAGGAAAGGAGATACAGAGCTATTAGTTCCAGAATCATAGTGAGAATAGGTTTAAGGATGGTTTGGAAGGGTAGGGTATAGGAACAGTCTTCTGCTGTCCAAAACATTACAATGGTACAATAGGCATCTGTAATTGTTATTTGCTTTATTGTAAGTTCTTGATCTTTCAGAATTGTTGCTATTTTCAACATTGCAGTTGTCCCATATTGCAGTCTTTGGCCCTACAATTAAAAAAAACTATTTTTGAAGACCCTCCACAATCACTGTCCAGTGGTGTGCATAATAAGCAGGCAGAAACCTCTCAGTTACTATTTGGTGTTGTTGACGGGTTGCTGCATCTCTACCATCTACATACTGAACAAGTGGTCACCAAAATGCTCTGTGTTCCACAAAACTACAGCTATTGAATCTAAAATCTTCAGCTGAACACGAGGAATCAGCATCAACATTCCAATTCTACGTACCTACTGAAAACATAAAATAATGTCTCAGTTTATTCTAGTTTGCCGATCCCAAATAAACTGTAGGCTGATATTTTTCACATATGAACTAATCATTCTTTGGTTTGTGTGAAATATGTATTTTTTTAACCTTAGAGGTAAATTTTATGTTCCTTGGAGTGGTAGTCTATTTTTGACACCCAGCATTAGTTGTAAGTGCTCTTACATCAGATAACTAATCTCCTAAGACAACTTGTATAGAACCTTGGCTAGACCACATTTGGAGTACTGTGAACAGTTCTGGTCTCCATATTATAAAAAGGATAGAGAGGCGCTGGAAAAGGTTCAAAAAAGATTTACTAGGATGATACCAGAATTGAGAGGTTACACCTATCAGGAAAGATTGAACAGGCTGGGGCTCTTTTCTCTAGAAAAGAGAAGACTAAGGAGTGACCTGATTATGAAAGGGTTTGATAGGGTAGACATAGAGAAGATGTCTCCACTTGCAGGGCAGACCAGAACTAAGGGCCACAAATAAAAGATAGTCACTAATAAATCCAATAGGGGATTCAAGAGAAACTTTTTTTACCCAGAGAATGGTTAGAATGTGGAACTTGCTGCCACAAAGAGTAGTTGAGGTGACTAGCATAGATGCATTTAAGGGGAAGAGAGATAAATACATGAAGGAGAAAGGAATAGAAGAATATGTTGATGGGGTTAGATGAAGAAGGGTGGGAGGAGCCTCGTGTGGACCATAAACACTGGTATGGGGCTGTTGGGCCAAATGGCCTGTTTCTATGCTGTACATTCTATGTAATTCTATTTTTTTAATACCGTAATGCCATGATATGACATTCCCATTGCCCCACCAACTCACCCCAATCTAACTCAATTTACTGCCATTTAGTGTCAAATATGCCAAAATTAGGAGCAGTTTTGTGTTTTGATCTGGTGTCTGCAGAACCTGGTCTGACTGGCCAGATTAATTTCACTCAAATGCATCTATGCTATTCACCTCAGCTACTCCTTGTAATAGCGAGTTCCACAATCTAACCACTCTCTGGATAAAGACGTTTCTCCGGAATTCCTTATTGGATTTATTAGTGACTATCTTCTATTTATGGTCCCTAGTTCTGGTCTCCCCCACATGTGGAAACATCTTCTCTATGTCTACCCTATCATTCCCTTTCATAGGTCACCCCTCGGTCTTCTCTTTTCTAGAGAAAAGAGCCCCAGCCTGTTCAATCTTTCCAGATAGGTATAACCTAAGATTCTCAAAACAAACATGGAATCCACAATGTATGTTATTCCAGATACTTCTTTAAAAAAAAAGACAACAAAAATGTTGTAACATCTTATCACATTATGAAATAAAGCTTCATGAAATTGAAATGTAGTAAAATTGCATTTAGCTCATCACTATTTTCTTTTAATTGAAAAAGCTAGGTGATGGGTCAAGACCTAACTTAGGGCAAGTGTGGGGCATTGCTACATGTACATCATCCCAATTTCTACACTTACTCCATGTATTTCCTGCCTGAGTTCCACAATTTCACATGAAAAGTCATGGAGGCAATGAAAATTCTAATTTATGAGCGTGATACTAAATGATTTGCTGAGCCCACAGTCCAGCACACCACCAAGGTTAAAAATAGTTGGAGAGAAGACAAGCTTGATCAAAAAGTGGAGAGTAGTTGATACCAAGCTTGGGTTCTAAAGCCTGCATGTTGATCGTAGCTCCAAAAATAACAAAAATATTACTATACTGACTTTTGAGCTAAATTTTGATTCGTACCTGTTTTGCAGATTTTCTCTACCACAATAATCACCATCCATGGCGGCAGGTATTATGGGATCGTACAAGTCACTTAAACAGTGTATTACTTGGTATTAAATGGTTGCTACTACAACCTACTTTTGGGCTTATATAGATGGAACTGTTAGGGAGGAGCCTCTGGAAATGAACATGCACTAATATTCGTTCAGATTCAGATTAAAACATTGGTCTCAAAATCAGAAGTCCAGCACCCCTAACATATATACTGGATTAATGCTCACTTTGAAAGAAAGCCAAGAATTGCGATTCAAGGAAAGATATGAAATAAACCATTATAGCTTTACAAGAAAAGCAAGCCATTTGAAAGAGGCTGATAAACTTGGAAACCAACCCTCAGCCATATTTTTCTTTACAGGAGACAGACTGACTTTCGAAGCCACTCAAGCACGAAGATACCAGTTAAATCCCGAATTCAAGTCCTAAGGTCATTAAGGATGTAATGGACTGTAAATAGATTTCATTAGAGATAAACTAAGAAAGTGCTGATTAATGTATTGCAAACAACAGAAATACTCAGTGCTTAACTTATTTTACACAACATTTAATACTGCACAGCACTAACTTCATGACCAGAAACTGCCCTGACTGCAATATCTTTTTTCTAGGTTTCCACACGGTTAGTATTGATATGAGATGATTTAAAAGCAGGTCATTGATAAATTCATACAAGAGCTTTAGGGCGATAGGCATTCCTTTCAAAATGCATGCCAGTTTTTGGGTGGCCTTTTTGCCAGTGTTATCTGTGTGTTATCCCAATATTATCTGAGTGCCTGCGTCAGCTTTATTTACTCACCATTATACTGCCCATAGAATAAAATAAATCAACATTATTTTCTGTCGAAAATGATACAGTTCCATCACGGTGGCTTGGAAGAAAAAGAACTGGTGAACCAAGCTTACATTAAAAACCATTACATCAGCTGGGCAGCCTTTTAGCAGCATAAGATAATGGGGTCAAACTGTTGTAACGTACTCTGAGCTGACACTCTCAGAAGTACCAGTGTGAAGCCTTTTGTTATAGCAGCTGTGCACTCTGTAACCAGGCAACCACTGCCACTGTGCAAGGCAAGCCACTGTAGATATTTACGGCACTCAACGTCCATAATTGGCAAAGGGTGGACACAGTGAAGTGAAATTTTATTTTAAATATTATTCAAATTCAAATTGGTAACCAGAAGCTATCCTAAAAATTAAAAACATTCTTTAAAATCCCACTTTTTCCCAAAATTTATTGAGGTGCCTTTTTTTTTCTCTTGGTAGCCCCTTGCATTCCACTATTTCACAGGCAGGTGTTTTGCTTGAGCAGGGCACAAGAATTTGCCAATAGAGTTCACCCACCAGTTTGCTGTCTCTCTCCATCACTTCCTCTGCAAAGCTATTGGGCTCTATTTGCCATGTTTTACCTTCATGGCATAGCCAAGAGTAGCAGATCTCTACAGGGTTTAAAATGCTGCATGTCTTCACTTTTATCAACAGGAAGGCTTTCTGCTCTCCGAAGGTTCAAGTAGCATGTAACCACCATCAAAAAATGATAGAAAGTTAATCCTGTTAATATAAAAAAAAATCACCAGCCGAGTGTTTTTTCCTTACACTTCAAAAGATAGGGTACATGACTTTGTTGTTGCGAATTAGACTCTTCAGTTAGGTTAAAAATTGTTAAGTGTAAATATCTGTTCCTATGATAATGGAATGCCATTTTGTCAATTGATTTCAGCCATTCAATGCAGACTTTGGATTTTTTTTATTGTAAAGTCTATTACTGGATTGATATCAAACATGAATACCTCTTCAGCACAGTTTTCTATTAGTAAAAGCTGGCCCGTATGCATGAATGTGACCAAGTGCTATGAAATGTGTATACAGCTAAGACTCCAGATAATGTATTTAGCTTCTCACTCGCATTCCCTGGGATTTTCTTCTATGATTTAATATTGTGAGAATCTGTGCTGTTGTTCCTTTCATCATGATTGATTATCCTGGCTTTAAAGAATTAAGGGTATAAAACATAGGAATCTTTCAGTGTTCATCATTTTGAGAACCTAAGAACTTAATATCTGATATCCATTTGGACGCAGAGAGCTCAATGAGCATTGTAACACCTTTACCTGAAGGATTCACGTCAAGACCACATTATGTTTACCAAGGGACAACAGTTTCACCCTCAGGAGCTGTTCCGTTCCAAGAAACTGTAAAAAAAGGCTTGATGGCATCTTTATCCAGAGAAAATCCAAAGCTGCAACAAGGTAAATTAACTCCTTCTGGATTGTTTCTCAATATTTTATTAAGCTATTGGACTATATACAATTTGCTGCTTCTGTAAATTCTGTAATGACAACTAAATGTCATTAGTTACTTTAGTCTGTATGAAGTGGGGTAGCAGTTGATACTTTCTGCCTTTTGGGTTGATATCAGAGGTGGTGAGAACACAACACATCCTGCTAGATAGGGTAATGGTTACCTATCTGTTCACAAGGGACATTGTGCAGTTGTGGGTAGCCTTGTACAACCATTAGCACCAAAATAATATCTAAAAAGCCCGAACAATACCATTATGTAGCAATGTAATGTAATTACCTGGCATACCCATCTTTGGCAATGTGAGATAATTAGTGTCACTCCTCATTGCTAACCTTGGGACTTTTGTTCAAATTAGACACTTTCTTTCACACATCGATCCTAGCATGGTAGGTGGTGGCTAATGCATTTACCTCCCATACAATTACCTCCCCAACCTGTTGGACTCTCTATTTAGTCATATACTGTCCTTCTGCGTCAATTGTTCCGTCACAATCAACTCTGCACCCTCTATAGTTGGATTAATACACTGAGCCTTATTTAGAGCACTTATTACTGAGAGAGTCATTCAATATTCAGCAGTCTTTTCCTAATCAGCTGTTTGGTTGTGCGTTAGTTGTAATGTATCCTAACTGCAAGAATGTGTTATAAACCTGTATGTTCCTGTGAGTGTGCTAATGATGGGGAGCAAAAATAGTTTTTTGCTTATTGCACAGTGTGCAAAGAACAAATTCAACTCTGAGATGAGAACTCAGTATGAGACCACAATGTACGACTGCATGGCTTTGAATAATGATCTGAGCCACTTCCCTGCCATGTTGCCATCCCAATAGTATATAATATTTTGCCCATCTCTTTAAAAATTTATGGTAAACAGATTCTTCCCTCAATTTTACTCTTTGCTCTTGAAGGTGCAGTTCCTCAGCCTTCCAGTATCCTACCCGAGTGGCTATTCTTCATATGTGATTCTAGACAGTGCATGTTGACAGGCTATTCAATGTTGTGAGTCATCACAGTCTAGCCCAGTCATGTTCTCATCTGGGATTCACACATATGCAATTCCTAGCAGGGGTCACTAGATAACCTGGTGAATGTTTCTCCTCCCTAACCTAAGTGTTCAGAGGCCCATCATAGCATCCTTACTGTCACCTTGGCTAAGGTCAGCTAACTCAGCTCGTAATGGAGTTTTTTTTAGTGTCATGGAATTGAAGAATTGCAGAAAAATAAGTTGGGACAGTTTAATCACAAATCTGAGTCTGTTTATTTCCAAATTTCCTCCATGTACTACTTTTCATCATCTCCCCTCGCTCTAAAATCAGACTCTGCACAAAAATGGTTCATGATTATTATTGCTTCTAAGACATCCCAAGGGAAATAGATAGACTGGCAATTAATGGAACAGTATAAGGGGTTTCTAGGGACTTTGACAATTAAAAGTCTGCAGACGAATGCATCACATACCAAGAATGTGCATACACCAGATAGTGAGATAGGCTGCACACTAAGATCAGCCATCCTGATATTGTAGTGCTGGGACTGGGGTCACCGGACATTAAAGGGAAGTTCTCTTAGAAAAGCATAAAATAAAACCTCTTTACATCCCAGTTATACATAGCACATATGATGTTAATATCGTAAAAAAAATGGATTCTCCAAACTGAGAATCCTATATACATGGGGGTAAGACACAAAGGAAAGTTTTCAAAGTGGCACTGTTGTGACATTTATAAGGGCCCTGGACATGGGGTTGGAGATTCAACTCCTACTTACTTATTTTGCCAACAACAATGCAAAATAGTAATAACATTCTTGCACATAATTAACATGTGTTCAATAATAACAGTCACATCACTATAATAATCCATGAATGCAAGTCTACCCACTTATGTCCACATTTTGGGGACCGTGCTAATTTTGTTGACATAAGCAGTTCACTTTGAATGTGCAGAGAGAGGACTGGGACTGAGATAAATGGGTAGGACTGTATGTATAAGGCAAATATCAATCTTTCAATTGATACAGTAAAGAAGATATAAAAAAGTGATATTGGAGAGGAAATACCAAGATTATTATTCACTCGATGAGATTGCAATGTATTTAGAAATGATAAAACTGAAGGAAATTTAAACTGAGCTTTTCACACAGTAATCCAATCCACAGAGGTTAAATTATACCTTTATACTTGGGTATTTATAATTTTATGTATTGTACAAAAATGTAAATTTTAATATTCTGTTTCTCAAAATTATCCAGGAAATTGTCTCAAAAACAGATCACAATAAATGAGAGCTGGTAATATAATTTATACTTTAGAAACCCAGTTTGTCAGGCAACACCAGGCTAAGGGCATTATTGCTATCTGCAGAGCTCCCTGTGCTCTGGCCCAATAGTATGTATTAACCCAAACCTCCAAAGACCACCTTGTACTGTAATATTGTGAATTTTCCTATATCTTATATTACCTACTCTTAAGAAAGCATAGAATAAGAAAAGCTACTGAGTCAATCAACAAGAATTATATCGCAGTGGAGTCATTGGTTATTTGCCTACATAACAACAGTCACTGCACTTCAATGAAATGAATTAAATGTGAAGTACTTGAAGAAGAGTGAGAGATGTGGTGATATATAAACAGCGGTCTTTCTTTTAAATGAACGTCTGTTATCTGCAGACTTCCACGGCTGGCCTATTAGAGTGAATTTATTAAGAGTTTTGTGTTCTGGGCCTGTGCCAGTTGGAAACTGGATTCAAACTGTACAAACTCATTTCAGGCGGGATCCTTCCAAACAATAAACAGAGGAAACTGAATGCATAAAAACAAAACAACAAGTTTCACAGAACCTACAAAATGTCATGAAGCAACCCAAGGAAAAAGAAAAAATCTCTAAAAATGAACAAAATTTTGTTGCAGCAATGTTAAAAATTAGACATCATTGCATTGTTTGTTTATAAACTAGGTTTTGAACCTTTGCCAATAACATTGCAGAGACGATACTGTCCCTTTAAGAGTCCAGGCCCATGTCATAATCAATCAATCTAAAATAAAACTTCTCATATATTAATTAAGAGTTTCTAATGCTATGTAAGAATTTTAAAGTGAGGTGGTAAAAGTCTGAAAAAATTTTGTGGCACCAGAAGTGATAGTAACACATTTGTAAATGTTTTATAACCAGTTTCTAACAAATTAGTAACATATGTTACCAAACATTTATGAACTGCTTATAGATATGTATGCATAGTTTTACTGAAATATCACGAGTAGAGGAAGAGATTATTAAATATGTTAATTAATTCTATCGAGGTTATTAAAATCCTATTGGAAAACTGTTAATATCAGTATGTGGAACATCCCAATTTTGTTGAACACTAATGTTTTATGAGTGTTTCAGTCGAATAGACTTAGACTAACAACTGTACTTTGTTCCAAAATACTTCACTTACAGTTTCCACTCATGTCCCAAATCCTCACGCATTTGTCCCATGACCAGTCCCTTCTGGTGTGAACTGGCTCTCCGTCTACTTACATTCAATCAGCATTCCCCCTCCAGGTCTGTTCTTACATTACTTGCAACTAAGTTAACCACAAATTCAAAAAATTATCCCAGATGCTTGCCTTACAATTAAAAAGCCGTTTATATTGGACATTTGAAATAAATAATATAAAAATGTCTGCTGTGCTACCTAACACCCTAATTGATCTGAAATCATGTGACAGATTTAAAACAAAATGGCAGAAAAACTTAATGGAAAATGTGTGGTAAAAGATAATGTGCGTACAAGATGCTATAGCTAATAATGCCTAACTGCTGTGGTTTTTTTGTTAAGGAAATTATTTCTGTGAGTGAGGGAGCTGTTATAAGGAAGTCAACATTGTAGGGTATGGAGTCAGATCCTCTCCTACAATAGATTATAATCCCAAGTGCTTGTTCCAAGTCCAACATGACAGAAGAGCAGGGAATCTAAATTGGAGAACAATTAAAAATGCATTCTATACCAAGGCTGTTTTTCAATTCTTTGTGGCAGAGTTTATGGTGGGCTGAATACAGTTTGTGCTTTTAATAGACACTTTAAGAATAGTTATATTTCTGAGTTAACCAAATACTTCATGGGACAGGACAGTTCCTGTGTTGCTGGCTGGAGTAGTATGGAGGGGTGATATCTGTGGAGGGCAGCAGGACAAGGTTGGAGATATGGGAGTCAATGAAAGTTCTGAGCTCTGTTTGACTACTTTTGGGGATCAGGAAGCATTTAGTACAGAATTTTACCTCAAGGTGGAGTCTCCATGTTTGGGTAAATTGTGCATCGTATGTGGAAGGAGCAAGTCTGTTGGGTGAAATGACTTTCTTATGCACGTATCATAAAATAAAAAATGATATTTGATATCTGGCTGTGGGCTAGCTCACACTGACATTTTCCATGGTAGGTGTTGAGGCAGCTCAGGACTGGTTGCTAGCAATGCTATTTGACACCATCACAACAGTTATTTTGCTGAATCACCATTTAACGATTATTTACAAAAGAGTGCATTCTTACTGAGACATGGGGGTAAATTTTATCCCCCAAGAACAGTGGATTGGGGGTGGGTGGGCAGTCAAAATTCTCTGATTTTGGAGTGGGACCGCATCCCGGCTCCAACGCGACAACTTCCAGGTTTGACCTAGGCACGATTGGGTGTGCCCACACTTCTGAAATCCAGGAGTCCCGCCGGCACTTAAAGCCGGCGGGACGATATTTAAAGGGCCAATTGAGCTATTTAAAGTCCTTAAAGTTATAAATTTTGTACAGAATTTTACCTCAAGGTGGAGTGGGGTAAACTCCATATTTGGGTAAATTGTGCATAGTATGTGGAAGGAGCAAGTGTATTGGGTGAAATTACTTTCTTGTGCACGTATCATAAATAAAAGAAGATACAAATGTTGACCTATTCAAGGCATTTTAACTACTTATGAACCTGTCTCCCATGGCCGCTGAAACACGCCATGGAAACGAAGCCGACCCTCATTTGTATCTTTAGTCCAGTGATTGACACATGTGAAGAAAAGGTGAGTTTTTGCAGCAATCAGTTCTCTCATTTGGCTGGGAGTCCTTTGTGTTTAGACTGAGGTTTCTTTGTTCACACTCAGAATTCTTGTGTTCCGACATAATTACCTACATTTTGGACCCCCTCCAAACCGACAACATCAGGATGGGGGGGGGAGGGGGCACAATGAATTTATTCTACGTTACATCTGAGGAGGAGGCACATTACCATCTGTGGCAGGCACAGTGTGCATTTCTGGGAATTGGAGTTCCACAAGACAGAGATACGGCACAAGGACCTGCAGAAGAGCAGAGAGTGGACCAATCGAGGGGCCGACGTCGCAGGTGGCACTACCCACGTGAGAGGGTCTATGGATAGAGGCTGAGCTTTCTGGACCTGAGGAGCAGTGCCTACGCAGGCTCAGATTGAATCATCAGGTGGTCGCAGACATCCTTCATGCAAAGCTGCTCCCGACTGGGCCTGGTGGCCATGCATTGCCTGTCGCAGTTAAAGTCATCACTGCCCTCAATTTCTTTGCCTCCAGATCCTTCCAGAGTACCACTGGTGACATCACCAGGATCTCTCAGTCGTCTGCACATAAGTATATATGACAGGTCATGGATGGCTTGTTTGCCAGGGCATCCAACTACGTCAACTACTCCTGCGACGATATCAGCCAGGATGGGAGGGCAGTGGGTTTCTACTCTCTGGCTGGCTTCCCACGGGTACAGGGTGCAATTGATTGCTCACACGTTGCAATCCGAGCACCTCCACATGAGCCAGAACTGTTCATCAACCAAAAGGGATATCACTCCATCAATGCGACCACCAGAGGAGGTTTCTGCAGGTGTGTGTCAAATCCCCAGTCTGTTGCCATGATTCCTTCATTTTACGCAAGTCCAACATCCTGGCCCTCTTCCACGCACAAAACAGACTTAAGGGCTGGCTCCTTGGAGACAAGGGATACCCCCTGCTGACGTGGCTCACGACACCTCTGAGAAACCGCAACAGCAAGGCACAGCAACGGTACAACGACAGTCACATCACCACCAGGTCTGTCATTGAACAAACTATTGGAATGCTCATGATGAGCTTCAGGTGCCTAGATCGATCTGGGAGATCCCTTCAGTACGGCGAGGGTGTGCAGAATAATAGTCGTGTGTTGCGTCCTGCACAACATCGCTCAGCAGAGAGGGTCACAGGTGGAGGAGCTCCCGTGTGCTCATGAAGCATCCGCACCTGCCAGCAACATTGACGAAGACGAGGAGGAGGAGGAGGATGATGATGGGCAACCCATCGGTAGAGCAACGGCACACATGGCTGCTTGTGATGCCAGGGAGTCTCTCATATCTGATAGATTCTCATAAGGAGATCTGCAAAGTGAAGATAGTGAACTACTCAGACCATCTGGAACGACCACCACCACCAGCAGCCCCCCACTCCGCTTGCTCAAAACAGCCCTTCAACCACACATACACCCATTGTAAAAGCATCCAATGGGTGGCATGAGGTCTTGCCGTTCATGATGAAGCACATGCAAGGGCACTTTCACAAAATGGATTCAAGAATCAACAAGACATCGCAGCGGTGGTGACAAGTGTGACATTTAATGTGAATGCAACAAAAAACAAATATAAATGAAAAACATGTCATTTAGTCAGCTACCCTTGTGCATACCCTTGGTGAACTCAAAACCTTCACCTTCCTCTTCCTACCGCTTCTACATGATGCATCCCCTGTGGCTACAGCAGAGTTAATGGTAGTTGCTCAGGTCCCTGCCGTAGCTTCTGAGATGCTCTCAGCCTACGCCCTCTAGGTTTTGGAGCCCATAAGGGCCCCACCAAAGACTGCTCCACCTGCACCTGTGCGGGGCAGACTCCGCCATTGGGAGAAGAGGCAGCATTGTGGGTGCTGGTTTGGGGGGATGGGGGGGGGGTTAATGGGTGAGACGTGGGAGCACTTTGAGTGGAGTCCCTACTTCCATGTCCCCTTTCGCTATCATCCTTCCCCAGGGCCACAGCCACATCACTCCTACCACTCTGCTGGACAACAGCTTGGAGGACATGTGTGACGCGTTGGAAGGCCACTGCTGAAGTATCTGTCTGCCTGTTTAAGGCGGCAGAATAGTCGGTACCCTAAGTCCACACAGCCATTGTCAGAGCCTGAATGGACTCATGTGTGAGCCGTGCTTAAAGCTCAATGGAGGTTGCCATTCCCTCCATCACAGACATTCCCGCACTTACCTCTGCCACCATTCCACTAATGCTGGAGGTGGACTTCTCCAACCTCTCTGCCATGGTAGAGAGTGTGCGTGACACATCTTTCAGTACCTCGCAAAGGTGCAGCTGTATCTCTATCATTTTCTTTCTCAACGATGGCCCCCCGGGATTCAGCATCTGCATCCAGCTGAGCAGAGCTTGGAGAGGAGTGCGCCTCCCGAAGCGGACTCTCCACAGCTGTCCCTGCCACCAGTGTCTGCTTGTGTTCACTTGTGAATGGGGAATCACCAGGTGACAACCCAAATAACTGTCTAATAGGATCCACTGAGGTGTGAATATCTGCACTGCTGCATGGCTCGATATGATGTGACGGTGCGCCCTCAGAGGAATGGAGCTCCTTTGAGGAATTGCCCTCATCCAGGTTGTCTGCAGCTTCAGCAATCCTTGAAGGCCTGGAAGAGAACATACAGCAATATTAAGAATCATCACAGAAGTGATGTTGCGATGAGCATACTGAGATGTGCAACAAGTCAATCACTGAAAACATCAATTCATGATGTACGTGAAGGATGTTAAAGTTCTGCCTCCAGACGTTTGTGGGTTGCCAGTCTCGGCACCTCCAACAGCCAGGCAATGGACCCTTTGACAGAGGTCCAAAGCCTCCTCCTCCACCTCTGTCAGGGCCACTATTTGTGGTGGCCCCCCTCCAGTCCTTGTCCTTTCCCTTACGTTTGAGGTTCTCTTCTACTACAAGGGGAGAAAGAACAGACATGCGAGTGAATGAAGGTGATGTGGTCACCTGATGGATGCATTGCTGTGGGTGAGGCTGCCAATGAAACAAATGCATCAGAGGGTGAGCATCAGACAGATTCATGACACTGGATCAGGATTGGGGTGAGTGGGAGTGGTAGGGTCACAAATGGGGAGGTGAGGATGTGCACAGAAAGTAAAGGTAAGTTGATATTGAGCCTTTAGTGGGTTTGAAGAGTGTAATGTAGTCAGCATGGCAGGGCAGAGTGAGGGGGGTGACGTGCACCACAGGATGTAGGTGAATCAGTACCTGTAATCACTTTTCCTGACCTGGTTAGGTCATTAAAGCGCTTCCTGCATTGTACCCAAGCCCTTGAGATGGTGATCCTGCTGCCTACCTCCTCTGCCACCTCGAGCCCGGCCTTCTTGGTGGCAGAGACAGGGCGCTTCCTCCTGTCAGCTGGGTACAATGTATCCCTCCTGCTCCTCACACCGGCTAGTAGCAACCCCAGCAAAGGTTCACTGAACTCGGGTGCTGGCCTCATCCTTTGTTGCTCCATTTGACTCAATTCCTCCTTTCTCCCTCAAAATCCATGGTTGCAATGGCCCATTAAATAATCTAGCTCCCAGCAAGTCATTCGGGTGCACAGTACGCCCACTGCGCAGATTGGAGACTCAAAATCCGGAAGTCACATGAAGGGCCTTCAATTGAGTTGCAATCGCTCGAGAGAAGGCATGAAAACAGTTTCCTGGTTTCCCACACCTGCATTGACCCCCCTCTGCTGTGTTCCCGCCGGTACGTTACCTCATGGCTCCTACCACAATATTATTTTTTGCGGAGAGGGGGAATTAAATTCATGGATATATCATACCCTCCGGGGTGAAGTTACAACATGTAGGGGCCATAAAAGAAATATTTTTGGAAAACTCAAATTGTTTATTTATTGAATGCTGGATCTCCTGTGGCATTGCTGGTATCTGGGGCCTGGGTGTAGTTTATAATATTTACTGTAGTCTAGCTGCAGCCTAAACGGGGCAGCAGTTCCACCATTGCTATAACATAGCAAGTTTACTGAAGTAGTATACAACATGACTGATATTAAAAGATACAGGCCTCTCAGATTATTTGTAAAAGTGTTACTATCACTTTACAAAACTGCCTTGAGATACAAGATTAATTTATTCTTTCTTCCCCCAAACTTGCTATTACCAGTTATTTACATTCTAAAATATATATTTTTGGCTCTACCAATTATGTTACATTTACAATAACTGTATAAGGTGCAAGTTTATTTATTTTTCCCTCCTCCCTCCCCAAAATCATTTTTCTTTCTTCTTATTTACATAACTCTAAAAGATTTCCCCTCCTTATATCCCAATGAATTTCTAATTCTTGCTAAAGCTGTAGTTGGTTAACAGAAAGTGAAGGTAAGTTGATACAGGGAGGTTTTTCCCAATGTCGAGTCTTCAATGACCAGCATCTTGTTCAGGTGGTCAATTGCTATGGGCCAAGCCTAACTGACTATAGCCACAATATCTAAATTCTGCATCAAAATGCCCCATAGCAATCGCCCTCTTGTCCCAGCATAAACATCAGTACCCCACAGGAAAATAAAAAAAACTTTATCCCAAGCAACAGCATTAGTTCAGAATTTTGTTTAATGGTTTACCTATAGAATTTTTTTTTCACTTTAGAATTTTTCTCCCCTCAAATTCTAATGCCTCACAGTTGTGATTCTCGAATTTTTCAGTTTAACAAAAGTAGGTTAAAAATTCTAAGTTCCAGAGTGCATCTCTTTTTCTGTCTCTCTCTCACACAAACACACAAAAACACACATACACAAACATACATTCACACACAAACAAACATTCAAACACACACACACAATTAATGAATAGGAGCTAGAATTCCTTAGCACTCAAACCACAGCTGAAATTTCCAATTCTGAGGCTCAAGCAGGATCAAGACCTTGACCCAGAGAGAGACATGAGCCTGTGAAGACATTTCTAACATTAAATGGCAAATTTATGATCAATGTTGGTAACTCCACTCAGAAAGATGCAATATATGTGAGATATATGGTACATTTAGCAAATGCTTTTCAGAATTGTGTAATTATGTTTATGATATTATTTTTGGCTGTATATGCTGATCTGAGTGAGGAAGAAAATAGTTACTGAAAACAGTTTGAAGAATACTATTGGATAGATTTGATTGGTTTGTGCTGTGGCAGTTGCTGGTTCATCACTGGTTGATTTGAAAAATAATTCAGTAATTTTATTGCTTGGGATTGTGTGGGTTGCTGATTTGCGATTGCTAGTGTTTGCTTTCCATCTTTTTGTTCGTTATTGGTAGCTTTTCCTACCTGTCTGTATTTGAGTGAATCAACATGGGAAAGTTAGCAAAAAGTAGCTATTTAAGCCTATCAGGTAAGTGTGATGGACATGTACATGAGTGACACTTCAGAAGTGTGACACTTTGATGTATGATGGCTAAGGAAAAAAAATTGCAAACTATGTGAAGATTCTCCCATCGGAAGGTCAAGGATTAGGCTAAATACTAGTACTGTAATAACAAGGGATTTTATTTTCAGCCACAAAAACTGTCTTAGCAGCAGTTTCTGTCCAGTTTCAGGCAACACCTCATATACATGACTACATCACCTACTCAAGGAGGGAGGGAAAGACTGTGTAGGAAGATTGCATGGCTTGAACCCTTTAGGGGGCACCTCAACTATGAAGGTGTAGCAATTGTGTGTGTGTGTGTGTGTGTGTGTGTGTGTGTGTTTTAAAATACTTTTCACTTCTCCTCAGCTTTGCCTGATACATGTATTTTGTCGAGGAGGGTGGGGCAGGCGATCTGGCCTCGCCGTCTGTCAGAGCCACACCGGTCAATAGGAGGTATGAGTGCAATTTTTGCCCTCTGATTTTCCTGCTGTGGGAAATGGCTAAACGTTATGCTTCGTGTCTCATCTCTCCCCATAGCACTACTTTGATCAGAGGCCTGCTGTTTGGGTAACTAAAGGGCAGAAACGGACATCCTATCACGTGATGTCACAGCCCATTGGAGACCAATGCCAGCCAGTAACCTGTCTCTTTTGCAATGCTGTTTGTGTTTCAGCCCTGTTGACCTGGTAATGTAATGACTGCTGAGGAAAGTGGTTATTAGGCAAGAGCCTAGGACCACTGAGACATCCAGTTATGTAGGAGTTAACTTGTGCTCTGAGCGTAATAGTTAGATGTAAGTAGGATGAACTGTAATTTTGAGGGCAGATTTTTATCTGCATTTTTTCAAGTTGTCTTTTGGTTCCCATTCCAGTAGAAGCTGTGGTTACAAGGACCTCCTCAGACGGATACAGAAAAATCACCACATCTACTGTATTTCGTCTCTTACAGAGCATTGACCCTGAACTGATTGCAACCGTATGGGGATCAGCAGCAGACAGAGTCAAAGAGCAATCTCTCTAAAGTGGTACAATCTTTATTTTAACAGTAGAAATTCATTTTTCTTTGTTGTTTATTTTGGACCCAACATTTGTTAACGGTGATAATCACTCCCAGGGAGTTAACCTGTATGGGCACTGCATTTTTTGGTTCAAAAAAGTTCTTGCTTCATTAAAAAAAAATCACAGTCTGTATGAAAAAGTTTTTCATTTATAAAAAAACCAGAAATAAAGTAAAGAGCTAGTTAGCAATACAACACACTGCCCCCGAAATACAAGAAAGTCCAGAGCACAGTTTTCTGTCCTCATACCTTCTCCTGGTATATATGAATATGGTAATAATGAACATTCCAGCATATATTATACTGGAGAAGGATCTGGGAGCTGATTAAAGTATGAAGCATAGTGCTTTAATCTGCCTGAGGTCCCCTGTTCCCACTAAAACGTACTGGAATGTTATTACCATTAATAGATGGATTTGATCCTGTTATAAAAGTTTTTTTTAAAAAAAAGTTTACAGGGGCAAATTTCCTTGGGGCTTCTTCCATTCCACCGCCGCAAACAGGGTTTCCGCCAGACTTCCGCCAAGATCACGGCGACAAAGCAGGAGAAGCCCTGAGGAAATTCCCAGCATATGAGTGCTTTTTACTTCAGTTGAGGTGATACAATAGTAAGGCATGTTGGTATGCATATAGTGGAATGGTAGAAAGTGCTCATGTGCCAGCAATTTGTCACCGTGGTGAATTAGTGAACTTTGCCGCACTATCTGCGGAGGCTAAGGGCAAGCAGACCCGTGGTTGCTACCCTCAGACGCAAATTGATAATCAGATAGCATGTCACACTGATGTTCCTCCTAACGGCGGCAGTGTGTTCATCTGTCTATGCCCTAAGCTCTAGAATTCCCTCCGCAAACCTCTTTGCCTCTCCGCCTCTCTTTCCTCCTTTAAGACAGTCCTTAAAACCTACCTCTTTGATCAAGCGTTTGGTCACCTGCCCTAATGTTCTTTGGCTCAGCATCAATTTTTGTCTGATAACGTTCCCGTGAAGGACCTTGGGATGTTTTACGATGTTAAAGGCGCCATATAAATGCAAGCTGTTGTTGTAGTGGTTGGCTGCTCAGCAACATTGACACAGATCCGTGAACAAATTATTGGCGAAGAATGGTGCAGCCAAAAAAGCGATTAAAAATATAACACATAATGCAGACCAACCATTTGTATTATGAGCAGCCCCCAACAGTATTGCTTGCAACTCAGATGGAACCACCTTCGATTTCCCAATACCTGCTTTGAGAATGTGAATGCTGAGATTGTTAACACTGACTTTTACCACAGATTAACAATGCCTGAAGCCTCTGTCAATTTGCCCAGATTGTATGATTAGTCTATTGACTAATCTGCATTCAATTTGAGCGCAGTGTGGTTCAACACAATGGAACAATTACAAACAGCAAAGATGCAAAAACAAAAGTGACTACAATCAGTTCTGCTCTGTACCTGAATGGCCTTGTGTTAAATGAATTATCGGCAAGTGGGGTCAAAGATATATTTTACCTCCCCCCTAACTTATTCATTCTTGTTAACTAAATATTCACAATTTTCACTTTCTATCGGGGAATATTCTTTTGCCCATATTGTAAACTCATCACATTTAAAGCCCAAATGCACATAATGTATTGTGTCCTGCAGAGTTGCTACAGTAAGGCTGCTTTCCATTACGCCATCTGTGCTATCTCCAATCTTATATTGCATACAGTCATATCCCTCAATGCTTCCCTTTGTGGCTCCAGTCAGTTTTTTGACTTCCTACCAAAATTCAACAAGTTAATATTACGATAAGAACACAAAATAAAAATGTTTAGCACAGATTAAAACATGCTTGAAGTCAGAGTGCATTTCCAAAGGCCAGTGAGCTTTGGTGTAAAAGCAATTTTTACAACGTTGATAAGCTTTATGGCTGCAAGCACTTTTGCAAGTTCCTAATTTCACCATAGTCAGTAAATTATTACACTGATATTTCACATGCATGGGTTTTTTGAGAGGGTGGGGAAAGTTGCTGTTTCTTAGTTTATTGGCACTAAATGACCATTTAGTAACTCTCAGAATAACAGCAAAATCATACTTCAAATGTGACTTTCAGTGAGGTGAATATTTCTGATAAATATGTAATTCCTTGAATAAATAAGTTATTCTGTGAACAGGAACTGACTAAAATAAAAACAAGTAGAATAAATTTGTATAACAAAAGGAGAAAATTCTCCGGTATTCAGTTACTAGAAACCAGTTGATAATAATACAGGTTCTGTCATGTTATCTCATATACCTTCAGGCCCGATATGATAAAATCATTAGCACCCTTTGTCCCAATGTCAAGCGGCACTATTTTAATCGCCATTTAAAAAGCTCCTTGTCAAACTTGCTGTCCCATTGAATTACAATGGTTAAGAAACTAATTTCAGAAGGAAGTTCACTGGCATATGTTATATGTATTAAGCTACTGAGCCAAATCATACAGCTTTATTAAAACCCAGTCCAAAGGTGAATCATAGCAGTCACTCAGAACACACTGGAAGAATTCACACACAGCACTGAAGACAAGGATGAGACAGAAACCATTGTATCATATAATGTAGCAAAGAATTTTCTTTCAACAAATTATGCCTTTAAAAAAATATTCACACACACACACACACACACACACACACACTTTTATTTGCCTAAATAACAACAGCGACTGCATTTCAAAAGTAATTAATTGGTTGTGAAGCACTTTGGGATGCCCTGTAAACATGATAAGCTGCTTCATAGATGTAATATATGTAGATAACTATTCACTTAGAAGCATTGCATTACACACACACCACACAATTCCTATAAGTGAATTCAAGGAATTAATTCAGCTGTAGGGTTCTGATGACTTTCAGTAACCAGTCTCATTTGGTTTCTAATGTTACACAAACCCCTCAATTGCACTGTTGTAATTCACTTACAAGTATCCATTAGTCTCCACTAAATTATTGCTGCATATGTTGTTCATTCTTGTCTTTCCAGTTATATTGTTCATTGGATGTGTAATTTATCTTTTAAAGTACTTGATACCAAAATTGACTGCAAATGCAAATTGTGTTCTAATATGAAATTAGAAACAGGTTATAGCAAATATCAAATGTGCGTAATTTACTAACAATTTACAATTTAAAGGCAAAGTATAACATATTAGAAGAATTGTTTTCAGGCTCTATGACAACAATCTTCTCTTCCAAATGACTTGGATTTCCTTTAAAAATCGGTAAGATTTCTTTTCAAAGATCCCAATGGTAGAATTCTAGCCTTAAAAAGAGTTTTAATTTCCTTACAGGCTTAATGAGTGATGTACTGCACGTTGTGCTAAAAGGCTTTAGGTTCTGGGCATATCTCAGCCAAGATGGTACAGGGAGCATGAACTTGGTCCTAGTTCTTTAAGGATATTGAATGGGAAAACTAGCCAAGGTTGCAGATTCTATCTAATGGATCCTGATGGAATTATGATTAGGCTCAGTTATGAAAGTCCCACAGTTTAATACCCTGCTGACACAGAGGGCATGATTTTAGCTCGGAGCTGGGAACCCAACGCGTCTGTAGATATTCGTGTGGGGAACTCGGAAGTCAAATGAGAGTGTTGCAATCTGAGATTGCAACTCAATTGAAGGTAAGTATTTGTGCTACCTGGTTTCCCATGCGTCAGGCAGCCAGATTGACAGGCTGACTGCTTGTCGGGAGTGAATGGAGCCACGAATCGGAGAGGGGGGAGGAAGGGATAGAGAGATCGTGGACCATGGAAGAAATCGGATGGGTGGGGGACTTGGACCTTGGGGTAGACCATAGAGAAGATCAGGGGGTCCACCATTGGGGGGGGGCACTATTGGGGAGGGGGGGGTGGGGGGAATCCAGCATCAGGACTGGGGGGGTCCAGCATCAGTGGGGGTCCACCATCGGGGGTGGGAACGGCCAATCGCGTGGCTCTGATCTCATCAGGTGAGCTTGTTGGGCCTGGGTGAAGCACTCTTACTCCTCTTTGCCCACAAGCAGTGCAATAAAGGCACTGACCTCATGGATCCGGCCCTTCCCACATGCTTTTAGCTGACGTGAATCAGAAGCGATGGGAAACCCAAACAGGTAAGGTTAAATTTGTTTGACATTTCTAATACACAAAAAATTAAGTGCCTCAACTATTGCAATGAGGTACATTGCGCCTTTAAGTATCGACCCGCCAGCTTTAAGTGGGGACGGGGCTTCCAGGTTTCTGTTGTGCGCGCTTCGAAACACGCCTGGGTTAAACCCGGAAGTGGGTGCTTTAGAGCCGGGATGCAGTCTTGCTCCATAAATCAACTATTTTTACTGCCCAGACTGTTGGTGCACAGTACATTTTAAAGGTACAATTACTTTTAAGTTTTCCGAAGGTTAAAGCATAGGCATTAAGCTTAGTATAAGTCCCATGTTTACAACGGTAAATAAGATAAAATTCCCATTTAGCTTTTCTAATATGTAGTAATTGTTCAGTGAACTATCTAATAACTGATCACAGTGGGTGAATTCTCCCAGTGAGGTGATCACACTAAACATGAAATGATCACCAACTAAATCTAATGAACAGTGATCAGACTAAGCAACTTGCTTCGTATCTATCCAGCCTTGGAGTATCGTAGCATAGGCTATACTGGTTTCAGATGGATATTTGTGCTATTCCTTCATGATAATATGTGTAAGACTCCACTCTCTAGCTACCAATTACATGTTAAATTTTGTTAGAATAGTCTAGAGTTGATGAGAAATGACAGTGGTGTGACACTGCCTCCCAGAGGTGGTCTTACAACTTTTGCCTTTAATGCAGTGCATAGTCAGATAGTCAATCTAATTCCCAAGTTATACTGCCAGATATACATCTTAAATGAAAATGAAAACTGACCCATTAAAGTCAAATTCATACCACATGATATAGTTCAGATGATAAGGGGAGATTTGATAGAGGTGTTCAAAATTATGTGTGGTTTTGATAGAGTAGATGGGGAGAAACTGTTTCCACTGGCAGGAGGATCAGTAACCAGAGGACACAGGTTTAAGATAATTGGCTAAAGAACCAGACTTGTTACAATCTGGAATGCACTGCCTGAAAGGGTGGTGGAAGCAGGTTCACTGGTAACTTTCAAAAGGGAATTGGATATATACTTGAAAAGGAAAAATTTCCAGGGCTATGGGGAAAGAGCAGGGGAGTTGGACTAATTGGAAACCCCTTTCAAAGAGCCGGCACAGGCACGATGGGCCGAATTACCTCTTTCTGTGCTGTATGATTCTAAGTTTGTATTTTTTTTGCACACTTATATTTTCAAAAATTAAAAAAAAACATTTTTATCGAAATGAGAGATTTTAGAATTTGTTCTGTGTGTTAGAAGATTCAGTGATGTAGCATCTTCAAGCAGAATTGTGTATCCTTTGCAGACACCACACTCCTCTGAACTCCTTTTGCTGCAGGGAGGTACTTGGTTTCCACCTGCACCTTTGCACAGGGAGGGAGAGAAGATCAGAGGAAGAGACAATCAGAGGAAGAGCTGTTACACAGAGAGTGACTGAAGAATGGAATTGACAGAAGCTTGGGAGCTGGTCATCCATCTAACCTCCTGGTCACATAGGATAGATGCCTAAAGATATCTGTCTGGGGGGCAAAGAGAGGTGAAAAAAAAAGATTTTGTACAAAAAAATTGTTCTACTTGTTCTGTATGTTAGCCTTAATACTGCTCTAAAAGCATGTCAAGAAACAGTGGAAAGTGTAGGTTTGGCAGGAGCACTGTCATCATTCCTGGGAACCTGCAATATTCTTTTGAGAAATGACCATCTACATAACATGTTTGAACAGCAGGAAGTGACAGGTGGCAGGATTTGCACAGTTGTCTATAAATATTCTCTATATCAGTTTAAAAATCCTTAAATGTCTACCTCAAGGAAAAGGTTTTCAACACATCTGCTGTATTCAAGAAGTAAATGATGTAGAAGAAAAGTACATTCGCGCACAGCACATGAAACAAGATATTTAAATAAGCACCGTTCCAAGAAAGAAAAGCTTGTAATGGGAAATTTATAATGGACATTCCCGTTTAATAGTGTCACTGCCCTTAAGGCCTGAATTGCTCCCAATTTTCCTGGCTCTGCACTCAATAGAGTATTTCTAGCAACATGTTATATCTGGCCTCTGCATCTAATCCTGGTGCTCCAGTGCTTCCCAGGGAACAAGATGTTTCTGATGCACTGAATCCACATTGTACCCGATCAGTGCCGGGAGAGGAAGAACGACCTTTATGTCTTGAAAATGGAGGCTGAATTACTTCTGCTCACCCTGCTGCCCTCCCTCTAACCCTGATTCTATATATACAAGGCTGTATTTTGAATGAGCACATTAATTCAGTATTACCAGAACAGATGCATCCAGTCTGCTTATTTTGATGGAGACGGCAACTTCAGACCAGCCTGCGAGCTAACCCAGAATGGCCTGACCTTGGGGAGAAACATCTTATTGACTTTATATGTAGAGTACCCAGAAGTGGAGTGTTTCCCTGTGGATAGGGTCACTTATTTTTCAGTAACATCATATACCCCAAGAATTCAATCCAGTGAGCACTTCCAGATGGGATTATACGAATGGATTAACAACAACTTGCATTTATATAGCACCTTTAACGTGGAAAAACATCCCAAGGCGCTTTACAGAGCTGTAAGGAAAAAATGGATACCAAGACAAAGAAAGAGACATTAGAAGGGGTGACCAAAAGCTTGGTCAAAGAGGTGGAAAGGTGAAAGGGTTTAGGAATTCCAAAGAATGGGGCCAAACAGCAGAAAGTATGGCTGCTAAATGTAGGGCAAATGGAGGTTGGGATGCACATGAGGCTGGGGTCAGAGGATTAGAGAATCTGGGGAAGGTTGTAGCGCTGGAGAAGGTTACAGAGATTGGGAGGGATGAGGCCATGGAGGAATTTAAAGACGCGGTTGAGAATTTTAAATCTAATGCAGTGGGAGACTATGGTATTGTAAACCAGTGAGAATGGCAGCGGTGGGCGAGCAGGACCTCGTGTGGGATAGGATACAGACAGCAGGGTTTTGGATGAATTGAAGATTATGGAGGGTGGAAGGCCAACCAGAAAAGCACTTCAAGTCTGAAGGTGACAAAGGCATGGATGAGGGTTTCAGCTGCAGATGGGCTGAGGTAAAGGCAATGGCAGGCAATGTTAAGGAGGTGAACGGAAGTGGTCTTTGTGATCGATCGGAATTAGATCTGAACAGGTATCCAAACCTCACTTAGTAAATGTATTACAAATTTACAATTGTTATTTACCACCAGTTCATATTAGTGATAATATGCCTGTACGAAATAATACTCACAGTCCCTGTGAGTATTATTTCGTACAGGCACATTATCACTAATATGAACTACACTATGACTGTTAAAGGGACAGTGTATCTATTAACATTCCAAGTCTTCTTGTAATCGCTCAAGTACCTTTGACCTCAACACAAAAAATTGTAAAGCAGCTTGCAAATCTAAGAAACAGAATTCCTGAAATAAAATAACCGATAAATTACCTTTACAGCATCCTTCAGCTTTTCTCATTGGCCTTCCCACGTCATCTGCGATAAGTGCCACCCAACAGATTTAAAAATCCCTCCACATCCTGACACAAAGAACAAAGAGGAGATCATGGAACCTTGTCATGATGGGACCCACAGATGTTCTAGTGATATTACACCGGCATAAAGAAGGATAACATTGCACTATTATGAAGTTATTTGTTTTTTGTACGTATAGATGTACAACACCAAGGCTTAGAAGATTCCATTGCTAGCAATGTATTTCTGGCTCTGTTTTACTGGTGAGATAGTCTCATAGTTATGGGGTTTTTACACTTGAAGTAAATCCAGTAACACACCGCTACTGGTGCAATACCCTCTCTGTGTTCGCTATTTTACTACCAATTGTTTTGGTTTGCTACATTTTTACATGGAAACTATGTTGCTCATAAATACATTAATAGTTCCTGTAACATAAGGTAAAACTGAGTCTCTGCTTTTTAATGGGCTCATATGGTAACTTGTAAATCTGATCCATTAATTCTATTCCTGTGCGTGCAGCGTACAAAGAATCAGTATGGAGCAGTGGCCAGAGTAACAGTTTAAACTAGTGGCATTTCTGATACTTTATTCATTCTTGAGAAAGAAATAGAACTTTCCACAACTAAGGTTTAGCATGCATCTCATCTAATAGCGTTTAGTTTGTGTCTCATGTGGCAGCAATGTGTGTTCTTTAGAGCAGCTCTGTAAAGGATGTTGTTTTGCCTCAGGAAGTTGTTACAGTATAAGATGTTTACCCTGCCCAGCTACTTTGATCTTATGAAGTTAATAACTTCCTGTACACTGTACGTGAACTTGGAGCCAGACATGTCATGTATTCCTCCCAATTGCAGGATCTAAACTGCTATCAGGAAAATACGGGTCAGATAAAGGTTCTGGCCACTCAAGACCACAGGCAGGAAGAAAAGTGCCTGCCATGTACCAAATTTGTACTTTTAATTGAGTCTATTACAGCTTTAAAAGATTTTTCGGTGCAGAGCTGAGTCTGACAGTGTAGGATTATCTAAAATATATGTACATATTTTGCAGCTCTGAGGCTTAAAGATGCTTTTCTCCCATTTATTCAAGCACACTGATAACTAACAAACTACCCACTGTACACGATTCAAATACATTGATAACTAACAAACCATCCACCTCACTGTGCATTATTCAAGCACACTAATAGTTAAACTCTACCCCAAGGTATATTATTCGGTCACACTGCTAGCTTACATTCCACCCCACAGCTCATTATTCAGACACACTGATAGCTAACCTTCTACCAAGTATATTATTCGACACACTAATAGCTAACACAACATCCCACAGTACATGATTCAAATTCACTGATAGGCTACACACCACCCACAATGCATTATTCAAATATACAGATATAAACACTCACTCACCCCACTGTACATTATTCAAACACACCGTCTCTCAGTGTGTTATTCAAACACATTGATAGCTAAAACTCCACCTCAAAATATATTATTCAGACACACTGATAGCTATCACACCATATCATTGTACGTTATTCAAACACAATTATAGTTAACACTCCACTCCACTGTGCGTTATTCAAACATACTGATATCTAACACCCCATCCCATAGCGCGTTATTCAAACATACTGATATCTAATACTCCACTGTGTGTTATTCAAACATACTGATAGCTAACACTCCACTGTGCGTTATTCAAACATACTGATAGCTAACACTCCACTGTGCGTTATTCAAACATACTGATATCTAACACTCCACTGTGCGTTATTCAAACATACTGATAGCTAACACTCCACTGTGCGTTATTCAAACATACTGATAGCTAACACTCCACTGTGCGTTATTCAAACATACTGATAGCTAACACTCCACTGTGCGTTATTCAAACATACTGATAGCTAACACTCCACTGTGTGTTATTCAAACATACTGATATCTAACACTCCACTGTGCGTTATTCAAACATACTGATATCTAACACTCCACCCCTCTGTGCATTATTCAGACACTCCACCTCACTGTGCATTATTCAGGCAAACATTCCACTGCGCATAATTTGTTATAATTGGAAGTTTTTAAGAATGAGAGTTTGTAACAGTGAAGTATTTTGTTCTGCAGCTTTAAAATGAACTGCGCAGCCATAATCTAGAAAGCCCCAGCAGTCTTGGGATGTATACCAGAAAATGATCAATTGTGCCAAAGGCTACTGAATGATTGACAGAAAAGCATTTAACTAAATCATTAAACTCATCATAGGGGCTCAATTGTTCAAGTACACATTCGATGGAGTGATGTCATCACACGAGGTCACAAGTGTGAAGAAGCAATCATGATTTAGGCAAAGGTCACAAATTGATTCTTTTGTTTATTCAACCAGTTTAAACTCATTTTAATATAAACGTAGTAATAGTCAAGAAGATTGCAATTCAGAGCAAAGAAAATAATGGGGTGGAAATTGGACCTTGTTGGGCCAATTTTACACCCGGGCCAAATTAATGGACTAACATTCTACGTACAAAGGACACCTGAAAGAATTCTGACCTGATATTGGGTCAAGCCATTGTTCAGGCGTCACTGGCAGCTGCCCAAGACAGGTGTCAGGCTCCTTAAATATGTAAATGAGGAGCCATAAGCCTGTTTCAGGCAGCCTGGCAGAAATTGGTTTTGGGATGAGCGGAGCAAGTGCCGGGCCTCTGGATTCTTCAGCGGCCGCTGCAGCCAACAAAAGGAAAGGTTTTAAAAATCATTCCTGTGGAGCCACCCCTCCTCCTTGGAACTTACCTCCAGGCCACAGCTGGCAAAGCAAGCGGCCCAAAATTCATCAGCATCAAATGGGTGAGCTCCCTGTGGAGGCGCGACAGGCACCAGTAGCTTGCCCAGATAATGTCGATGAGGCCCAAGGCCCAATTTCGGGCCGGCCTTGAACCTCCCAGTTGAGAAGCATGCTCTGTATGCAGCACCCATTTCAGGCCCAAAAACCGGCCTAAAGAAATTTTCGCCCTAAAGTTTGCAAAAACAAACTACCTAAATGTTGTATGCATTATAGTTTAACTGATTGACCTTGAATGATATTAACAATCTTGTGTCAACATTAATTAAGGAAAAGTAAGCGCAAAAACATTGGAAATAATCAGCGCTTCACAAACCTCACTAGTAAAAGAAAGGCAAAAATACAATTCTATTGATTACAACCTGCCCATACAGTTGTTAAAGGCCAGCGTGGGCTTTAGTAGTTAATTGTACACAAGCATGGCTATACCTATGCTCCAAGTCTTTGGTGTTTCAATGCTGTAATAATTTCTTCAATAGCAGGGTTCCTTATAGACATTGCCCACAGCACTGACCTCTGTGTGGGACTGTCTCACCCATACTGAGGCTTCCTCAGCCTGCAAGCTGATACACAAACATATTACATTTCTCTTACATTTTAAATTTGAGCTCTCTTGTGAGTGGCCATGAATATGATAAAATGAAAACTAAAAGATGGGGGAGAAAATACAGAAGTATTTATTAAGTTGTTCACAACTAAATGGTGGACTGAAAGGATTTCCTTACATCTCCTGTTGGAATAACAGGGCGTGGAATCAATAATACTATCAGTGATACCAAATTCAACGTCAGTTAAAGTCCAAATGAATTTTCTGAGACTCAATTAAATAGATTTTCTTTGCAAAGAGCGCAACAGGATGCTCAGCTCAACACAAAGTTTCGTGTTTACCAAGTTGGTGTTTTGCCAACAGTAATACAGCAGCCAGAGACAGTAGATCTGACCCAAGCAGTGTTTTTTTTCACAAGCTATCATCAAATCTAAATTGCCACCCAGCCCAGCGGTAGAGAACTTTTTCGACATCTATGGTCATGGGTTTGAGTTGCAGCAGCTGACACATGGATGATGTGATTTGTTCCTGCTCCTTTGATCCCATTCCCACTAAGCTACTGACTACCCAATTTCACATCCTGGACCGTCATGCTAGCTGACATTGAAAATTGTTCCCTCATCTCAGGTACTGTTCCCCTCCCTTTCAAAATTGCCATCAACCTTGCAAACTACTGCCACAGTTCCAACCTGTTTTTCCTCTCCAAAGTCCTTGAACTTGTTGTCACATCCCAAATCCACGCCTATCTTTCCCACAACAGCATGTTTGAATCTTAACAGATTTCCCCCTGCCCCAGCATGGAAAGTCACAAATGACGTCTTCTGTGATTGTGCTGCACTATCACTCCTTCTCATTCTCGACCTCTGCAGCATTTGATGTGGTCGACCACACCCTCCTCATCTAACGCCTGTCCTCCATTGTCCAGCTGAGTGGGACTGCCTTCACTTGGTTCCACTCTTCCTATTCAATCATAACCAGATCATCTCCAATAATGACCTCTCTTCCCATTTTCTTCAGCACCTGCCATAAGCTCCATACCCTCGTCACTGATTTCATTCCCCCCTGGCAATTATCTCAGGTTGAAGCTGACTGCTGAAGCAACCTCAGCATCCTATTTGACCCCGGGCTGAACTTCCGATCTTATAACCTTTCCATCACAATGACTGCCTGCTTCCTCCTCCATAACATTGCCTGTCTGCGCTACAGCCTCAGCTCAATTGCTGCTGAAACCATCACCAATGACTTTGTCACCTCCAGACTCAACTATTCCAATGCTCTCCTGACTGGCCTCCCATCTTCCACCCTCCATAAACTTCAGTTCATCCAAGCCTCTGCTGCCCATATTCTAACCCGCACCAAGTCCTGCTCACCAACATACATAGGCTCCCAGTCCTCCAATTTGAAATTCTCATCCTCGTTTTGAAATCCCTCCATGGCCTCGCCCTGCCCTATCTCTGTATCCTCCTCCAGCCCTACAACCCTCCAAGAACTCTGCGTTTCTCCGACTCTAGCATCTTGTGCATCCTGCCCTCCCTCTACCCCTCTATTGGCAGCCATGCATATTGCCATCTAGACCCTAAGCTCTGGAATTCCCTTCCTAAACCTCTCTGCCTTTCAAACTCTCCCTCCTCCTTTAAGATCCTCCTTAAAATCTAAATCTTTCGCCAACATTTTAGACATCCCTCCTAATATTTCCTTCTTTGGCTCAGTGCCAATTTTTGTCCGATTACACTTCTATCAAATGGGATGTTTTTCGAAGTTGAAGGCACTATATAAATGCAAGCTGCTGCTGTTGTTGTTATTTTCCTCTCCATTTTTTGACAAACTATCATGTGCTACAGTGTACTAAAGCAGAACCTCTTAAAGAAACCATGCTTACAGCCTGAGGATTCCTAGAATAAAGTCTCTCTGGTCAATATGTGAATATTCAAGGCTTTGAGGTGTCTTGGTTCTGATTTGGGATTCATGCCTCTGAGTCAGATGGTTGTGAGTTCAAGCCCCACTCTAGAGATTTGAGCACATGGATCTAGGTTGACACTTCAGTGCAGTACTGAGGGAGTGCCACACTGTCAGAGATACAGCTTTTCAGATGAGATGGTTTACCAAGGTCCTGTGTAAAAGATCCCATGACACTCTTTGAAGAAAGACAGGGAAGTCCTGGCTAACATTAAGCCCTCAAACAACATTACCAAAATAGATTTTCTAGTCATTTCTCTCATTGTGGGATCTTGCTGTGCATAAATTGGCTGCCGTGTTTCCTTATATTACTCAACGGTGACAAAAGTACTTCATTGGCTGTGAAGCACATTGGGACATCCTAAGGTCATGAAAAGTGCTATATAAATGCAAGTTCTTTCTTTGAGTCTCTCATAGGTGCTGTATAATAATGATTAGACCCAAAACACTGTCCCAATCACAATATTGGAACAACTTAAAATGAAGAGTTAAATCATTAATTTATTATTCACACAACGTACTGCAAAACACTGGAATTATGGTAACATTCCAAATGTAACCTTAACGTTCCTAACCTTCTTTGAACTTCACTAATCATCAGTAATGAGGCTTGACTCTCTTGTTGAATAATTGTATAACAGGATAGTTACGCTCCTGTGTCTAATTCACAAAACCTTTATTGTAACTTCACATAATTTATAAACCACCCATTGTGCTGAACCCACTGATTTGTTTGGGGCAGACTGTTATAAAGTAACTTAATTGCCATTAAATTAACCAATTGTCATAAGTGTGCAGTCTGTGTGCTGTTACACAGCTCTCCACTTAACCTTTATTCACTATAATGATTACATGGCCCATTCCATGTCCCATGGTGCCCCAGGGCATGGTTAGACGATGGCTTCTGAGGGAGGAGCTTACCTCAAAACACTGATGGGTCTTGATTTCTTGTTGTAGGAACTGGAAGGGATGTGGGAAAAGATGTTGGCATGTTTTCATGAGGACAGAGGGTAATCCCTCCCCTACCTATCTACCCAACTTCCCCATTGTCAGGGTATCCAAGGCAACTGTTTTGAAAGGACACACGACTTCCTAATAACTTACCAGCCGTGTAGCACCTGTGGAGGATTCTCCATTTCTGTTTGAAAGTCTTGGTAGTAAAGGTAGAGAGGAAAGAAATTGGACATTCATTGGAATCCAAAATTCATCCAATAAGTGGGCCTGACTAAGTCATATACCAGAGATGAAGTCAAACATGTGGTTTGATGCCAAATTTACTCATTGGATGAATCATATCCAATAGAAATTTGATACATTTCTGTTTGCACTTTGGGTGGATGTAGAAAATATAGTATTAAAATAGTTATTAAAGTTTACACCCCTGCACTAATATACAAGATGTGAAGTAATTAACCTGGGATGCCTGTTAAACTATACAGAGCACACCTCAAAAAATACAAAAGTATCTCACAGGCGTTGTATCACAGGCCAATCTATAGCATAAAATATGTTACGAGGAATCAGGCTATAATTAGAGAGGAGGAAAAAAAAAGAATTGGAAATTTAATCTGTGTTACATCCGTACTTACTAACTGACCTTTATAAAGCATTAAACATGTTATAGTGTTCCAAATATTTTCGGTAACCTAGAAAGTCAGCATGATGGATGATCCCTGTGGTACTAATAAACTTCATTACAGAGTCACTAGGGACATTTTGTGATTGTTAGGCAAGTAAGAGCTGTAGCCCTGATGGATTAGAGCAATGAATGCTGTCTAGGCATGCAGTCAAAAGAAATCCTTTAAAATCAGTCAGCTGCATAATACTCTTTAAATGCATGATTTGAATCTATGAATTACACAGCACCAATTGGAGGATAAATTTCTATATATCTCAATTCTATGTTAATGTCACATGCCAAAATAAAAGTTTTACAAATGTTTATGTTTTGTGAAGATGTTGTCCTTTTAAAATTAAGTTGGTATAATGGGCTATTTTAAAAAGAAAAGTTGGATGAATTTGTGCTTTTTGAGGTCAGGGCTATTGGTGCAGGGACATAGGACCATTTCCCATTTGGTGTGTGAATTCAATGTGAACATCAAGTACTCCCAGGTCACATATAGCAAAAGGTAGAGGGAGAGTAAAGTTCCTTCTACTCTGCCCTAACAAAGCATCTCAGCTCTAATTCAGAAGAGCACTTGACCTCTAATTTTTCCTTTCTCACAGTAGGAAGCACATGGCCTCCTGTGACTGGCACCTTTTCTCTCTATTCTTATGGCAATGACTACAAGAAAGAAAGAAGTAAAGACAAAACATTGTATTTATTTAACATCTTATGTATCTCAATCATCCCAAAGTGCTTCACGTACAATGAATTAATTTAAAATGCAGTCATTGTGTGGGTGAACATGACAGCCATTTTGTGCACAGCAATGCAACACAAACAGCAGTGAGGTGATTAACTAATATATCTATTTTTGGTGGTGTTGATTGAGGGGAGAATATTGGTAAAGTCACTGGGAAAACTCCCTGCTTTTCTTCGAAAAAGCATAGAGGCCAGATGAAAAGATTAACTATTCAGCAGAACCCTGAAAAAAACAGCATATAATGTTTTCACTTATTCACCTACATCTGACTAATGATTCTGTTAAGATCAATTTGCTGAACCCACGTTGAATGCTATTCAGCATCCTACTGAAATAAATAAACACATGAATGATATAGTGTGGTAAAAGGAGTCATTCCATGTGCAGAGAGATGAGGCAAATAACACATTCATGGAAACAGGGTCAGACTGATATTCTTAACCCTAAGTAAGACAACAAAATTCTGTGTAGTGAACCCATAAATGTGTTCTTTGGAAATGGATTTATAATTTTATCAGAGTGGGAAGAATCACAGAACCATAAAATCTAACAGCAAAAGAAGAGGCCATGCGCCTGTGCCAGCTCGCTGAAAGAGATATCCACTTCAACGTGGGTTCAGATATCCACTTAGTCCTATTCCCCTGTCCTTTCTCTGCGCCCATTACTTTTTACCTCTTAATCTTCTGCTAATGAGAAGAGCCCCAAATTCTTTCTCCTCTTTCCGCATAACTAAAGCCTCTCATCTCTTGCATCGTCTTTATGAATCTATTCTGCTCCCTTTCTATGGCATTGACATGAGAGGGAGGGGAGAGAGGGGAACTCTAAAACACTATTTGGTTTATTATAGATGTGTCCCACACCCCCACTCCAATTCAACTGGAGATATCAAATATTCATTGATGCTCACTAACCAGTACAACTTCAACCATAGTTAAAGCTCTTCTCTGCCCCTCTTCTAAAGGCAGTAACACATGCTGGGGCGTGTTTCCATGGGCACCTGTAGTATCTGCTATCTCTCCCAAGTGAGTGTTCTATTTGTGCAAGCCAAGGCAGTGACTGCCAGCAGGCTATTTGGTCGTTAGAGCATCACAGTTGTGTTAGATTGTGTCCTTATGATTGTGGAAGACTTCTTCTCTGCAATATGTGTAGTAAAATCATAAGCATGATCTCTATTTACAATTTAGTTACACAAAGAGGAACTTCCCTGGATATCAACAAGTGAGCTCTTTTCAGCGAGAGTCTTCAAATAGTAATCAGGAGTGGGATCCATGGTCGATTTTTCTGCTCCTTATTCCTGAAACAAAGGCCAATTGTAGCAACCTCCAAGCTGACATCAGTTAACAGCATAAATCCAAGGCTGAAACTGTATCCTGCCAGGTCTATATGGTTCAGTACCACATTTACCAACGAGTTGTCAGGGAGCCAATTATTTTGGTTTTAAAGTAAGTTTAGAGGGAAAAAAACAGAGACAGTAAAACAACAAAATGAACTATTTTTCCCAGAAGCCCTGGCAAGTTGAAAATATAAATTGGTTGCCCTGCTAATTTTAGCATTTATATGGAGGCAAAGGAAGGGGAAAGGAAGAGGATGATTTTAAGTGCATTGTGCATGTAGTGAGAAAAGCTCCTGAGTCCCAGAGCTCAGTGGTATCATAATTAATTCGTCACAGAATGGAATGGGGTGCTTTTGAGGAACAAAACAGATTAATTTTGCATTTAAAATATTGGTGAACTTTTAGTTCACTGTCAGGGCGGCAGCTGGTAATTGTTATCAGTTCTTTTCCTTGGGTTTCCCTACTTAATTGTGTTCTTGTATTTTACTGTGTACCAGTGTCTTGTGTTGTGGAGATAGATCAGCTTGTTCAAGGTTTTATTGCATGTATTCATATTTTTCTAATAAAATTTAAGTGAGAGTGTTGATTATGGCAGCAGCTTGTGTGGATTGACAGTTTTTTTTTAGCAGTTGCATCTGTTTTCCTTTAAACAGACAAAAATGCTGTTCAAATCTTCCAAAACAAAACTTGATTAAGCAGCTGAATTGAATTAGTAAGGACACCACATGCTGCGAGTTTTTACATTTTTGTCAAAACCTAAAGACTAACAGGAACGAAACAAAAAGTAACTAACAGCTAGCCTTTAACACTCACATATTGAACAAATGCAACAGAATATTAAAAAAAACCACAGTAATAAACATTAAAAAAAACCTAAAGACCACTTGGTCCAGGAAGCCTGCTCCTCATGCAGACTATATGCAGTTGATCCCATCATGGACTCTATTCCATCCATTAATCACCTGAGGTAAAGTATATATACCCCTTGCTTCACAAAATTATATTAAAAAAAATCTCCAGACTTTATCTCCATTATACCTGACTTGGTGTCTTCCACTGACATTCATTCCCTCTTCTCCTCTGCCAGGAGTCCAGGAACCATTGTATTCCATGGAATATTTAATTATCTCAGTCTTTACCCATCTTTATAACTAGGACTAAAACAGCAGAGGTATTAACATACAGTATATTTCTGGTGTCTTTTTTTTTAAGTACAACTTTGATTTTGAAATTACTATTCATTCTATTCCTCAAATCAGGCAGGTAATCTGGTCAAAATGTCCAATTAGTGGTCCCTGTCCTCCAGGAGGTATTGATGTAGACAAGCCTATGAGTCATTACTGGTCTGCTCGTCAAAATAGCAGAGATTGTTAACAGTGCTCCCTCCTACAGGTGAAGTCATTAACACATCTGCTGTTAAGGGAGAGAAAAGTAGAAAAGAAAGATGGGTCGAAGCAACTCCGGAAGATAAGGGAATGAAAGGGAAAAAATGGAAAGAAAATACAATTAAGGAAGACCAGCATTTTTTTTTAATGCTGGGCTTTTTAAAAAAAAAAGCCATGCTTTTAAACTACAGCATAGGCATTTGGACAAGTAACAAGTCCATCAATGGGGTGTTTGATAACAGGCATAGAAAAAACGGATAAATTTATTACCTCAAGAGATGTTCATGAGATCTGCCTGAACAAATGGGAAAACAATCAATGCTTTTCCCAACTGGTGCTAACTATACTACAATACAACCAAAGTCAAGTAACCATGCAATTCCTATTTCTGAAGGTGTACATCTTAGCAGCTGTTAGATGCATTGGGGTCAATATTAGCACGCCCCCCCCCCCATAATAGGCGGGAGAAGGTCAAGGGGGTGGTTAAAAATTTAAAATCACGAAACGCGACCCCAATAGGACACGTAAGCACTGGCTGCCATTTTTACGGCGGCGGGTTGCGTGTTATGCCTGTGTCCTGCTCTTGAGGGATGGGACACTTCATTATAATATTTAAATTAGGCTCCCACAGTGCAGTTGGGAGCCTGATTTCAATTTAACATTGGCCGGATGGGTTTCCCAGGGCTCAGGAAATAGAGAGGGGAGCAGCTGGATCAAACAGGTAAGTGCTTTTCATCGCACCGCTGGTGAGCCAGGAGGAAAGGGGAGTCCTCCGCCCCACGGACCCTCAAGCAAATCATCCGCCAATGCCGATCGGCCGACTTCCTCTCCAACCCCCGATCTTTTTTTTTCACTCGTTCATGGGATGTGGACGTCGCTGGCAAGGTCAGCATTTATTGCCCATCCCTAATTACCCTTGAGAAGGTGGTGGTGAGCCGCCTTCTTGAACCGCTGCCGTCCGTGTGGTGAAGGTTCTCCCACAGTGCTGTTAGGTAGGAAGTTCCAAGATTTTGAAAAAGCGACGATGAAGGATCTTTGCCTTCCTCCTGATTGCTGTGCTCCGAGCCCCCCCCCCCCCCCACCCCCCCCTCCAAGCTCTGTCTTTTCTGATTGCCAGAGACCGTCCCCAACGGTTCGGGCTGTGGCCTTCTATTACTGGCTTTCCCGCCTGGCAGCCGGCCAGCCTGGCAATTTGGCCGGCTGCCAGGCGGGAAACGGAATTAAAAAATGATAATGAGGTCCTGCCGTTAAATTCGGCAAGACCTCTGCGTTCTTGGGATTTCCAGGAATTCCCCCCCCACCCCGCAACGGTGGTCCCCCCACTCCCTCCCTACCTCCCCGTAAATATCAGGGCCATGATCTTCGCTGCTCTGGTTTGCTCTTTCTCAGATGTAAGAGTTCATATATTTGATTATAAAATACAGTACTTCAGACATTATTTAAGAATGACTAGGTCAGAAACCCTTTGACTGAATGCTTATCGCACAATTTAGATTCATCCATTATTATTGTAACTATAACATCTACCCTTGACATCAAACTTGTGCCAGAAACCATCAATTAAAATGTTTTTCAGGATGAAACCAAATGATAGGGGAAAAGCCTTTGCAATTGGATAGGACTGTTGATACAACACATATTTATTCTTTAATCTGAAGTCTGACTGTATTTGTTTGGTGCAATTAAATACATATTTCATTACGCAAAAATAAATAAACATTTTACAATCAATTTTACTATCTCAATATATTCCTATAAATGATATTAAGGAAAGGACGAAGAACGTGCATTTATACAGCACTTTTCACACCCTCAGGATGTCCCAAAGTGCTTTACAGCCAATGAATTATTTTTGAAGTGTGGTTACTGTTATCATGTAGGCTAATGTGGCAGCCAATTTGCACACAGCAAGATCCCACGTACAGCATTGAGATGAATAACCAGATAATTTGTTTTGGTGGTGTTGTTTGAGGGATAAATATTAGCCTGGATACTCGGAGAACTCCCCTGCTTTTCTTCGAATAGTGCCATGGGATCTTTTACATCCACCTGAAAGGGCAGGCTGGGCCTCCAAATCAGACAGATAATCTGAACAGAATTTAGCCTCGGACTTGTACTTTTCTTACTCATATTCTGGCTTGCTAACCTACTTCAGGACATACCTGTAGTCAACCTGTGGCCATCTAACATATCTCAGGGTTCTTTGTTCCTGATGTATTACCTCAGGATGTAATGGACCCTTGCATTTATGTCCCAGCTGATCAGTTATTTTACATTGGACACTCCACCCCCATCAGCTGTAGTTATGAAACAAACACACTCCTTCACCATCTTACTTTACTCCTGTTGGTTAATTGACCTACTGGACACTACCTATGCAAATCATTATCATATTTTGGAGCCCAGAGATTCCTATTTGGTTTAGTTTTCAATCAGGTGCACCCTTTTTGTTTGGGACTCAAAAGTCTCCAGCATATTTTAGCTGTTTATTAGATATACCCTTTTACCTCAGGGCTTGTGCTTTCTACTTTGTTTCAGCTCTTTGCTAAGCCCACCCTTTCTACTCATGGTCCCACTTTGGTTCAGCTCCATGTTGGACACACTTTCTTACCTTGGGACTCATGAGCCCTATTTTGGTTTAGCCTTTTGCTCACTGTCATGTTGCTGATATGCTTTGCTCATTTAAGCAAGCAGCTTGTGTTTTCTTCTCTCACTTCTTTCAGTTTTAGGATGTTTCGGCACATATCCGGTCTTCAATGTAATTCATCTGACTGTTTGCAAACTTCACTCTTTCTTAATTTTCAGCCAGTCAACTTAATGATTTTTTTTGCATCTACATTTCTCTGCTCCTATGTCATGTGCCACCACTTTGGCTGATGACACTGGGTTTAATTAGGATTTAGTCTTTGGAATTTTCTTGTGGCATAGTGATGGGAACACTCGCTCTACATTCAAGGGTTTATTCACTGATCGAGAGTTTAAAGTCAGCAATGCCCCCTGTATTTGAGATGAAGAGCACGTCCAATGAATTCAGATCAAATTTTACGTTGGCTTGATCCATATCTGTTCCACAATCTGTACATTGATATTCAATTTATTCATTCAGAAATTAGCTCCTAATTAAAATTCAAAACAAAATAACAGTGTCAATTAAAAAGGGCTTTATAGTGACAGCCAAGAGACCAGTTTAGAATGAAATCGTCTCTTCAGAAGTTGCCTGTTTTATTTATTTTTGCCAAATTGGCTTCTTGTGAAATAAGCTTTAGGTTTACACTTGGAAGAGGTCAACTTCTAATCCGAGGGCAAGTCAATGGCCCAGATTTTGCTGGATCTTGCCCCGTTAGTTAGAATTTTTCCCTTACCCTTCAGCTCGAAAATGTTTTGCTCTGCACGTTGTTGGAAGTGCAAGCTGATAATGGCATGGCGAGGGCAATAGGGCATCTGGGACCTTGGTGAACAATGGGACCAAAAGTCTATCTCCTCAACCATTGAGATTTAAGGTTCGAGCAAGAAACAGAGGAACGATGGAGAAGGAAATTGGGTGAATTAGAGTCAAATCAGGTACAGAAAGAGAAAGAAAGAAAGACTAGATTAAGAGAGAGAGAAAAAAAAGAGACAGAAAGGAAAAGTAAGAAAAAAATTACAAAATTTTAAATATCTCTACTACCTGTAGGAATGAGACTCCACAGTTTCAATTGTTCTCTTTCTTGACCAGAGAGGTTGAGTGGCATTGTAGGAACATAAATTTCATTAAAAAAGGTACTTGCGCTGTTAAGTTCCAGCCCTAACTTTCTGCTGCAAGTTTAATTGGCAAATGCAGCAATTTCATGAAACTCACGGGGAGCTTGAGGGTGAGCTGCAGTCTTTGAAAGGCTAATGGCAGATTTGTGGAGATTTGCAATTCACGGGGTATCTCTTCTTCGTCACTAGTTGTTGGATGATTTATTACATTAATAATGGCGTGCGCCATTAAACTCGCCATTATTTTGCCAGCAAAATCGGGGCCATTATTTTTCAAAGCAAATTGAAAAATTATATCTGAACTGTTTGCAAATATATTTGTTAAGTGTTAAATGTGAATTAGAATAAATAATACTTAAAAAACTGTATAAAGCTTACCCAAGCATTACATTTGATTTTTCATGTCCATGTGTGAATTTGAGATGCACTTTCCCCTCCCCTCCCAAACAAATCTTTACCTTCAGAAATAAATACAAGTTGCTCACCATCGCTGCAATCTCTCTGTCGGGATGATCCAATTAAACCATCCAAGTAATGAGGGAGTACTGCTACGTATTGAGATCCTATTCCAGTCCTGTCAGGAGCAGGTAACCTGCGTGAACATGGTAGTGCTGACTGGGAAGCCAGAAACATGCTATGGGAAAATAGAAGAGATTATTTTATGCTGCAATTATACTGCGCCTACCTGTTTAACACTGATACCTATTTTAGGAACATAGGAACAGGAGTAGGCCATTCAGCCCCTTGAGTTTGCTCCGCCATTCAATCACGTCATAGCTGACCTGTACCTCAACTCCATTTACCCGCCTTATCTCCATATCCCTAACAAAATCTATCAATCTCAGTCTTGATAGCTCCTATTGTCCCAACATCCATAGCCTTTTGGGGCAGAAAATTCTACTACCCATTATGTGTTGGGGCTTGAGAGCATATCTTAGTGGCTGCCATGGTCCACTCTTGACAGCCTGGGAACAGGCTCTGTAGCTGCCGTCTTGGCAGTGCTGGCATGAAGGTCAAAGATAGGACATAAAATCTAGGAAAAAAAACTACAAAGCAAAGCTTTTCATATTTACAAATTTAGAATTCTAAATTATAGCAAGGAAGTGGCTCCACTGGGATATGATACAATGTTACATGGGACCACAAACAGACTTATGACGAAGATCTCACTGACTCACAGGCTGAAATTACATTTTTTTGGTTTTAGAAAATGTAAAAATTCTCATGTGACTTGTGTGCTATGTAATATTACTTCAACATACAGTGTACTGTGATACTTGTACTTGTTTTATCCTTTGAAATCCCAGTAGACATTAAATTATATATCAATATCAGAATATCACAACATCCCCACTGAACAACGCCCCCAGTCTGAAATGCCACCAGTCTGTATGTCCGGTATAAATTTAGAATTCTAAATTATCGAATGGAAGTGGCTCCACTGATGTGATATGATGCTGCATGGGGCCACCACCAGACTTAGCAATGGTGAGGAGCACCCACTGACTCACAGGCTTAAATTATATTGTTTGTTTTTATTAAAAGAAGAGCAAAATCATTGCTGAAAACTCTTACATTTGTAAGCACTTTCAGGTTTTAAACAGATAGCAGATGGGTACAGCATGTTAACACGGTTTTACAGCCATGACCCTGTGGCCAAGTGTTATATTTGTGGCTGTCTGGCCGCTGGAGCAATAATGTGTCAGTAGTCTAAAGGGGTAATGAGTTCAAACCAGTCTTCTTTGAGATTTAACCCTTAAACTGCCAACAAGTTCAGAGAATCTCTCTCATCTCTGGACGGAACAATTTTTCATAGAGTTACATAGAATGTACAGCACAGAAACAGGCCATTCAGCCCAACAGGTCCATGCCAGTGTTTATGCTCCATGTGAGCCTCCTCCCACCCTTCTTCATCTAACCCTATCAACATATCCTTCTATTCCTGTCTCCCTCATGTGTTTATCTAGCTTCCCCTTAAATGCATCTATGCTAGTCGCCTCAATTACACTTGTGGTAGCAAGTTCCAGATTCAAATCACTCTTTGGATAAAGAAGTTTCTCCTTAATTCCCTATTGGATTTATTAGTGACTATCTTATATTTGTGGATCCTAGTTCTGGTCTCCCTTGCAAGTGGAAACATCTTCTCTACACCTACCCTATCAAACCCTTTCATAATTTTAAAGACCTTTATCAGGTCACCCCTCAGTCTTCTCTTTTCTATAGAAAAAGAGCCCCAGCCTCCTCAATCTTTCCTGATAGGTATAACCTCTCAATTTTGGTATCATCCTAGTAAATCTTTTTTGCACCTTCTCCAGTGCCTCTATATCCTTTTTATAATATGGAGACAAGAACTGTTCACAGCACTCCAAGTGTGCTCTAACCAAATTTCGATACAAGTTTAACATATCTTCCCTGCTTTTCAATTATATCCCTCTAGAAATGAACCTCAGTGCATTGTTTGCTTTTTTTATGACCTTATTGACCTGAGTCATTACTTTTAGTGATTTGTTTATCTGTACCCCCAGATCCCTCTGCTCCTCCACCCCATTTAGACTCTTATTTTCCAAGGAGTATGTGGCCTCCTTATACTTCCGACCAAAATATACCACCTCACGCTTATCTATATTGAAAATCATTTGCCAATTACAAGTCCATTCTGCAAGTTTATTAATGTATTTTGTTGCAGTCCTCCTCAGTATTAACTATACCTCCCAATTTGGTGACGTCCGGAAATGTTGAAATTGTACTTCAGATTCCCAAGTCCAAATTGTTTTAGTAGGGTATATTTCTCCTTGGCTCCAATGATCACCATTTCAAATGTTTCCCACTGCTGTTCTATTTCTTTGTCAGTAAATTTTTCCAGTTTATTTTCTCCAGTTCCATTCTCATCCCCTTAAAATCAGCTTTTTTCCAATTTATTATTTTGGTTTTTGTCTTACTTATGTTCTTCTCAATCTTTATCTTAAACCTTATTATGTTGTGATTGCTGTTGCCTTGATGTTCCCCGAAGCTTACTTCTCTCATCTGTTCTAATTCATTTCACATTTTTAGATCCAGCAGTGCTTCCTCTGTTGTTGAGCTTTTTACATACTGGGTAAGAAAGGATTCCTGCACATATTGTAAAAACTCCATTCCCTGTATCTCTTTCTTCCAGTTTATTTGGAGGTAATTAAAATCTCCCATGATTACAATTCTATGTCCTTCACTCATTTCGCATAACTGCATAGATATTTCTTCCTCCACCTCCTTTCCACTATTAGATGGTCTGTAGTATACCCCTATTAGCATGATCGATCCCTTCTCATCTTTTATTTAATTCCATATGGATTCTGTTTCTATCCTTCTGTTAGTTATGTCCCTATTTTCTGCTGCCGTATGTTATCTCTAATTAGTAGTTACTCCACCCGCCACCACTGCGCTTCTTCCTTCCCTATCCTTTCCGATTATGTTATAACCTGCAATATTTAGTTGCCAGTCCTGTTCTTTATGTAGCCATGTTACAGTTATTCCTACTACATCTGGTTGCTCGCTATGGATTATTGCCTCCAGTTCCTCCGATTTATTTTGGACGCTGTGTACATTACTGTACAGGCAGTTTGATTCTTCTACAATAGTTGTTCCTTTACTTTATTTTTAATACTTCTGTTTTATAACTGTATTTGTTCCTTGACCATTTGTGATATCTTTATTCCTTACACTGGTCGGATCTTTACACTCATCTCCTGTTTCTTTTAGCTTTAGGCTTTTGTTATTGCTATCAGATCCCTCCTCCAATCTTGCTAGTTTAAAGCCTTATCCGCCACCCTATTTAGCCTTTCCGCTAGTACTCTGGTCCAATTCCTGTTCAGGTGGAGCCCGTCCCAACGGTACAGCTCCTTCCTGTCCCACTACTGGTGCCAGTGTCCCATGAAAATTATTTTCAGTTCACATGCTGTGACGTCAGAAGAAATGTGTTACAGTAATAAACCTACTTGAATGTCAGGACCTGATTTATTAATGTAATATGAACCCTTAACAGCTAAACACATAAATCACAATGTTATATTAAAATAGTAAATACATTACTTGTAGTCATCATATTATCCTTCCCTGATCCATCTTCTGTTAGTTTTTTTTAACTTTAATGTAGTTCCACACCTTTACTAATAAATGTTTTTAAAAAACGTTTATAATGGTCCATTTCTTTAGTCTCATTGCTCCCAATGTCCATTATGGATCTGGGAACAAGAATTTTTTCAACGGCCTTTGCAATGGCTGAAATCAAATTTTAGAGGCTAGTGTTCTGGCCAATCAAGTGCCCAGAATCTGAAGTTGGACGTCATTACATTGCATATGTGACTAAACCTTTGATGCAGAAATTGCCTCTTATACTCATCAGATGAATTGCCTTATAGTGGTAGTGGTTGTTGGAGGCCAATCGTCTCAGCCCCAGGGCAGTGTCCTAGGCCCAACCATCTTCAGCTGCTTCATCAATGACCTTCCCTCCATCATAAGGTCAGAAATGGGGATGTTCGCTGATGATTGCACAGTGTTCAGTTCCATTCGCAACCCCTCAAATAATGAAGCAGTCCGAGCCCGCATGCAGGAAGACCTGGACAATAAGTGGCAAGTAACATTCGCGCCAGACAAGTGCCAGGCAATGACCATCTCCAACAATGTGTCACCCCAGTCCATCACCGGCATCTCCACATCATCTCCAACAAGAGAGAGTCTAACCACCTCCCCTTGACATTACCATCACCGAATTCCCCACCATCAACATCCTGGGGGTCACCATTGGCCAGAAACTTAACTGGACCAGCCATATAAATACAGTGGCTACAAGAGGAGGTCAGAGGATGGGTATTCTGCGGCGAGTGACTCACCTCCTGACTCCCCAAAGCCTTTCCATCATCTACAGGCACAACTCAGGAGTGTGATGGAATACTCTCCGCTTGCCTGGATGAGTGCAGTTCCAACAACACTCAAGAAGCTCGACACCATCTAGGACAAAGCAACCTGCTTGATTGGCACCCCATCCACCACCCTAAACATTTACTCCCTTCACCACCAGCGCACAGTGGCTGCAGTGTGTACCATCCACAGGATGCACTGCAGCAACTCACCAAGCCTTCTTCGACAGCACCTCCCAAACCCGCGACCTCTACCACCTAGAAGGACAAGAGCAGCAGGCACATGGGAACAACACCAACTGCATGTTCCCCTCCAAGTCACACATCATCCCGACTTGGAAATATATCGCCGTTCCTTCATTGTCGCTGGGTCAAAATCCTGGAACTCCCTTCCTAACAGCACTGTGGAGAACCTTCACCACACGGACTGCAGCAGTTCAAGAAGGCGGCTCACCACCACCTTCTCAAGGGCAATTAGGGATGGGCAATAAATGCCGGCCCCGCCAGTGATGCCCACATCTCATGAACGAATAAAAAAATACTCAGCCACCCTCATAGATATAGCATTAAATGCTAGAGTGTTAGGGGTGCGGGTAGTGGGGAGGGGGGGGCGAGAACTGATGTCCACCACTTATTATCCAATCATGGAGTGTCACTGATGGCAACCCTGGAAGCTCCATTACCCACACTGCTTTGCTTTAGCCTCCTGGATAGAGAGAGAAGTCGAGTCACAGGAGGCAGCTGTAAAGAATGATCCAAGTGAAGTGAAATGTGGAGGAAAAAAACAAACGTTTTTAAATCTTAGCTTTTCCAGAAGCTACAAAGGATATTTGTTTTCTGTGTGTAGTTTATTTTGAAGACACTTTGGCCTGCCTGGCTCAGGCTAAGTCAAACTCTAATGAAACATCTGATTCAAATAACATTTCAAACTTTTAGCGGTTTCTGGACGAATATTTTCAAAAATTTGATTTACCCATGGGTATTTTCTCTTTCTGTTTACACTAAGCCTTGTGTCTAATCCCATTTGAGCCAATGTGTTGCTGATTTTCTGAAACCTAATTGATTTGCAGCTTCTGTTTGTTGTAAGACAATCTGTTACCTCTTTCAAAAAATGTTAGTTTACACCCCCTGCAGGCTTTTGAATGACTTGCTGCTTTAAATCAAAGTTGGGAAAAATCACAAACAAATTGTGTGCAATTTGGAAGTAATAACATTTTGAAATAATGAAATATGATTGTATTTTACTCAGTAAGTGAATCATTTCATGAACTGACCCATATAAAGTACATGGATAACAAATAGGTTGAGTCAGAAATCACCATCAACAAAAACATTCACTGTCTCTATCAGCTTTTGCAACTATTATTGTGTCCACACGAACTCATTTTCTCCCAGGACTTCAAAATTGTGAAACTTTGTAGTTCCTTCAGAATTTCCTTCCCGTTACAATCTACATGCTGTCAACAACAACAACTTGCATTTATATAATGTCTTTAACATAGGAAAATGTCCCAAGGCACTTCACAGGAGCTTACTAAAATAAAAATTGACTCCAAACCGAAGAAGGAGATATTAGGACAGGTGACTAAAAGCTTGGTCAAAGAGGTAAGCTTTAAGGAGGATCTTAAAGGAGGTGAGGTAGAGAGGCAGAGAGATTTAGGGAGGGAACTCCAGAACTTAGGGCCGAGATGGTTGAAGGCATGGCCACCAATGGTGGGGTGAAGGGAGTGGGGTTGCATGAGGTCAGAGTTGGAGGAACACAGAGTTCTTGGAGGGTTGTATGGCTGGAGGAGGTTACAGTGATAGGGAGGGGTGAGGCTATGGAGGAATTTCAACATGAGGATGAGAATTTTGAAATTGAGGTGTTGGTGGACAGGGACCCAAAGTAGGACAGCCAGCATAGGGGTGATGGGTGAGCGAATCTTGGTGAGGGATAAAATACAGGCAGCAGAGTTTTGGATGAGCTCAAGTTTATGGGGGATGGAAATTGGGAGGTCGGCCATAAGAGCATTGGAATAGTCGAGTCTAGAGGTAACAAATGAGAGTTTGAGCAGCAGATAAGCTGAGGCAGGGGTGGAGACCGGTTAAAACTCAAACTTGGTGTCACTATGGTTGCAAGCTCTAGTTGGACATACCCTGGAAAGTTTCATCACATAACCTCCCTCTTCCAACCACCTTGCCTCCATGCTCCTGCTATTGGTTGCCCAACACATCCATCCTCACTGTGCACTACCTTCTCATACCAATTGGAAAGTGAACAGGCTCTTGTTTTGCCTACATGAGAAGAGTGACTACTCTTCAAAAAAAAAGTACTTCATTGGCTGCTAAGCAGTTTGCAACATCCTGAGGACGTGAAAGGCACTATCTAATGCAAGTTCTTTCTTTCTACACAGCCTCTAGGCTGGTTCTACTACACTCAAGCTGTTTGCTACTAATTTTAATTAGCACCTTTGGAATAAAATTGAGAAAGAAATTGTGTGAGAAAATTTTCATTTTAAAATACAATTTAAACAAAATACTATCACCACTACCATTTAAATAGATCTGTAGCACGTGACCTGGTGAATCAGACCAATATGAGTAAGTAGCCCCATGGCAGATCAATGACTCATCCAGAATTATAGGTGTAATAAAAACAGAAAATGCTGGAGAAGCTCAGCAAGTCAGGCAGCATCAGTGGATAAAGAAACAGAGTTAACGTTTCAGGTCGAAGACCTTTCATCAGAACAAGTTTATCGGTGTCTCTGGCGTGTGTTCTTTACTGCAGGTTCAGCATTGGTATCCAATGTGGGTGTAAATTGTGCAAGCTTTATTATCAATGCAATGAAAGGGTTAAAAGGTAGCACTAAGCATTTTCATTGACAGTTAAAGAACAACCCATTTTTTAAATTCATTCATTTTTCATTAAAATATTGCCAGATAAGAAATACAGAATTGCATGACTCGAGTGGGTGAATCATCCTTATTATAAACAGACTGAGGAATATTCAAACTTGAGTCTGTCAGAGTTGAATGTTGTCATTCACAGGTTTGGGACTGTAGTAAACTGATTGCAATTAACATTTAAATAACTGTTGATAACTGAGTAGTTATTAACCTATGGCCACCAAACACTACAAGTTTTGTCATTGTGGAAGCTGTTTATTTGTTAGCATTTATATTAAAACACTGAAAACTGATTCATTTTCCAATCTACCTAATTTATTAATTCCTGTAAGCTGTAAATTCATTGTCAACTATTTTTGTCCTACCAATGCTCTTATTTTTTTAGCCAACTTCACCATGTATGTCATGAATGAATGTCCCACATAACTGCTGTGAAAGGTATTTTTCATTTAGTCCAAGACATGACAACATTAAAAATAAGAAAATGATGCAGCACACTTTATGTTTGATGATTCTACATTTGAGAATATAATGATTTATTTACACACACAATCAAAGTGTCACTTATATGTACAGAATTTTTATTGTTCAACTACCTGGCTGCAAATTAACATTTGTTATTAATTGATTAATTATCAGGAATGAACACACCAGCTAAAGTTTGGGAACACCAGCTCAAACTATCTAACTGACTAGAACCAATCAACAGTATAAGAGGCATTCAGAGAAGAGATGAGAACCACAAAAAATACAAACACGCTCAAAACTGCAAGCAAGTAGAGGGTAATAAACATTCTGACTGACTACTTCCAGAGTATTTACATGAGCAACATGCCCTCCCCAGAGAATTAACCCAGGCAAAATTAGTGGCTTTGATATAAATATAATGGAAGTCCCAGACAGGCTAAAAAGGCTCAAAAACAATAAATCCCCAGGGACAGACAGTATTTATCTCAGCTTGCTAAGATCATAGAGGAGATTTGTGAGGCATTGACAATCATTATGAAGGAGTCACTGGACACTGGGAGGTAGGTGTAGATTGGAAACAGGCCAGTGTGGTGCCCGTGTTCAAAAAGGGCAACAAATCATACACAGGCAACTACACATCCATTAGTCTTACTTCAATCCCATTTAAAATAACGGAATTGATTATCAACAACAAGAAGTTGCATTTATATAGTACCTTTAACATATAAAAAACATACCAAAGCACTTCACAGAGGTGAAAGAAAAAAATGGACACTGAGCCAAAGGAGAGATTAAGAAGGGTGACCAAAAGCTTGGCCAAAAAGGAATATTTTAAGAAAGGTCTTAAAAGGGGAGAGGAGGTGCAGAGACAAAGGGCTTTAGGGAGAGAATTCCAGAGCATGGGGTATAGGCGGCCGAAGGCATGGCCATCATAGAATTACAGCACAGAAACAGGCCATTTGGCCCATCTGGTCCATGCTGATGTTTATGCTCCCCACGAGCCTCCTTCCACTCTACTTCATCTAACATTAACAACATATCAATGGTAGGGCAAGAGACGCATATGAAGCTGGAGTCAGAAGAACAGAGAGTTTTGGAAGGGGGGGGGTTGTGACGCTGGAGGAGATTATCGAGATAGGAAGGAGTGAGGCCGTAGGAGGGATTTAAACACATGGATGAAAATTTTTAATGTGAGGCATGGGGGTGCCGAAAGTCAATGAGTAAGTCAATGAGGGAAGGCCAGCTAGACTTGATGCGGGAGGAGGTGAAAACCCTGGAATCATTTAAGAACCAATTGGATGCTACAATGGGAGGATTTTAGGGTCATTCTGGGTGGATGAACCAAGATGGGCTGAATGGCCTTCCTCATCCATAATTATCTTGTGAATTTTATGGTCTCCCAATTCTGATAAGGTAGGCATACTGCAGAGCTGCTATTATTGTGATATTAGGTTAAGTAGGAATATAAATGAGAAATGATTAAGAGTAAATCTGCAAAAGGAGACCAAATTTGAAAAAACAAGCCAGTTTATATTCATGACTTTGGATATAGCATAATCTTAGAGATATTTAACCTGCACGTTCTTTATTGAGCTCTTGGTGCTTCTCCAAGAGTAGGAAGTCCAAGATTTTCAAGATGGAAGAATTAATGAGCTAGAAAATGTACTGGGATCCAAGGGGATAGTTTTAATTCTTTTAACAACTAGTTCTTAGAAAGGTAGACATGGCTCCGAAAGGGGAAAATATTCCCATTGCTGCCACCGTACTGCCTGTAAAAGTTAGGGCATGTGTGGAGTATATTAAGTTCAATGCAAGATTTTAATTGGCTTTCTTTCACATTGTTACTGGCAGAGGTTGAGAAATGTCAACTCCCAGCCTTCACCTTCCAGCTGTTTCTTTCTCATTATGGTTGATGTTATATAAAATAACAAAAAAAAAGGTTGTATTCAGAAGATATAAGTTTGTGAATGTCTTCTGCTTTGTGGCAAAAAAATTTATGGATAATTAGTTCTCCTAATTTGTATTAAATATTCTATGAAGATAACTGATGTTATATATTTGGAAATATTTCTATAAATTGTAGTTCAGCATACTGAGTGATTTACAAACTGTGAAATTGGTAGCTTCCTCCTCTAAGAAGAGATCAGCAAGATCATGATTCCACTTGTTCTGTCACTTAAAGGCAAAGTTCAGTCAATAGAACTGGTTAGATTCAAATAATGCTGTTCTCGGGTGTGTTCCTCTATCATTCTAAATACTTATGGTATAAGAAAGCAGGGTGTCCTTATGATTTGCTGGGAAAACATTCCTATATCAGTGACAGCGATGGGGAGGACTATTTGTGTTTGTATAACTTTAGCTTCAGCTTTAAAGGTCCAAGTTTGAGTCTTAAGAACATAAGAAAGCCGGGAATGAAAAACGTTCCTTCAGCCCATAAAGTATGCTCCTTTTACAGACCATGTAGAACTTACTTTATCATGGAGTCTACCCAACCTTTTTAATTTCCGAAGGAAAAGATCTACATACATGCTCCCTGATCCTTAAATTAAGCAAAACTATAGCGTATATACAATCTACATTATTCAAACCTGTCCTACTGTCCTCCTCAGACAACACTCTTTGCCCAAGCAGTGCAGGAGCCATCATAGAGCAATTGATCATCTAACTCGATATCTATTCCTGTAACCTCCAGTCCTGTTCACAGCCAAACCTTTATGCACCTGTGACGGACCATGGTATCACAACACTGCCAGGAGCATAAACATCAGCATTGCACTGCCAAGAAATACTTATACAACTCTTCCACTGGCTCGAAGTGAATATGGCTGTAGCCCCTCTGTAGATCATTAGAAAATAAAGACCAACCTGTAATAAACCATTAAGGAGCACATGTACAATAGGCTCTCCACTGCCCTGTGGTTAAATGATGCAATCCCTCCCTCACTATATCATTAGGATATTTTTATAAACACAAAATAAAAATACATTTGTACCTCCAACCAATGTAATGGCAGACACTGTCTGGGACCCACACATTGATAGGATACAGAATCAGATGGTAGGCTCTCTTTTGCAGGTGGCATTTATTTTGCCTTTTGAAATAAACTGGACCCAAAATTCTTGAAATTGTACCAGTTTTAAATCTTCCTGAATAGATGTCAAACAAGGCGAGCCACTTTGGGCGCTGACCTCAGTTTGGCACTCATCTCCATGGTGATAATGAAACATTGCTACTTCCTTCGCTTGTCATGTAATATCAATCCAAATAGAAAATTGTGGCCACAACAGAAGTTACAATATGAATAGAAAAACTATGATTTTTTTTATTATTTGTTCATGGGATGTGGGCGTCGCTGGCAAGGCCAGCATTTATTGCCCATCCCAAATTGCCCTTGAGAAGGTGGTGGTGAGCCGCCTTCTTGATCCACTGCAGTCCGAATGTTGAAGGTTCTCCCACAGTGCTGTTAGGTAGAGATTTCCAGGATTTTGACCCAGCGACGATGAAGGAACGGTGATATATTTCCAAGTCAGGATGGTGTGTGACTTGCAGGGGAATGTGCAGGTGGTGTTGTTCCTATGTGCCTGCTGCCCTTGTCCTTCTAGGTGGTAGAGGTTGCAGGTTTGGGAGATGCTGTCGAAGAAGCCTTGGCGAGTTGCTGCAGTGCATTCAGTGGATGGTACACACTGCAGCCACGGTGCGCCAGTGGTGAAGGGAGTGAATGTTTAGGGTGGTGGATGGGGTGCCAATCAAGCAGGCTGCTTTGTCCTGGATGGTGTCGAGCTTCTTGAGTTTAACTGATAATACCTACCCAAGCAGGTAAAAAGTGGACAATGGAGGTAAATAGCAGCCAAATACAAAACTGGGTGCTAGAAGTGGAATAGAGAAGCTAGCCACATTAAACCATTGTCACTAACTTGCACATACTGTATAAACAATAAATGGAGAATATTACTCTTAGTCTCAGGGATTTGTTCCATACTTGGTTCACCAAACTGGTCTTGCTTCACTCCTACAGTTTACAACTCTTTTAAATGTGCTGCAATCTTGTAATGCATTTCTAGATAACTGTTACTCCCTGTATATTTGCACACATGCAACAAGTGGTCGTTCATGATGCAGCATAATTAAGTGGATACCTTTCAAGTAGAACACTCAAGTAATATTGACTGTAAATAGAATATGGTCACTTGTACCGGCTGCAATAAAAAACTGGAATGACTCCGTCATCAACGTCCATGACCTTTACTGTCCTCTTTCAAACAAATATGGTTCTATTTAGTTAAGCGAGTTTATTACAAAGTAAGTTTAAGTAGAAAATAACGAAGCACAATAGTATTTTTCTATTAGTGGCAGCCTGCTATTTTCTGTAATTTTTTTTTAAGGTAGATGGTAATTATGTTGCCAAATTGTTAACAGGATTTTGCATCCTTATGAGCTTTCTTCTAACTCAATAAATAGCTTTACACCTTTTTAAGCTTCTTTGCAAGATTGTGATCACATCACCATTTTTTACGCTGCTAAAAGAAAAACCAGCATTTGTGTTCCTCACGAAGGAGAAAAAGGGCAGATTTAGCGTAAATGTTTCTTCTGAGGAGGAGCCCGACCTAAGGCCTTTGAGAACTTGAAGCCTGCTTTACTACATTCCAAAGGAGTTAGCGCTGCTTTTTTGTGAGCAGACCTCAGGCTAGGCCTCCTCCTAAATCCCAGAGGCATTTAAGCATATTATGCGATTGAAAACCCAGGTAAGACAGTAACTTTGATGAATTCTGACAGCTGTCTCCAGAAAGGTGGTGGCTTATGAAGAGAGGAATCAGCTCAGTGTCCTGGAGGACTCAGTGGATTTTCTCGCTAAAGTAGGTGTACAGATTATCTACACAGGTGCTGTAATTACAAAGGCCTGGAATATATGCTCTTTCAAGACCTTCTGTGAACTAATACCTTTCATCTTGTTGATAATATATAGTCGTGGTCCAATGTACACAACATGCCCTACAACACTGCTGTGCAGTGTATTATAAAAATGTGCTGTATTGTTGGACAATATTTGTCATGATTTATGATAATCTGACCTTTGTGTAATCAAATGCTTCAAAAACTGAATAGACTTTACTGATACCATGGGTAAGAATTTCAACTTACCACCATCTAATTAGAGACATCAGGTCTGCATCTAAACACATAGTTTTAGATATTTGTACCAACTCAACCTGTTGCCAATTGTGGAGATTGAGTTCTGCCTTATCATGGGAGAAAATATAGTCAAGTTCAGTGACAGGTCATGTGAAGTGCATGCCCAGAAATGTTGCACAAGGTACTTACAGAAATGTAGAAAAAAATCTGAGAAAAAAAGAGGATGGAAGGATGCAGATGATCAAAGGTCATAAAAAGGCATTTGTATACATGCAAATGCAGGTTTATATAGACACATAACACATGCATACACATACACACGCACAGACACACTCAAACACAAACACACACACAGACACACACGTGCTCCTTGTAGCTGCCAATGCCCTGAATAGATTGCTTCCATTTTCATTCACGTTTTACAATTGCATTCAGTTTTGATGAAATGGAGTTTTATTTTCTAATCGTTATGCATTTTGGTTCCTCCCTGAACCCTTTGTGTTTCTGCTTCTCTTTTGATTCTCTCTAATCTGATCTAATTGTAATGTTGTCAATGCTGATCGAGTCCATCTCTGCTTTGTCCATTTTAGGCCCTTTTGCTCTATATGTTTAAAGTGCATTTATGAAAGCAAATTGTATCTATGCCTCTGCAAAAATTCATATAAGCTTTGCTTGTATTTTTCGTACCTTTCACGTAATTTCAATCAACTGCAACTAGTTTGTATCACAAGGAGCCCACGGCCACTAAAATTAGTTTCTGACATTGACATGAGTTGTGAGAAAGGGTTCACCAACAAAACATTAACCTGTCTTTTCTCTTTACAGCTGACTGATCTGTTGTGTATTTCTAGCACTTTCTGAGTTTTATTTCAGATTTGCAGCATTTGCAGTTTTTACTTCATTTTATTGATATTACATAGAATTTACAGCACAGAAACATGCCATTCGGCCCAACGGGTCTATGTCAGTGTTTATGCTCCACATGAACCTCCTCCCACCATACTTCATCTCACCGTATCAATATATCCTTCTATTCCTTTCTCCCTCACGTACTTATCTAGCTTCCCCTTAAACGCATCTTTGCTATTTGCATCAACCACTCCATGTGGTAGTGAGTTCCACATTTTCACCACTCTCTGAGTAAACCAAGTCCCGTTCACCCATCATTCCTGTGCTCACTGGCCTACATTGGCTCCCGGTCCAGCAACACCTCAATTTTAAAATTCTCATCCATCTGTTCAAATTCCTCCATTGCCTTATCCCTCCTTGTCTCTGTAACCTTCTCCAGCCCCACAAACCTCTGCGATCTCTGCGTTCCGACAATTCTGGTCTCTTGCGCCAGCCCGATTTTCATCGCTCCACCATTGGTGGCCGTGCTTTAAGCTGCCGAGGCCCTAAGCTCTGCAATTCCATCCCTAAGCCTCTCCGCCTGTATACTTCACTCTCCTCCTTTAAGTCACTCCTTAAAACCTACTTTGGGCCGTTTTTATAATGTTAAAGGCATTATATATATGCAAATTGTTGTTGTAAAGAGGTTTCTCCTGAATTCGTTGTTGCGTTTATTAGTGACTATCTTATATTTATGGCCTCTTGTTTTGGACTCCCCCACAAGTGGCAACATCTTCTCTACATCTACCCTATCAAACCCCTTCATAATTTTCAAGTCCTTTATCAGGTCATCTCTCTTGCTTTTCTTTTCCAGAGAAATGTTCAGTCTTTCCTGACAGGTGTAGCCTCTCAGTTCTGGTATCATACTTGTAAATCATTTTTGCATTTTAACCAATGCTGCTATAACCTTTTTGTAATTTGGAGACCAGAGCTGTTCACAGTACTCTAAGTGTGGTCTTACCAGAGTTCTATTTAAGGTCTATATAAGTTTAGTTCTCTTGGGTGCTTAAGGAAGTTGAGGATCTCAGCAATCTGTGAGGTTGGAAGGGATGTAAGGTGGGGAATATACAGTCTGAGGTGTATTAAAAAAAATCTTTATAAATCAACTATCAACTAATATTTTCACAAATGCAGCTGAGTCTTATATAAATCTACTTTACAAACTTCCCATAATGACAAGCATTGTTCCTGATGCCAGTTATTATTTTTATTATTATTCTATTATTACCAGTAGGGGTGATCACAGCTTAATAAGATTAGCTCTTGAACTGCAATGTCAGCTTTTAATCATGAGACTTCATATTATTCTAGGTGATATATTTTTCCATTTTGTGGCTGATTACTGGATGAACACTCGGACAAATGAGCTCAAAGGTAACCTAATTCGACATGATGTTATGTGCCCAATCACATCATAATAGTTTCACTCCAGGACTGGAGTACATAATCTTGGCTGACACTTTGCTGCAGTGCTGAGGGAGTGTTGCATTGTTAGACGTATGTTTTTCCGATGAGGCCCTGTCTGCCTGTTCAAATGGATGTAAAAGCTCCCACGGCACTATTTGAAGAACAGCAGAGGATTTCTCGGTGTCCTGTCCAACAATTATTTCTCAACCAACACCATCACAACAGATTAACTAGTTGTATTTCTCATTGCTGTTTGTTGGACTTTACTGTGCACAAATTAGCTGCCCTGTTTGCCTACATAACAACAATGACTACATTTAAAAAAGTAATTAGATAGCAGTAAAACACTTTAGGACATCCTAAGGACGTTAAAAGCGCTATATAAATTCTTTCTTTCTTCCTTTATTAACCAGAAAATAAATGAACTATAAATACACTTCTATTACAAAGAAAGTACTACATGCTCAATTATATGATTTCCATTTCACATAGGATAACACCACAGGATATTTCAGTTGTAACATTTTTTTTAAATAAATGCCAAGCAGAGTTGAATTATCCCCTCCTAGCAGTAACTGTCACTCATAATGACATTGCTCCCCCACCACCTAGCTTTCAGGAGATATGACACTAATTTTTTTTTAAACTCCCATGATTGCCTAAGGTGATAATGATGGAGTTTCCATGCTTTCAGTCACTGAAACCTTTGATGTAGTCAGTTACACACAAAAAAACTATGTAGATACAAATATAGGTCTGGCCTCATTTAATGACTTAGAGGCAAGCTGGTGATATCATGCAAACTCTTGAAACATGAGCTTAAATTGAGCAGCAAAGAATTTAGAAAGATCCATGAATAAAATAATATTTGTCAGCTCTCAAAGCATTGATATGCTAGCTCATAAGAGTAAACTCAGCATCAACTGTGGCTGATCCGATATTATACAATATAGTGCATGTAGACAGCAGGTGTCACATAAATGTCCCACAAAATAAGCTCCTGATATGTGTGTGGGATTATAATGGGAGTTTTCTCAACCTGTCTCAGGAACATCTGGACAATTGTTTGAAAATATAATACAATGTATTGTCAATTATACACATTACTGTGTCATTAATCTCATTATTGTTACAGGAAAAAGTCATTTTTTAAATTCATTCTTCGGATATGAATGTCGCTGGCAAGGTTGGCATTTATTGCCCATCCCTAGTTGTCCATTCCTAGAAGGTGGTGAACCTTCTGCTTGAACCTCTGCAATTCCTGTGGTGAAGGTACTCATACAATGCTGTTAGGGAGGGAGTTCTGGGCTTTGACCCAGTAACCATGAAGGAACAACGATACATGTCCACGCCAGGATGGCATGTGGTTTGGAGGCGAACTTGGAGGTGATGGTGTTTCCATGCACCTGCTGCTCTTGTCCTTCTAAGTGAAGGAGGCTGCAGCCTTAGTGAGTTGCAGCAGTGCATATAGATCGTACACACTGCAGCCACGATACACTGGTGGTGAAGGGGGTGAATGTTTAGGCTAGTGGGTGAGGTGCCGATCAAGAGGACTGCTTTGTCTTGGATGGTGGCGAACTTCTTGAGTGTTGATGCAGCTGCACCTATACAGGCAAGTGGAGAGTATTTCACCACACTCCTGACTTGTGGCTTGTAGGTGGTGGAGAAGCTTTGGGGAGTTAGGAGGTGAGCCGCTCATCTCAGAATACCCAGCCTCTGACCTGCTGTAGTGGCCACAGCACTTATGTAGCTGTTCCATTTGAGTTTCTGGTCAATGGTGATTCACTGGATGTTGATGGAGGGAGTCTTGACGATGGTAATGCCAATGAATGTTAAGGGGAGGTGTTTCCGCTCTCTCTTGTTGGAGATGGCCATTACCTGGCACTTGTCTGGTGCAAATGTTACTTGCCACTTATCAGCCCAAGCCTTGATATTGTCCGGGTCTCGCTGCATGTGGGCATGGACTGCTTCATTATCTGAGGAATTGCGAATGGAACTGAACACTGTGCAATCACCACTGAACAGCCCCACTTCTGACCATATGTTGGAGGGAAGGTCATTAATGAAGCAGCTGAAGATAGCTAGGCCTAGGATGCTGACCTGAGGAACTCCTGCAGCAATGTCCTGGGACTGAGATGATTGGCCTCCAACAACCACAACCATCTTCCTTTGTGTCAGGTATGATTCCAGCCACTGGAGAATTTTCCCCCTCATCTCGATTCACTTTAGTTTAACTAGGGCTCCTTGGTGCCACACTCAGTCATAAGGTTACAGACTGTGGTGGTACACAATTCTTCTGCTTTTGATGGCCCACGATAGTACACACAACGACATGATGGACAATGTCCTCAGTGTGAAGATAGGACTTAGCAAGGACTGTCCGGTGGTTACTCCTACCAATGCTGTCATGGGCAGACACATCTGTGACAGGCAGATTGGTGAGAATGAAGTCAAGTAGGTTAGTCCCTCGTGTTGGTTCTCTCACCACCTGCTGCAAGCCCAGTTTGGCAGCTATGTTCTTCAGGACTCGGCCTGCTCAGTCAGTAGTGATACTACCAAGTCACTTTTGGTGATGGGCATTGAAGTGCCCCACACAGCATACATTCTGTGCCCTTGCTACCCTCAGTGCTTCTTCTAGGTGGTGTTCAACATGAGAAGTATTGATGCATCAGCTGAGGGAGGGTGGTAAATGATAATCAGCAGGAGGTTTCATTGCTCATGTTCAACTTGAAGCCATGAGACTTCTTGGGCTCCAGGAGCAATGTTCAAGACTCCCGGGGACACTCCCACCTGACTGCATACCATTGTGCCCCCACCTCTAGTGGGTCTGTCCTGTCGATGGGACACAACATACCCAGGGATGTTGGAGGAGTCTGAGGTGTTGGCTGATATGTATGATTCTGTGAGTAAGACTATGTCAGGCTGCTGCTTCATTAGTCTGTGGGACAGCTCTCCCAACTCTGACACCGGTCCCCAGTTGTTAGTGAGGAGGACTTTGCAGGGTTGACTGGGCTGGGTGTACCTTTGTCATGTCCTGATTTGATGCCTAGGTCGCAGCCGAGTGGTCTTTCTGCTTTTATTCTTATTCTTTGTAGCAGTTTGATGCAACTGAGTGGCTTGCTAGGCCACTTCAGAAAGCAGTAGGAGTTATCTGCCTTGGTGTGGGACTGGAATCACATATAGGTTGGACCAGGTAAGGACTGCAGGTTTCCTTCCTTAAAGGCCATTAGTGAACCAGTTAGGTTTTTCGACAATCCAACAGCTTCAAGTAAAAATATTTAGCCTATTGATCACTGTGGTTCATAATTATTAAAGCAGGTAAAAACAGACAGTAAGATGTGATGGGTTTTCCACTTTACAATTTGGAAGTTACACATTTGATGATGCCTGAAAAGTACCGTCCAATTTGGATTTGTCACTTCATTTAATGAAATAGCTGAAATATTTGTTGCACTGGTTTAAAGCACATTTTTTCTCCAGCTAATAAACTCATTGAGGCACAAGTCTCAGATATGTGCATTGTGAAGGACTTCAGGGCAAATGATACAATGACAGTGAAGGGATGTTTATCAATGGTAGTTGTTTGTTCCAGATTTGCAGGTCAGAAAAATCTATATGAAAATGTGACTGATGCACTGGATGTGACAGTAATTAGTACTTCTGTTGTTCATTTGAATAGTACACACTGTATTATCACAATGATAGGGATCGGGTAAAAATACCCGACTCCTGCACCAATCAGCCCTTCAACAACACCGGGCCCAGCCAGGAGTGCCCCAGGGTTGGCTGCACCCCATTAAATCAGTCAAATTACAAACAAAAACATCACAAAAATGATACCTGCTTTTCTTTCTGTGGCTTTCAGTCGTTTGACTGCCACTCATCATTATTGCAAGGAAATCTCTAGTGGATCGCAGAAAGTGGCCTTTTGAAAGGCTGAACTGGACCCTTACCTGATTGTGATAAGATACAATGGCCCAGTTCACATCATTATTAGTTTCTAGTTGGGGTTGGATCTCACTCATGTTATAGAGCATAGCGAAAAGATGGATTATATCTATCAGTTGAGGAAATTAACGGTAAAAAATTTTGCTTGAAAATAAAATGCGAGAAACAAGCTTACCTATGCTGCAGGGATAGCAACAATTATCTTATAGAATCATTGACATTTACGGCACAGAAGGAAGCTATTCAGCCCATTGTGTCTGTGCCTGCCAAAAAAGAGCCATCCAGCCTAATCCCACTTTCCAGCTCTTGGTCTGTAGCCCTGTAGGTTGTGGTACTTCAAGTGCTCATCCAAGTACTTTTTAAATGTGATGAGGGTTTCTGCCTCTACCACCCTTTCAGGCAGTGAGTTCCAAACTCCCACCACCCTCCGGGTGAAAAAAAATTCTCCTCAGCTCCCCTCTAATCCTTCTATCAATTACTCTAAATCTATGCCCACTGGTCACTGATCCCTCTGCTAAGGGAAATAAGTCCTTCCTATCCACTCTATCTAGGACCCTCATAATTTTATATACCTCAATTAAATCTTCCCTCAAGTTCCAAAGAAAACAACCCCAGCCCATCAAACCTTTCCTCATAGTTAAAATTCTCCAGTCCTGGCAATATCCTCATAAATCTCCTCTGTACCCTCTCTTCTGCAATCACATCTTTCCTGTAATGTGGTGACCAGAACTGTATGCAGTACTCTAGCTGTGACCTAAATAGTGGTTTATACAGTTCAAGCATAACCTCCCAGCTCTTATATTTTATGCCCCGGCATCCTGTATGCCTTCTTAACCACCTTATCTACCTGTTCTGCTACCTTCAGGGATTGTGGATATGCACTCCAAGGTCCCTCTGTTCCTCTACACTTCTCAGTATCCTACCATTTATTATGTATTCCCTTGCCTTGTTTGCCCTCCCCCTTTTTTGCCGTCCCCAAACACTTCTCCGGATTGAATTCCATTTGCCACTTTTCTGCCCACCTGACCAGTCCATTGATATCTTCCTGCAGTTTACAGCTTTCTTCCTCACTATCAACTACATCACCAACTTTTGTATCATCTGCAAACTTCTTAATCATGCCCCCTACATTTAAGTCTAAATCATTGATATATACTACAAAAAGCAATGGACCTAGTACTGAACCCTGCGGAACCGCACTGGAAACAGCCTTCCAGTCACAAAAACACCTGTCGACCATTACCCTTTGCTTCCTCCCACTGAGCCAATTCGGGATCCAACTTTCCAATAAGTTGCCCATCACTGAGGTTAGGTTGACTGGCCTGTAATTACTCCGTCCATCCCTTTCTCCCTTTTTAAACAACAGTACAACGTTAGCAGTCCTCCAGTCCTCTGGCACCACACCTGTAGCCAGAGAGGATTGGAAAATAATGGTCAGAGCCTTCATTATTTCCTCCCTTGCTTCTCTTAACAGCCTGGGGTACATTTCGTCCAGGCCTGCCGATTTATCTACTTTCAAAGATGCTAAACCCCTTAATACTTCCTCTCTCACTATGTTTGTCCCATCCAATATTTCACACTCCTCCTCCTTAACTATAATATCTGCATCGTCCCCCTCTTTTTTGAAGACAAACGCAAAGTATTCATTAAGAAGCATACCCAAGTCTTCCGCCTCCACACACAGGTTACCTCTTTGGGCTCTAATAGGCCTTACACTTTCCTTAGTTATCCTCTTGATCTTTATGTATTCATAAAACATTTTTGGGTTTTCCTTGATTTCACTTGCCAATATTTTTTCATGCCCTCTCTTTGCTTTCCTAATTTCCTTTTTAATTTCGCCCCTGCACTTTCTATGCTCCTCTAGGCATTCGGCAATATTGAGCTCTCGGTATCTGACATAAGTTTTCATTTTTTGCCTTATCCTATCATGTATGCTCCTTGACATCCAGGGGCACTAGATTTGGGAGTCCCACCCTTTTTCTTTGTGGGAACATATTTGCTCTGAACCTTCACTATCTCCCCCTTGAATGCCTCCCACTGCTCTGACACTGATTTATCTTCAAGTAGCTGTTTCCAGTCCACTTTTGCTAAATCACATCTCAGCTTAGTAAAATTGGCCTTTCCCCAGTTGAGAACTTTTACTCCTCGTCTATCTTTGTCCTTTTCCATAACTATGCTAAATCTAACTGAATTATGATCACTACCATCAAAATACTCACCCATTGATACTCCTTCCACCTGCCCAGCTTCATTCCCTAAAACTAAGTCCAGAACTGCCCCCTCTTTTGTTGCGTTTGCTACGTACTGGCTAAAAAAAGTTCTCCTGAATGCATTTTAAGAATTCTGCACCCTCTATACCTTTTACACTGATTTTATCCCAGTTAATATTAGGGTAGTTGAAATCCCCTAGTATTACTGCCCTATTGTTTTTGCACTTCTTAGAAATTTGCCTACATATTTGCTGTTTTATCTCCCTCTGACTGTTTGGGGGTGTATAGTACACTCCCAGCAGTATGATTGCCCCTTTTTTGTTCTTCAGTTCAATCCATATGGCCTCATTTAATGATCCTTCTAACATATTGTCCCTCCTCACAGCTTTTTTTTATTTAATCAATATTGCGACCCTCCCCCTCCTTTTTTATCCCCCTCTCTATCTCGTCTGAAAACCCTGTAACCAGGAATGTTGAGCTGCCATTCCTGCCCTTCTTTAAGCCATGTTTCAGTAATAGTTAAGATATCATACTTCCACATGTCTATCTGTGCCCTCAGCTCATCTGCCTTATTCACTAGTCTCCTTGCATTATCTGTTACACTACTGACCTATGTTCACATTTTTGGAACAAACAACTACGGTGAAAATGAGGGGGAAGTGGGACTAATTGGATAGCTCTTTCAAAAAGCTGGTACAGGCACAATGGGCCGAACGGCCTCCTTCTGTTCTGTATGATTCTATGATTTTATACCATGTTTCTAACCCAACTTCACAGTCACCATTTGTCAAATTTATTGCCTGACTGTCATTTCAAGAACCTACCAAACTGTAGCAAATTTAAATAAACTGGAGTGTCAAACAGATACATGTTGGAAAACCATTATAATTAAACAGAAGCAATAAATCATGCACTAATATTTTACTGGAGGCCCCAGGATAAGTGAATAAATATGTGTGGAAAACATGTCATCAGTGATCAGACTCAGAGTACGTTGTACAGTAATTTATTAACACTCAGCACCAGCTCTGCCTCCATTACTTGACAACAGTCATGTGCAGAAAACAAGCAATTTACAACATGAGGTCGATAAGCCTTCTCCCCCTATGGATTTACAGCTTTAGCAGAAAACTGAATCCAAATGTTTCTGTGGCCTCCAAACTACACAACTGAAATAATAAAATATCTCACATTACACCAGGTTTTGGTTTACTAGCTGTGAAAATCCCAATTTAAGCTGAGTTACCGACACAGAGGCAAAATCAATCTTTTCTGTATCTGTCCATCTGGCTCTCAACAGTCTTACAGTTGGTGTACGGCCCAGCTTTCCTGTGGTAGACGGATAACAGGTGCACTGTCTCCCTGTCAGATGCAACAGTAGGGCATCCCAATAATGTAGATACCAGATAACTTGAGGTTACATTCAACAGGGAGGATTACAAAGTCATATTATCTCCTTAATGCAACCAACCATGATCAAGCAGCTAACGCCCTGTTGTACTGCACCTTATAAATTGAATTGAATTGAATTTTAGTCCATTAGTGAATGTATTTGCATGTGGGGGTAAGGATTCCTGTGGTCGCTATGGGTAGCAACATTGTAAATATTAGTGAAGATTTCCTCTGTTCAGTATTGCTAGCAAAGATGTAAGCACTTTCTAAAAGAAACATAATTGCAACTTCACTAAAATAGAGAATAAAGGAAATCTTCACAAAAGGGGTCGCCATACATAGCAACAATAACTTGCATTTATATAGGGCTTTTAACGTAGTACACCGAGCCACATAATGAGATATTAGGATAGGTGACCAAAAGCTTGGTCAAAGAGGCAGGTTTTAAGGAGCGTCTTAAAGGAGGAGAGAGAGGTAGAGAGGTGGAGGGATTTAGGGAGAGAATTCCAAAGCTTAGGGCCTAGGCAGCTAATGGCACGGCCGCCAATGATGGAGCGATTAAAATCGGGGATGAGCAAGAGGCCAGCATTGGAGGAGCGCAGAGATCTCGGAGGATTGTAGGGCTGGTGGAGGTTGAAGAGATAGGGAGGAGCAAGGCCATGGAGGGATTTGAAAACACGGATGAGAATTTTAAAATTCAGGGGTTGCTGGATTGGAAGCCAATGTAGGTCAGCAAGCACAGAGGTGCTGGGTGAATGGGACTTGGTGTGAGTTAGGATTCGGGCAGCAGAGTTTTGGATGAGCTCAAGTTTACTCAAGGATGAGTGCAAGGTGGGAGGCCTCAATACAATGCGCCAAAAATAGTAGTGAGAGGTGTTCTTTTATGGTACTGTATAAATACGAATGGGTTAATTATAATTTCTGTAACAATTTTTCATCAGCGTGCTGGAATTTTCTAAGGGCCCTCAGGGAGTAGGTGACCTCACACAGAACATAAGAAACACACAACTTGCTTCCACCCTGGAATGAAGGAGCAGCAATAACATTCTTATATATTGAAAGGTTCATCGGTCATTTGGAACATCACACTGAATTAATTCTTTTTCCAATGAAGCCTGCATGGCACTTGGACTTCACTTGATGGTGAAGTAATTCAACCGCATGGCAAACACGACAGGTGCGTCATCCATACACAAACCGAATGCCATTGGCGCTGCCTCAGGCACTGCGTTAGTACTGCCCGCCCGCCCTCCTCCTCCTCAGCATCGCATGACAAACTTAAAACCGCACACCAGTGAGCAGTCTTGGCACATGTCAACAATGAATAGAATTCAGCCCACACAGTGTAACATTACAGATGTATGTATGCGGGGAGTAGGGAAGAGGAGAATAAGCATGACCCAACTTGTATAACAAGGGGAAATAAAATCGGAGCAAATGCATTTTGACACAGTGTGCATAAAATAGAATTGAACCCTATGTTTACATTCACGGGGGGGGGGGCAATTTTAACCTAACCTGGCCATCAGGAAACTGAAGTGATCGGGGGCAACACTGGTTTTACATGCCGCCCGATTTTATTTTCAATTGAAGTCAATGGGGAATAATATTAGGCTGGGTGTAAAACCAGCGTTCCACCTGATCTGGTCTGTTTCCCATCCGGCGAGTTAGGTTAAAATTACCCCCCATGGTCTCTGTTGCACCGCCTAGTTGATTTGGTTTACGCCAGTATGTAGGGATAGGCACTCAGGCTTGTTCACTTTTATTAAAGGAAATTAGCAACAAGGAAATAGTTGAAAAACAGACAAAGGAAACCGGAAAGTGAAATAAAATGCTAACTTAAAGTATTGTGGTGCTCCCCCAAGGTTCTGTCCAGTGTGCAAATCATCCATACAGACCAGGAAGTTATACAATTCAATACCCAGTCTGTGCTGAGTTAGCTGATCTCAACTGGTTCAGTGGTGTGGAAGCCAGCTATGGCGTCAGTGAACTAGGGAGGGAAAAAAAAATCAGTCAGGATCCCTGTTCCTGATCTGATGAATCCTGGAGGAAAGTGCTTGTGCGTGGGCATCAGATGAGGACAGCATGGTTGTGATGCCTCCTGTGGTTGAATAACCCAACACCTTTTATACTCAATGCACAAAAAATGGGCACTTGGAGAAGACACCAGTAGGAGTCAGTGCCTTCAGGAGAGGAAGGTAGAAAAATCAGAGGGGGAAAGTTAATGATAAAAAATAATTATTACAGCAGAACCTCAGTTCAAAATGTGCACAATAGTGAGAATCTGCCGATAAAAGTATTGAAACTCTTTCCTTGTTTTGGATCTCTTGTTGTTTTCATACTCATGTACCCAGGAAAACAAGTGTAAAAAGAAATTCTAATCATTACACATTAATTTTGAATTACAACATAGTAAAAACGTAAACAACCCCCACCTATCTATCTTCTGGTTCCAAATGCCATCTACTTGCTCGCCATGCAAAACTGGAGGGAAACCATGTATTGGATAATGGTGCTTGGATCGCTAAATTTAGATGATTTGAAATAAGCAAAAGTTTAGATATTCGTAAACAAACCCAAATGGTCCAATTTGGATCAATTGAGTTTGGGATTCAATTTCCCATTTGGCCTCAATGCAAAGCACTCTGAGAAAGTGTGGAACTGATTTCCTCCAATTTCATTCCTTTAAAGGAATAATCATGTTATTGGAGTAGATCTTAGGTTAGCTGTAGTATTAAAACAAATAGATCCAGAACTGGGGTAATTGAATTGATTGTATCAATGTTTATTTACAAACTCAGCTGAATTCATTGTGACTTTCTTTGTGGCGATTTGCAGCAGTACCTTTAGAACAAAAAACGCAACTCTACCTAAAAAAATGTATGCAGAGTTCACGGAGGTAGATGTTCATCAGCTTTAGCCTACAGTGAAGTTGAAGTACTGTAAATGATGTCAGGTCTCATCGCAGTCCTGTCAGAGTCTGATCTACTAGCACATGGCAATACAACAGAAGGCAAATATTAATTACAATAAATAAAGTGTCCCATCACATCACCTCAGGGTGCAAAGAAGCTCCTGGAGAATGCACAGAGTGAAATCTTCCTTAACCAAATTAGGAAAGTACCACAATAGAGAACGACAAAAGCCAGGAATGAAATGATTGGGCAACGTGCAAGTAGCTGGAATTGTTTGTGGCAAAGATGATTGTGGCTGAAAATAAAAAAATATGGATTGGTCTCAACTTAATCAGATTAAATTTCCCATCTGTGCTGAATTAACTACTTGCAGCCTGGAGGGTAATGTGTGTGGATGTGGAGTGAGGACAGCAATGGGCTGGACTGTCACGCACCCCAGGGTAGAACAACCTGCCAACACTCACCGGCTAGGCTCACCAAAGAAAGGTCAATTTGGAGAGGTACTGGAAGCATCTGTGAAACTGTTCAACAGCAAGAGTTAGTGGGGGTCATTTTAACTTTTGGCAATAATGTAAAATGAGTTAATGGACCCGTTAATGGAAAGGCAAATCAGGAAAGATATATAACGAGCGGCCAATCTGATATCACCAAAAGCTAAAATCACCCCCAGTGACTTTTATGAGAGGAGGGGACAAAATTGGAAACTAATTCATTTGAAGACTGAGAGCAAAGGCTGCTTCAGAAAGGGAGGATTCCCATTGTGTCACTCAGCTGGGAATCCTCCCTTTCTGAATCAGAGTTTAATAAAAATTGGACCAACTCATCAACTTGAACATCTTTTGTGGGAGATTGATTGCGCACGAACAGTGTTACCGAGGGAAACAGCTGACTCATATTTAAGTTTTGCTTGGTAGATTTTTGATTATTGTATTTCATTTCTAACTCCTATTTTCTTTTAGGTGCCAGTAACTAAGCTGGCAGACAAGCACAGGAGCAACCTGGGGTGAGAGTTGGATGAAAAAATTACTTTCTTCCCTGGGCAGTCATGGTGTTAGAGTCAACAGCAGAAACAGAGCAGCAGGATTTTCAGCTATTTTAAAAGTGAATTTAGTTGAGTTTAGAAAATAAGGTTTTGGAGATAGTTTCCTACAGAGGAGAGTGCAGATATAATCTCTGGACTATACGAGTTTCACCTCCAGAAGCAAAGGGAAAAAGATAAGTAAAGTATTTAAACTTGAAAGAGATTTTTGAAAAACAAACTGCAGAACAATTCAAATAGGATATAGGACTTGAAATAGAGAAAAATAATGGGCCATAATTTGCTGTAGCAGGGCATCTAACGGCGTCTGCCATTAGTTAGACTTGCTCGTGCATCTTTAGGTTTTAATATTTTATGCGTGGTAAGTTGCTGAAAGTGCGAGCTGATAATGTCGCAGCGAGGGAAACAGGGCATCTGGGACCTAAGTGAACAGGGCAAGCAACTGGATATCTCCTTAACCAATTAGATTGAAAGATTGTGAAATGAACAGAGGAAGGACTGAGAAGGAAGTGTAAATTCGAGTGGGTGAATTCAATGTCAAATCAGGTACAGAAAGAGAAATAAAGGGAAAGAAAGATTGGATTAAGAGAGAGAGAAAAGGAGACAGTAAGGAAAAGTAGAAAAAAATTTAAAATATAAACATTTTTACAGTTTCTAAATCTCCAACAACAATTAATACCTGAAGGAATGAGACTCCAGACTTTTAATAGTTCATTTTCAGTGCCAGAGAGGTTGATTGGCAGTAATTAACACTTATCACATTGTTAAATGGGTGCTTAGACTGGAAATGACAAGACTTAACTTTCTGTGGTGAGTTTAGTCCATATCTATCGCATAAATACAGCAACTTTACAACCATTCAATGGTGGAGCAGACAGCGAGATGCCATTTTCACAAAGCTAATGGCGGGGCAGCGCAACTCAATCAGTAGCTTTTGGATATTCGCGTTTAACTGCACATCCGCCCCTCGTCTAAAGTTGCTGTGTCACTTACACATAAATAACGGCGAGCACCATTAGTTTGACAGCAAATTCTGGCCAAATAAGAATAGAAGAGAGAGAAAATGGAGGGAAAGGAAAGGCAGCGCAAGCAGCAGAGTTAAAAAGTTCTCATTTAATTTTTTTAGGTGTTTATTTTAATAGCGTAGAGTTATTTTCAGAGTGGGATGCTCTTTATGTCACATAAGCACCTTTATTCTGTAATATTAGAGTTTGTTGTAGTGTCATGGTTCATGAGTTAGAGACTGGTTGGCCCATGCGACGGGATTTCCCTGGAGGCACGAGCAGTCTAAGAAAATGAAGCACTTACTAGTGCATATCCCACACGTCATCTGGGGAGATCCCAAACTTGTCCCGACTCCCGATGTTGTCGGCAAACCTCCTGAAAGCATTGTTTCAGTCAAGGCAACGGAGCAGTGCAGCCAGTACGTTTCACCACATCAGTAATTGGGAATTAACACAGGGGACACAAGAACCTTCTTGGCAGATACCACCAGCAAAATCTCACCCTCGCTTGTCTTACTACTCGCCCACACAGTGGGCAGGCTGAAAACTGGTCGATCCTGGGGGGGAGGCCGGAATTCCCTTAAGCCACCGACCATCTATGCTGCAGTTATACTACAGCTACCAGTATCTGTAAAGTGCGAGGATAGGCTTGAGTTATACTGCTGACTGCACTGCACATTCAGCTTAGCGACAAAGGAGCTTTGTGGATGTAAGCTTGGATATACGCACAGAACGCAACTCCTCAGAGTGCTACATTTTAATGTTAAGAAACTACAGGAGTTTTTTTAATCTGTTTTTTTTCCTCACACGAAAAACACAAGCTTTCAGGAAGTCTAATGGACGCCCTGAGCACTTTGAAATGTAGCTTTGCAGTGGGCTGGAGTTATAATACATCCATCAGCTGTCTAAGTGGCGTGACACTCTACTGGAGCAAGTCTTAAAGCGTTTGCTTTAGTGTGCGCAGGTCACAGACCTGCCAATTTCTTGTTGATGTGCATCCAAAACCACTTTGCATTGATGCAAAAATGGCAGTATAACTGGGACCTAAAATTTAAGCACCTTATTACTGTGAACCAGATACCATGCAGTAGATGTCTAGTATTTACTATGTACCAAGGTCAGTGAGCAGGGGAGTGATTAAATTAGTTTGAAACAGTTGCGCTAAAGTATACAGCAAAACTGACAGCAATTTCTACATCACACTGGGGGGGACAGATGGATGTGAAACTGTGATTGTACCTGGTAAAGAGAGTGCAAGTAAAGGCAAGACAGTACCAGCGAATGCAAAGTTTTCGAGTGAATGCGAAGGGCATAGAAAGGCTGTGAGACCATTCAAAGCAAACGTTGTGTGGAAAGGTGAAGCTCTGACTGCCATGGAGGGGAAAAGATGGAAAAAGAAAGTGCACAAACACAAAAAAACAGTGACTGGCACCTACTGGTCTAGCTTGTTTCAAGATTGGCACGTTATACTACGTTATGGTTATGTAAGAATCTCTTCTGTGCAAAGGTGGTACACATTCACCTTAAGTTTATCAAAAGGTTGAATATATTGCCACCTACTGGTCAAGCCTTTCAATATCCTGCAGGACTGGACTTGGTCAATACAAATAGAACGACTTAAAAAACGAGAAAAGGGACCACTGATTTGAGTGGGACTGGGCTGCAGGATCTTCTCCCATGGTCCATCATTTACATGTCTTTCCCATCAGGCCAGTACAATTAGCAGTTTTTGTTTTTCTTTGAATAATTTAATCACGTTTCCCTTATTCCATAATACGGTGCGTAAATATGTTGTCATTTGAATTTCTGCTTCTAAAATCAACTTTCCAATGGGTTTTGGCATTTCTTTGCTCTTGATCTTTTGTACCTTCTCTGTTCCTTTGCATTTTTTCAATTGATTTTCTTTTAGATTTCCTTGCCTCTTTCTTTCCTGGATTTTCTTTTTCTTGTCATTCAATTTTTCAGGTTTTTGAATCAGAGGCCTGGTGTGTCGATGTGACAAACAAAGCTGGGACGAAGGGAGTAAAGATGAAGGGGCTTCCTTCCGTCTCTCTATGTCCCCTCTTTCATTTAAAATGTTCTTTTTACCTTTCTTATATTTTCTTTTTCTTTTAATAAATAATATATCTTTGTGTCATGATCATTATTGCTCTTTATTTTGTGTTTTGTTCCCTATTTAAAGAATGTATTTGCTTGCTCTACTTTATGCTTTGTTTACTACAGCTGAAGGACAGAAGAGCGAAATTATTCTCAATTTCTGTGCATAAAGTTAACCTTTTCAATTTTGTTGTTTGAAAATAAACAATTCACTGAGTGAATAAAGGTCCCTAACAAAATAGCATTGCGTGACCCTTTTCTTAATGCATTTCGATCTGTACAGAGCTGCAGAATGGCCGATTGTTGCTGCGATTTGCTGTGATTGCTCCTGCTGTTTTTCCACTTGGACTTTCTGTGGTATCCCAGTGGCTCATGATCTCCTCCGGCTGATGCAATCATGAAAATGATCTGTCAGAACAAACAGCCGTAAGCTTGTGGGGTAACTCGCTTTTACATCGAAAACTCCAAGCACTGGAAAAAGGAGGAGGCAGAAGACAGCTGCAGAAGAGGATCAAAATCAGACAAGGGAGCCGTTGGAAACGCAGATGGAAGTCAGGAGTAATGAGGACAGAAACGAGAACTAAATATGGAAGTCAAATCAGTACCAAGGGCGGACTGGCCATTCAGGAAACCATGAGATTACCCGAGTGCCCCTGCGAATCGTCCGAATAGCGCTATATTATCAGTGCCATCCTCCCTTTTCTTCTGTGACAGTTCTGAAGAATCCCACACCCCAAAAAGTAACCAGTTTAGCAGTTGTTACTTAACACCTAGCTGTCTTATCTGGTGATGTAGATTCAGGAGCTCAATGTAAACTGATCAAATTCGCAGACAATTCCAAACTAAAAAAGGCAGCGCAACTGATGATACAGCTCAGTAATGGCAAAATTAGTTAGATAGTATGTAAGTGGGAGAAAAATGCAGATAAAATTTAATACAAGCAAGTGTAAAGTCCTGTAGTTAGGGGGGAAATGGACAACATATGTACTCCATAAATAATGTTGAATTATCTAAAGTTGAAGTTGAAAGAGATCAAGAATTTTGGTAGACTCTAAGTTCAGTATGTCCAACAAAGTAAATAGAATACTGAAATAAATAATTAAAATGGTAAAGTACAATTTGGAGGAAAGCAGGCTCAGGCTGGTTAGTGTATTAGACAGACCACACCATCAATATTGTGCTCAGTTATAGTCATCACAACATAAAGAGGTCATTTAAACCCTGAAAAGAGGAGCCACAAAACTGATTCCTGGGGCGCTAAATTGGGCTGTGTGGCGCCCATTGTTTCAGCTCTACACGGCCTCGCTGACATCCAAGATGGCATTTTCGATACGCACGTATGTTTCCAGCATGACGTGTGCCAGACGCCATCTTGGTATAGGAGTTAGCACATGCACAAATACCGGACACTGGAAGCGTGTAAAGTAGGGAGAAAATGCATGCAGTGTGCAACGCTGACTTAAAGTGATACACACTATTTTCGACCGTAACGCTCAACTCGACGCACAGCCTTAGCCCCGACCATCTGAACATGACTTACAATGCCTGAAGGACTCCCCACTAGCGCTATTTAAAGGGGCCATGCAGGTGTTGCGGGTTAGTTGCTGGATTATTGCTTCTAGCTGCTAAAGGAGTAGGAAGTGTTTTTTGAAGCTTCTTATTCTTACTGAGAGTTCCTACACTACTTTTGAGAGTACTTTGGCACGTACTGCCTTACTGGTTGGAAAGTTACAACCGTGATTGAACAACATTCCTGTCAACCATGGGCGGTCTGCTAGGGCTCCCGCTGGGCATTGAGCACGACTGGAAGCATGCAGAGAGGCTACGCAGAGCAGGTCAAGCTGCGAGGAAATGGAGGACGAGGAGGCGCAGGGCGCTGAGCAGGAGACCCTGCCCAGTGAGGGTCTTCTGGGATCAATCCTCTTACCTCAACATGACCGAGGAGGATTGCATCCGACGCCTGAGGTTCACCAAGGAAGCTGTGACCGAGATCTATCAACTGGTGCGGCCACAACTGCAGCCTCAGAGTAGAGCAAAGACAGCATTGTCTGTGGCTGTGAAAGTCACCGTGGCACTGAATTTCTAAGGCTCAGGAGCATTTCAGGCCGCTGCTGGCGACACGTGCAAAATCTCACAGTATGCAGTGCACTGCTGCATAAGGGAGATCACAGATGCACTGTACCAGATGAGGAACAGGTTCATCGCCTTCCCTCTGCACAGAGACAAGCAGAACGAGCGAGCACAGGGGTTCGCCCGCATTGCTGGCTTCCCCATGGTGCAGGGTGCCATTGACTGCACGCATATTGCCCTGCGTGCCCCGCACATCAACTCAGCCATCTTTGTCAACCGAAATGCCTTTACCTTTCCTAGTGCTCCTACGAGGTGCTTCCCCAGTGGCTGGAGCATGGATGGTGGGAGGATGATGGCCTTCAATGGAGGATTGTGCAGATGGCCTTGGAGGATGACCTCGAGCAGCTCTGGGCCAGGAGTGCCCGACTTCAGGCTGCACCATTGCAGCATGGGCTGCAGAAGTCTGGCCTGGCTGGCCGATAGACAACAACAGGGGCACTGGCGGAGTGGCGGGGGGGGAGCAGGAAGGCGGTCATTCTGAGAGAGGACAGCAGGTCCGACTGCCATGGCGGCACTGCTACTCTCCTGGGGCGGCGCCTCACCAATCCAGGTGATCAGCTGGAGAACAGATTGCTGGAGTGCTGTGACGTCCTGGAAGCCCCGTTCCACAGTGGTCCCCAGACCCACGATGGCCACAGTCTGAGCTTCCAAGGCAGCAGTCTGAGCTGCAAGTGCTGCAGTCAGACCTTGGATGGCAGATGTTTGTGCTGCAATGGAAGCTGTGACATCAGTCATCAGACGCTGCATCATGGTGGGTTCCACAGGTGCACTGATGGAGGTGACCACCCGTTCCATGTTGGAAAGAATGGGCTCCAAGCTCTGTGCCAAGTTGGAGCTGGACTCCTCCGTGCCCCTTCTCATTGTGCGCAGGCTTTCTGGCAGGTTTTCAAGTGCCCCAAGCATTTGTTGGTGTACGCCCATCAGCCGTCTTCTGTAGCCTGGCCCATCGAAGTCCTCATCTGACTGCTCTGCAGCAGAACTAGTGAGCGACCTCACCCTCCGGCGAGCTGGCACCTGTGGTATCCGTTCCCCCCGCCCCGGCTCCTGCGCACTTGTGCTCGGTGTCTCACCACGTGTAGATCCCTCCTCTAACCTAGCCTCTAAAGGACGAGCAGTGTCAGTCTCTGAGCTGGTGGAAGCAAGTGTCAGATCGAGTGATGGTGTGGCTTCAGTGTCCTCCTCCTCCTCCTCCTCCTCCTTGGATGGTACCGCCACGTGTTCTTGGGTATCTGCAATGACAAAAGGAAACAGGTTGAGTTGTGGAGCGGGGAGAGGAGCAAGTAAGATGTGTGTGCTGACAGCATGTGCAGCACATGTGTCAGAAAAGATTATGGGAGGAGGGAAATGTGGAAAAGGAGAAGAAGCATTAGATAGGCAGAGACCCCCTTCATCAGGACCTCCAGCGCGGCATGTTGTGATGGCTGCAGAGATGGCCCGCCCAATGATCCTAAGCACTGTCTCCTCTCGGGGGTTGAGGACGTGTAAACGTTCCCGTCCACCCTCAGGTCCCTCCTGCTGCCGGCTCTTATGCGCCAACTTCTCCTGCAAGACAGAGGACAGTGTGTCAGTGAGTGTCCTGCAAGGTGTGTGGGTGATGAGCCTGTCTTGGTCGAATAGCTGCCAGTTTGTGTGACTTGTGAGTTGTGGATGTGTGGTCTGCAAATGTGGTACTATGTGCGGGTGAGATGCAGCATGCCAAGTGCAGCATTGCATATGGATGGGCAATGTTTGTTGGCGGGTGGGTGGGTGATGGGGGTGTTGTGCGTGGAGCAGTGGTGCAGTTGGTTGGATGTGCCACTTGACACTTGCATTCACTCAACTTGACCACTCGTGTCAAATCATTGAACTTCTTTCGGCACTGCACCCACGTGCATGGTGCAATGCTCCTGGTGTTTACTTCCTGCACCACAGCCTACCAATGCCTGCGGAGCTGCAGTCTGGAGGGTCTCCGGCCACCCTGCGGGTACATGTTGGCCCTCCTTTTGTCCACGCCTTCCACCAGGGCCTTCAGAGCATCATCCGCGAAGCGTGGAGCCCTCTTTCGTGCCGGACCAGCTATTCTAATGGCCATCTTTCCCTCCTGCAAGTAAGCTGTGTACCTGCCACTTACAATGTGCACCTGCACCTTTAAGAGGTGCAGGCTGCTGATGACATGCGCTGTGCACGCCCCATTTGCAACTTCCTTAATCTCCATGCAGCCTCTCAGCAGCGCGGGTTGCACTGGCTGCATGGAGATATCATGATAATCAGCAGGCAGCATGAAGTTCACGTGCTGCCTGCTTAGGGTCCATTGGGAGCGGGGTACTAGCGCATCACACTACCCCCGCCCGAAACGGGCCCTTATCCAATTTTCTCCCCCCTAGTGTTAGAAGACTGGATAAAAATAAGGTTTTTCAGCTTTAAAAGAGATGACCTTATAGAGATATATAAGATAATAACAGGTACAGCAAAGTTAAATGCAGAACACTGTTTCAAACTAAACCATAAGAGCAGGACGAGGGGACACAGTCTCAAACTAGTAAATGTCAAGTTGATGACACAGAATGGATTCTGGGTTGGGTGGAAATGGCAAAAACCTTGAAATAATTTAAGAAACAGTTGGATGCTGTGATGTGGGGGGAGGGGGAGTATATGCTCCTTTTAGATGGTTGAGCTAAGATGGCAGAAGGTCTTTCCTCATCTGTACCTATCTTATAATTTTATAAAGTCAGATGAGCCAACTAGAAGTAAAGGGAATTAGGGGTTATGGGGAACGGGCAGGAAATTGGACATGAATTTAGATTTGAGGTTAGGATCAGATCAGCCATGATCTTATTGAATGGCGGAGCAGGCTCGAGGGGCCGATTGGCCTACTCCTGCTCCTATTTCTTATGTAACTGGTTGTTAACTGGCAGCTAAATATTGTAAATAGCTGAACAGCGCATGAGAACTCAGAAGTTGGGCACTGCCTATAAATTGTTTAGAGAGCCCAACTTTTCTGAACAAAAATCACCAGTTTACACTGTTTTTCATACTGTATTTTAAAAACATTGATTATATTGAGATTGAAATGTCCCTCAGTTCTAGACAGGTTGACGGCAGAATCGACATTCGTGAGAAGGAAAGCACTAGAGGCTTTGTATATATAGCAGATTCGTTAACAGTAAGATTAGTTCATTAACAGCGAGGTTACCAGAGTGTCCGGCTGCTGGTTTTTGTTACTTGCAGTGATTCGTGGTGGGGAGAGAGTCTGGGTGTGCTGCACACTGTTCTACTATTAGTGTACTGCTCCCCAAACCTTCTCCTCAGGGTGAGTCACTGAAAGCAAGTAAAGCTAGCAATCTGCATGCCCAGAGATCACATGAGTCACTTATAAAGTCACTCAACAACCAATATGCAGGGAATCTGCTAGCAAACCCATTAAATATTTTCTGCCTGTATCTATTTATGTCCAGGCTATGCAGCAGTTAGTTTAAGCAATAATCACATTTAATGCAAGAATAATATACACAAGACAGCAGGTAGGTGATTGACTGGTAAGTATTACAGCTTTTTTTGTCCCTCTGAGTTAGGGAAGTGGGTAAAATTAAATTAAAAGCTGGGAGCGTAAAACTGTTGTTAGCCTATTAAATTTAATAACTTAAACTATAAATAACCGATTGAATAAAACTTTTAAAAACTAATTATCATCGGATCACCAGAGCGGATAAAGAGCGAGGTATGAAAACCTAGGGAAAGAGCTGATTGGTTGGTAGCTGGTGAGTGTTCTTTTTCTGGTGAGTACTTTTCTTTTTCAGGCTTAATTTATTTTTGTTAAGTTTAGTTAATAATCTAATAAATCGAGGCATGGCAGGGCAGCTCAGACCATTGGAATTCACATCTCGTGCCATGTGGGAACTCCAGGACGCTTCCTGGACAATCACAGGTGCAGGAAGTGTCATCAGCTGGAGGAGCTCGAGCTCTGGGTTTCGGGCACCACTGCAGTGCATCCGCGAGGCTGAGAGTTTCATGGATAGCACGTTTCAGGAGGTGGTCACCCCACAGCTTAAGAGAGTGCAGGCAGAGAGGGACTGGGTGACCGCCAGACAGACAAGGAGGACCAAGCAGGTAGAGCAGGATTCCATTGAGGGTGTCTCTGTCTCTAAACAGCATTCAGTACTGATGAGGGAGAGGTTTCCTCTGTGGAGTGCAGCTAGAGTCAAGTCCACAGCACCCCATGGGTGGCTCAGCTGTACAGGGTGGGAGGAAAGAGGTCAGGAGAGCAATAGTGATAGGGGATTCTATAGTTAGGGGAGCAGACAGGCGTTTCTGCGGCCACAGACGTGATTCCAAGATGGTATGTTGCCTCCCTGGTGCCAGGGTCAAGGATGTCACTGAGCGGTTGCAGAACACTCTGGAGGGGAAGGGTGAACAACCAGAGGTCATGGTCCATATCGGTACCAACAACATAGGTCGAAAGAGGGATGTGGTCCTGCAGGCAGATTTTAAGGAGTTAAGAATGAGATTAACAAGCAGGACCTCAAAGATAGTAATCTCCGGGTTACTCCCGGTGCCATGCACTAGCGAGTATAGAAATAGGAGGATAGACCAGATGAATGCGTGGCTGGAGAGATGCTGCAGGAGGGAGAGCTTTAGATTGCTGGGACATTGGGACCAGTTCTGGGGGAGGTGGGACCTGTGCAGGCTGGACGGGTTGCACCTCAATAGAGCTGGGACCAATGTCCTCGCAGGGAAATTCGCTAGTACTGTGGCAGGGGGTTTAAACTAATTTAGCAGGGGAATGGGCACCAGGATGTAGCATTGGAAAGGAGGAACAAGGGGCAAAAAGGATCGGGAGAGAAAGATAGCCCTAGAGCAAGAAATAATATGGTATCAGGTGGGATCAGACTAAGAGAGAGTACAAGAAAGTCTAAGATCAGTTTGCAGTGCATGTGTGTAAATGCACGAAGTGTGGTAAACAAGGTTGGTGAGCTGCAGGCGCAAATAACCACATGGGAATACGATGTTGTGGCAAATAACGGGGGCCTGGCTCAAAAAAGGGCAGGATTGGGTACTAAATATTCCTGGATACAAGGGGGAAATAATTGGATAGGGGCCGTTTTTGGGCGTAGGTAGCATGATAAGAATATAAGAACATAAGAAATAGGAGCAGGAGTAGGCCAATCGGCCCCTCGAGCTTGCTCCGCCATTCAATAAGATCATGGCTGATCTGATCCTAACCTCAAATCTAAATTAATGTCCAATTTCCTGCCCGCTCCCTGTAACCCCTAATTCCCTTTACTTCTCGGAAACTCTATTTCTGTTTTAAATTTATTTAATGATGTAGCTTCCACAGCTTCCTGGGGCAGCAAATTCCACAGACCCACCACCCTCTGAGTGAAGAAGTTTCTCCTCATCTCAGTTTTGAAAGAGCAGCCCCTTATTCTAAGATTATGCCCCCTAGTTCTAGTTTCACCCATCCTTGGGAACATCCTTACCGCATCCACCCGATCAAGTCCCTTCACAATCTTATATGTTTCAATAAGATCGCCTCTCATTCTTCTGAACTCCAATGAGTAGAGTCCCAATCTACTCAACCTCTCCTCATCTGTCCACCCCCTCATCCCCGGGATTAACCGAGTGAACCTTCTTTGTACTGCCTCGAGAGCAAGTATGTCTTTTCTTAAGTATGGACACCAAAATTGTATGCAGTATTCCAGGTGCAGTCTCACCAATACCTTATATAACTGCAGCAATACCTCCCTGTTTTTATATTCTATCCCCCTAGCAATAAAAGCCAACATTCCGTTGGCCTTCTTGATCACCTGCTGCACCTGCATACTAACATTTTGATTTTCTTGCACTAGGACTCCCAGATCCCTTTGTACCGCAGTACTTTCCAGTTTCTTGCCATTGAGATAATAACTTGCTCTCTGATTTTTCCTGCCAAAGTGCATAACCTCACATTTTCCAATATTGTATTGCATCTGCCAAATCTCTGCCCACTCACCCAGCCTGTCTATATCCCCTTGTAGGTTTTTTATGTCCTCCTCACTCCCTACTTTCCCTCCCATCTTTGTATCATCTGCAAACTTTGATATGTTACACTCGGTCCCCTCCTCCAAATCGTTAATATAGATTGTAAAGAGTTGGGGACCCAGCACCGACCCCTGCGGAACACCACTGGCTACTGGTTGCCAGTCCGAGAATGAACCATTTATCCCAACTCTGCTTCCTGTTAGATAACCAATCCTCCACCCATGCCAGAATATTACGCCCAATCCAGTGATTCTTTATCTTGAGCAATAATCTTTTATGTGGCACCTTGTCGAATGCCTTCTGGAAGTCTAAATACACTACGTCCACTGGTTCCCCTTTATCCACCCTGTACGTTATGTCCTCAAAGAACTCGAGCAAATTTGTCAGACATGACATCCCCTTCGTAAAGCCATGCTGACTTTGTCCTATTAAATTATGTTTATCCAAATGTTCCGCTACTGTCTCCTTAATAATAATGATGTGCTATTACCCCGCGCCCAATGGCCCCTGCGCAGGCAGGACGCAAGTTTCAGCTGACCCGAGGACTCACCTGCAATCAGCATTCCATTCCAGGCCTTGCACTTGGAATCAATGCAATTCGCACTTTCCACGACCAGGGGAGTTCAATCTCTTAAAGGGAGGATGTTTCTTAGAAATCTCTTAAAGGCAGCTGGTACCTGTTATTTGCTGAAAATAACAGTCTACTGTCTGCACGAAGTCTGAACAGAGATCAGACATCACACACGTAAAACACAGATGCAGGTCCCATCCCTATGTTTACACACTGATGAGTTTTGTTAAAACATTGAATAAAGGTTGTACACTACTAAATCCCACATCCTCCAATCTGCACACCAGACCTCACCAATCTGCCGATCTGAGTTGGTACCAGGCCTGTGAGAGTGCATGCACCAAGGTTCTCTGCTGATGCACTAGAGACCTTGGTGCAAGAGGTGGACAGAAGGTGCGATATCCTATATCCACAGTGGGGGGAGGGGGGGGGCAAGAGGCCCTCCAGACATATATCCAAAAGATGGTGAGAGGCAGCGGGGGACGAAGTCAATGCCAGGCGCACAGCATCATGAACATGGATGCAGTGCAGGAAGAAGTTCAATGCTTTGACATGAGTGGTCAAGGTGAGTGAGGTCAACTGTCAAGAGGCGTCTCCAACCAACTGCACCACACACTACACTCACCATCCCCCACATACCAATAAACTCTTTCCATCAGTACTCAACTCTTCCAACCAGATGCTTCCTCTCGCCCTTACACATTACCACTGTTTCAAGCTGCCCACCCACAACTCACAGGCCACACACACTGGCAGCTGTTCAACCATGACAGGCACATCACCCAGACACATGTCCCGCTTTCTTGCAGGAGAAGGTGGTGCATATCAGGAGGCAGCAAGTGGCATTTCGCCCCTCGAGCCTGTTCCGCCATTCAATGAGATCATAGTGGACCTGTGACCTAACTCCATATACCCGCCTTAGCCCCATATCCCTTAATACCCTTGGTTCACAGAAATCTATCAATCTCAGATTTAACATTCACAAGTGAGCTAGCATCAACTGCCATTGCAGAAGAGTGTTCCAAACGTCTCCCACCCTTTGTGTGTAGAAGCATTTCCTAACTTCACTCCTGCACGTCCTGGCTCTAAATGTTAGGCTATGTCCCCGCGTCCTAGTATTGAAGTGTAGGAGGCCTCCAAAAACAGTTACAAATGTCTCGGCAGCCAGAAGCAATAATCCAGCCACTAACCTGTAAATCCTGCATGGTGCCTTAAAGTAGCACTGGTGGGGGGTCTGCCAGGCACTCTAAGACACATTCAGATGGTCGGGGTTATGACTGTGCGTTGAGTTGAGCATTAAGTGCCAAAATGGTGTCTAAAACTTTAAATCAACGTTGCTCACTGATTGAGGCCATTTTCTCCGTACTTTACATGTTTCCAGCGTTCGTTATCTGCGCCTGCGCTAACTCCTATACCAAGATGGCGTCTGGTGCACGTCATGCTGGAAACGTGCGTGCGCATCCATGACGCCATCCTGGATGTCGGCGAGGCCGTGTAGCCCCGAAACAACGGGCACTACACGGCCCAATTTAGCGCCCAAGGTGTTCTGGAAAGATAGGGAAGGAAAGAAAGGAGGGTGGTTAGCAGTATTGATTAAGGAGAATATTGCAGTGCTGGAGAGAGAGGATGTCCTAGAGGGGTCAAGGATAGAATCTATTTGGTTGGAGTTAAGAAACAATAGAGGTGCCATTACACCACTGGGTGTATTCTATAGACTACCAACTAGTCGGAAGGATATAGAGGAACAAATTTGCAGGGAAGTTACAGAGAGGTGTAAAAGCCATTGAGTAGTGATAATGGGGGACTTCAACTATTCCAATATAGACTGGGATAATAATAATATAAGGGGCAAAGCGGGGGAGGAATTTTTGATATGTGTTCAGGAGAACTTTCTTGACCAGTACGTTTTCGGCCCAACGAGGAAGGCAGCACTGCTGGACTTGGTTCTAGGGAATGTGGCGGGCCAAGTGGAGCAAGTGTCAGTGGGGGAGCATTTGGGGAGCAGCGATCATAGTATCATAAGGTTTAGTATAGCTATGGAAAAGGTCACGGACCACTCTAAAGTAAAAATACTCAATCGGAGGAGGGCTAATTTCAGTGGGATGAGAACAGATCTGGCCCGGGTAAATTGGAATCAAAGATTGGCAGGCAAAACTGTAATTGAACAGTGGGAGGCCTTTAAAGAGGAGATGGGTCGGGTACAGTCTAGTACATTCCCACGAGGGAGAAAGGTAGGGCAACTAAAGCCAGAGCTCCCTGGATGACAAAAGAGATAGAGAGTAAGATGAAATGGAAAAAAGGGGCGTATGACAGATGTCAGGTTGAAAACACAAGTGAGAACTAGGCAGAATATAAAAAGTTCAGAAGGGAAGTGAAAAAGGAAATAAGAGGGGCAAAGAGAGAGTATGAGAATAGACTGGTGGCCAACATAAAAGGGAATCCAAAAGTCTTCTACAGGCATATAAATAGTAAGCGGGTAGTAAGAGGAGGGGTGGGGCCGATTAGGGAGCATTAAGGAGATCTACTCATGGAGGCAGAGGGCATGGCCGAGGTACTAAATGTGTACTTTGCATCTGACTTTACCAAGGAAGATATAGCTGAGATACTGGATGGGCTAAAAATTGATAAAGAGGTGGTACTCAAAAGGCTAGCTGTACTTAAAGTAAATAAGTCACCCGGTCCAGATGGGATGCATCCTAGGTTGCTGAGGGAAGTAAAGGTGGAAGATGAGGAAGTACTGGCTATAATTTTCCAAACATCCGTAAATGATCTGTAGGGTGATGCCAGAGGACTGGAGAATTGCAAATGTTACACCCTTGTTCAAAAAAGGGTGTAAGGATAAACCCAGCAACTATAGGCCAGTTAGTTTAACCTGAGTGGTGGGGAAACTTTTAGGAACGATAATCCGGGACAGAATTAGCAGTCACTTGGACGAATGTGGATTGATTAGGGAAAGCCAGCACGGATTTATTAAAGGCAACTTGATAGAGTTTTTTGATGAGGTAACAGGGAGGGTAGATGAGGGCAATGCAGTTGATGTGGTGTACATGGACTTTCAAAAGGCATTTGATAAAGTACCGCATGGTAGGCTTGTCATCAAGATTGCAGCCCATGGAATAGAGGGGGCAGTAGCAACATGAATACAGAATAGGCTAAGTGACAGGAAACAGAGAGTAGTAGTGAACGGTTGTTTCTCGGACTGGAGGGAGGTGTACAGGGATGTTCCCCAGGGGTCGGTGCTGGGACCACTGCTTTTCTTGATATATATTAATGACTTGGATTTGGGTGTGCAGGGCATAATTTCAAAATTTGCAGATGACACAAAACTTGGAAGAGTAGTGAACAGAGAGAAGGATAGTGATAGACTTCAAGAGAATATAGACAGGCTGGTGGCATGGGCGAACACATGGCACATGAAATTTAACGCAGAAAAATGCGAAGTGATACATTTTGGTAGGAAGAACGAGGAGAGGCAATATAAACTAGAGCGCACAATTCTAAAAGGGGTACAGGAGCAGAGAGATCTGGGGGTATATATGCACAAATCATTGAAGGTGGCAGGGCAGGTTGAGAAAGTGGTTAAAAAAGCATACAGGATCCTGGGCTTTATAAATAGAGGCATAGAGTACAAAAGTAAGGAAGTCATGATGAACCTTTATAAAACACTGGTTCGGCCACAACTAGAGTATGTCCAGTTCTGGGCACCACACTTTAGGAAAAATGTGAAGGCCTTAGAGAGGGTGCAGAAGAGATTTACTGGAATGATTCCAGGGATGAGGGACTTTAGTTATGTGGACAGGCTGCAGAAGCTGGGGTTGTTCTCCTTGCAAGGAGATTTGATAGAGGTATTCAAAATCATGAAAGACAGAGTAGATAGAGAGAAACTGTTCCCGTTGGCGGAAGGGTCAAGAACCAGAGGCCATAGATTTAAGATGATTGGCAAAAGAACAAAAGGTGACATGACTGGGCATGGACTGCTTCATTATCTGAGGAATTGCGAATGGAGCGGATCACTATGGAAACATTGCTGAACAGCCCCAGTTCTAACCATATGATGGAGGAAAGGCCATTTATGAAACAGCTGAAGATAGTTGGGCTTAGGACACTGCCCCAAGGAACTCCTACAGCGATGTCCTGGAACTGAGATGATTGGCCTCCAACAACCACAACCATCTTCCTTTGTGCCAGGTATAACTCCAGCCACTGGTGAGTTTTCCCCCATTGACTTCAGTTTTACTAGGACTTCTTGGTGCCGCTCCTGGTCAAATACTGTCTTGATGTCAAGGGCAGTCACTCTCACCTCACCTCTGCTCTTTTGTCCATGTTTGAACCAAGGATGTAATGAGGTTTGAAGCCGAGTGGTCCTGGCGAAACCCAAACTGCGCATCAGTGAGCAGGCTATTGGTGAATAAGTGTCTCTTGATAGCACTGTTGCTGACTCCTTCCATCATTTTGCTGATGATTGAGAGTAGGCTGATAGGGTGGTTCAACATTCAAACCATCCTTTGTGTAATGATTTTTTTTCTAATTTTCTCCTTAATTCTTTTTGTGATTATTTTAAATTTATGTCCTTCTGTATCACCAACCAGTGGAAACAATCTATTACTATTTACCTTATTATAACTCTTCATAATCTTGAAGACCTCTATCAGGTCACCCATTAACCTTCTCAATTCCAGTGAAAATAGCTTTGCAAATCTCTCTTCATAAGTGTAATCTCTCATCCCTGGTAATGTTCCAGTGAATCTATACTGCACCATTCTTACTGCTTTCAGATCCTTCCTGTAACAGGGTGCCCATTACAGTACACCTCAGAATAGCACAAGGCTCTGAAGATGCCCCAGTCTGTTAATATTTTGTGAGGAAGCGAGTCTTGGCCTTTGCTGGGATCACTGTTTTGAGGTAGTGTCACATCATCACTGTGACAGCATTGGCTTCGCATTGTTTTTGAGCAGAAAAAAGTAAACACAACAAGCATAGTGCATGATAGGATCGAGCTTCCTGGTGGTCTTAATTTAGTCTGTATATGTCCTTCTTCCACTCAAATACATTGTTAAATTCCTTCAACTTTTACTATCCTGTGTAAAAGGTTTTGAAATACTCATATTATCCAGTGTGAATCAAAGGGTAGATCTTGATTTTGTGCGATAGTGTAAAATTGATGATAGTGAGTAGGCAGCCCATTTCCATTGGAGCTAAAAATCGAGAGACATTTAAAACAGGCTGCCTACTCGCTATCATCCATTTTACATGATCACACAATGTCAAGATCTACCCCAAATGTCAGACATCTCTCAAAAAATACAAACCCAAAGTTGAATTTATCGCATGACTACAACAATAATCGTCTCCCCAAATGATGGGGTTATTACACAGGTCTAAATACAGCTTCAAAATTTAAAGGCCCTGAAATTACTCCATGGGATACAAGTGTCCAATGCTTAACACATTTGTCTGATATTCCTGTCGCTGCTATTTTATCAGAGGCATTAATCTGTTTAAGAGGTGGGAGAACATCTCTGCTAAAATAGTGGAGAGAAGAATTTCAGACAAATTCAGGTGGGGCAGTGGATACCAGCCACTCCCTACTTAACCACACCCACCAGTCAGCATTCCATGAGTCAGCACCTTCAGGAAAAGAGGAGTTAAAATTGGGAGAAGAAAGAGTAATCAATTTCGGGGAAAAGAATCGTACTCAAATCTGGTGTTGCTTAAAAGGGCACCATCCTTAAGAAAGTGTTTGGGAAATATTTTGTTTGTTTACAAACACACAAAATGGCAGCATAAATCACATTGAAATGCATCATTGTTTGACCTACATGGCCCTCTAGGGTCTATCTCTATTCTTGGAATACTAGGTGTGTCAAACAGTTCACCTTCAAAACTTTAACTTTTGAAGGGATTAAGTACTGAAGATGAACAAAATAACTAGATAGAAACTTTAAAATGAAAAGTCTGTATGGTATTAATGCTACATATTGGAGTAAAATCCATGCTATAAGTTTATAACTTACAAACTGATTGAGTGTTGACAGTCATTCATTTTGACATTAATCTCTTTTGTTATCATCTCCGTATACAGAACAGGTTGACACTTAGACGACATGTGTAATTAGAGATGGAAAAGTTGTTGCAGAACATGACTAACTGACACAGGAATCGTATGCCAAGAGGCAGTCAGGATCAGGCAAGTGGGTTAGATTTATGGGTAGTTCACTACACAGCAACAGAATGAGGTGCAGTCCAACTGCTGTACTGCTGGATGAGAAGTTCCCCGCCTCCCCCCACCCGATGCCATGTTCTTTCCTCCCTTTTCTCTTCTTCACTTCTTGCCAGGTGATGGTTCCCTGGGTGCTGCTTCAGTTTTGGTACATCACCTAAATGGTCTTTATGCTTAAGCCTTGAGCCAACAGTGAGTTTGAGCAGGGTATTTAATCATGGGGCTATCACATCAAAACCTGGTTCAGTCCAAACATTTCCACTAGGAGGTTGCTGGCCAGCCTGGGGGCAATTGTTTGTGCTTAGCCAAAATTGAATATGCAGTGAATTTGCATCTGTCATTGCTGTCTAAGGTATTATTTACTCTCTACTCTATCCACTTTACAGTTTCACAGTGGAGTTGAGAATTAGTCACACAGTAATAAATACTCCAGTCAAATACCCTTATGGGTTTTTTAACATCTTAGTTGCACATTTTAGTGGGGGGGGGGGAGGGGGGGGAGGAGGAAGGACGGGAGAAGGGAGAGGGAGAAGGGGAGGGAGGGGTTGGCGATGCTTCCACTTGTGAGCTAGTGATCCTTCCTGGATCACATAACTGCATATCAGTAGGGATCATTGACTTGTAATCAGGAGACAGAATCCTGGACAAATTTCCCATCCCCAGGCTCAGGGGCACTGAGGCCAATTGTAACATGCCTACTGCCTCCCCAGCTAGATTTGCTCAGCTCAGAGTACAAACCTGGGACTTTCCTGATCTTTATGGTGCAACTACTCACTGCATAAACTCACTGAGCTATCAGGAGAGCTTTCTGTGTAACAGCTTGCATAGAGAGAGCTATTACAAGATATAAATACCAGACATATGTGCAACAAAAATGTACAAAAACCCATAAGTGTATTTGACTGGAGCATTATTACTGTGTGACTAATTCTCAACTCCACTGTGAAACCATGAAGTGGGTAGAGTAGAGAGTAAATAATACCTTAGACAGCAATGACAGTTGCAAATTCATTGCATATTCAACTTTGGCAAAGCACAAACAATTGCTCACTACCAATGGGACTTTGAGAAGGCAGGAAAAATAAATCCCTCTTGTCCCAGGCAGGATAACGTGCGACCACAACCAGCAATGAAGAAATAAGGCACTGAGGGAGCCATCTCTGAGACTGATAGATCCAAGGTATTAAAGCATTCGATGCTTTGGAAAAAAATAAAAATCAGCTAAAATCAATTAAACTGAAACATAGGATGGATACAAAAAATTAATTGACAAAAGATGGACTTTAGTGTCAAACCACTTGGAGGAGTGGAGGAAGGAGGGGAGAAGGGAGGGGGAGAGGGGGAGGGAGGGATTGGCGATGCTTCCACTTGTAAGCTTGTGATGCTTCCTGGACATAATTTAATAGTCTGTTAATGCCTCACTTCATCTTCAACCGCTGGAGTAAAATATGTTATGATGCAACAAAATTGATTTGCTTTTAGTACGCTTTTTTCTATTCATATCCAGGTATTTGCATTACCTCTTCATGGAATGTCTCCTTACCAAAGTCTCGGGAACAGTAAATCCAGGATCAGGATACTTATGTTGCTGACTTTTGCTTTTTTTTATCCTGCTGTACATTAGTCGCAGAGCAATTAACATAGCTGAGGAACAGAGGGAAGCAATGAAGTATAAAAGATACTTGTCCTAGGATGTATCTGGGGCCTGGCAGTATAGAAGATCTCGGTTTTGCAATTGTATTGGGTCAGATTTTGCAGAAAAAATAACGGCGTCTGAACAATGCACGCCATTATTGTTGCGCAAATCAGCCAGCAACTTGTAGCGAGGTAGAGATACCCCGTGAATTGTGAATCACCTCAACAGCATCTCGCGCTTAACCTTCCTGTGATTTTCATGAAGTTGCTGCATTTGCACATTAATTTCCCATTAAGCTCACCACAGAAAGTTAAGTCAAGTAATTAACAGCGTAAGTACCCTTTCAACAACATGATAATTATTAATGACTGCCAATCAACCTCTCTTGCCTAGAAAGTGAACAATTATAAGTGTGGAGTCCCATTCCTTCAGGTTATGAATTATTTTAGGAGATGTTAAAAATGTCAAATTTTAAATTTTTATATTTTTTTTCTTGCTTTTCCTTTCTGACTCTTTTTTCTCTCTCTCTTAACCCAATCTATCCCTTTCCTTATTTCTTTTTCTGTACCTGATTTGACTCCAATTCACCCTCCTTCTCAGTCCTTCCTGTGTTTATTTTTCAGTCCTTAAATCTCATTGGTTAAGGAGATATTCAGTTTGTCCCATTGTTCACCAAGGTCCCAGATGCCCAGTTGCCCTCGCTGTGCCATTATCAGTTCACACTACCAGCAACTTTGTGGGCAAAAATGTTTTAAACCTAAATGTGCTCAAACAAGCCTAACTAATGGGGCATGCCACAAGATGCTCCAGTCCAGCAAAATCTGGGCCAATGAGTTAGCCGTTGCAGCAACTGCTGTACCTCTGGATTACCACACAGCAACTTCCAGGGATCAAGGACCTCATCTGTTGCTGGCTAACATCATTATTAGAACTACTGGCCTGACCAACAGTAAATTGCCGTGCTTTGAATGTGCAGAATACCTTATTAATTGCTTGAGAACATGTAATGGTTCATTGTGATTAGCCATTTTTTTCATTCCTGCTAACAAAATTACATTCTCAGAAAGCACACATTTCAAAACTGCGCATTTCCAAAAATTTATTTGTGGGCCTTATATTAAGATTAAAAACAGGAATTTGCCTTAGTTTATTTTTAAAAGAGGAAATTCTAGCCCTAGATTCCTTACCACTTCCAAACATGAATGCCTGGCAATTGCACCATTGGTGGATTTAGGTTGGAGTTTCCTTCTGTTTATATGGGCTCAATTTTCAAATGGCGGCAGGATGGCAGTGGGTTGGGGGGGGTCAATGGGCGCGTGGCAAACCCGGATAATAAAATCTTACCATTCCCCACGCGAGGTAATGGATGCTCATTAATCTTGTTTCCGGGTTTTGCGTCCGACAGCCAGCCTGATTGACAAGCTGGCTGCCTACAGGAGCTGCAACACTGAGGTGGGGGGGGGGGGGGGAGAAAGAAAGACATGTCATCCGGCGCTGGAACAGATAATGGAGGGGGACAAAGATCAGGGGGTAGGAGGTGAGATCGGGGAGGGGAGAAGATCGGAGGGAGGGACAAAGATCGGCGGGGGACACAAAGATGGGGGCACATCGGATATCGTCGGGGGGGGGGGATACATCGGGGGGGGTGAGACATTGGAGAAGAGACATCGGGGGTGAGACAATGGAGAGGGAGGCATCGGGGGGTGAGACATCAGGGGGTGAGACATCGGGGGGGGGGAGACATCAGGGGGTGAGACATCAGGGGGTGAGACATCGGGGGGAGAGACATTGGGGGGTGAGACATCAGAGAGAGAGACATTGGGGGCTGAGACATCGGGGGGTGAGACATCGGAGAGAGAGACATCGGGGGGTGAGACATTGGACATCGGAGCAGGGGAGTGCAGGTGAGATCGTTTGAAAGGTAGGTTTATTTATTTTTTAACTTTGTAAAATGTTGTTTTATTTAATTTATTTAGTTTAATTTTGCCTGATCCGGCCCCTTTATACCCCAGGCGTGAATCGGAAGGCGTGCGAAAGCCGCCCAAGTAAGTTGAAAATCATTTTAACTACCTGCTATGTAACACATAAAGTACCTTGAGGTATATTTACTTCTTTAAATATCGTTCCGCCGGCCTTAATGGCCGGATTCCAGAACTGCGCGTGCGCACAGAAGTATCTGTGTGAGACACGGAAGTCGGCGGGTTGGAGCCGGGTTCCTTACCCGCTCAGGATTTTCCTGATTTTCCCAGCACCCCCCACCCCCAAAGTACCCGGACTTCGATTTGAAAATCGAGACCTATATGTTTCGATGTCACTGTTTATCCGGCCGATTTTGCCTCGCAGATTTTCACTCCACAGTCCCACTGTGCGCTGGCTGCCAAACACAAATTTTTGCAGATGGCTCATGAGTGGGACGGGTTATGTAAGTGTAATCATGGATTGTGTGAGATGATTTTAAAAAAGTTCTGATTATGACAAACATGAGATGGGGAGTAATTCTCGCACGAATAAGCCAATACACCAGAATTGTTTGATGCAACCAAGCGATATAAGGAATGGAATAAATGCTGCTAAGTCATAAGAAAAAATAAAACTGATTGGATGGGGAGGGAACGGGCAGGGACACGGGGATGGGGAGGACTCGAAAGGGTTTTGATGATTGTAATACCCAACTGCATTGGGAATGAACACAGTTGCTGAGGGGAAGGGGAAGATAGGATGAAAAGGAATCCAACTACATTGGGAACCATAAATGCATGGGTCACAGGCAACGAGTGGGGTGGAACAACACATGGAACAAGTTCAGCTATTGGGAGGAGAAATTGTACAAATGGTGAGGAGCAGGAATCAACTCTACAGGGAACAGGTGCAGCAGCTAGGGCGAGGGGGGTTCTCAGAGGAAACAACATGGAGAAGAGAAATGACAAACTGCACAGGGAGTACATACAATCCTGAGGTGCAAAGAGGAGGAAGACAAAGGGAAAAAGACAGAGGAAAGTAGTTGAACTGTATAGGGAATAAATACAGTTTGTGGGGAAACATGGAGAGGAGAGGGGATTAGCTACACAGAATAAATATTTCCAGGGAAAAAAGGTGAGGGAACATGGAGAGGAGAAGGGAAAAGTGGAGGAAACGTGGGGTCGAGGGAGGATTAACCTGTATAGTTGGGGCTGGGAAGAGGGGGAATGGAATATGAAAAGGAGTGGGGATTAACTACAGCAAGCAAATATAGCCAAGGGCAAAACACAGCGCAGCCAAGGAGGAGGAGATAAAACGTAAAACCAAAAACAACCACCTAGTCGCAGAAAGAAACAATGTAAACAAGTGTTCAATCAGACAGGAAAAACTCATAAAATAATGGAAGCGCAGTGTGGTTTAGACTTGCCTCGAATGGCTGTTTTGAGTTCAAACCTGGGCTCAGTAAACACATTTATTTGATGATGAAAAGTGACTGTGAAAACAGAGAACAGCTACTACTGCCTTAGGACTTGCAGGTTATTGTGAAGATCAGCAGTCAAAGGGTTAAAATAGCGATGCAGGGCGAGACAGGTAAGGGGAAGAGTTGAGAACCTTTCCATTCAAAAGGAGACAGGTGTGGTTTTAGCTGGGACTGGAGTACCAACTGAGCCGGATGTCGAGAACAGCAGCTACCTTCCTTTCATGCCTGGGCAGGTCGTTCAACCTTTCTCATCAACTACTTACACACAGATGAACAAATCCATATAAAGAGAGAAAAACAGTGAAAAAACTGTCTTGGTTTTGTTTTCTCCTTTTAAATCTACGAATTAACAATTTTCAAAGAAAATTCAAGCTAAGGAATAATCAAATTTAATTTCTTTTGATTCAATGCCAACAATTCTAAAGATTGTGCTATTCATAATTAATCATTCTTATCTCGATTTTAGTTCATTTTAACGCTCCATGTGTTTTCACACGTTGAGTAAATGTTATTTGAATTAAGTAAGGAACAGGTTTTAGTTCAAGGCTATAGGAAAAAGCTATATCCCAAGGCTGGAATACAAGCTCATCTGAGTTGGCAGTAGTTAGATAACGTAAGAAGAATGAAAGAAAAATCAAGGGTGAGAAAAAGCCACTCGTTCCATCAAAGCTCATCTCTCTTGTAGGTTAAACTCTTCCATCTCGGCATCTAAGTGTATTTTGAACAATACAAATGTTTGATAATCACCTTTCTCTGTACATTACAACAGCTTGCACTTATATAACACCTTTAATGTAGCCAAATGTCCCAAAGTGCTTTACAATGGCACTTAGCAGACATTTGGGAGGTGGCTTAGGGGAGATGATCAAAGGGGCAAGGTGGAGGGTTTTAAAAAGGGAGTTCCAGTTGGGATATGATAACCGAAGGCTCTGCCACCAACGGTGAAAAATAGGAAGGGGAGGAAAAGCGGAATCAGAAGACAAAAGTGTGAGAGCTGGGATGTAGAGCTGGTGAAGGGTGCAGAGGTAGGGTGAAGCAAGGCCATGGAGGGAATTTATAGACAAGGACAAGGCATTTGAAGTCAATGTGTTGGGAGATGGGGATCCAGTGAAGATCAATGAGGATGGGGTGATAGGTGAGTGGGGGTAGGTCTTCATGGTGGAGTTCTGGATGTATTGGAGTTTATTTAGCATGAAGTTTGCAAACCCAGCAAGTACAGCATTAAAGAAATCGAGCCTGGAGTTGACCAAGACGTGGATGAGGGTTTCACAGTTGGTGGAGATTGGTAGGGGCAAAAGTGGATCGTATTGCAGAGGTCTTGGTGGACGTGGACTGGACGTGATTATCGAAGCTCTAATTCAAGCAGGACACCAAGGTTCCACACCATTGGATTCACCCTAACCGAACAGTTAGGAATGGGAATGGGAACAGGTGCAAATATGCAAAATTTCTGATGGAGTCAAAAAAGATCTCTTGTTGATCGGGAGCTGGAGCCTCCACATCAGCAGATAGAATCTCCACCTTCATCAAATCCGATAGGTATATTCTAAATAAACATACTCACATCTGAATGTACTGTTGGGGCTCTCCTTCTATTGACTGATGATGGGCAAATGCTGCTGGGATGTGAAGAATGTAGTTTACCACATGTGAAAACAGAAGTATTGTTTCGTACATATTTGCTGTATGTGCAGTTCTCTCTATATGATTTGTGCTGGTACAAAGTCACTGCACACCGTCCTTGAGTACCTTTGGGATGCCAACCACTTTACCCCCTTAAGCAACTTTTATCTGCCATTTTGGGGACACCAGTAAGAACCGTGTGAGCTCGGTCTAAAATGTATTCAGAGCACACATGGATACATTGGGACACTGATCTACAGTTTTGTTGAGGTGAAAGATAGGGAAAGAAGGCAGAAGAGATGGAAAATGTGTTAAATATATTGATTTTATTTGGATAAATTGTTGAATTATGTAATTCAATTTTGCTATCTCTATATTGAAGTGGCCTGATAAAAACATTTCAAAAATAACCTATTACACAACTGGCAGGTTCTGGGATAGTCTCGTCTCCCTGGACCAACGGTTTGTTTCCAGGTTGCATTGGAAAAAACCCACTAATATTACAATAATAAAATTACTGAAACACCAGCAATAGCTTTCTTGCTGGAATATTAATGCTGCACAACAAAAATAAACACCTGAAAAACTATTTTACAATAAAATAAAATAAACATTGCACCTGTGCTCACACTATCTCTCAGTATTCCCTTCTATCCATTCACCTTTCTTATTCTCTCTTTCCTTTTTCATTTTCACTTTAATATAACATTTTCTAACTGTAAATTGTTGCATTCTAATCTTTTTCCTAATTTTCCTATCTTCAGCTCACTGCCAAAATGGGAACTGTACAAAAGAATCATATGGTAGACACCTGAAGATTAATTACGTCGTCAGAGATATGGCCTTGTCAATCTTTCTTATGGTTTTTAGTCTCAACAACAGTGAGAAAGCTGCAGATGAGTATACTATTTGACAACAGTTATACAGGGCCTTGGTGAGGCCACACCTGGAGTATTGTGTGCAGTTTTGGTCTCCTTACCTAAGAAAGGATATACTTGCCATAGAGGGAGTGCAGTGAAGGTTCCCCAGACTGATTCCTGGGATGGCAGGACCGTCGTGTGAGGGGGGATTGGGTCGACTCGGCCTGTATTCACTCAAGTTTAAAAGAATGAGAGGGGATCTCATTGAAACGTATAGAATTCTGACAGGGCTAGACAGACTGGATGTTTCCCCTGGCTGGGGAATCTAGAACAAGGTGTCACAGTCTCAAGATACAGGATAGGACATTTAGGACTGAGATGAGGAGAAATATCTTCACTCAGAGGGTGGTGAACCTGTGGAATTCTCTACCACAGAAGGTTGTGGAAGCCAAGTCACTGAATATATTTAAGAAGGAGATAGATAGATTTCTAGACACAAAAGGCATCAAGCGGTGTGGGGAGAGAGCGGGAATATGGTATTGAGATAGAGGATCAGCCATGATCATATTGAATGGCGGAGCAGGCTCGAGGGGCCGAATGGCTTACTCCTGCTCCTATTCTCTACGTTTCTAACACCCACAGCCTGACAGCATCCAGATGAGAAAATTTGTCTGATGTTCAAAAGTGATTAGATTTATATTATGTTGTATCCTTTGGTAAAGGAATGCATTCATTTTTTCTCATGGTGGTCCCCACAGTGAATTTCATATCTTGCTTTGTTCTGAAGGTGTTGGATGACTGTTTATAGTGGTCTGAAGACTCTCTCATGGCCACTTGCACTGGAGAGGAGCAAGAGGACCGAGGCCTAGGGGTTTCTGGAACTATATCTGGAGAAGTTTGATAGCCACAGTGACTTGCATTGGCACCTTAAGGAAATTGAGAGATTTGTCTTTGGGGCACATCTGAGGTGGAAATTAAAATTTCAGCTATCACTTATTATGCCAAACATACCTTTCTCCACATGTCAATTTTATGATGCTTAAGACCCTTCTTTGACATTTCACTATCTAGGCAGCCAACAAATTAACCTCCTGAATATTAATCTACACAGTCATACACATTTGTATTGCAGGCAGCTGGCTCCATAATTTTGCACCACAATTTTAACTCTGCTTTGTGCGTACAAAGTTACTGATTTTTCAAGCCATCTATTCATTAGACCAAAGACATATTACAGATCAATATATCTCAGTAACATGACTTTGGACCTTACTAATCCCTGAACATTTGGGAGAATGAACATGTTTGATAGGGTTTTGTACAAATGTAAATGAAAAATAACAACTTGTGAACATTTCCATTCTCATTTTCAGCAACAAAAGATTTGAACACCATTAGCAAATAAGAAGGAAATAGACCCCTACTGAACTGACAGATGTGTGGTGCAGTAAATTAGGATGTCACATCACTTCTATAAATTTGGGTTAAGATCCAGCTGAGACCAATGGAAATAAGATCTTGTTTCGCTGATATTTTAAGAGCTCTCTTTTATATAGATAGATAAATACACATTTGTTTTAATTGAACCATAAGCCATTTTACAACTGTTCGTTTAATACTCAACATACTAAATACAGATAGTAACCAGCCAAATTATGACTGGAGAGAGCAACGTGTTTTAGGAGCTTACCCCTTGATGTGTAAAACCTATAACCCATTTGCTTTATTATACATGAAGCTGATGGTGATTGAATGATATAACATATTGTAAAGCAAAGATATGTGAATTGACAATTTCAGTCTGCCACTTACAAGAATCCTGATCCAAATATAACACTTCCCAGCCAACTAGTAATTCTTCTATCTGACTTTGACTGTAATATCTACTTCTGTTTTACTGATTTTTCAAGTCATCTATTCATTAGTCCAAAGACATATTACAGATCAATATATCTCAGTAACATGACATTGGTCCTTACTAATCCCTGAACATTTGAGAGAATGAACATGTTTGATAGGGTTTTCTGTTCAGGGTCACAGCACAGGTGATTAACCTACTTGACCTCTGAGGGCTACCGATAAGAATAACAACACTTAAAGAATCAGTGGAGCAGTTAAGAGTGTTGATGCACAGACCATGAAGGAATGTGTGTACTCTCCTTGTAACTATGAGATTCCACTTAAGTGTACAACCTAGTAAAGTTGAGATTTTCTACACTTTGTTTCCCAGCAGTGACAACATGGGGCCAATCATTTTCTAATCAAAACCTAGCTCCTCTATCACTCTGGCAATTTCATTACAATTACACAACCGTTTAACATGGAGTTTAATTTTTTTTGTTTCCCCCTTTCAATCTTCCGTCCACCTGTCCTGAAGGCTCAAGCTGAGGTCAGGTTTCATGAATATCAGCCATCTTCCAGTATCTCATCCAAGTGACAACCCTTCATGTGTAAACCTGGCCGGTGAATGTCAACAGATTATTCAAGCATGGGGAGAATGGAGCAGGAAAACCAAGCCCAATTCGATCCTTAACTGATGTTGATATACACTTACCTTCCAGCAGGAGTCATGAGTCTTGGCTTATTTTTACCCTCTCTACCCCAGAGCCTCTATTACCATGCCAGTTGAGGTCAGTTAACACAGAACATCCTGGGAATCAAAGCCGTGACTTTCCTCATCTATACATCTCAATTCTACACTGGGCAATGTAGTTATTTGTTGAGAGGTTGTTTGGAGGTTGTGCAAAGTTGGAAATGTGTGCAGAATAACTCTAATTTTGTTGGTAGTGGAGAAAAGAAGCCAGGAGGTATCTTTGCAATCCAGTAGGATCCTGGAGTGGTGAGCAGTTTTGGCAGAGGAGAGCAGGCCCCGATCGTGCTTGATGTAGTCCAGCCAGATCTGGCGATGAATGGCTAAACCAGTCGTGCACCACATACTTTTAAGTCTGTGCCCCTTGGGCTTAAAGGAGTGAAGATGAGGGCTGTACCGGGGGGGATGGTCAGAGAGCAAGGGTTTTACTGGCAACAAGGTATCAAAGACAGAGGTGAAGGAGTGATTGAGCAGATCGACAGCTGCAGTGGCATCGTGGTGAACAGAGGACCAAAGGCCTAATAGTTGGGAGTTTGAAAGTGCAGTTGTAAGCAACTTGGAGAAGGATGCAGAAGAAAGGGGGCTGGAAGGGGGATCTGAGTGATAAGGGATAGCAGGAAGTGATCAGAGGTGGCCCTGTTTGTGATTGAAATGATGGGAATAGAGAGGCCATGTGAGATTTGAAGGTCGAACAGGTAGGAGAGTTTATATGGAGCGGTTAAGGGAGGATAGGAGGGCAATGAACTCAGAGGCGAGAGGGCAAGATGAGCTGAGATGGAGTTAGAAATCACAGAGGATGAGGAATCACTCAGTGCAGAGGGTGAGGGAGGAAATAAGTGAGGATATCTCGGTAAAAAACTCGAGGTGGGGCTTGAGTGGGTGGTAGAGAATGAGGATTTTGAAGGAGAGGTGAGAGGGGTGGAACAAGGTGAGGTGCTCAAAGAAGGAGAAGGTGGCAGTGGAATAAGAAGAGAGACCAGGGTAAGATTTGGTGATAAGGACCACACCGCCATCATGGCGGTTTGGGCGGAGCAGGTGGTGGAAGGTATAGCCACACAGGGAGGCTTCAATAATCTGAAAAGTAATCTAAAAACTTCCACTGATTTGTCTAATTTTATGTCTATAATTTTAAAATCTTACAGCACCTAAAGATAATATTTTGTAAAAACATTTTTCCAGAACATTTTAAGCAGCTGATGAGAAGTCCAAATTTTATTTAGAATGGTGAGGGTAAATTCTGATACTCCTGTGGTGGGTTTAGGCTGCTAAGTGAACATTCCCAGTGTCTTACATCAGGAAGATGTTTCCTGGACAGATATTCAGGAAGTATTTCTTTTTGCAGAGGTCATCACTCTCTGGAACACATTACTGGGATATGTGATAAATATGGAGTTGTCACAGGCCATTAAAAGGGAACTTGACAAGTTCCTGAAAGAAGACGACATTTCCAGTTATAGGAGGTAAGTTGCTAGTTAATTGGCATTGTGACGAGTCATGGGCAACGGACGTCTCCTACAACCTTCCTTGACTACATTTGGAATTGGAAAGAGATTGCCCAAAGCTTTTCCTGAGATGGTCGCAGGTTCTTTTGCCTCTCCTAGGAGACAGCGTTGCAAGGGGATAGGTGGACAGTGCGAGAGGTTATACAGTTGACTGGATAGGCTGGGCGTGATAAGCCTGATTGTATTTTCTTGTCCTTCCTTTCATAGATGGCCCCTTTTTCCCCATTGTAATTCTGTGCAATTTGGTTACATGCACAGGACAGCAATTGCACCCAGAAAATGTATATTAACCAACAAAATGTACATAGATCCTTTCCCTTGTTTGTTCTCACTTGCACACTTCTTCCAAGATTATAAAATATTTGTAATTTTCAGATTTATCTCACTTTGTCTCTCTTTGGCCAATTCTAGGTCATCTCCCACTTCCACATTTCTCACTTTCCTGATTTTTTGAACACTTACTCTGTCGCTATTATTACAATAGCCACAAGTCAAACAGCTTTTTAAAAATTATTATTCAGAACCCGAGTTGGAGGACCAAGGTGCATTTGCAGGACACCACCAAGCTTGAAAAGAATAAAAGAGAAATGAGGTAAATCAGGAAGTAGTGATTAACTGACGCCAAGTTTGGGTTTAAAAAAAATCTGAAGATTTTATGAGGAAGGAAAGAGCAAGGAGATAAATACTTCTGCAGTTTTGAGGTTCTGGGATAGAATGAATTTTGAGTCAGAGACTGTGCAATGGGTCTTGATTTCAACACAGTAAAGATGTTACTCACTAAAGGCATTTTCACCCGTGTGGGGGAGAGGAAATTCCAGCAACGCCTAAGGCTCTCACCAGGCTTGCCTGAAACTATTTCAAACAAAGACACATCAACAGCAAATTATGTCTTTCTGTTGCATAACATTAGGGAATGGTAACCAATATAAATGATTGATGATAGGGTAAAATCAGCGAGCATCCCCTTCCTCTGACAGCACTCTCACCTCAGAGTCAGAACTTGAACACATAATCTAGGTCGATATTCCAGTGCAGTACTAAGGGAGCGTTGAGTCTTTTAGAGGAAACTTTAAATGAAGCCCTATCTGTCTGTTCAAGTGGATGGCAAAGATCCATTGTACTTTTTTGAAGAAGAAGAGCAGGCAATTCTTATATCTTGGCCAACATTTGTCCCTCAACCAACAGCAGCAAAACAGATTAACTAACTAGTCATTCATCTCATCGATGTTTAGGGTGACTTGCTGCGTGCAAATTGGCTATTGTATTTGCCTACAAAACAACAGTGACTAGAATTCAACAGTATAGTCCCCACCAGATATAGTGCCCTTGGTTATTGCAGGCATCCGTCTATACCAGGCAATTAATGCTAGCCATTTGCCATTTCAATAGATATATTAAGCGCTCCAGCTATTCCAGGCAGACTCAGCTGTTCAATCAGCAGCTCGCACCTCGTTGAGGTGTGATTGATTACCTTGGATATTTAAGCACCTGTCATTAGTGTCAGGTTACAGCTTGCAGTAATCAGCGCAGACTATAACAGCAAACATGGTTGCAAAGAGGATTGCGGTGATCCTCAGTGCGAAAATTGTCCTTCAAAACAAAATGGATGAGCTGATGAAGATGGGCCAGTGTGACATCTTCCTCTCACCTTTACAAGAGCAAAAATATAGATACAAATTAAAGATAGACTTAACTTGCATGATACACAGCCTCATTGACAAAAAACAAGAAATACATATTAAAGTTAACGTGGTGATTTCACACTTAATTATCCTGTTAAGTAGTGATGGCCACATAATGACATAAAAGTGCGATACGTAGAAGATGTGACACAAGAAGTCATGGAATGATTGGACACAGGTTCAGTCCTGATTACTCAGCTCTCCACCCACTTCATTCCCACCCCAGAGCTCTCCGAATGGCTTACTGAGTGAGTAGCTAAACTACATAGACCTAAAGTCCGAAATCCAATCACTAATCTGTGCTGGATTAAATGAGCTCAGTAGGAGGAGCAATAGGGATGCAACAATTGGCCTCACCATCTCATTAGAAAATTGGCCACAGTTTCTGATCCTTATGCAATGGTCCTACAAGAAGCACAGATATGAGTGATGGATGATGATAGTAATCACCTCACACCTTTGTGATTTAATAGCCTGCCAAAATACACAAATGAGGCTCATGCATGAACAATGGGCACTTGAATGATTTACCAGATGATGCTAATGCCCATAATATCGTACTCAAGCAAGGAGTGACTGCCTCCAGAAGAGGAGAGAGTTGGTGGGGGAAAAAAGAATGAAAATTGGGGAAAAAAAATCCATTCCCAATTCTGCTGAATTCCCAATCCCAGCCGCACTGTTCTGGGGAGGGGAGGGGCGGGGGAGCCAGAAGCCACACAGTGCTGAGGCCCAGAATGTGCTCAGGGGGTAGAGGTAAGGGAAAATATCAGGTAGTGGCTCTCTAGAGAGCCACTACCTGATATTTTCCCTTACCTCTACCCCCTGAGCACATTCTGGGCCTAAGCACTGTGTGGCTTCTGGCTCCTCCGCCCCGCCCCTCCCCTACCTGTTAAAATGCACTTCCAGATGAGTGGCCACGAGCAGCGTTAATAGTACCTGAGAATGGGTTATTGCCGCACCCTGTCAGATACAGGAGGGGCACGACTTTTTGGGGAAAAGCCAACATAGGTTGAAGATCAAGGAAAGAGGGTGTGCCCCCTTATAAATAGGGACACACATTAAATAAAAGTCACAGTGGCACTGTTGTCTCAGAGAACAATACTGCCATCAGTGTGGATCATTTATGTACAAGCAAGACATTCTTGACAAAACCGAGGCTGTGTAATGAGCAACTGTATTCGATTTTCAGTCAACCTACAAGTAAGTAGGATGAGAAACAAGGAGAAAAAAATAAACTCTTTGATCACAGCCAGAAACTAAATGCCCTGATGTCAGAGCAACATTAGTGTGTCACTCAGACTCACACTGCAGGAGCAAGCTCACTTAAATCATTTTTAACAAATCAATAAAATCTTTACAAATGTGGTACAGATGTACTCCATTATAGGTTACAAGACATGAAGTTCTTTCTGTGCTTTGTTTTTCATGTGCCACTGCATTTCATTAGGCACTCTTGTACATACCAACTGGGTGTTTCAACGAAAAAGGGACTGCATTTCAGTAAGGCTATTCACCAAGAATTTTCTTAACCCATCCAAAAATAAAGGAGCCTTTACTCAACAATTACAAAAAACTTCTTTAAGGTTTTTATTACAGCCTGAAAAATTCTTAAGTTCTGGTACTTGAACGCAGACACAATGACAGATATAGAGTTTTGTTCATTTTGTAAGCATTATGTATCGAGGTTTAAAGGGTCTTGATCGAGGTCAAGTGAAAAGGGTACTGTTTCAATGACAAACTCATATTGATCCACAGGCATTTCAAGACAGGATTGAGATCCACACATTTTTAGACCCTTTCTTATGTTGCACAATCTGGATGAAGGGCCATGGCCTACAATTCAGGACACCACGAATGGTTGAAAAGAGTAGGAGAGAAGATGGGATAAATTAAGAAGTAGTGGATGGGTTTTTCCTTTGCCTTAGAAAATTTGGGTGATAAAAGTTGTGATTCTGAAGTTGTCCATTCTCTCCCACCCCTACCTCAGGACATGGGACGATCCCTGTAGTCAGCATCCTCCTGTACACTATAATCATTTAAAGTAAACTCTCCTCATCATCACCACCTACCCCGTGAGCCACATCTATAATGCAGCACATCATCTCTCTTATAATGATTGGCACCAGCTCACTCACCAGCAAGATGCCTGCTAGCAAACCATCTCACCCCAAGGTTCACACATTTTGCAGTTACCCTTGACATCACTGGATTTGTAGCTGGAATACCACTGGTGATGATCTAAGTTGCCATGGCAATAAATCCCTGAAGATCGTAGAGTTATTTACATCAGCTTAAGTAACTGTAACTTATTTAATGGTTGGCTTTAATATGTCAGGTTTTACAGAGGATTAATACTTGGTGCCTGTAGCAATGTGCACTAACTCTAAGGTAAGATGCGAAGTCTCACCTAATATATCATTTGTTTTATGCATGTGTTATCACTTCTAACCAATTTTTTAAAACAATTTTGTGCAAATTTTATTTATATTTTAACAGAAAATCAGTAAACTGGAACAGCAAAAATAGTTCAATTATGTTGACCTTTAACCTCAGTATTACATATTTATGGAATAATAAAATGTTATTTTTGGCAGAAGTATGAGGTAATAAATATTAGTCGTTGTGTAGAAGTCAAAACCCATCTCCTAAAAGCAAGGACTTTAATTCATTCTTTTCCAGGACGTCGGTGTCAAACTCTTTATTTGTCTCCATTTTGCCTTCCTCCTACAATTTACAGCTTTTAAAAACAAGTTTAGCATCTCCTAATCCCACATCGTCTCTCCCATTCGATCTGGTAATGTCCTGGCCTGTACTACCAGTCTTGGCCATTCACCTAGGTTACTCAACAAATGAGTCATGGAGCTTGTTGAATTATTTCTGTTTCTAACTGTACAGTGTCCCAAGATACAGAATTTGCTGGTGGATTCACTGTCATTTGCACTTCGGTCCTGTATGTCAGGTTGCTGGAGTGGCACTATTGCTGTAAAGCAGGTGAATGTAACCCTGGCAGCGAGGCAGAGAGTGGGTCTGGCTGCAGCATTATCAAACCAAGTGAAAAATTTCTTATCACAGTGGCAGTGAGCTGCCATCTTTTTTTCAATCAGCAAAACACCTTTTATATGCGTGGAAAATCCCATCAATGACACGGTCAGATAAGAATACTTTAATCTACCATTATCCAGCCTCATGGCAATAGTACCACACTTACAACAACCTATGTGGGACTGAGGTGGAAAGAACGATCAATTGGGTAGTATATTCTGTATTTTGGATCATTATATGGAGTTACAAAGAAAAGAACCCAAACAAGCTCCATGGCTTACTTTTGATAATAGTAGAATTTGGGACGAAAAGGGTTCCCTTTCTCGCAAAGAGAATTTTAAAGATGGCAGCTAGTTACGCATTGAGTGAAGGAGAGACAGCATATATTATATGTTGAGGAGTATTGCAGTAGCTCCTGCACTATAATAATCTCTATTATGGTCTCCCACAATAAATAAGAAAGCCAGTTTACAAAAAGAGATATACAATGCAAAAGAGTAGAACACACACTTTACTCTATGAATAAGGAAGATGTGATTTATGAAGGCATTACCTGTAAGTGAGATAAATTGCACTCTACCACTTCATCCTTTTATACCTCTATAATCAAATAAATGCACTGCACCTTTCATTGCTCTCCGGCTGAAAAAGTCTCAGCAAACAAATGTTGCCTATTTTCATTTTTTTCTGAACTCAACGGCCCAGATTTTGCTGAAAAACTAATGGTGTGTGAACGACACGTCCTTATTAATGTGCAAATCGGCCAGCAACTTGTGGCGAGGAAGAGATACCTCGTGAATTGTGAATCGCCACAAGTTGCTGGCCAATTTGCACAGCTCTGCCGTTAGCTTCGCAAAAATGGCATCTTGTCCATAACCCTCCCCTGACTTTCATGAAGTTGCTGCATTTGCACATTAATTGCCCATTAAACTCGCCACAGAAAGTTAAGTCTAGTGATTATTAGCGTAAGTACCCTTTTAATGATGTGATAATTGTTAATGACTGCCAATCAACCTCTCTTGCTCACAAAGTGAACAATTAAAAGTGTGGTGTCTCATTCCTTCAGGTTGTGAATTGTTGTTGAAGATCTTAAAAATGACAAATTTTAAATTTTTACATTTTTTTCTTACTTTTCCTTTCTGTCTTTTTTTTCTCTCTCTTAATCCAATCCTTCTTCCCAATTGAATTCACCCATTCTAATTCACCCTCCTTCTCAGTGTTTCCTCTGTTTATTTCTCAATCCTTTAATCTCATTAGTCAAGGAGATACACTGTTTGTCCCATTCAACAAGATCACAGAAGACCTCTTGCCCTCGCTGGGCTGTTATCAGCTCGCACTTCCAGCAACTTTGTGGGCAAAAACATTTTTGAGCTAAAGGGTACAGGAGCAAGTCTAACTAACAGGGCAAGCCGTGAGCTGCCCCGCTCCAGCAAATTCTGGGCCGATGTTGCCTTCAAAAGACATTACACAAATGACATCCACCTGCAGCATATGAGGCTGCCACTCAACATACACATTCACTGCCAACATTATTTCTCAAATGCACTTTACTCAGTCTTTAACCATTTGAGTACTGAATGGCATTTGCTGCTGTTACACAATTTTTAAAAAAAACAATTCATTGTGTACTACTAAAGATTAATGTGAACATGACAGTTTTGGAGAATCCCAAGACATTTTAAATGGCAGTTATATTTACCATAACAGTTGCTATGACCATTTTGGAAGATTACAAATACCCAAGAAGGGGCATAAACGTGCTGGCTTAAAATCACCATGCGGCCCAGTTTATTTTGGTGATCAGTAAGAAAACTAACAGTTGTAATTAGACAGAATTCCAAATGATGCAATCCGATGTTGGAAAATGCAGGATCTAGAGATTTCAAATGAATCTCCAGAAAACTTACAATTCTGCAAAATCCAAGGAAATTCTAGGCCTGTGGATTTCCAATGACCGTAAAGTCGACAAATATTAGGGGAAACAGCATATGGTGGACCACAAGCCAATATCAAAGGGGGAATGTGGAAGCAAAGGATAGTGCTACTGTCTGGTCTGATTTGGATTAATTCTTGTCTAGGCTACTGTATTCTAGGGAAAAAAATTAAAATGGAATCAGGACATTATTTTGTTGTCAAATTTTGTTCACAAAGGGTTAGGTATTCCTGTTCTAATAGAAGAAATGTATTTAATGGATAAACTAGTAGCCATGATTTTGTTAGTACTTTGTGACGTTATTGTAGAGTCCATTGTTACCCACTGATGTAAAGGAGATAAATGCATCATTAGTATAAAAGATAATACAATGGCCTCAATATTAACCCCCCTATGACAGGCGGGTCAGGGGTTAAAAATGTTAAAACGGGGAGCGTGTCCCCAACCTGCCATATAGGCGCCTGCCGCCATTTTCATGGCAGCAGGTAGCATGGCGTGCGAGTGTCAAGCCATGGAGGGGCGGGGCACCTCATTAACATATTGAAATCAAGCTCCCCCAGTGCATTTGGAAGCCTCAAGGAAGCTTCGGCCTTTCCTATGCTGCCCATGGACTCTCCCCCTTCCGCAATCGCTGACCTCCCCCCTCCAGCCCCGATCACTCACGGCCTCCCTCCCGATTGCTGGGGACCGTCCCCAATGGTTCCCGGCTGCGGCCTCCTGCCACTGGTTTTCCTGCCCGGCGGGTGGCAAACCTGGCAAATTGGCTGGCTGCTGGGCGGGAAACTGAAGAAAAGAATGATAATGAGGTCCTGCCGTTAAATTCGGCAGCACCTCCGTTCCCCGGCCTCGGCGCATTCCCGGCAGTTTTTGCCCTCCTCCGCACCCTCCCGGCCTCTCCATAAATATCGGGGCCAATAATTTGGGGTCCGAGGAAACTGGGTGTATTAAACCAGTTGTGCTCTCACATGAAGTTAATCTGACTAAACATTGAGGAACACCTACACAAAACCACAGCTGTCAACAAGCTGAAGGCGGGATCTGAGAGCAGACTTAAACTTGTTGAAGAGATGAAGTATGTACAAAATGTCAGCTATCAATCTTATAGATGCCTGGAAGCATAGGTGGCTCGGATTACCGGCCATGAAGCTCAGGAGATGTTGACTGATCAGGTCACATAGGCAATGCAAATTCCACCCAAAGGTGAAAAGTGATTTCTCCTGATCAGACACAGTGTCTCAGCAGTGAAAGGTTCAAAGGGCCAAATACAGCATTTGAGTGACAGCTTGGATGGATAAATGGTGGTTATTTGTGCTTGCACCTGATTACTCCTCTTCAAGTACTGAACATACTTCGCGGCCCTCATAAATAAAATTTTATTTAGCTGTCATTTAGTATCTGATCTCATTATAAATTCAAAATTTGAGAGCTACTTTCATGACATTTACTTGATATGAGCTATTGGAACACCTTGGGACTTTTTACTACGCTAAAGGCACTATATAAATGCAAGCTGTTGTAGTTGTTAAGCTATTGGAAGACAAAATAAAACGCAAAGACTGAGTATTATATTAAACAAGGCACACACGTAACTCTGCAAAATTACTAGTGCAAATATAAAATTGTTAAGGTCAACGAAGTTCATTTAAAACTAGAGAGGCTGAAATTCCCTTTTTTTTTGAATGACAAACTGGACAATGCCTACTTATCTCTCTAATTAGCAACCCGCTAACAAAATTGCATTCTCAGAAATTTTATGTTTCAAAGCCGTGTGTTCCCACGAGTTTGTTTTTTAAGCGATTGTTAATTATTGAGAACAGGCATTCTCCCATTTTATATTAAAAGAAGAATTTCATGCCCTCTGGAGACTGTAATACTGCCTTTAATTCTATCCACATGCCCGTTTGTTTTTTAAAGTGAAATAAAAGCACAGCTAATAACTTTTTTTTCCAAAGAAAGTGCTTTTCTCAGTTCCCCTGGGAAGACAAGAGGTGCTTTGACAGACTGCAGCTGATTTGTGCCTGCATGGAGCACATTAAGCCCTCTGAACGGCGTCAATATTTTGGTCCTGTCTTTTGAAGAGTATGAGTACATTTAAGTGACGTGTTTTCCCTTTAATGATACCGGGACAGAAATTACTGGGAAAGCATTGGACTTGAGTGATGTAAATAGATAGGTATTATAACTTATTGTGACATCAACACTGAAGGATTACCCCATCTCCTGACATGTAGAAACATATTACATTTGGAATTAAAACTGGGCTGAAGTGTGTATCAAGGCATAACACTAGCAAGATAGATGAAATAAAACTAATAATAAAAATCGTGAAAAATACTTGACTGCCATGTGAACATTTCTTAAACCTGAGACTGTGATAAAGCCTAAAGCTCACTTCAAGGCAACAATGTGAGTTGTGAGGTCACTCTGTGGTTTACTTTTCACGTATCACCGTTTCCCATTGTATCCATTACACACCAAATACACAGTGATATCAAAACGGACTGCTCTTAAATTATCTATCGAGTAACATAAGGCAGAACTTTCACCTTTGGTGGGTGCGGAAGATGGAAATAGTGGATTGACTGCCTGTTATACACCCGTCCGATTTTCCCAAAGCTGTATATCGCGCGGCTGATCCGCTAACACCCGTTTCTCATCACTCGTTGACATTGAAAGATCCGCCCATTGTTTTCAATGGTCCTATTTTACGAACGGTGCTTGTATGAGCAGTGTGTTCTGCTCACTTCTACTGTACAGGATAATTGTTCAGAAAAGAACCGCAGGCCACATTTAGACTGTTCAGACTCCGAGAAGCTGCCGTGGAATATTTCCTAATCTATTCAGGCTAAATCTTTCTTTTATGGCTTCCTTAAAGTGATGCGTCCCATTACCAATTGTATGGCAAATTCATTTTTGATATACTTTTGAGATCAAAATGTTTTTGAAAATCCTGTGAATTTCATAGAATTTTTGCAGCTTCTTTAACTTTATGTGGTCAAGCCATGTGGCAAATAGCATCGATGCATTTAAGAGGAAGCTAGATAAGCACATGAGGGAGAAAGGAATATAAGAGTATGCTGATAGGGTTAGATGAAGTAGGGAGGGAGGTGGCTCATGTGGAGCATAAACACCGGCTTGGGCCAGTTGGGCCGAATGGCCTGTTTCTGTGCTGCATTTCGATGTAACTTGATATAAGCCTTCTGTAATATTGCAATTTTGATCTCCGTAAAAGAATCTTTATTTTTGATGAATTGGCTTACAAATGGAAAAAAACTTCAACTTCAGGATAACATGTGCCTTTTATTTTAGATGCAATTTTATGCCTTTACCATTGACATAAATCAAGTACAGTCTCTCATTCCTACTCACACAGGCAACAAACTGAATCATTTCAGCTGATCTTCATGTACTTCTGTTGATAAGTTAATATGGTATGTGTCAGAATGTGCGGTGTTCACATTCAGGAAATAAGTGAATGCAATTACCACTACAGAACTATCAAAGTTGCCTTAATACCCAACATCTGGAAAATGGGCCCACACAGCCCCAATTTTTAAGAAGTAATAGCACATGCGGGTTTATTTGATGTTACCCAAATCATAATTTTATTCAGCTACCATCTATCCCAGTGAGAGACTCTGTTAAAGGATTTATTTAAAACTAACGGACAAATTCCTGATTGAAGGTACAGCAGAAATATATGGGCTGACATTACAGCACACGGAGATGAAAATGGACCGAGTGGATCTTTGTCATAGACCGAAAGAATAAGATGACCTTGGTGAACTAAAAACTCTTTCCTCACCACTACTTTTAGGCTCTTAAGATTCCTTACTGGCAAAAATGTGTATTTTTTTTACTATTAAATAATAGTTGTAGAATTGCAGCCAACTGCTCCACACACATTTATAATGGGGTGGTGAGAGGAGAGCTCATTAGTCCCTTGTTCTAAGTTAAGGTTCTTGCTTTCAAAACTGTTTCAGTCATACTGATTCTTTTAATGATAAAGGAGGCAGCCAAGTTAGAGAATTACTTTGGTATGAGAAGGATTTAAATTCGAAAACATGTAAGTAGCAAAACTGAAGTCCAATTCTAAAATCTTATGCTAAATAAGTATCAGAAATGTCCAACAGACAAAACAATGTAGCACCTAAACTACTTTGTATAAGAAGACTACACAAGGCTTATAGCAAGGTTGGCTTATTCCATTGCAAGAGTAGGTAACATAAATGTGCAGGTTCCTAAATACTCTGAACAGAGTTCACAATGATAACAGTCATAAGAAATGGCCAGTATAAAAGGGCTCCAGGATACTATCAGGAATAGGGAGCTCCATTAGAGAATGGATAAGAAGTGAGTTTATGCTCAATGATGTCAGTAGTGGGGACTGAAGATATTTTCCAGTTTTGCACACTGTCCGAGGTCAGGCATTGTGTAGGGTAGATGTAAGGGCCAATTCCATGCGCCCGTGCTTCCAGTGAGAAGCAGTGCTCACCGGGAGCCTATTGTGTGTACGACATGTTATTTTCTGGCTGGCGGAAAAATCATGGGCTATTTGCCTGCGATTTCCCACAACGTGCTCCCTAGAAACGTGAAATCAGCTCTAAAGGGCAAAATTGCCTTTAGTTTCGTCCAATAATGTCCTTGAACTCCAAACTTAACAAAGCATCCACAATTGCACCAATAGAACATTCCTGAAATTCATGCCATTCTTTGAGCAAAAAGGATAATTTAATATCAATTAGTCCTAAATTCTAAGAAATTCTTCATTTTGGACTCAAGCCCATTAGGTGCTGAGTTGAAATTATCTTAACTCATTTCACTTAGAGAATGAAGCCTTATATCAGATAAATCTAGGCCAGATTCAAATGCAGGTCTCAAAAGTGATAAAGCTGTACACTAACACAATGCACTCAACCACAATTTTGCTTATTAATAGGGGCAATAAAGTTTCTTGCTGCCTAACTTTGCCATTTTGATGAAAGATCCCACCCAAAAAATTGACTATCTTTCTCTTTTAGATGTTAAGTGACGTTCTGTGCATTTCCAGCATGTATTTTTTTCTTCCTATTGAAATTATAATATATCCTCTATATGAACTTATAATTCATCCTCTTCAAAATTACTTTCGCTATACACCGCCTTTTGGATGAGACCTTAAACCGAGACCCCGTCTGCCCACTCAGGTGAACGTAAAAGATCACATGACACAATTTGAAGAAAAGCAACGGAGTTCTCCCGGTGTCCTGGCCAACATCTATCCCTCAACCAACACCACTAAAACAGATTATTTGGTCATTTAGCTTACTGCTGTTTATGGGACCTTGCAGTGCGCTTATTGGCTGCTGCGGCTCCCTATATTATAACAATGACTACATTTCAAAAGTATGTCAGTGGCTGTGGGACTTTGGGACATCCCGAGGCAATGAATGACACAACATAAATGCAAATACTTTCTTTCTTAAAATATTTACAAAGTTCTTTCAATATAGGCTGAAATGAAGTTGCTGTTGTATATTCTTCACCTATCTTGGTGTCGCCAATTGACCTATGATGTAGCTGAAGCATTTCCATTCAAATTCCCCTCTCATTTGGTTAGTTCATTTTCTATGTAACAATTATTTCAGGTACCATGAATATTCTTAAATTGGTTCCCATATTTGGTATTCCAAGTTATTCAAGAGGAAAGAGGAAGTAATAATAAGGACAACAATGAGACTGAAGGTGAAGAGAAGGGTCTGAGCCCTCACTCACAGTACACCCTCACAAGGGACAGAATCTAATTGATGACCACTTCACACACTAAGCAGATGATGTCTGAATGCTCTAACCCTTTGGTGTAAGCAGCTGGTCCATTTTATATTTATGCTATTTAGCAACTCTTAATAAAAAGGAAAACTAGAACAGAAGAAGCAAGAAACATGATATCAGCTAAATAACTTGGCCTGAACTTAATCGAAGTAACTTCTTCATGCTGAGATGTGTTAACTTATGGAATAGACTGCCACCTAGTGCAATGAATACCGACTCCATGAAATAGTCAAATGGAATTGGACAGATCGCTGGCAAGGAATAGTGGTATGTGCATTATGAATAGGAAACAAACATTCTCAGGTGAATTTAGACCACTTTCAGGTGTAATCATTGCAAGGCAACATATTCTACCACCAAAAGGTCCAGAAGGGACAAATCTCCAAAGTATAATTCACTTTATTGTTTATTCATTTTTGTATTTTGATTTGATATGATTTGATTTGATTTGATTGACATTCATCTGACCCGCAATGAGTCATGTATCCCAAATAATCTTCTCTCAGCATGCCCATTTTCACCTTGATGCCTAACAAAACTTGAGCTCACAGATGCAAAAGTGAAAGTGCCCTACAAGCACATTATAATTACATCATTGTTATTTATTCAGCAGTGGGAAATGAGGCACAAAGTATATAGCGTGTCACCGTATCTGTTGATGCCCTTTCCTTATTTAAAAAAAATAATAGTCTTCAACCTGAGAATTGCTAAGCCAGCTAGCCACTCATTACCACAGCAGGAGTTGCATTGATAACTAAAGTGGGACAAAACCCTGTTAAAACTGTGACAAGAGAGACAGGTCAAAATGTTCCAGAAACATGGTAACATCATTCGTGAATCTTATTCCGACTATCAGTGTAAAAGTGAGATATCATCAGACAGATGTTTTCAAAAAACGCAGCTCCACCTGCAGTCACCATCCTCGCACATTTTGTCAAAGCATTGAAAGCACATCTTTGAATCTGCCGCCCATCAGTGAATCTGAATTGATCAACAGACTTAACACTGAGTATTAGTCTGTACCCCATTAAATAAATAGGAGATCTAGACGTTGGGTAAGTGCCATTTGTACCCAGTTTTTTTGCCTTCTCTCCTGAAGATTCAGACTCATGTAACTGTACACATCCGCAGGCACGTAGTGTAAATGCCATTCTTCATATTTGGGCAGGACACTAGGCCCTACACAGTCTGCACCCCACCAATTTTCCATCAGATCTGGAGAGGGCGAGAGTGGTAAAGTGCTCGGATATGCATTCCAACGTGCCCCTTGCTATCTTGCGCCTCTCTCTCCAATTCCTGGTGCCTGAATCTGGCTGCACAGTATATGCCCGACACATATGTAGGCAGGCATACGTAAAACCAATGCAAATGAGAGAAATACATCATCCAACTTATTTGCCAACATTTGCTTCAGTTGAACAATGAATGCAAGAGATTCCTGTTAAGCCCGGGCACCCAGTTTTCAAAGGTCAATGAAGAAGGGAATGCAGCAATTTTAGGGGCTGATGTGGTTTTGCACAAACAGCAGAGGGGGGGGAATTTTTTTTTTAATTCCATTTTTGCACGCAGCACGGAAGCTGTCAACAACCCCGTAATGCAGCAGGCCCTTGAAGTCTGCTGCAGCTAAACTTCACCTGCATTTCTGTAGGACTCCCTGCAGAAGTCAGGGAGCCTATCTCCTGTCTTTAAAGGACCCCAAAGGCCAAAAGGTCAGCGCTGCATCTCAGTGGTGGAAAGAAGTGCCCTCACCTTCTCCCCAGAGATGTGCCCCAATCGACAGGGCAGAGGGCAGCAAGTCTTGGCCTGAGTGTCAATGAGTTATTCAACTATAGAGTTCATCACAGCTGAGCCCAATTCTATCTGGATCTGAAGTCCACATATGCACACTTCCCAGCAGGGATCATTAAAGAATGCTCAGAAGCAGGAGCTCTGGCTGATTTTCATGCTCCAAAGCTCAAGGGCACTGAGGACATTTGCAACTCCAGTCTAAGATAAGCTAATTCAGCTCTGATTTTCCTGGCCATATGTGGTGGAGTGCCACAGTGAGTGTTGCATTTACTTATTAAGCCACTGACGAAGTACAAAGAGTTTTAAGGGTTAGTAAAACTTGAGCTAATTTCGACAAACAAATGTAGATAATTCTCAAAAAAAGATAGTGCTTTGAGCATGTTAATGTTTATTGGAAATATTCTTTGATCAACCTATTTGCAAAAAAAGCCATTACAGGGAGGTTTCCCACTCAGGCACTCCTGACACATGCCAGGAGTTCATAATGGGACATTGCACACCCCTAGCCCAAGGTTTCTCCTCCATTCATTTTAATAGACGGCAAACCACAGGGTAGGGTTTGGAATCTCCCGATGTACATGCTGGTTTTGTTGCAGCACAAAATCTCCCCTTATGTTTTACATTTCTGCAATGCTGGTAATTGGAAAGTGAAATGCTCCAAATCTTGCACAAGAACTGGTTTTCTCTCATCAGTTAATTTTCCAACGTTATGATCCCAGCAGGGAGCTTTGCCCAGCTAGAGCACATATCAGAAATTCTAGGGGTGAGCTTTGCATGATTTTCTGAGCATTGTTTTTTGAATGGTCGGAAAATCATACACAGCACATACTGGAATTTCTGACATGCACCTGGATGGGCAAGGCTCCTGCCGGGAACACCAGGTTGGAAAATTACCCCTGCTATGTTATCACTGGAAGATCAACTGGATTAAATTCATGCAGGCCATTGTTGATTGGCAGTTTGCTGATAAATTCTGATCAAAGCAGAATCAGATAAACTGTATGACGTTTCACAATTGCACTAGGAGAGTTATTGTACTCGTGTGCAAATCTCATTAATAGTTTCAAACTGTGTGGGTAATTCAGGTAGACTGCGATTTACACTTGATCAGATTTTTAAAAAGTATTCAGTAATGTGAAGCCACAAGACAAATAGCACAAGACAAACCAAATGTTCAAACAGAAACTCCAATTCGCAATTTGAGCACCGGTAATCAATCTTTTGTCAGTGTCTATTGACACCACTGTGTCAGCCAATGAATTGGAGACGGAGCAAGATTTACGCAGGACTTACAGCAAACAAAGTCCATTTACTCAGCAAACAGCGAACAGAGTCTATTTAAAAAGAGTACATGCATAAAATCAATCCCAGTCACTTACAGCAGTGCGATCTCCAGGCATGATTGACAGGGGAATTACCCAATCATCTCCATTCTGGCTGGGAATAGTGGTGTCACTATATATAGCCATGTCCTGTGATGCTGCTCAGGAGGTGCATCGATTTATGAGGACAGGAAAATTATATCATGTAAAATAGAATGTAGGTATGTGTCCCTTTAAGGCTGGAAGGTGTAAATACACTGCATTTTTGAAATTAATCGTGAGCTCACTTAGAGGTCAGGGTGTGGATAAGAATCTATAGTTTGTTTCATTGACTGGGCAATTAAGAATTTGTGGACATTGAAGAATTTTGTTCATTTTCTCAAAATATTTTTTAAAGAGACTCAGGTGTGTTTATAAAATGTCCAGGCGTTCCAACAGACAGCCTGAGCATGTTATCGATCTGCCTCGGCACAGCACTGGAGTTATCGGAGCCAATTTTCCAAATGTGCGCTACGAGCGGGAAACCTTAACTGCCGGATGAGAATGTTGGGAAATAACTGGCACATTGCCCATAATGGATGGAAAACTGCAGGCAGCACACCCATGATTTCCCAGTATGTGTGGCTGGTGGGCAAAGCTCCCCACTGCTACTGCACATTTGGTAACTCAGTCCTATACGCTCAATGGTGTTGATAGGGCCTCTTTGAGGGATCTTACACTGCTATATTCCGCAGTCAGCTCAGGATCTGACTACAGAGTTATGCTACATTGCTGTGTAGGAAACCGCTTTGCAGCAATGCAAAATTGACAATACAACTTCAACTTTAGTTGGTAAAGATGAACTGATGCACTGATGTCATTACATCACTGTAGCACTACTGATTCATTCATAAGCACTGGGTGAGATTCTAACTTAACCGGTTGCAGCCAGTTATATGACTTTGGGCAACTTGTCGAGCTGCAACCACAGTGGTCAAGGATCACCTAATATAGAGTGTTAGAAAATTGGATAACTGGCCATTCAGATAGCTCATAGGGAACGTCTCTATCTCTGAACCATTGAGACCAGAAAGGTCCCATGGTTGATATCTAATCTGTGTTGATCAGAAAATCACAGTTTTAACTACTTATTTCCTTACTGAAACTTTACTGTAGCTTATGGATGAGAACAAACCTTGATAAGATGAGTTACTTTCATGGAGACCATGAATCTGTAATAATGAGTCATTTGATCATTTTCTCAGACAGTATTTCAAAACACAGATGTCTGATCTGTGCCAAGACAGTTGATCTCAGTAGGACTGTAGTCGAGGCACTACAATCAGCGCCTAGGTCAGGGAAGGGAAAATTGGCCAGGGTTTCTACTCCTGATTGGGCTACAATGACCACTACTGGAAGGGCATGTGTGTGGATTGGGTGATGCCTTGTAAATACCTTGAGGAATACAGGACAAAAATGGAAGATCTAATGCATTTCATAATGTACTCCTCAACACTCCCCTGTTTATCCTCTCTGCTTACATGAATTATTGTTATTGGTCTTGTGCTTTGTCATTAATGATAATGGATAGTTGATATCTCTGTGGTACAGTTAATGAATTGGACAATCACCTTTCCACAACCTCATACCTCTCCTGCCACAATGGATTCTGCCTACAATAAAATCATTAACCTTCAGTTCCAATGACCTCTCTTCTGACTGAAACATTACTGTAGTTCAAAGAATAGCACAAATCTTGACTGGATGAACAACTTTGATGGCCCTCATTTGCATTAATGAGGCTTCTCTTGACCATTTTCTGAGGACATGTTTGAAAACCCAGATCTCTGGCCACAGGATACAACAACAATAGGAAGGGCTAACTTGTAGAGTTTGGTTAAAGGGTCAGCCAAGGCTAAGTGCCCCAACTGTGTTAACTCATGCAGTGAAAACCATGATCAGTCTCCAGGTAGGAAATTAATTTTGAAGTAATGAATGGGTTCAACAGGAGGATCCAGAAACACATTCAGCACAGATTCCAATTGCAAGAAGTAGCTGGGAGAAATCAGGTGTGGCCAAATTTCCAGACATTTTCCATGTACGAAGACGCTATTCTGGCGACCTCCACTAAAAAGGTAAAAAGTTATTGCTGTAACATGAACTCCAGTAGAATATCCCATGGAAATGAAAATCTGGTCAGTTCCATAATGCGCGGGTGATCTGCTTTGCCAGTTTACCACACAGTGAAGGTGAAAATTACTCCCTTAGTTTCAATGCTAGGGTTAAAACATGTTGAAGGGACTCTTAAACCATGGGAAGTGAAGGCTATTAGTGGAATACCAAATAACAAATTTCTTTCATGTCACATCGAACACCCTATTAGTGGATTTTCAGAATGACATCAACATCTGCACTAGAGCAATGAGCTCCCCTTTGGATAATAGCCATTCAAAAGCTAGGCCATTAAAGTGAAGTCTGCTTGGTCCTGATACATTCTCACATGTGAAAAGACCACAATTTATGGTTCCAGTATTTTATCATACAATTTTGTCACTATCTTTATCATTCTCAAGTAATTTATAAAAAAACAAAACCTTACAATCTGGATAGATTTGAGATAAAAGAAAAGTCGGCATTTTTTTGTCAGCCAGCCCCCCGCAGAAATCCATCACCATGTTTAAGAGTCTCCAACTCAAGCTGCTGAGAAATCTATATATATTTGTAGAATTCCTGTTTGCCCAATATGGAGCGGACACTCACTCCTTACAGAAGAAAAGATATACTGCCATAGAGGGAATGCAACGAAGGTTCACCACACTGATTCCTGGGATGGCGGGATTGTCGTATGAGGAGAGATTGAGTAGACTAGGCCTGTATTCTCTGGAGTTTAGAAGAATGAGAGGTGATCTCATTGAAACATACAAAATTCTTATCGGGCTCGGGTAGATGCAAGGAGGATGTTTCCCCTGGCTGGGGAGTCTAGAACGAAGGGTCACAGTCTTAGTTTAAGGGATAGGCCATTTAGGACTAAGATGAGGAAAAATTTCTTCACTCAGAGGGCGGTGAATCTTTGGAATTCTCTACCCCAGAGAACTGTGGAGGCTCAGTCATTGAGTACATTCAAAACAGATCGATAGATTTCTAGATATTAACGGCATCAAGGGATATGGGGATGGTTCAGGAAAATGGTGTTGAGGTAGAAGATCAGCCATGATCTTGTTGAATAGCGAAGCAGGCTCGAGGGTGCATGGCCTACTCCTGCTCCTATTTCTTATGTTCTTGTGTTCCCTGTAGGGTCACATCCCACTCACCTATATCTAGTGAATGTAGGTGTGAGTTGGCAGCTTAGGACCCTCAATTTTGCACGCGAGTACTCCTGCTTTTTAACCAGCTGAAACCACTGGGCTTACCAGAGCAGATCACAGGTGAGCTTACAGTTGCTTGTCTAACTAGGACCATCATACACAGTAAGGCTTTAGCCTGAAGGGTTATATGGGGCTATGTGGGAAGAATCCCAGGTTCCAGTGACAGGTCTGCCAATCCGGGTTCCATTAGCCATGCATCATTGCCCTGCAGCACTGTAGACCTACGGCCATTTTGCTGCATGCCACCGAAATTACAATGGGAGTCCACCAAAATGGCTGCACAAGTTTGGTTCCCTTGTACTCAGAAAAGGAAACAGACATTTTGAATAAAGCTTGACATATGATTCAGAAAGTCTCCTGAGAGTTGCTGTTCAAATGGACTACAAATCTTGACATTAAGTTAGAATAGGACTATTTTAAAGGAAATTTCCTCTTAGATGGGCTAATTATCACTGTCATGAATTAGTTAATGTCAAACTGTTGTTGCACAATATTTGGTTTCTACATTTTAAAAAAAATGGAACTCAAGTAACAGCAAAGTAGTGTTTTTTTTCAATGTGTACAATTGCTTACAGCAAACATTGAACACAATGCAGAAAAACTTCTTTCTAACCAGTAAACGAAAGCTTGGTACTTGAGCAAGTGGAATAGATATAATAATGAGTATAAAACCAAATGCAGAATTAACGAGCACTTGCTGAATTATGGCAGCGAGAACATGGATTAGGCCATTCTGTATTTCTTACCTTAGCACAACTTTTCCTCATTTTATCTGAGCTCAAGGCAGCCAGCAGGTTCAAGTTGTACAGATATCTGTCCTTGTTATGATGCCTCTAGCTATCTGCTATTAAAAGATAGCCTTAGACTCTGCTTACGCCATGCAAATCCTGAACAGGAAATTTCTATATTATTTTTATAATTTTAAAAATATCTAATGAAGATTTATACAATCAAACGTCCTCCAGTTGTGATCAGCATCACCCAGTGGACACAATGGATCTAATTGGAGGCACAAACATTTACCAGTTATTATTTTAATGTTCAAATGGTAAAAACACCAATACTCACCAAAATTTCATGACAGAGAGGCAAAGAATGGCAAAAAAAAATTATGCGCTACACCTTTGCTGTTAAAAAACGTTTAAAGTACACCATGTGACTAAAAGCAATAAAATGGGGAGATGTCAGGTGCCATAGGGCTGGCACATTGAGAGTAGGCAAGAATGAGTTATACCAGTCATGTTAAACCAACTCAATGTGACTTAGGCAAAACTCAGGATGAGTATTATCCTTTCGAAAAATGAGAGTGTATACATTGGTTGAATTTTTACAACAGGACCAAAGTTCCATGAGATGGGACAGTCCCAACATAAGTGCCAGGATACACTCCACCTGGGTCCTCTGCCGCTGTCTTTGCCAAAGTTTGCGGAGTCAGGTGGAGGTCCCTGCATTTGAATGGCAAACGTGAGTTCTCCCCTGTGTCCTGGCCAATATTTATCCCTCAACCGGCATCACTAAAACAATATCTGGTCATGTTTGTTCGATCCTGCTGTGTGTAGATTGACTGTCATGTTTCCCTATATTACAACAGTGACTACGCTTCAAAAAGTACTTCATAGGCAGTAATTGGTTTAGGAAATGCAAGTCTTTTCCTCCATTCCTGTATAGAAGCACCTGATACTCCCCCCAGTGGCACAGCCTAGATGAATAACTTGACTTATGGGAACCACGGGTCTGAATCTATTTCTTACTATTCCTTGTTGCCATTAAACTAAAGGACAATTTATTTTTCAGTGAAATACTTTCTGTTAATCATGCCAACACAGAAAAGTCAGCAAACATAATGACAATTCTAATGGAAATAATGTCTGTCATTAATGCAGGATACAAATTCAAACTTGAATGAGAAGCCTCAACAAAAGGTTGATTCAAAATATTGCATAAACTAAAAGATGGCTAAGAATAAATTGTGGGTTAGAACATAATCTTGAGGTTCTTGTAGCTACACAAATGCTTATGATATTATCAGAACTGACTGATTGCTTACAATCTTACAAGACACACCTGCCAATCTTTTATTCTCTTCATAATTTGTCTGAAACTATTATTAAATTATATCAGTCAACATATACTTCAGCCACAGACTAACATTGGATGTGAAATGTCATCAACTGCACAAAAAAGATCATTGTTTTGCAAACAAAAGTCTAGTTTAATACTATCTGGGAGGCATTATCTTCACACCTTAAGGAAGGTTTACAGCTGTGTAGGAATCAGTTTTAGCTCAATGCCCTACCTAATATATAACAAATTAATTCCCTGATGTGAATCTCTCTGTTGATGAACAGTCAAAATAGTAGTGATGGCCAGATTAAATGTAATTTGTTTAAGTAAATATCCCAAGTTTTACTTAAGTAATCATAAATCTTTTTCATAAATGATGTAAGTGACTTAAAGAACAAGCTCATGGTTACAAGCCAAAGAATTTCACGGAGAGTCACTGCAGGCATCTGAGGGTTTCTACATAACATCAACAAACATTATTGCAAAAAGCGGCACACCTTCATACCATCTGTCACGCAAAGCTAGCGTTCCACCTTCACCTGTACAACACAACAACATTTCTGGTATCCCACACAGTTTACAGCAAGTAGGAGTCACAGTGTTATGCACAAAACTAGTTGGTTACCAACTGAGGAGATGTAAACAACAAGTGTCCCTTAAACATCATCAGTCAGAGTTTCACAAAGAAATAGGTCATATCGACTGGTGGAAATGAACAAAATTAATTTATCATTTTCTCACTCTGTTTTTACTTTATCCATTCCTCATCTATTTAATAATATTTGCTGATTGGTGAATATTGCCAGGCAGGATGAGGTGGCAGATTTCTTTCATCATAGGGTAAGTGGTTGAGACAGAAACTATGTCAACATTCAAGATTTAAATTGAATGGGTGGATGAAGTAGAAGGGGTAGAGGGGATATGGGAACAGTGTGTGTAAGCATGATTAGAATTATTTGCTTGCATGAAGAATAAACACCGACAAGGACTGGTTGGACTGAATGGCCTGTTTTCTTTGTGTTTCCATGTACATTTGTTGCATCTCAACATGACCAATTTTGAAAAGGAATCAAATATCACGAGGGAAAGATAGTTATGATAGTTATTTAAGTTTGCAGGACAATGCCATTATTGATGACAGGCCTTGGTGTCTATTGACTAATACACAGAGAGACAGGCAGACAGCACCATAATAACAATGTTCTTTCTCCTTCCACTTATAAGAACACTTCAGATATATCATTACTTACATAAGATTTGCTTGGGTTGTCAGAAAATATTTGAAAAAGTTCCACATACGAGCCATTTGAAGAAGGTTACGGTTTGTAAAATTAATGAAAGCTAGCTACCTGGATGGAAACTAACATGACAACAGGAAGCAGACACTGATGACAAATGGAAAGAAAGTTTGTCTGGGGAGCAATGATTAATGGAGATCTGCAAAGATCTGTTCTAGGTCTGCTGCAATTTGTATTATTATAAATAGGTTGGTGGAGAATACTTATAATATTAAAATTTACCAATGATACCAAGCTACGTGTCAAGGTGACAAAGATAAGGAAGATAAAAGGCACTGAAAGAGTTCCAGCATAATTAAGCAGATAGGGTAAGTAATGGCAGAGCATTGTTTAATGTAGATAAATGTAAAGTAACACACACTGAACAAGAATCAGCAAATATGTGCATGATTAAATAATGGACCCAAAAGCGGCAAACCTAGATGATGCGCCACGATCGTGCCCATTGGTGCCCTCCAACAATGACCCCCACCAGAATCCGTGGGCAGGCACCTCACTTATATGGGGCTAGCAGGTACAAATGCCATCTGGGCACTTCTTTGGCATGCACCTGCCCCATGCACCAGGAAACTGGATCGGCCAGCCATCTGTTGGGAGGTGTTGCTCAGGTCTCCTCCCTATAAGCCTGTTATCTCTTCAAACATACCTGAGCAAGTGGCTGATCCAGGAAGTCAGTCATTTATTTTTATTAATCTCTTCAGGGATCCAGACTTAGATTTGCTTGGATTGTCAGAAAATATTTGAAAAAGTTACACATGCGAGTCATTTGAAGAAGGTTACGGTTTGTAAAATTAATGAAATGGATGGAAAACCAGCATGGCAACAGGAAACAGACACTGATGACAAGGCTATCGGTGGCAGCTTTCTCACCTTTCTCAGCACACCAGCTGCCACTGATAGCTTGTATGGGGACACCTGGCTTAGGGAGTCCCTGCCCCATATTAGCCTCGAACTTCCGTCTTGGGTTGGATTGAGGCCCCATTCCTTACAAGGGGATGTGACCATTGGTAGAAATGGTGGAGATGCAATGTATCTGAGTCTCTCCCATTTCCTTAGCATTTCTGCTGGTAATCTGCCAAAATTATGATGGGAAATCCGTAGATCCTGAGTTGAATTTTGGGGCCATTGTCCATCAACGAAGATGGAAAAAATAATTTTGAGGATGATTATAGATCATTCTTTGACAGTTTTCAGACAGAATGAAGCTATGAACAAAACTAATCAAGTCCTAGGTTAGACCTAAAGAACACAACTGAATATTCCCCCCAAAAAATTATTCCAGCCTTGAACAGCTCAGTGGCAAGGTAACATTTAGAATATTCCATGTAATTTGTGGATATTCTGTGTAATTTTGTACTCCCTGTTTTCAAAAGAATGTTGATGGTTCTGCGACCTTTGGATCTACATTATCTGGACAGAACTTCATTGGAAAAAAAAATAATAAAATGGAGGAGGAAAGAGGTACATTATGTATGTATTTACAATACCAAGAAGCAAATATTTGAATTATCTTCCAAGCACCAAACTAGAAGATACAGGTTTTAAATTAACAAACCTCAGTTGAGATTAGAGATAAGAAACTCCCCCCTCCCCCACCAAAGTAGTAACAATTTGGAACAGACTCCGAGCAAAAGTATTGAATGATATATTGATAAACCCTTTCAAAAATGTGCTGAATAAATATCTGACTAGGAATAGTGTTGCAGATTATAGAGATAAGCATACGATGAGTTGACCTAATATTCCATAGGACACCATTGTTCTGGTGCTGCATGATTTTTGCATGATTACCTTTAGGGATCAAGGAGTATTTTAGCAGAATGAAGATTAGGGAATATATTTGCCAGACCTTCTCCTCAGGAAATTAAATGAATGGAACTGAGATCATGATAGAATAGGTGGCAAATGGTCAATGGAATGAGTGAGATTGATGGGCCAGTTGGCCTTTTCTCATCCTTTCCTGATTTATGTTTTGAAATTCAGTAACTCAGCAAAGACCAACAAATAAATGAAAGATACTGCTTGCAACAGATTCTACAACAGATACTAAATCTACTTTAAATTGGATAGTTGGCTGAAGGAAAAGGTATTGAAGGGATATGGGAACAGGGTGGGTAAATGTGATTAGAACTATTTGCTCACGAGGAGGATAAACATCAATACAGATAGGTTGGGTCAAATGGCCTGTTTCTGTGTTGTAACTCCTAAGTATTTCTATTTCCATATATAAATAATTTTTCAATTATATTTCATGACCTTGCAAATAGCAAAATTGTTCCCAGAAACTCCTCAAACAAAATGTGTTATACGTATATCACAGAGTCTGAGAGTTGGATATTATTCTGACAAGACAGCTCAGGACAAATTTTCTTTTTGTAATTGGTGGAAAATACCATCAAAAATCATTGTGATATCTTCCAAATGCTTAACATAGCCCTGCACTCGGGCAAGGGTCATTTATCCACCATGAAGTTTAAAGAATTGTTGGTGACAAATATATCCTTCCAACCTTGTTTTAAATTCATGAATCCTGTAAATAATAATATCAGCATAGAGAAGAAACCTGAGCTATGAGATACTACAGAACTGGGTAGCCATTTACAAAATACTTGCTTGCACATCTAAGTGCTACAGACCCAAGTCCATCAAAGGCCAATAGGGACCATACTTCCCATGTAGGTATCTTTATGTGCTTCATTGTTGTCCTGTTTATAAATATGACATAATGCGAGCAGTCTTTTCATCCAACTCCTGTTTTGAATTAATCGACAAACTGAAACGGAAGGATTAGCTGAAGCTCCTTCACTAAGTGGTCGGTATCTCACATCTGACTCTACAATATGAATCAGTTGGTAACTTGCAGTCATTTCCAATTTCATTGGTTACCTTTTATTCCCCACCTTCTGGAATACTGATTTGATTTGTAAAAGGAGACTGCAGTGAGACTCTATTCTTCTTTATGCAAGAAGTGAATGCTCAGAGGAAATATTCTCAGAGAATCTAGGAGATCTTGTTTATTTATCTCAGATTACCCTGGAACACAATCTCATCCGATCCAGATCATTGACTTCATTTGTGGTTGATTAACAACAATGATCAAAATCAAACACATGAGGTGGAAGAGGAGAATATCCACCAGAATGCTACAAATCAGAATTTCCACATTCCTAAACAATCTCAGATAATATTGTTTCACTTATTTGTTTTTGCGATTAGAGCCATTCAAAGGTGGCGACATCGACTATAATGCATAAGCCAACAGGACCTACACTAGCCTTGCTATGTCGAATAACAATGCTATTCATTCTGCCATAATGAGATCAGTTTCAGATTCACAGTGCCTCAGGATAATCCATTTTGCTTTTGTCAGGGGGCTCAGCAGCAAGTTCCACCTCACCTGGAACAATGGGATGTCACCTGCCAAGTCCCAAAGCAGTCAATTTGGGCCCAAAATAAATACTGTAGAATCTTAAAGGATCATCTTAATTTGAGCCCAATGATGCCCAAGTTTGGAAACTTAAATAAGGGACACTTACCAAGCAATCCAAAGTGCTGGTCATTATATACTTTAGAAAACAAGTGTGGCAACTTTTTTTTTTATTCGTTCACGGGATGTGGGCGTCGCTGGCAAGGCCGGCATTTATTGCCCATCCCTAATTGCCCTCGAGAAGGTGGTGGTGAGCCGCCTTCTTGAACCGCTGCAGTCCGTGTGGTGACGGTTCTCCCACAGTGCTGTTAGGAAGGGAGTTCCAGGATTTTGACCCAGCGACAATGAAGGAACGGCGATATATTTCCAAGTCGGGATGGTGTGTGACTTGGAGGGGAACGTGCAGGTGGTGTTGTTCCCATGCGCCTGCTGCCCTTGTCCTTCTAGGTGGTAGAGGTCGCGGGTTTGGGAGGTGCTGTCGAAGAAGCCTTGGCGAGTTGCTGCAGTGCATCCTGTGGATGGTGCACACTGCAGCCACAGTGCGCCGGTGGTGAAGGGAGTGAATGTTTAGGGTGGTGGATGGGGTGACAATCAAGCGGGCTGCTTTATCTTGGATGGTGAATACTTAGATAGTCGACAAATTTGGACTGGTGTACTAATAACGTAGGCTAGATATAAAAATGATGCAGCAAAAGGAAAACTTAAGAGGGCTATAATGCCTTTGAAAAATAAATGCCAAATAGCTTTTCAACAAAAAGAACATTTTCACGTTAAAATAGAAGTCACCTTGGTGAGCAATTGTTTAAATATCCTATTTATGGTGCAATCTAGGTCAGGTACTCAAGGGCTTTTTAATCTAAGGCTATGTAACTCAAAAATATCAGGGTCCAATAAGGTAGTATTGACACTGCTTGCATACAGTGGTTAAAAACATACTGATATTACAGCGCATCAGGTGATGGTCAGTATGAGGTACTTCAAATAAACTTAGTTTGTTTTCTTTTCTCCTATCCATTTGACTATAACAGAAATTGTTTGCTGCCAAAATGACCTTCTAAGTTATTTCCTAAATAACATCCTGAAATAAACATTTATTAAATGATGATTCCAATTTACTGCAATTGCCCTGATTAGCCAATGCTATATTGTGGTACAGTAGAGAATATTATATTCTAGAAATAGAGAAAAAGACCAAGCATTATCATCTTAAGGGGTTCCCATGAGGCTGAAGATGTACTGCACCCAGTGTACAATCTAAGTGGTGTGAGGCTAAAGAAAGAAAGAAAGAATTTGCATTTATAAAGCATCTTTCACGTCCTCAAAACGTTCCAAAGAACTTTACAGCCATTGAAGTACTTTTTAAAAAAAATGTTTTCACTGCTATAATGTAGGCAAATAATGGAAATTGCCAAGTAAATCTGTCATACTGTAACCACATCATCATCACTGCTACGGTACCACCACTGGCAGGAGGGTGTAATTACAACACGGCAAGCCCACATAGGCAGTTTCCATCAGAAATGTCAACATAGTAATTTATAATAGAAATATATAAAAATAAGGAAAGAATGTATGAATGTAAAATAGGGACTGAATTATACCTACACAGCCTGGTCCAATTATCCCCCGCCCTCTAATCCATTTCACCTAAAGACTGTACTTGGTTTTGACTCCCCAGATCAGAGATCGACTAATCTTTTCAAATATCATTTCCACTCAAGATTGCAGAACACTGGTCTTAAAGCTATTCCAATGCTCTCCTGGCCAGCCTCCCAACTACCACCCTCTGTAAACTTGAGCACATCCAAAACCCTGCTGTCCGTATCCTAACTCACAGCAAATCCCATTCACTCATCACCCCTGTGCTCGCTGACCTACACTGGCTCCCAGTCCAGCAATGCTTCGATTTTAAAATTCTCATCCTTGTGTTCAAATCCCTCCATGGCCTCGCCCCTCCCTATTTCTGTAATCTCCTCTAGCCCTACAACCCTCCAAGATCTCTGTGCTCCACCATTGGCAGCCGTACCTTCAGCTGCCTAGGCCCTAAACTCTTGAATTCCCTCCCTAAATCTCTCCATCCCTCTCTCCTCCTGTAAGTAGCTCCTTAAAAGCTTTTGGTCACCTGTCCTAATATCTCCTGTGTCAAATTTTAACTGATGACGCTCCTGTGAAGCACCTTGGGACATTTTACTATGTTAAAGGCGCTATATAAATGCAAGTTGTTGTTGTTGTCTTTGATGTTGCAGTGCCGCAAATTCAATACATTTCCACTATGTCAGACTAAATAGCAATCACATATTTTCTCTCTTCCTTTGCTTGGGTACTGTTTCATTGTCGCCAGTATCCTTTAATTTATCACCCAAGTTGCCATTCTTCATGTATGCTCCAACAGTGCATGGCAGCAGGCTATTTGACTATGGGGCATCACAGACAATCCCAATATAGTGTCTTAAAAAGGTAGATTTTGTGAATTTGCGCTCCTGGCACAAAGCTTCGCCAACAAAGTGTGCGTATTGTGAAATCAGGTTCAAAGGTTGGCAGGTCCATTAAAATGAATAGCCAGAAAATCCAGTGGGGTGCACCAACCTCTGGATTTGTGCTGCCTGGATACACAATTCTGCAGCAGGTGGGACATTCTTGATATCTAGCCGATGCTGTCAGGTAAGATGGGCCTGGTTTAGAGAGATGTTATTCTCAGATGATGGCAAGCAGCTCTTTTGTAGTCCCTAACTTTTTGGGAAAGGCTTTCAAAGGACTGGCATCATCCTCGGTTAGCTTGGAAGCTGTTCCCAGTCAGGCGCCAGTTTAGAGTAGTTTACGCAAATTATAAAGTACAGTCAACAGCTGAAGACACATGAACCTACTGATCATACCCAGAAACAGTAAGTAACTCAGCCTACGGGATTGCCCTGGTTTCAAAGACAAACAAAATTGTAGAGTACTAACTTTGTATCCTGACAGTGACGATTAGCCAGTCTATGCTTTTCTTTGGAGTTTTATTTGAACTCTAAACTTTGAGATGACGGGTACTAAGTGGGGCATCTTGTCTCCACCAACTGTACCACCCCTGCCTTATCCTCTCAGATTTAAAATGAGCAAATCCTGTACTATTTAACCCTACTGTGATCTAACTCCATATACCTGCCCTTAGGGATATGGGCCAAAGGCAGGTATATGGAGTTAGATCACAGATCAGCCGTGATCTTATCAAATGGCCGTGCAGGCACAAGGAGCTGAATGGCCTACTCCTGTTCCTATGTTCCTATACTATACCACACTATTTAGCACAATGATTCAGTTTCTTGCAACACGGGGGAGAGAAGTGAATAGGGCATTAACTTGTCATGTGGGTCTTTGTACCTATGGACAAGTTACATGCATGTAAGTCCATAGCATGCTTTTTAAACCATGCCAATAAATACTGCATTGCCCATTCTCCACACACTAATCTCATTTCTTGGATTTAATTAGAAAGTCTATAAGAATCTGCAGACTCCAAAGTAAATCCAGTATTAATTGGCTCAATCGTGCTTTTGCCCCAAACAAAGTTTTGATTGGCTGTTGGCCAACGAACTGCCTCCTGGTGCCAATTCTTCAAATATCAATGTATACGTTCCATCACTTGCAGACAGTTAAATATATTTCTAATCTTCTGTGCACAGCAATCAAAAACTTGGCATGAAGCAAACGCATTTTTGAGGCTTTTGGTTGCATTTCGTGGACACAAGGAGACAGAAGGACTCAGAAAGCAGGGTGGAGCTGATCTATGTGCAGCATCCTATACAGACGTGTCGGCACCTTTTTTAACCACACACTTAAAAAGAAAAGCTCTCAGGCAAAAAGCTTTAACTCTTCAAGAGGTAGCTTGTCTGCGTGGGGGCTCCAAGAACTCCACTGAATGATCTAAAATCAAACTTTTTTTGAAACGCCCTCCAAGTTTTCTTGAAAAAAAATTCATTAATTTGTCTGTTGTTATGGATTCGGGACAATGAAGCAGCAGGATAAAATGAGTTTTGCGCGTAGGAATTCGCAACACTGGAATACTGCAGTTTGATTTCAGATTGTGAAATATTTGTGTATGTAGTGGATGAGTGATTCAGCATCTTAAGTGTCTTAAATCACAGCGTAAATGCCTAAAGGGGACAATCCCCTCCCCCCCCAGTTTATAGAAACTGCTTGGCTAGATAATGTATAAAAGTAATTTCTTATGTAAAGCGTCACTGAAAAACAGCATTTCTGGAGTCTGCTACAACAGTTATGTATCTGAAATTGTGTTTGCATTTGATTCACCTCATTATTTTTATATCTTAACCCAAAAATCCATAAAACTTCGCAAAAAAAGAGAAACTGTGTAAAATGAAGGTAGGTTCCACACACAACACTGACATCAAACCGGAGTCATATTAATGGAGAATTACCCACTAACCAATGTGAAGGAATAGCATGATTTTTTGAAGAATAACACAAATTTTCCAGAGCTTTTAGAAAGCCAGGAACATGTTGCCCTCTCTGTAACCCCGGGCACACATTTGGGGTCATAAATGTGGGATTTATGGGCCTCTGTGTAATTTTAGGCTTGTGTGTAATGTGACTGTTTATCAGTTTATTTCCATAGTTTGGCCACTGTTTTCACCAATTCCTGGACATGCATCGAGAAGATGCTAGATAAGTAAGGGACTATCTTGGTTTTAATTTAAAAAAACATGAAATTTGCTTTCTATCTTGATGTGGTCAGCCCTTTTGCCAAGCAAAAGATTTTATGTTTGTAATTTTTAAGTTTGTTTTTAAAACTTTCCTTTTTTTAAAAAATCTCCTTTGGGATTGAACCATGTTAACTGTTAGGGTGGTGATCATCGCAAAGCGGTTTCTTCTTCGCACCGACACTAAACATCCCTTAAATGTTTCAATGCTATCTGCGTCAACCACTCCACGTATCCACACGCTCCATACTCGGTGTAAGGAAATTCCTCCTAAATTCTTCATTTGATCTGTTAGTTACTATCTTATTTTTCTAGGAAGTGTGAGAGAGTACTGGAAGATGATCAAAACCTCAAAGATAAATATTTGAACTGCAGACACCCAATGCCTATGCTTAACCTGCAAAAGGAGATGGGTGCATTGAAAGGGGTGGGGCGGAAAAGAGAAAAGGAATTTACTTGCCCACACCTACATTGCACATGGGTGGCAAAACTTTACGGGGGAGAGCACCCATGTGTTCATATGCAAGAAAGGGGCAAAAGTGGATGAATGACTGGGTTTGTTGTGGCCCTTTAATCATTGATTCACCAAGTGGAAACTTGGCCCTGGATTTCAGATCCTCAAATGTTGACAAATATTTGATATGGCAGTTCGTCCACTCACCCACAGCCTTTGATTCCAGTTTTGACAAACGACATTAAGTTAACAGTGGAAAAACAAAACTGTGAAAAGACAAACTGGCAAAACTCTGCCGCTCTTAAAATTCAAACAGATTTTTTTTTTCCCAGGTAATGTTAATGATCCCTTCAGGGCTACAGCAGAATTTTTGTGCTGCATCCAAAGCTAATAAAAGATTAGAATTTTCCATTTCCTTTATGGCGTACTTTTGTAAAACCCTTTAATTGTATAGAATTAACATTTAGTGGTTTTAAGAAAACTAGCACATTTAATGTATTTCAACTTTCTTGTCTAATGCTGCAAGTTGCATTATCAATACGTATATTGATTTTTTTTTTACTGACATTTAATTTTCTCCTCCTTCTCAAGCACTGTTTGCTTCACATGCTGTTTCTTGAGCAAGAAAATCAGTGGTTGACCTGGGCCCAGGCCTCTGCTAATGCCACAGAGTGATTCTTTTCCAAATTACATCCTCACTAAATGGCATCTTTCTCTGCACATATGCATCCATTTACCAATAAATTATGAAGTTGAGATCAATAGAATTTTGGACACTAAGGGAATCAAGGGATATGGGGATAGTGGAGTTGTTGTAAAAGATCAGCCATGATCTTATTGAATGATGGAGCAGGCTCAAGGGCCTGTATACTCCTATTTCTTATGTTCTAAGTTGACACTGTATGTTTTTTTTAATTCATCCATGGGGTGTGGGCATCACTGGCAAGGCCAGCATTTATTGCTCATCCCTAATTGCCCTTGAGAAGGTGGTGGTGAGCCGCCTTCTTGAACTGCTGCAGTTCGCGTGGTGAAGGTTCTCTCACAGTGCTGTTAGGAAGGGAGTTCCAGGATTTTGACCCAGCGACGATGAAGGAACGGTGATATATTTCCAAGTCGGGATGGTGTGTGACTTGGAGGGGAACGTGCATTGCGGTGTTGTTCTCATGTACCTGCTGCTCTTGTCCTTCTAGGCGGTAGAGGTCGCGGGTTTGGGAGGTGCTGTTGAAGAAGCCTTGGCAAGTTGCTGCAGTGCATCCTGTGGATGGTACACACTGCAGCCATGGTGCGCTGGTGGTGAAGAGAGTGAATGTTTAGGGTGGTGGATGGGGTGCCAATCAAGCGGGCTGCTTTGTCCTGGATGGTGTCAAGCTTCTTGAGTGTTGTTGGAGCTGCACTCATCCAAGCAAGTGGAGAGTATTCCATCACACTCCTGACTTGTGCCTTGTAGATGGTGGAAAGGCTTTGGGGAGTCAGGAGGTGAGTCACTCGCCGCAGAATACCCAGCCTCTGACCTTCTCTTGTAGCCACAGTATTTATATAGCCGGTCCAGTTAAGTTTCTGGTCAATGGTGATCCCCAGGATGTTGATGGTGGGGGATTCGGCGATGGTAATGCCATTGAATGTCAAGGAGAGGTGGTTAGACTCTCTCTTACAATAGCGCAATGGGACTTTCTCAGTAGGTGTGTACTGGACTGAAATGTGGCTCCCAGTCCCAACAGCACTGCTCCCTTCCTTCAGTCAGGACCCGCAACAGAAATCCACAATACTGCAGGTCCTGACTGAAAGAGGAGAACAACAGTGTCGGAAGCTGCAGCTACACGTCAATCCAGCACACTCCGCTGAGAAAATCCCATAACGCTGCCGTAATCTTTTTAAAACTCCCATGATCCTGCCGTTTCTCGATGCAGAGGATCAAAAGGCAGAGCTCCTTGGGCCTGTTGCGATGAAAAAGCCTGTCAATTTAGCCTGATGTCCGCAATTTGGACACCCATGATCTGCACCACTCTTTTCATGTTATTCAGTTGTTTTCCACAGTCTGCTGCATCTCTTCTTCCTTTTGAATTCTAATTAGCTTTGAGAAGCAATTTTAGATCTGACATTTTAACATCCACTTGAGTAGGTAAAATTATTTTCATTAAAATATGAAGCTCATGTTCCCTGTAAAAAAAATGTTTCTGATGCATTAGTGCAGTTTGGTAGCCATTTTACTTCTGTAGATTTTTAAAAAAATTTAGAAGCTTTGGTGAAGAGTCAAGGTGCAAAATGCCATTTAGGTTAAAAAAAAGAGAAGCTGATGTAAATCAGGAAAATATATCATGCTCACTAACAAAGATCAAGTGATTATTTCTTACTGTTAAGTAGCTAATTAGCATTATATCTTACATTTTAATAGCTGCCTTAACTTGGTAGTAACCTAAAATACTGAACAGCAAAATAATGATGCCGTACTGTTATGTAATTACCAGGCAGTTCCCACAAAAATAGTTTGAACTACAGGCAGAATGATCCCATTATAGATATTTAAAAGCAAATGTTTTCTCTTCTTCAATTCTTTAGAAACCTTGTCTCTTCTCCCCTCAGCATTATCAATATTGTTGTTTTAACCACTCATAACAATAAAAAGCAACGGTCAGAATTGTAAGAGTGCATTATTAAAATGTCTGGTGTGCAGCAAATGACCTTTATATGTGTTAAAATGTTCTGCACATACATGTCACCATGACAACCATTAAGTAATTCACAAACATGCATTAAAGTAATGAGTCAATCAAGAAATGAACAAAATTCATTTCTGGGGTCTACATGGTAAAGCCAACATAAAAGGTTTATTTACATTTATTCCCCATCTCAGCTGAAGGGTTAGACTCATGTGGGGAAACAGTTCTACAGTTCTCGATTTTAAAATTCTTATCCTTATTTTCAAAACCTTCCGTGGCCTCGCCCCTCCCTATCTCTGTAATCTCCTCCAGCCATACAAACCTCCGAGATCTCTGCACCCCTCCAATTCTGGCCTCTTGCGCATCCCTGATTTTCATCGCTACACCATTGGCGGCCATGCCTTCAGCTGCCTCAGCCCTAAGCTCTGGAACCCCCTCCCTAAACCTGATTGCCTCTCTACCTCTCTCTCCTTCTTTAAGATGCTCCTTAAAACCTAACTCTTTGACCAAGTTTTTGGTGACCTGTCCTAATATCTACTCATATGGCTTGGTGTCAAATTTTGTTTGATAACGCTCCTGTGAAGTACCTTGGGATGTTTTACTATGTTAAAGGCGCTATATAAATGCAAATTGTTGTTGTATTGTTGTCAGCTGCCCTTCACTACCTTGTCCAAGTGGCCATCCTTTAAGTACGAGACTGGATACTACTGGTCTGTTTGGGGGGGGGGGGGGGAGGGAGTTGGGAGGATTAGGGGGATGATCCCACTTCCCGACTTTCCTGCAGGAGTCACTGACTAGCAATCAGGGCCGACTAATTTATTTTCCCTCCCTAGACGGGTAGCAAGGAGACAATTTGTAGCATTGTTATCAGCACCCCAGATGAGATCAGCTAACTCAAACCTGACTGGGAATCGAATTTTGGTCTGCAAGATTCAGTTCTACACTGGGCTGAATTTTAACCAAATGAGATATTAAGGGAGTTTTTAAAAAAAATTGTAGGAAGCTTCCAGATTTGGTGGGAGGAGTTTGAGATTTATATTAAGATCTCGCTTCTTAACTGCACATCACAAGTCAACTCCCTGGGGGCAAAATTTGGGAAGAGCCCATGAATGAAGAGCCTAGAGACACATTAGATTTATAAACTTGGAATATATCGTATTCCAAACTATAATAAGAGCAACAGCTAAAAGCTGTTTATTGTAAAAAATCATAGACTAATTTTCCAAATAATGGAGACTTCTCATCACAGCATAATGTTTATTCACAAAGAGCAAACACTCCAAAGCAGTAGGAGCTGTGGAACTTCAGTCAAACAGCACTAAATGAAAAGAACTTCCACAGAATTCTAAGGGAAATTAGTTCACTCCAAATTCTAATAAATCCATAGCACAAGGCTGCACACAAAGGTTACAAGCTTAAAAGAATGCAGTAGGAGGTACTATTGTACAGGTGAGGTTCAAGTAGTTTGTAGTAATGTGGGGTGGGAGGTTTGATCCATGACATGCGTGCCCGAGGGTGATTGATGTTGTCCGTCCGTTAAATGGAAAAATGTTCCCTTCCTAACTGCATCACTTAACACATGAAAAGCTTTCCCACGAGCAAAACAGAATGATCAAAGTCCAATGGATGAATTAAGGAGGCAGCACAACCAATTCATTTATATATCCTCCAATTTCAGTGTGTGAAAAGGCATCAGAGTGGGTTACAGAAGATTTCCAAAGGCAATAGCCTTTAGATGAACTGGCTTATTTGTCTTCAAGGGAAAAAGAAAATCTAGGGGAGTCCTTTTCTGTTCCATGTCTATTTACAAATATATAAGTATGTGTAAACATATTCCTTGATTTTTTTTCATATAAAACATCAAATATCTTAATGTATTGAAGACCTGCCATTTCCCAGAGTGGCTCCATTTAATATGAGCCATTACTTTGGACTGTGCTGCAAAACAATCTGGCCATCCAACTTGGACACACATGCTGCTGGATCAGATATACAACTCCTCCTGGTCAGTGGATTACCCGAGTGGCCTGAAGACAACGAGATCTGAAATGGCAGGTCCCCATTGGGATAAGACATTTTTAGAATCATTTTTAAGACTTTGGGGAAATACCTTCCATAAAAAGTAGTACTTCCGAGACTTCCTCATTAATTCAACTGAACCTCATTATTTAATACACTTAATGATAAACAGCTGATCTCAGTAGTGCTCATTATCAAGGCCACCCATTTATGGCTTCACAGAAAATTGGATGGAATCTCAGAAATCGTACCCAAAAACACTCATAAAAATCTCAGAATGCTGTGGAATAAGATTGGAAGTTGACATCATAAATCAGTAGTCCTGCTCATAGTTCCATCAGTAGTTCCATCAAGAATCAATGGAAAACCCGCACAGAATACATGGAGGATTGTGAGGCGGTAGAATGTTAGAGATTGCAGCAGGAACCTAGTCAATATTTAAGAATCGGTTAGATAGGTGGTTGAAGGAAAAGGGAATGAAGAGATATGGGAACAAGATGGGTACGTAGGATTAGGACAACTGCCTGTGTGGAGGACAAAAACCAGCACGTTCTGGTTGGGCCAAACAGCTTCTTTCTGTGTTGTCATTTCTATGCAATATGCCACATTCAAAAATGAGCAATACTCACAAGAACTGATGGTGCTGCCATTTGGGTGTTCGGTGTGAAAGCCATAATTATAATTTAAAATATGAAATCAAGTCAAGTCTTGCAGTTTGGTTTTAATTTTTGGTACTTAGCTTTTTTTGAGTGGGGGAATTCTAAATCATATTTTTTTTTCTGTGGAGAAACAGTCAAAATTGGCCGCCCGCCATATTGGTAAAGGCTGTTGTATAGGCATCCAGGGCTGCACCTAAAACAGACATTAGGCACTTTGCCCATGCAAATAAGGATCCTTACACCTGTTTGAGACCACCTTTCCAAAATTTGTCCGTATTCTGAGGCGCTTGGCAACCAAACCAGTGGCCCTTAAAAGGACCACTGGAGGATGTACATTTTGATTTCTTTACTTACCTGATTGTGGAGCTGGGAGGGGCAGGAGTGCTCCTACCGGCTCCACATTAAATTGGTGGGGCTGCTGCTGGCCACCACTTGCCCCCCTCCCAAGTACCCTCCACCCCACCCCCCAGCCTCTGCTTGCTGCCTTGGCCAGCGTCTGAGTCAGCTGATCGTTCTTCTTCCTGGGTTGGACGGGCTGCCTCTGAATCTGTGGCTAGTGCCCGCAGCTGGCCGAAAGTAAACAAATGAGGCCGGTGGACCAATTTTGCGTGATCGTGCCACCGGCCTCATTAGGCGCCATCAGCATGTGCTGCATGGGGATCTCTCCAACCTCTAGGCCGTTGGGTTTTTTTTGGAAAGAAGGACATTTTTAAGTTTCATCCATTCTTTTTTCAAAATGAAAATAAAAATTCAAATGTTTTTGTGATGCCTTTGACAAAGTTGAAGGTTAAAATCAGCTACAGCTTAAAGATACAAAGCTAGTATTACAATACTTGTCGAATTTATTAGCCCTGAACAAGCCTGCATTGTGCTCTCAGAAAGAGAAACATTTGAAAAATACCAACCATGGCAGGTACTGGGTTTTATGAGAAACTAATCAATGTGTGCAGTTATAAGTATTTAAAACTATATATACATTAATGTTTTGCTATGGTTGACAATGCACTGTGCAGTAACACATCAAAGTGATTTGAAAGGTAATAATTACAACTTCAAATCATAATCAGATATTAAAGCAGCTATCACATAGAGGAGAAGCTTCAAAGCAGTGTTATTTAATTTGCTGTCAAGGGGCACACTCCAACCAATATGTTACTCAAGAGCTACTCTCAGGAATGCTGCACCACAGAGTGAAGGGACTTGGGCCTGTATCCATCCTTTCTCACACAGACAGCTCTGGATTTTAATCACGTCACTGTTGGAAGTTGCCATGGGGGGCGGGGAGGCTTTCTCCCCACAGGGATAGGAAGACTATATTACTGATTCTTTTACTTTAACACGGCTCTTTCACTTGCAGTATGAAAGCAGGGATAATCATAATCCTGCCTCCTAATAACAACATTTTACAAGAAGAACAAGAAAAAGAGATGGAACAGCAATGAATCCACGTTCAGTCAACAGTTTGGCAGGTTATTGATGCAGCAGAGGGCCACATGGAAGGGGAGTGAGCTGCAAATAGTTCCTGCCCATTATATGAGTACCACTATTTCAAAGTATGAAAATTATCATTATAAGATTTCAATGCCAGCAATAAAAGCTAGAAACATATCATAGAATCTTACAACACAGAATGCCATTCAGCCCAACATGCCGGCTTTTTGAAAGAGTTATCCAATTAGTCCCACTCCCTTGCTTTTCCCCCATAGCTCTGCAAATTGTTCCAGATTCCATTTACTAGGGTGTTGGAATTTATATTGTCGCACCCTCTTCAGATGCAGTCAGGTACAGATGCTAGAAAAGCCATACAGGAAATTCATGTGATGTGCTATTCTGGCGCATAATGGGAGCAAAGGATTAGCAGCCATTTTTCCTGTTGGTTAAGTATTATTTGGGAGTAGGACAGGGAAAAATATGCCCTACACAGTACAGGCAATTTTGCAACAGCATTGGCAAAGAGTATTTGAGCAGAGTTGCCCAGCCCTATTAATTTACTGACTTGAAGGATATTCCCCCATGTTTGCCACATTCAAAGAGTCAGTTTGGGAGGAAAGAAAGACTTGCATTTATATAGCGCCTTTCACAACCTCAGGATGTCCCAAAGCGCTTTACAGCCAATGAAGTGCTTTTGAAGTGCAGTCACTGTTATAATGTAAGTTCTTTGTTATCAGTTCAGTATGAGATGACGAGAAGTCAGCATGATTCTGTCTAAACATTTGGCAATGAGATTCAATTCAGTGATTTGCAAAAGTCTTAGAAAGTAACTATTTCTCGAGTTGACAGGTTATATCAGAAACAAAAGGCACGATTTTAAAAGGGAAAAACTGGTGAGTTGGAGGTGGAGGGGCATTCAAAATTGCAACCATTTCAGACCCGCCCCCAACACGCCTCCAACCCGCCCACTTCTGGTTTTCACTAGGGTGGGATGAGGGACGGGCGACCAACCTGCTCCCACTAGGTGGGTTGGTGATTAAAACCTTTCAAGGAGGTTGCGGGCCTCCATTTTTAGAGTTTCCAATTTCAAACCTGGGGGACCAGGACCTGCGGGCCTTCTCTTTCACGTCACGTGAGAGGAGGCGAGAAGGCCCAAAACTAACAGGTACGTGCCTTTCTGGCACAGCCTGTCGGTCCAGAGGAGCAGGAGTGCTTCCCCCAGGCCCAACAAGCCTACATGCAGCAACCCCCCAAGGATCGTGCCACTCCCCCCCACCCCCCGATCTCCGCGCATCCCCCCCCCAATGATCACGGACACCCCCCGATCTCCGACCCCCCCCAATAGAATCATAGAATAATAGAAGTTACAACATGGAAACAGGCCCTTCGGCCCAACATGTCCATGTCGCCCAGTTTATACCACTAAGCTAGTCCCAATTTCCTGCACTTGGCCCATATCCCTCTATACCCATCTTACCCATGTAACTGTCCAAATGCTTTTTAAAAGACAAAATTGTACCAATGATCGTGGACCCCCCCAATCTCCGACCCACAATAATTGTAGACCCCCATGATGACCCCCAATTCCCTCCCCATCGCGGACTCCCGCGATGACCCCCAATCCCGACACCCACCCCATGACTGACCCCCAATCCCTCCCCCCATGACTCCCATGCCTACATGTCCTCATGCCCACCCATGCAAACAAAGACTTACCTGGAGACTTACCTGAACACGTCCTCTCCCTGGTTGCTCTCCTGTCTGACTGAGACCAGCCTATCAATCAGGCCGGTCAGTCGGACGGCAAACCAACAACAACAAAAATAAAAGACGTCCTTACATCAAAATCGTAAGGACGTCTGGGAAACCTGTGCTTCCAGATTTCACATCTGCAATTTGATCCCCCACCGCCCCCTTCCCGACTCAGGATCAAAATCATGCCCCATATATTTTGTATCCATGTACTATCAGTGGAGAAGCACAGAGTTCACACTAGGCAAATTTCCTCACACAAACATTGAAAAGCAGTCATTTTGTAACCAAATTTTAATAAATCAGTCTGTTTTGTAATGTCTGGTACTGTAATTTTCTGGAGACATTCATTAAAATGCCAATTTAAAGGAAGACGCGAATGTTTGTTTGACTGCTAAAACACTGATTTTTGCTGTCTGTGCCTGGTGTGAAATCCATTGGCCTCCTAAGCTACAATTTGAAAATGGACAGTTCTTCAGTGGTAATGGGGGTTCTACTTTTTTTTTAAGCTTCTAATTTGCTCTGAATCATGAATTGCAAGCGCTGGGAGTAGTGTGTCGGCAAGGTGTATAAAACCTTGTGTAAAAGAAATAACACTGGGTTGAAAAAAGATTTATAGGAACAAATTGGTGTTGTAAGGGGGAAAGCAATAAATAGGAAGTGACAGTAAAGGGTGACAGTGAGGAAAATCTACACCATCTTTTATGTAGCACTAGTAGAGCTGATTATATATCATTATAGAATTTTAAAAGTCATATATAGAAGATGTACAATCGAGAAGAGGAAGGTACACATATTATTCCATGAGGGAAAAAGATGATCCAGAAAAGCCATGGAGGAAGGTCGTGTGCAGTGCTATTCAGAAGCAGAATGAGAGCAAAGGATTTGCGTCCATTTTTCTTTTGCACTGCATTTGTTTTTCAGGCATTATTTCTGGGCAGGCCAGGCTATGAAAGTCCATTACTAAACATCGAGAGACATAAATTGGTTTGCGCCCGCTTCTGGGTGCAAACCAGTGGGGCACATGTTGCACGCGCCAAAAGATTCTGGCCCAAGGACCACACTATATTGGTCCTCGGGCCTCATCTTAATATTTTCGACACTCTTGCTCCTCCTGACTCCTCATTAAGACAAGTATTTTTTTTTAAACTTAACTTTTTGGTGGCAGCCTCCAGCCATTCCTGTTGGTTAAGCCTCATGTAGACCAGGTAATCCTGAGCGCAGCAGGCCTGACACCTGGTCAGTTCAGGGCATATGAATTTTTGGATGGGTCCTAAAACAAACATCATGCCCCTTTATGGCATATTCAAGTGTCCGAACCAATATGGCACCCAAACCAATATGGCGTCGGATGCGTTTCCAACGCTGTTCAGGCATGGGATGTTGCCCCCTAAATTAGACCTCTGTGCCCCCGTTTTACAATTTCACCACCAGAGGGTGAAGGGGAGGGCATATTGTATTAGTTCTGATGTAACAAGGCATTTTGCCAACTGGCTAAACAATAGGAAACAATAACATGATAAATAAATGCTAAACAAAATGGAGCATAATAATCATTCTCCAGTGATCAGCACTTGGTCTAATACTTACTCCTAGGTATGTAAATACTTGAACAATTCCAGGACTTCAGATTTTAAGTAATAGTGAATCACACTGTGTAATTTGTTATCACTGAGCAAAATAAAAGATTGCTGACAGGAATGGATAATATAAATGCAAATGGGTGATTTCATTTGGATGGTGAGTGCAGTACTGGAGGACAAGAGTAAATCACAGCAAACTAAGATGGATTTTTCCAGATTTGTAGTCATGTGCAATTGATTCATAGCAAAAACTGTCCATGCTGCATTAATTAATAACTCTGAAAGAGGAGCTGAAGCGGGATTGACGATTCAAAGGCAGATGGAATCAAATGCTTTATGGGACATGATAGTTCCTGAGTTACTGGACCATGGAAATGTCATGCAAGCAAAACCACCAGTCAAGGATGAATAATCTTGAATATTAGATGAGATAGATATTCTTTTTTTGCCCCCGGGGGAGGGGTACGAGGAAAAACCTTTGAAGAAATTTCTCTCAGGAGATTAAACAGGTTGGGTGCAGTCACAGTCTATGTTAGAACAGATTATACATGGTTTGTGGAACAAATAGGTTTGATGTGCTGAAAGATTTTTTACTCACACCACATTTTTTTTTAGGACAACAGATTCGAAAGCAAGCACGTTAAGTGTCAGCCTTTGCTTAGTGGTAGCACTTTTGTCTCAGGTTCAGAAGGTTGCGGGTTCAAGCCCCACTCCAGAAACTTGAGCACATAGTCTAGAATGATGCTTCAGTGTCGTACTGAGGGAATGCTGCACTGTCATAGGTGCCATCTTTCCGATGAATTGGCAAACCAATGTCTCGTCTGTCCTCCCAAGTGAATGCAAAAGATCCTATGGCATTTCATGGCACAGGAGAGTTCTTCTGGTATCCTGGCCAATATTTATCCCTCAACCAACATCACTAAAACAGATTATCTGGTTATTAAAGAAAGAAAGACTTGCATTTATATAGCGCTTTTCACGACCTCAGGACATTCCAAAGCACTTTACAACCAATGAAATACTTCTGAAGTGTAGTCACTGTAGGAAACTCAGCAGCCAATTTGTGCACAGCAAAGTCCCACGAATATTAATGTGATAATGACCAGATCATCGGTTACTTTAGTGATGTTGATTCAAGGATAAATATTGGCCAGGACACTGTGGAGAACGCCCCTGCTCTTCTTCAAAATAGTGCTATGGGATCTTTTACGTCCACCTGAGAGGGAAGATATGCCCTCGGTTTAATGTCTCATCCGAAAGACGACACCTCTGACACTGCAGCACTCCCTCAGTACTGCACTGGCATATCAGCCTAGATTTTGTGCTTAAGTCCCTGAAGTAGGACTTGAACCCATGACCTTCTGACTCAGAAGCAAGAGTGCTACCAACTGAGCCACAGCTGACATGGCTGTTTGTAGGACCTTGCTGTGTGCATATTGGCTGCTGAATTTTCCTACATTACAACAGTGACTACACTTCAAAAGTACTTCTTTGGTTGTGAAATGCTTTGGAACACAGAAAGGACATAATTGCTCTGGAGAGAATGCAGAGAAGATTTACAAGAATGTTGCCAGGGCTTGAAAATTGCAGCTACGACGAGAGATTGGATAGGCTGGGGTTGTTTTCCTTGGAGCAGAGGAGGCTGAGGGGAGACTTGATTGAGGTGTACAAAATTATGAGGCACCTAGATAGAGTAGACAGGAAGTACCTGTTTCCCCTAGCTGAGAGTTCACGAACTAGAGGACATAGATTTAAAAGCTGATTGGCGGAAGGATTAGAGGGGACACGAGGAAAAACTTTTTTACCCAGAGGGTGGTGGGTGTATGAAATTCGCTGCCCAAATTGGTGGTAGAGGCAGGGACCCTCAACTCTTTTAAAAAGTACCTGGACCTGCACCTAAAGTGCTGTAAGCTGCAGGGCTACAGACTGGGTGCTGGAAGGTGGGATTAGAATGGGCACCTGGTTGTTCTTCGAGCCGGTATGGACACGATGGGCTGAATGGCCCCCTTCTGTGCTGTATCTTTCCTATGGTTCTAACATGCTGAGGTTATGAAAGGCACGATATAAATGCAAGATCCTTCTATTTATTGATGATAAACGTGTATGGGAAGCGTCCTCCATACCTCACCATAATGCCTCATGCTATTGGCTGAATCCTAACTGACGTACATTGTGGGATTAGCAATTTTTGTTTTACATTGCAGTTAGTTGCGGAAAACTATTACAATGTTGTGCTTTTGTATTTGAACACTTTTACATTTTTCAGTATATGCATTGTAAGGAATACCAAAGAAAGAAACTGATCAAAATTAGTTAGGATACATATTTTTTTTAAACCAAAAAAAAGTCCACTTGCAGTGTACTGAAAAAGCTCCAAATCTGTGAGAAAATGGAGTAATCGTCAGTTTTGAACGAACATACCAATTATTCTAAAAATGAGCGCACTGCACACACTCCTCAGTGCCTGACATGTCTAACAATCGGTATCAAAACATTTATTAAAATAAAAAAGCTCTAACTACAAAGTGTTCAGACATCCCCAGCACTTTTTAAAAGACAGTTTTGTCTATTTTCAGTCAGGCATTTAACCATCTGCAGCGATTCCAACTCCCAAGCAATCCCAGTGTGGTAATTCCTAGTACCAACGCCTGGCATTGTCCTCCGCACCAGGATGAAGAAGCTCACTCGGTGCCGAGAAACAAAATAACTTGCCATCTCGTGAGCAACATCAGGGTGTATCCTTGTTACTCATTTACTTCAGCTGAGATAGAATTGATATTTCATACCCCGTGTGCTTCCTTCTCTCCTGAACATGTTGGCTCGTGCTGTGGCAAGCTTCAACAAGTAGTGGCAGCCCCTTCGCTACTTTACCACACATTTATTTTCATGTGGACAAGCTCGGCAAGCTATTCTACCATGAAGTGCATCACAGCCAAGCATGATTCTGCCTTTGACCACATCATCACCCAAGATCCACAAACCTGGTGGTTCGACAGGGGCTGTTGTAGCACCACTTCTCTACCTCACTGAGATTGGCCAGCCCAGTACAAAATGGGATCTTCCTGATAGGAATAGTCTAGCAACATGCTGGGTGATTGATTTACCCACTAAAAGCTCCTAGTTTCATGTTTAAAGTAAATACAGATCAGACTTTCAAAAACGTATATAGGCTTTTCTAGTTTGTAGAAGAACAATCTGCTCCCTATATCATATCTTTCTGTGTACAGTTCTGGTCACCCTATTATAGAAAGGATATTATTAAACTAGAAAGAGTGCAGAAAAGATTTACTAGGATGCTACCGGGACTTGATGGTTTGACTTATAGGGAGAGGTTGGATAGACTGAGTCTTTTTTCCCTGGAGAGTAGGAGGTTAAGGGGTGATCTTATAGAAGTCTATAAAATAATGAGGGGCATAGATAAGGTAGATAGTCAAAATCTTTTCCCAAAGGTAGGGGAGTCTATAACGAGGGGGCATAGATTTAAGGTGAGAGGGGAGAGATACAAAAGGGTCCAGAGGGGCAATTTTTTCACTCAAAGGGTGGTGAGTGTCTGGAACGAGCTGCCAGAGGCAGTAGTAGAGGCGGGTACAATTTTGTCTTTTAAAAAGCATTTGGACAGTTACATGGGTAAGATGGGTATAGAGGGATATGGGCCAAGTGCAGGCAATTGGGACTAGCTTAGTGGTATAAACTGGGCGACATGGACATGTTGGGCCGAAGGGCCTGTTTCCATGTTGTAAACTTCTATGATTCCATGATTCTTTGTGCATCTTTGTAATGGAAAGATGATGAAATACAGACAGGAGACTTTAAACTCTGTAAATGAACGTGTAACAGATTTCATTAAAATAACTGTTGAATTTAAAATGACGTAGGGTGGGGTGATTTATAAGTGGTCAAGATTTAAGCAGTTGCTAGGGAGGGAGGGATTACTCAAAACTGCACCAATTTGGAATTTTCCGGATTGTCTTAATTCAGACTTAATGCGACTTTTCTGCTTATTCTAGTATGCCCAAGGACAGTTTGAGAGAACAGCCCAAGCTGAATTATAGCACTAGTTACCCAGCCCAAAAGTACACCCTTTGAACTCAGAAATTCACAAGATGGAAATTAGACACTGACGTTAGTGATTTGACTTTTCTTTTGTTTGGTGGGGGTGGGGGGGTTGCAGGAAAGAGGGCCCTGAATTTTATGACTCAATGAGACTAGAGGCCACTCAAAAGAAGCCAAAACCATTTTCAACTTTATTTTCATGGGGCCAGGAGGAGCGGGAATGCTTATCCCAACCTCACAAAATTAGTCCGGCCTGCTACTGACCGGTGTGCCTCTCCCCCTCCACCCTTCCTCCACCCCCCCTCCCCTCTCCAAAGCGCTGCTGCAAGTATCCTAACTCACACCAGGTCCCGTTCACCCATCACCCCTGTACTCGCTGATCTACATTGCCTCCCAGTCTGGGAACGCCTCAATTTTAAAATTCTCATCCTTGTTTTCAAATCCCTCCATGGCCTTGCCCCTCCCTACCTCTGTAACCTCCTCCAGCCCTATAATCCTCTGAGATCTTTGCGCTCCTCCAATTCTTGCCTCTTGCGCATCCCCGATTTTCATCGCTCCACCAATAGCAGCCATGCCTTCAGCTGCCTAGGCCCTAAGCTCTGGAATTCCCTCCCTAAACCTCTCCGCCTCTCTACCTCTCTCTCCTCCTTTGTGACACTCCTTAAAACCTACCTCTTCGACCAAGCTTTTGGTCACCTAATACCTCCTTATGTGGCTCGGTGTCAAGTTTTATTTGAAAACCGCACCTGTGAAGCGCCTTGGGATGCTTTACTACGTTAAAGGCGTTATATAAAGGCAAGTTGTTGTTGTTGACTTTATTTAGACCATCGAACACTCCATCTTCGGAAATAAGTGTAGTTACTTGATGCACCTCAGCTCACGAGAGCATCAACTGCAGATGGTGGCACAGTTAAGAGGGAGAAAAACCTGTGCCCCCTTGGGCTGCTAAATAAAGAAAGTGCACGGAGCCAAATAGTATGCGGAGAGGAAAAAGGGGAGGAAGATGAAAACGATGCATGAAATAATCAGCTGTGAGCTTTCCAAGGGATTGTACGAATGCTTGAGGGCAGATTTTTTTTTTTAGAAAACTTGGCTATTTTGGGACGGGTTAGGTTGCTGCAGCAGATGTTCTGCAGGTTTTCTTCTTTGTGGTTTAGTTGCACGAGGATACAGTTTCCTTAACCTCAAATCATTTCTGGTGTGTGTTTCGGTACCCTGCCGTTCAGCTTCCACAAGGCCGCAGATCTCATTCCGAATCTGGAATAAGTCAGCTTCATTGGTCCATATAAATAACATTTATAAGGACAACTGTTTTTAAACAAGATAGAGTCAAATTTTCCCTTGTAAATACATTACATGCATCATTAAAGCGTACAGCGCCTTTAAACAAGAGGCTTGGGGTAAAATAAATTTGATTAAATTACAGCATTAACATGTCCTTTCTGTTTCATATCATGCCATGTCATCTCAATGTAGCAGAGACTAAACAGTCAAGATGAGACATACAGTCATATAGTCTGTAAACATACACGATGCCTGCTCCGACTGCAGATTCCATTAATGTTTAACAAGCATTCAGTGCTCAGAAGTTATTAACTTGACGAAATCTAACATAGGAGTTTTGCCAGAACGTATGTGGGTGCATATCATTGCATCTGCTCTACTGCTGTGCACAAGTAAGGAATGATACGTTGTCACAATTAGGGAGAGTGCTTTGTGTTTGGGAAGGGGAGGGGGTTACTTTCATTGTCAAACAATTGAGATGCTTGTGAAACTTAAAGGTGACCTTGGTATTCAAGCCACCATAACTCAACCACAGGGATCAGGGGGTGCACCCAGTTCCACGACACGAGATCTCTAATGATTGAATGCATGCCAACTGCTCGACTATCTGAAAATGTCCACCCATCTCCTCTGCTCATTCACCTGAGACTGGCAAAGATCCGACCAAATGTATACAAGCGACATCCCAGGCAACCAAGACTGGCAGCCAGCATGGACATGTAACCACCACTGAACTGACAGGGAATGGCTGGCCACTGCTAGATCACCAGGGAATTAGATGTCCCCCTCCTCCCATGTCTGTTGCCAACCTGCCTTTAACCTACATGAGAATGGAAAATGGAGGCTCAAACGCCTTGAGGATTATCTTGTTGTTCTGCTATTTTGAACAAAAAAACACATCCTACCCAAATTAAGCAAAATATGTGTATTTGTGCATCAATCCAATTCTCAGTTTCTTCAGATTTCGAATTTTGTTCGCTGCTGAATGACAACAAGCGAGAGGCTAGATTCTCCTAAGGTGAAAGTGTATGTAAACTGTACATTGGCATTCATGTTGCAAAAGTCCACTTTTAGTTATGTAGCCTCAGTAGTGAAAACAGCTAAAGAGTAAAAATCTGAGGTACTGCATGAAAATAAATATAACAGTCACTTCTAAACAATGAAAAAAAACTGTACAATAACCTGATATATTTAAGCCTTTGAGAGATGACTATTTTATTCAGTCCACCTATATAACCTGTTTACTTTGATGTAGAGCACCTTAAAGCAACCTGGGGTGGACTCAAACTTGTGACCTAGAGGTGAAAGGTCAACGTTCTAACAAACTGCACCACCAAAACCCTTATGGAAAAAAAATCCACAAAATAACGTACTGAGTTATAGTTATGGTGCTGAGGTTGTGCTGAATCTTAAAATAAACAGCTACACACCCAGTGAAAGAGTCACACACTCCATGTCCCAGCAAAGAGAAAAAAATGATTAAAGAAGCAAACACATTTTATTTTATGCAACATAGAGCTTACAGAAAAAAAAACAGAATCTTCTCTGTTTTGAGGACGCAGAAAGTTGGAAAATTATTGTGGTGTGAAATCCAAGTTCAATCTCTCATGATACTGAGTGCCAATCTAACTTCAATCACAAGGGGGCGACACTGAGCTGAGACCAAGCATTCCCTCCTTGGGGTTGAGGTCAACTACAGTGTGCTGTCATGCACCTCCAGTGCCCTCATTGGTAAAGGTCTGGGAGCATGTTGTTGACCCTCGAAGATGTAGGTGATGTATGACCCTGAAGATTAGGGGAACCAGGGGAAAGCAGAGGAGAGGCCCTCCTTAAAAAATAGAAATGAAGAAATCCCACATAGTGAGCACCTCAACTCAACTGCAAGGGAAAGAAAATCTGAGGTGACTCTCACATGCTTCCCCATTGTTCATGAATGAGTAACATAGGCAGAGGGCTAGCAGCTTGCCGATCCTGTCAGGCAAGAAAAAACTAATAGCCTTACAGTAACTTGAAAGAAGCAAAAAAATAATGTTTTTATTTTGGGAGGGGGAAGCAGGACGTAAAGAAAGATAAACTGTTCAGAACCTACAGTGTGCTTTTAAAAAGTGCTTATTTTTCAGTGTCTGTATCATTATATGGATGAGGCCAAATTCACATACAACATGCTGTACAGAATGTGATCTCAAACTCTGATTATATTATGTCCATTGGACACAGTTCCCTAACATGGCCAGTTCCTAAGTTTCTCAGACACCTAGATGAATGCACACAATGCCCATGCTAATTTGACATATCCCCAAAAGCTTTTAACTTCCTAGAATCATGGCTTGAATCTCAATTTACCAAACTCAGAAACAAAGAAAAGCACAATAGAAGAAAGAAAGACTTGCATTTATATAATGCCTTTCATGACCTCAAGGTGTCCCAAAGTGCTTTACAATCAATTATGTACCTTTTTTTGAAGTGTAGTCACTATTGTAATGTAGGAAACACGGCAGCCAATTTGCGCACAGCAAGATCCCACAAACAGCAATGTGATAATGACCAGATAATCTGTCTTAATGATATTAGTTTAAGAATAAATATTGTCCAGGACACCGGGGAGAACTCCCCTGTTCTACTTCAAAATAGTGCCATGGGATCTTTTGTGTCTTCCTGAGAGGGCAGATGGGGCCTTGGTTCAACGTCTCACCTGAAAGACAGCACTCCCTCAGTACTGCACACGAATGTTAGCCTAGAATTTGTACTCACGTCTCTAGAGTGGGACTGGAACTCTCAAACTTTTGAGTCAGAGGCATGAGCGCTACCATTGAGCTACGGCTAACACCTATAAACAATGATGTGATGAAGTCATTGTATTACCAATTGTTTCAACCACTAACATTTTTACATATGCCAGTTAAAATTATATTAAAAGAGGTAGTTTGCCATGGATCAGATATAACACATCCGGCAGTGTGAACTTTTCCAGCCAAGTATATTGACAATGAAGCTTAGCTTTTACAGCAGCTGTCCCTGTATGTTCCAGAAACTAACTGTGCCCAAAAATTTCTCCAAACCATAACAACGCCCCTATAACGGTGTCTGGCTTCCATTCACTCAAAGATGAAATGCTGCTCATTAAAAATATTTACCAATTACTATTTACATTCTCTGCTTTTTTTTCCTCTTGATATATTTGTCCTGGAAACACATTAAGAGAGCAAACATTGTGGTAGTGGCCCTCAAGAGCGCCAACTGGCAAAATCAACTGATCTGCCAATTCTACAGAAAGCCGTGCTTCTGCCTTAAGTTCTGAGCTAAATTCCACCCTCTGAACATCATGCAGATAGAGGCAGCCGTCCCTGTACCATTATATTGTAGATTTCGACTATCAGTGGCAAAAGAACAGTGAGACAGCTATTTACTGAATATTGCTTGGGTGGTTTGCATTTTCTACAATTGTCTTTTGGAAGAAAATAGTTTGTATATGTACATTAATTACTATTAACTTCTGCACTAAAATCTAATAATAGATTGGCGGCCATGAGATAAAAGACAAAAATTCAATTGAGCAATTCTGATGAAATCATAAATGAGATTCCAGCAATTTATAAATGCATGCAACACTGACTTAAAGCATTAAATTCACTGCCAACTGTTCAGAATCTACAGTGTATTTTAAAAAATGTGCTCATTTTTTGAGTGCTTGTGCCATTATAAGGGATGAGGGCACATTCATATACCTCATGCTGTACAGAACCTAATCTCATACTCTGATTAAATTACATCCATTGGAAGCAGTTCTCTATTATGGGCCAGTTGCCATGTTGCTGCATCTGCCCAGTTAAAACTGCAGTTAGTGCAGTTGTAGTCGGGACCTTCCCTCGTGACAGGGAAATACAGGCTGTCTATACAGGTGGGTTGAGACCTCAACTGACCCATCGCCAGACCCAAAACAGTGGACCCAACTTTCATGTCTCACTCTGGCTACTGTTTACATTTACCACTAACAACACCTGGAGGTCAAAGGCATCCAGTAAAGTCTGCTCCCAAGGGGAGTGTTGGTGTCTCCAATGGCACTGGCGTCACTTTGTTTGTTTTATAGGGCTGATTCAAAAAGAAACAAGAAGAATTTGTTTAAAACTTTTAACATAGTAAACTCCCTAAGCATTCACAGAGGAGAAAAGGAGAGCGAAGGAGAATTGGATACTGAGCAGCGATAGGGAGACAATTTGGGGAGATGATCAAAGCCACGATCGAAGAGATAGGTTTTGAAGAGCTCTTTGAAGGTATAGAGAGAAGTAGCAAGGCGGAGAAGCTTAGGGGGAAATTTCCAAAGTATACACAGCTGCGTTACTGACAATGAAGTGGGAGGCTGGATGCACAGAGGGCCAGAGTCAGAAGAGCTGAGGTGCAAGCTGGGATATAGAGCTGGAGGGGGTTGTGGAGGTAGGGTGTGGCAAGGTTGTGAAGTGAGTTACAGATAAGAATTAGGATTTTGAATTCAATGCATTAGGGATGGGGTCTCAAAAAAGGTCACTGAGGACAGATGCAACAGGCGATTGGGATAGGGTGTTGGTGGTAGAGTTTGGATAAGTTGGATTTTATGTAGCGTGAAGCTTCGGATGCTGGTGAAGAATGCCTGCAGGTGATGAATCTACGGATGAGGGTTTCAGCGGTGATGGGAGCGAGGAAAGGACAGAGGCGGATGATGTTACAGGTATGTAAATAGGCAGTTGTGGTCATGGATAGAAATGGGATTTAAAGCTCAGAACAGGGTCAAACAGGGCACGGAGGTTGCACAACATTGGCTGCAGCCTGAGTAAGCCAAAGAGGAAAAAAGAATGATGCAAAATATTCAGTGGAAGCCAAACAGAATGGCTTTGGTCTTGCCAATATTAAATTGGAGAAGGTTCTACATTACTTAAGATTTGATGTTGGACAAGCAGTCAGACAGCATAATGGTGAATTGAGATTGGTGGTGGAGAGGTAGAGCTGGGTGTTGTCATATGAAAGCTTACCTCATGGTGCTGGATAATGTCAGGAAGAGCCAGCATGTAAATGAGGAAAAATAGGGGGCCCAAAATGGAACCATGGGCCACTCCTGATGTGACCATACAGGTGTGGGAGGAGAATCCATTGCAGGAGATGTGCTTGCTACGTTGAGACAGGCAGGAGTAGAAACAAGCAAGATTGATGCCATTAAGGAGCAGTGGTGGAGGAGGTTGCAACGGTTGACAATATCCTTCCCTGTGGAAAAGGCAAGGAAGAAAAAGAGGACTAACATGCCACAGTCGCAAAGAATGTAATTGGTGATTTTGATCAGTGATCTCAATGCTGTAGGCGAGGCAGAATTCGGAATGAAGGGATTCAAACAGACCGTGTTGGGAAAGTTGATTGTGCAGCTAGGTGATGACAATTGATTTTGAGAACCTGAGAGAGGAAAGGACAGTACTGCTGCTGTCAGAGAGAACCCTTTAAAGTAAATGTGCTTCAGTAAAAGGATAATAAAGTTAACAGATAAGGGGATGAAATCATCAAGTGACTGGTATTAGAATATCATCAGCCTGTCATATCTCCATAATTTACACAAGCCATAGCAGATATTGAAACAGTAACCTGTGAGGCATGAAGCAAAAAGCTGTTATCTGGAGCAAATTTGACAAGAAAAATACATAAACACTGGTGATCCTAGGGCCCGTGTGTACTTGAATGTAAGTAATCATGAGGTAGGATGAGCAGAATATCATTTAAGAATGTTGGTGAATTGGAAGGTTGGTTCTAAACCTTTCCCAAGCAAGACTTGCTTTTAAACTATAAATTGGGTGCCATGATAGCTCAACATGTTTTGCAGATGTGCTGTGCCAGAATGGAAGCCTCATGCCTGTGACTTTGCACAGTTATGCCACTGTGAGTAAGTACCAAGCAGATGCTGTGTGCTTTCACAGGGGGAGAAGAAAAATCAGAGGGATATCATCCCTGGGCTGTTCCCAAACATTCTCAGACCACCATTGAAAGAGGCCCGATTGGCAAAGGTGCATGGTGTGGGGAGACCAAGGAGAACAGAGAAGACATTTCTTCGCAGTTCTACCAATGTCTTTTCCTTTGTCTCCTGAAGGTGTGCCTCTTGCTGGAGTACAGCACCTAACATGCCAGCGTTCCTCTGGTACTTTGACCAAGTGGCGATTCTTCATGTGTGAGCCCAGACAGCAAGTGTGGACAGGATATTCAATCATAGAAGGCATCACAGCTGAGCCTCACCCAACACATGTGACACACCCAACGTATCCAGCAAAGGACACCAGATAGGAATAGGAATCTGATCATATTTTCCCCCTCCATAGTCCAAGGGAGCAATTGTAACATCACAATTTCTGTCCCATTTCTGGTTGGCAGGGTAAGAGAGAAATTTGTCGAATTAAATAGACATTATTCTCATTCTGTTTAACATATCCTTGCCATCAAGCCTAACTTGTTTAAAATAATGGAGCCATATAAATCATAGTGTATCGATAAGCCACTGTATTTTGCAAGTGTGGCAAAAGCTAACAATGTAAATTCTTTCCTCTATATCTAAAATTAGCACATACATCCTACACCGTGGTCAGAATCTTTCAGTTTCTGGTTACTGTGAAGATGCCATAAGTACTTGGAATTTATATCTGCTGACAAAATGCTATTTGGAATTGATTCATATTCAGAAATATACAGTGCGTGTTTGAACTCTACCGTGAAAGATGGAGCATTATATAAAGAGAAAAGAATATGGGTCTGGATGGTATTTCCAATCCATAAAATTGGAATTGTGACACATTTGCAAGTGGAATAAATAATAAAGCTGCAGTGGAATGCTTCTCACTTTGTCTATATAGGTGTTATGATCCAACTTCTCAAACTATATAACAACTTGTCTGTGTAAAAACACCTGAAGCAAGAACATTTTTGCTAACCTATTATGCAAATCTAGCAGTCTGATAGATGGGACTGTGGCCTTGGGCGGGGTTGTTGGGGGGGGAGGTTGAGATATGTTAAAGTTGCTCTTTTCCCCCTCCCCAAGCAGGTACCAACAGGTGGTTTCATTTTCAAACAGCCAAGGTAACCCCCTTTGTTTTCTTTGTGCTGGGAAGGAATGCCAAGCCCTGCTACCACCCACACTGCTGTTCTGGCTTGCAACAGACATTGTGTCTTCGCTGCAGAGCTGCGGTTAGGCCACATCTGCCAGACCTGCTGGCTCCTTCACCCGCCCAAGCCAATATGGCACTGGCTTTTTAAGCATAATTAACCTCCACTTTAAAAGAATAAAAAATTGTTTGCTTAGGCCAACCATTTGTTAGTCCAGAGGGGATAACAGGGATTTACCTTCTGAGCAACAGAATCAATCGGACAATCCACTGATATTTCTTCACTCTTATTCTATTGCATTTTTAAAAAAGAGAAATGGAATCTGCAATTTAGATGGATTTGAAACTAATAAGGTGATTAGAGGAAGAAGCCTCGGCTAGTACTCTAAGGTCTAAGAGACTTTGAACAATCATTTACAATGTCTGTTTTTTCTAGATTAACATTTAAATACTAATATACCTTTACAACATGCAGTGTTAACTTTACAATAAGAAGCAGTGTACTGTTGTTTCGAGCATTATTATCCTCAAGTGTAGCTTAACATTCACTTCTTATCCAGTTAGTTTTTAAGGAAATCCACCATCACGTTTTATTTGTAACTTATCCAACATTATGTTGCAAATTAATGTAATTACTGACCTATTAAAATATAGAATTCTATTCTGTTTCTGTGTAGCCTGTTATAAATTGAGCTTTCTCCCAACACTTCACTCAGATTCACATCAAGAAGGCAGTTTCCACAAGAAACCCCACGTCTCCTATGAGCCCTGAAGCATGCTCTCTTACACATGATGTGAATGGGATAGTGTGCCAAAAGATTAACACTTAACTTTTAACCTCAATATTTTGCACTGGAATTGCATGGATTGCCCACCATACTCTCCTGTCCACTCTGAAAGATGAACACCACATTGTCAGGCCATGGTCTATAGATTAAAACTAAGAGTCAAATCTATTTAGTAAGGTATTTACACAGAAACGAACGAATACAGCAAGTGACTAGGAATGCATTGCTCGACTAACAGAATACTTAAACTGTTCCCAAAATAACAATAAACCCAAAGTCCCAGTGTCCTTTCCAGAAACTTTTAGCCTATTTTTTGTTCTCAGGGTCTGAGCAATAATGGCAAGGCCATATTTATTGCTTATCCCTAGTTGCCCTGAAAAGGTGGTGATAGGTCTCCTCTTTGACCTGCTACAGTCCTTGTGTTGTTGGTCCCACAATGGTGTCAGGCAGGGAATCCCAGGAACTTGACCCAGTAGTGATGAAAAAGTGGCAATATATGTCCAAGTCAGGGAGTTGTGTTACTTGGAGGGACATTTGAAGGTAATGGTGTTCTTACAACATTGCTACTCTTGTCTTTCTTGGTGGTAGAGGTCACAAGGCTGGGAGGTGATTCAAAGTAAACTTGATGAGTTGCTGCAGTGCAGCTAATACATTCTGCAGCCACAATGCATTGGTGATAGAAAGGGTGGATATTGAGTCCAGTAATGGGGAGGGTGTATATTGAGTGGATTGCAGAGACTTTGAAGATATATTGGGCCAGAAATTGCGCAGAGTGGCGAGGCAATGCTCACTGCAGCTCCTGTGGATTTAATTAACGAAAATACTTACTGCGGAGTCTTTGGCATCGAATTGTTTGAATTCGAACTTTAAACAAAATGTGTGCTGTCAACCCAGCCTCTGAGCAGTGTGAGTTGCTGTGTGGCTGGAAAAGTCTGAGGGGAAGACACGTCCACAAAATCTGTCAGGAAGAGAAGTCACGCCCACAGGTTCAGGCTGCATTGCTCAAGCAGGCAAGTAGACTTCATTCATTTAAAGTTAGTATTTTGTATGTCATTGTAAATATAAACATTTTTTTTATAAAAAGCTAAAGAAATAATTGAATTAAATTAAAGAGACAGAAGGGAAAAGTAAAAAAAATATATTTTTTTTAATTTTAATTTTTTTAAATGACCAAGAACTATTAAAATAAGGAGTAATATGAGACTCAACATTTTTGAAAGTTAATTTTTAGTTGTTTGACAGTCATTAAGACTTACCGGGCTGTTAAAACTTAGTTTAGATGTGATATTGTTTGGTGGTGTAATTAGTTACTTTCCAGCTGGGCAGATAACCAAGTTGGCGCTTTTTCAATGATTTCTCTGATTGCAGCGTGCGCTGGCCCTTTAATTCGAAGCTGTCATATTGCCGGTGAACCACTAGGAACAAATTCACGATTTCTGCGTTTAACTGCACACGTGCAAACGTGGGAACTTGCTCCTTCAATTCACCACTAAAAACTGAGAGCGCTGTTGAGCTCCTCCGTTATTTTGGGAGCAAATTTTGGCCCGATATGGAGTGGAAAACCACAGAGGCCTGTGTGGAAATCAGAAAGTCAAACCAGGGAACTAGAGTTACATGAAAAATCATCATCTAATATACAATTCTTTTAAAACTCCAAAAAGCACCAATACCCAAGATCAAAATAAGTTCTTTCCTGGTAAACAGGCAATAATGTTATTCATCAGCTCAAGCATTTAAAGAGTTAGGGTGTGAACCACAGTTGTATGGCCATTCTGCTGGTTTTGACACCTGACTTTACATGGTAAACAATTTGCCTGTTTTCATGTAGACAGCTTAGTCAAGCTGTCTACATGAAGTTTGCAGACTCCTTTTGGGCCCTCGGAGATGAGAAACATCTCCGAGGGCCCAAAAGGAGTCTGCAAACTCACATGCACTAATATTTCAAGACATGAGGGAATTTTTCATACAATTAATTGTGAGTAAATGCAATGACTTCACTGCAGAAAACTAGCTGCGCCAGATAGCCCCTGTGGAAATTAAAATATCCTAGACCATATTGGTATAGACTTTTTCCTCCCAAATACATTGGAACTTCAGAGGCATGATGGAACTGTTCATCAATCACCTTAAAATATGAGATTCTATTCACTTTCAAGGTGGCTCCGTATAATAGTCCGCAACTGCCCACTAACAATTACTACTTGTTGAAAGATTTTCTCCCGGCAGTACATACGTACTATAGCAAAGCAAATATTATATGCAAAGTGATGGTAATGCAATAAACCATTCTGTTAGTGATTTCTCTGAGAACTATGCTGAAATTTTGCATCATTAGAAAAATGACGAGATTGAAATATTTCTTGCTCCTGCAATGGCTTCGTAAGCAAATCCACCATGAGATGTGATACTGAGCCATACACACCAAAATCAGCTTGGGTTTCATCCTCAATCTGCAATGAGCTATCTCGGCCAGGGATGCTACAGCTGGCCCAAGGGCTCAGCAGGGGAAAATTTGGTAAAAGCTCCCACTCTTAATCACTATTGGGAAGGTATGCATGTGTGGACAGGGCTTGGCTGATTATTTTTCAAGACAGAATAGCCCACCAACACTCACTGTAGAGGCACACATGCCTTTCACGGCCTCAGAACGTCTTACAAGTGCTTTACAGCCAATGAAGTAATTTTGAAGTGTAGTCACTGTTGTAATGTAGGAAATGCGGCAGCCAATTTGCACACAGCAAGGTCCCACAAACAGCAATGTGATAATGACCAGATAATCTGTTTTTTTTGGTGATGTTCGTTGAGGGGTAAATATTGGCCAGGACACTGGGGAAAACTCCCCTGCTATTCTTCAAAATAGTGCCATGGGATCTTTTACGTCCACCTGAGAGAGCAGACAGGGCCTCGGTTTAATGTCTCATCTGAAAGACGGCACCTCTGACAGTGCACCACTCCCTTAATACTGCACTGAAGTGTCAGCCTAGATTTTGTGCTCAAGTCTCTGGAGTGGAATGTAAACTCACAACTTTCTGACTCAGAGGCTACCACAGCTGATACCTGAACAAAGTACTAGAGGGCTTCTGACACCTGTGGATGTGACCCTAGCAAAAGTAAGTGCTATCATGGAGGGGAGGAGAGGAACAGTAAATTGGGAAGCTATTGGTGGGATTATTGAAGGTACTCAATGATTCATATTTCTAAGTATGAAGCACTGATTTGAAGTAATATAGCAAACTCTTCCAATTGCAATTACCCTTTTTCCATTACTTGTATTGATCCTTATTAAAATTCATCCTTATTTAAATATCGTTATTTTATCCTAGCTATGGCCTTTAGGGAGTTATTTACATTCTTAGTTTTCTAACAACCTCCTTCAAAGTTAGCTCAAGCACACAAACATCACTGCCCAACTGAATCGATGAACCCAACCTTGAACTTAAATAAATTTAGAAAAGATACTATTTTAAGACACAATCGAAGGCTAATCTGTCGGAACAGATTGCCCTCCATTTACAGAACCCGCCAGATTACCATCTATGCAGTGAAGATGAAAATTACCCCAATACTTCTCAGCATGCTGAACCAAGAGTGTGTATGTGTGAGGGGTGAATTTAAAACACAAGACCTTAATACAGTATATAAGAGCTAATTTTCGGGTCTGGTGCACATCAATGGCACCAGTGGGAGTCCCAAACCATTTTCATGATCGAACTTCATCTGTATAAAATCAGCAAGTTGTGAGCGCTGAACCAAAGTTACTATAGTTTCTCTTTCCCACACTGTCCAGGAGTACAAGAATGCTCATTTAAAGCAATCTGCTTTCTAAGTCTCCCTCTTTATTCTTTTTTTCCACCCATCAATTTTCTTCTCTCCCTTGAAGACACTGACCACTTATTGGAATACGGTTCCACAGGAACTGGTTGTTCTCCACTACCATGTCCAAGTGACCCATAGTCATAGTTGAACCTTGACAGCGAATGTTGTTAGGCTATTTGACCATGGGACCATCACAGTTGTGTTAGATTATGTCCTTATCTGACACTGACACATGGAATTCCAGCAGGGATCACTGGATCGTGATCAGGAGTGGGAACCTTGTTTGATATTCCCTCCTCAACACTGAACCCATCTGCAATTTTTCCTATCACTGCCCTGTCTGAGATCAGGTTACTCAACACAGATTGGGAATTGAATTTAGGACCTTCCTGATCTGTATGGTTCAGCTATTCATTGTATAAACATGCTGAGGCATCACTTCATTCGCTTTTCGAAGAACTAACATTGCGGAAGGATTATGAGCTTTATGAAGAAATGGCAATTTAGATTAAAAACAGGAAAAGATTGTTTATTAGATAATTTGCAAGGTCAATCGATGCTATTTTCCCTTAGCTCTGCTGACATTAGACAGCTGGATAACAGTCCACCTTAATCCTTATGTAATGATAAGTGAAGAGTTAGGGAATGATTTCAGAGATATAAGGTAGTCCAGAGATGAACTGTCTGATAGCCTTGAATTCAGTAAATGTGACTAAAGCAGCCGACAAAGCAATTAGCCATGTGGTACCATCTCCTCTCAACCAAAGGCAAACATCTCAAAAGCAGGTGTCCATCCCTTTCAATTGCCTCACCGGAATAGTCTGTAGTAAAGTATATAAAAAAATATAAAGTGTATGTTACAAATCAAGCATCGTTATTACAAGCTGATGTGAGGTAATTGTTTCCATCTATTTCCGATACTAATGTGCTTTGAAGAAGTAAACGTTAACAATTACAGGAACGCACTGCTAAAAGTAATCATAGTCTAAAAATAAAGGTACATTTTAAAATGATTTAGCATCTACGGTTGCAGTGGGTCAGTAAGCAATCAAAACGGAAAATACTGGAAATACACTGCAAGTGCCAGCATTTAATAGAGATGGGAAAGGCTGACCTTTGCAGATGGGATCAGGTTCCGATGAAAATTTCCGCAAGGAAGTCATCTTTCTCTTTCCAATGGATCTGCTGAGCATTTCCATCTTTTTTGTTTTTTTATTTCAAATGTTTGTTGAGCATTCACAGTTTTTCTTTTTGTTATGTATTCAGGGTCCCTCATAGCCAGTCATTAACAAAAGACAGCCATTGAGGGAATGCTCACCTCTCATGGATACGCCCAGGGCCTGGAGCAAGCGTGTCCTGCATGTGGGGCAAATCTTTTTACACTGGTTTTCCAGCAATGCTGGTACCTATTTAGCAGCTGGTAGACTGAAGCTCACTTATAGCATGTCAAGGGGATTAATCATGTAAGAACCTTTGGCATATAGAGAGGGGGAAATTCATATCAGGAGCTGGCAGAAGAAAAACCCAAGAAACTGAACACAAGCCCACTTGATGGCCACCCAGTTTTCTGCCTTGAAAATATATAATTGGATGTAAACATACTTAATAGTGTGCCAATCCAAAATCAGTGCCTATTAACTGGCAATTGTTCCTAGATGAAGCCACTGGTGAACCTTCCACTCCTCCGTGTAATCATAGCAGCAGCAATAATGTGGGCTACATGTCTGAATGAACCCCGATCACTTGTCATTTTTAGGATGATTAGAATTGACAATAGGCATCCCTATTTCTGTAAATAGTTGTCCTGCTTACATGCTTAATAGTTTATTGGGAAATACTTCTCTATTGTTCAAAAGTGAAAGTAAAATGCTGCAGGATTTAATAGTATTCCATCTTTAGAAAAGTGCCATTTGAATGATCAATTTTGTGACAACATTTGACCATTGTTAGTTGGATTGAATCTTTAAGACTTTGTATCACGTTTTTCTATTGCTGAACTACACCCAGCATGACTACACCCTGGAAATCTTTGAAGGGCACGTCAGTGCATAGAGAGGTACCATCAATATATAATACTCCTATTTAGTTACTGCAAAGCAAATCAATTTTAAACTCTGCCAACCATTTGGGAGTATGTTCTTTGCAACATTGTGGGTCTGAGCATTAGCAAAAAAAAGTGTAAAAGGCCCATCAGTGAGCGGACCCTCATAGCCAGTGAGTATTTCAGTCCTGGGTCCCGATACTTCAGCATTAGGGATTGTAAAACTGAGTATTGGCCAAGAACACAGTGGTACCAAGCCAGCACTGAACTTTAAAATCCCTGGCACTGAGGGTATAATAATGGATTTTTTTTAGTTCTCAAGCAGAACTAGAATGTAATTGAGAGCCTGGTATGTATAATATAGTTGCATTTTACAGAGCACCACTGTGTACAAGTAAGAAAACAAACCTTTTATAGAAAATAGCTGGGACTTAAAGCCTGTAAAGGGTTGCTTTAACTGTGTTTTTGTCTAGCCAGCTTTTCACTGTTGGCCTGGATGCCCATTCTTCCCCTGTACATTGGCACTGTTCTACATTTTACCCATTAAAATGCCTGCCTGGTGGCCCCAAATTAAAGTATTTAAAAGATGCTGTTGCTGGCAAAGGGAAATAATTATGGCAATAGTGCTAACTATTTTCCATCAGTGATCACCTTAAATTAGAGCTAAGCCATTCAGGGGTGATGACAGCAAGCATTTCTTCATACAAAGGGTAGTGGAAATCTGGAACTCTCTCCCCCAAAAAACAGTCGAGGCTAGGTCATTGAAAATGTCAAAACTGAAACTGATAGATTTTTTATTAGGCTAGAATATTAAGGGTTACCGAACCAAGACAAGTGGATGGAGTTAAGATAGAGATCAGCCATGATCTAATTGAATGGCGGAACAGGTTGGAGGGGCCGAATAGCCTACTCCTACGTTCCTATGAAGTTATACTGTCACTACTGTTGAACTGTAAACAGGTGATAATGTAACTGCATCCACGTTCCTCCATTCAAGGGAAATTAATTCATTGGCTGAGGCAGTATAAACCATTGATAAAATGGCTTGAAAATGTATTACTTAATTTCTACATTTTCCTAACTTGAAAATCCTTTAAATCTAGGGGTGAGGTGGAGGATCAGGAACATTCATTTGGACACTGAGACATCAGCTCAATACTCAATGCTTCAGCTTCAGCAGAAACAAGGAATCTACAGGACAATTAAAGTAAACCTGTGCTTCAGTCATGTCCCTGATACTCTTGAAATTCAATTTGACACTGCCTGTTCCCTGTAAGGCTCAGGCCCATATTTTTACAGAATGCATTTAGGCAGCTTTTGGTCAAAAAAAGAAAAACAAATGGCCTGCGTGAACTCAGGCCATTTGTTTTTTCTAGGGGTGAGGTGGAGGATCAGGAACATTCATTTGGACACTGAGACATCAGCTCAATACTCAATGCTTCAGCTTCAGCAGAAACAAGGAATCTACAGGACAATTAAAGTAAACCTGTGCTTCAGTCATGTCCCTGATACTCTTGAAATTCAATTTGACACTGCCTGTTCCCTGTAAGGCTCAGGCCCATATTTTTACAGAATGCATTTAGGCAGCTTTTGGTCAAAAAAAGAAAAACAAATGGCCTGCGTGAACTCAGGCATCTTATTATTCTCTTCATATTGTTAAATCATCGATGTCCAAGCTCTCCCTACCCCTCCTCCACCCCCCTCCGCACCCACCCACTCCCTCCCCCCAGTTGGAAAATGTATCACCTGGTGCAGTGCTGGGCCATACAAACTGGTAAGGTCTCACATTTAATCATTGGTTGGTGCTGAGTGAGCTGATCTCAGCCAGGGCCGCAGTGGGAGCATTACATTTTCCTGACTATTTCCAGGATGGGTCCTGGCAACTTGGGAAAGGTACCCCTATTCTGAATGCTGTTCATGCTGGAAGGAGCACGTGGTTGGACACTGGATCAGACTGGGCTATGGTGCCCTCCCTAAAGCTGAATCTTTTATCAACACTTGCTGTTTAGAGTGACTTGGAACAATGGCCAATTGGACACAGACCATAGGGTTACCAGTGCCTGTGGAACTCTAACCTTAACATTGAGTCATTACCTTGAGGAGAGATGGGGAGAAAATTAAAGAGGGAGGGGAAAAAACAAAATCAGCTATTTTCAACACTGCTTTCAACAAAGTGCAATATTCTTGTTTGTCATATTCAAAAGACCCAAGCTAACCTTTACCATTGACGAAATATAGTCAAAAACAAGCCCAAGCACTTAATGAAAACCAAATGCAAAATGGCTGAACTTGTCTCTTTTGACTGTGAACTGCGACGAGTGGAAACAAAACAGATTTCGTTCTGAGAAATAAAACATCTTTCACAGTTTCAACAATCAAAGATCACGGTACATCTCAGGCATTGCACAGAATGAGGTGTCACACAGCAGGACAGCAATAAACTCTCTCCATTATCTCTGAGGGGGTGGATAAAAACAGGAACTGTGGAAAAAATACAAACTTCCAAGGGTCTCGAAGCACGGTTTGGAGTATCAGAGGTCACCCTGTGCATCCTACATTCCTGGCTCAATGCTGCATCGTGCAAAAAAAAAATGGCAAAATCAGTAGGAAAAAAATTACCAAAGATCGCAGTCGATTGTATGCACAAGTGACATTTAAAGACACAAGTTTTCACACAGACCTTGCACATCGAGCTGCACTTTGGCATTGAACAATGCAATCGAACGTAGAAGATGTAATTAAGAACATGGTTATTCACCCAGTGGAAAGGAACACACTGTGCGTAGACATTTCCATCTCCTCATTTTCTGCCTTGGGGCTGCTGTCTCAAACAAAATAAAAACTTTCCATTTCTGATTTGCACTATTTACTTTCATGTCCAGTCGAATTTAACACTACTGATTTGATCAAAATCACAATCTGATTGGAAAGAACGGTGTGATTTAAATGCAGCTGAAGCACATTTCAACTAAAGATATTGTTACAATACTTGATTCAGTATTTTTTATTACTAATACTAGTTCAAGCTTTCATTTTGTAAAGGTTAAAAAAAAAATCTAGGTTTATATGAACTACATGCTGAGATTGTAGTCCAGATTGCAAGATGCTGGCAATCTTAGATCAGGACAATAAAAGTCTCTTTTCAAAAAAAAAGAGAACTAGTTAAAGTAAACCTCCTTTAATGACTTAGTACTGAGTCATACAGACGAGAAGATCAGTTTGATTCCCAATGCTTAGTTAACTGATCTCAGCCAGCTCAGCAATTGCGGTATATCAACTAGCCCAAGTGTCATGGGTTAGGGAGGCAAACAATCAGCCAGTGTTCCCACTCCTAATGGTGGCTCTTGCTGAAAAGTGCACGTGTGTAAATGCGAACAGGATTGCGATGCCCTCTGCTGTCAAATAGCCTATACAAATTCCTATAGGAAGAATTGTCACTTTGCCACAAAAACAAAAGCCAGCAAAGTTGGAGGGAGCATACACAGAATTAATAATAATTAGGTAGTATGCGCTGGTAGGGTCTGCGAATCAAGTCACACTTAATTTTAATTAGGATACAGAACTGCTAACTGTTGAAAGGTAAAACAAAACAATACTGCTTCCAGAAAATTGCACAACCCACAATCTAAACTGTAAACACTTACACAGACATGTATAAACCCCAAAAAAACTGCTACATATCACTAATTTCTAAGTTGGAGTGTTTTTTTTAAAAAAGGAGATTTTTAAAAAAAGTTATTTTTGTCACTGGCGTCCTGAAAGACCAGAGAATCAGATGTGTCTGCAAGGTCAATTTTCTGATCTGTACTTCAACAGGGCATCACATAGAATATACAAATCTCTGTACAGATGGGAGCCCCAAATCTGTGAATCCTTCACATTAAACACCACAAACAAAAAGAGGAAAATAAAGCAAATAAAAGATAAACAACAAAGACAGAAAATGAACAGCTAATGATTTTTCTTATTCACATCCTTAAACACTGGCTGCAAATTACTTCAGTACAAAATGTTCTGAATTCCCATTTCTTGATTAAAGCACGGAGCAATAAGAAACTTAATTTTAAAAAGACCATTTCTCTCACATAAATTCATAACTAGAAGGAATCACTAACTCAAGTCCAAATCTAAGGGCAGTTTGTACTTTCTTCAGGATAGAAGGTTGACGTGAATCTTAATCAGGAATTTTGTGGGTAGGAGAAAACAAAAAATGGTTGGCATGGGTTGTCTTTCAAACTGCAAAGAAATACAAAATTAACCTTGTTCCTAGAATTTCCAAGTTAGCAACAATTTGCTCTTTTGCCAAAAATGTCATAAAACCCGAGTGTAGTACCTGAGCAGTGGCTTTAACACACTGTTAAACACTTGTCAACTGAACTGATTATACATTTATTTTTCCCTGCTGTCCAATGTCTGCCAACAGAACCCAATAAACCACAGAAAAGGAGAGAAGAAAAATACAATAATAGCTGCCTGCAGCATGTGTTGCTGCTTTGTAACACATTATCCAGGCCAGGCATTGTTTTTTTTAATATAATGTACTACAACCTTCCATTTCTGCTGCTTGGGTTTGTTTCTTCTGTCACTGCAGCCAAGTCTTGCCATTTGATCCACTCAGTAAGCATCATGAGGCAGAAAGGCAAGGCAGAGCTGACTTTACAGTGTATCCCACGTGGGACAAAGCTGAATTTACAATATACTACATCATCTGAGACAGAGCTGATTTCACAATATACCTCAGGTGAGACAAAGCTCATTTTATGATGCACCTAAGGTGAGACAAAGCTGATTTTACAATACACCTCATATGAGACAGAGCTGATTTTACAATTCACCTCATGAGAGACAGAACTGATTTTACAATACACCTCATTGGAGACAGAACTCATTTTACAATACACCTCATTGGAGACAGAGCTCATTTTACAACACACCTCATTGGAGACAGAGCTCATTTTACAATACACCTCATGTGAGACAAAGCTCATTTTACAGTATACCTTATGCAGAGCAGAGTTGATTTTACAGTATACCTCGTGAAACAGAGCTGATTTTACAATATATCACATGCGAGACTGAGCTGAATTTACAGTATACCTCATGTGAGACCGAGCTGAATTTACAGTATACCTCATGTGAGACAGCTGATTTTACAGTAAACTGCATGCAGAACAGAGCTATTTTTACTATGCTTCTTGTAGGAACATTCTGATTTTGCAGTGTCTCTCACCTGGGACAGAGCTGACGTGACAGTACACCTGATGTGAGATGACTTGGTGAGACAGAGCTAATTTTTCATTGCACCTTTCAGAAGATGATAGGGAGCCGAGTTTACAGTAGATGCTCCTGATTTTGCACCATACCGCAATTGGCAGATGATGAGAAAGATGTGTTAAAAACATTTTTGTATTTTATATTGGACATCCATGAAAATAATGTTAAATCATGTCTCTGCAGGAGCTACACCATGCTATACCACAGACCAGTACGATATGGCTGTGTCCATACAGTGAGAAGGAGGCACCGTTTAATGATTTATTAGAAGAATATGTGACTCAAGCAGAGCAAACTGGTCTCAGCAAGTAAATCTTCATCAGCGACTCACTCCCAGCAATGGAATGCCGCCTTTCCTCCAGGGCACCATCTATCCACTAGCCTGGAGGACACATGACTAAACTCACTGAACTGAGCTGGAGTGACAGGCAGCATTTGAGAGGCAAACTTGCCCTCACCCCGATATCCACACATGCACTTTCCAACAGGGTCACTGGACAGCAATCAGCAATGGGAATCCTGGCCGGTTCTTAACCTTCCTACACCTGGGATACTACGGTCAGTTGTAGCACCCTTAACCGCTCTGTGACTCAACAACAACAACTTTCAATTATATAGCTGCTTTAATGTAGTAAAACATCCCAAGACATTTCACAGGAGCGTTATCAAACAAAATTTGACACCAAGCCACATCAGGAGATATTAGGACAGGTGACCAAAAGCTTGGTCAAAGAGGTAGATTTCAAGGAGCTTCTTAAAGTAGAGAGATAGGGAAGTGGGTAGGTTAAGGGAGAAAATTCCAGTGCCTAGAGCCTAGGCAGCTGAAGGCACAGCTGCCAATGGTGGAGCGATGAAAATCAGGGATGTGCAAGAGACCAGAACTGGAGGAGCGCAGAGATCTCGGAGGGTTGTAGGGCTGGAGGAGATTACAGAGATAGTGTTATAAATGGATATCCATGTGGTGAAGGACAGAATACCAGAGCCTGGTCTTTAGTTGTTTCCAAGCCTTTATTGGTAGAGATTCCCCTTACACACACACCACACCCTCGATAAGCTGTCCTATAAAAAGGATACAAGAGAGTCTCTAATTGATATCCACCACCTGAATACAATTAACACTCACTGATATAAATCATACAATTAACAGAAAGGATGGGGCGAAGCCATGGAGAATTTTATAATCGAGGCTTTCTTCCTGTCAGACACCAGTTAGTTCCCTAGTCTGCATAGCTCAGTACCACAATGAGTGGTGCATCCACCTACTAAAACAAAAATCAGGCAAATTTTTTTTTTAAACTGTTCATATTTTTTAAGCTTCTATTTGATTAATCAGAAATATCAACCAGTAAGCACAAGAAAGCTTCAACATTTGCTTGCAAGCCAAATATCCTTTTTTTTAAACCATTACAAGAAATCTTTTTTCCTGTGTAAGAAGCCTTGAGCAACTGCACATCATAGTGAACTGAAATCATTTAACCCGGGAGCAAAAACCTAACCTGACACTGGATTTGATTTTGATCAGAAACATCTTAAGTGTCATCTCACTGAAATAGAAACCAAAGGCTAAAAATGCAGTACAGTAAGACATCATGAAGAAAATTAGCAATGAGCATTCTACACGTCCAAAGCATCGTTTCATTTTTCCCCATTAAAATGTCCTCAGAAGACGATATGGCACTTGGAATCCAGCAAGAATAAAGAGGGAAAGAAAAGTTAATTTTATAGTCAGTGAGGAAATATAAAAATTTATTGCATGCTTGGTTGGCGGCTACTCTCCTTGGTTTTGAGTGGCGACTAGGGTTTGTTTAATAACCCTCCAGTCAGCACTCTAACCTCCCCATCCCCCACCAAAAAAAGCATATATGGTTTGGAAATTAAAAGGTTGCCAATGCAGGACCCTTAATTAAAAGCAGAATTTTGGTGCAGTACCACCCAGATTTTGCAATATGAGAGAACACAGTTTGGTAGATGAAAAGATTTGTTCTGGAAGTACATACTTTGTGAAATAAGTGAGCCTGCAGGAAAAGGCTCAAACATGTTCTTCAAATTGAAAAATCGGCAAGAAATCATTTGTAATATTAAAAGATTAGTTATTAAAATATTAATATGTGGCTCGTGTTCCCAGGCATTCTGTTGCTCCGAGCATATGGAAACATTTTCATCCGCTAATTTTCTTATGCTTTTTTTAATGCATGACTGAAAATGAGGCTAATTGTACACGTTCAGGCTGCTTATCGTACGTAACATGTTACCTTTTCTCTGTTGCGTTTTTACCACTTAAATCCTGGTTTCATTCTATACCAAATTATTCAATGGCAGCGTAATAAATCTAGAAAATGGTGCAGCAGGTTGTGACATAATGTGTCAGAGACATGGGAAATAATAGAACTTAAAACATCAGTCATTAATATTTTGTCAAAATCTAAGTATTTATTTCATCAGTCTAAGTAGTGATTACCACAAAGTACAATGAAGTCCGTTTGTTCCTAAATTGTCCGCCTTCCGCCTCCCAACACTGGCAGGAATTGGTAGCAGGAATCATTATGTCAATAAACTGAAGCATTTTAGTACTGATATAGAGAACTTTACGATTCTGCATAGAAAGAGAAGGGGTAGAAAAGGAAGATATTTGAGAACGTAAATACACAGCCTTCCAAAGCAATGCCCCAACACACTTACTCCCTCGAAGTACAGTGCATTGTCATGAATTTGTGCATTTAGAAGTCCATTATGCCAAATGGTTTTATCTGAAGAAGTCTTACAAAAAATCTTTCAGCGGGGATTATGAAAGTAGCAGTTACCATTTAGCCAGAATTTCGAAGTAGGTCTTACAGTACAGTCTAAAGTTAGTGCTTCCTGTCCAGGCACCTATCCCATGGATGGGAGGCTTTGCTTGACTTTTTTTGGTATCTGGTCCCAATGGAAATGAAGTCATGGCAAAGTTGTATTATCTGGGAACCTGCCCGGTGGGCCAGGTCCATAGAGAATGCCCATGACAAGCCAGTCATTGAAGTAGTATTTCTGCATGTAACCATTTGACGTGCAGGTATGTAGTTACCTTCAACAGGAACTCTGTGAAGATTGGATAGAAAGGTTGGTATGAATGCAATAATGGTATTAGCCTATGAGAAAGTGCAGACACTTTCCATAAAACTTCCTGCTAGATAGATAGAAGTCGGCATCCTTGAGATTGGTGCTTTGAGACAGTGCTTAGATAATGAACATATCTATCTAGAGATTATTAAAAATGTTTAGCAGTTTAGCAGCCATGTTGCCTTTTAGTGATCTGATCACTTCATGTACACCATATAATGAAGCCACATCAAGATCTACAGATCTAATTGATCCATGCAAAACAATTAGCTCCTTGCAATATTCTTAACAAGCTGTGTTGATTAACTACTATCTGATTGACCCATGGTGACACACAACACTGTGGACTCACCAGATTTCTTTGATTTTTTTATTAACAATAACAACACCAGCTCTTCCACCTTGTTCCTTCCTGGTTGTCCTCCCACTACAATCTAACTGGCCAGCTGCTGCAGGTGTCCTCTTTGGTCAATAGTCTCACACTTTCCCAAATGCCCCAGCTTCACTCCTGGGCCAGACAGCATCCCAGCTCCAGTGAATAACAAGATGCAGGATGGGGCATCATGCTCTCCTCAGCCTCAACATCGGTTTCTCAACTGCCCCAGCCTCAGCAACATGTGTGCCATGCCTGACTGCTCCATGCCCTGTTCCCAGAAAACATAATGCCCCACACTTGTCCTAAGTTGGGTCTTGGCCCATCACTCAATTTTTTCAATTAAAAGAAAATAGTGATGAGTTAAATGCAATTTTACTACATTTTAATTTCATAAAGCTTTATTTCATAATGTGACAAGATGTTACAACATATTTGTTGTCTTTCTTTTTAAGAAGTACCTGGAATAACATACATTGTGGATTCCATGTTTGTATTAAGCATCTTAGGTTATACTTATCAGGAAAGATTGAACAGGCTGGGGTTCCTTTTTCTGGAAAAGCGATGGCTGAGGGGTGACCTGATAGAGATCTTTAAGATTATGAAAGGGTTTGATAGGGTAGATGTGGAGAAGATGTTTCCACATGTGGGGGGGACCAAAGCTAGGGGCCATAAATATAAGATGGTCACTAATAAATCCAATAAGGAATTCAGGAGAAACTTCTTTACCCAGAGAATGGTTAGAATGTGGAACTCAATACCACAAGGAGTTGGTGAGGTGAATAGCATAGATGCATTTAAAGGGAAGCTAGATAAGCACATGAGGGAGAAAGGAATAGACAGTTATGCTGATAAGAGGGATAGATCAAGAGGGATGGGTGGAAGCTTGTGTGGAGCTGTTGGGCTTTCTGTACTGTACATTCTGTGTAATTCTATGCAATGTGTCCAATTTCGGGCTGCGATCTGCAGCTCCAAACTCCATTCCCCAATTAATTACTCCACTCGCTGCTCCTGTGCTGCATTTCCCAACTCTCCACTCAACGCTGTTTTACAGCGGCCACTGTAACTGTGCAGCCTCCCTCCCCTGCCTCCAATGGAACCTTTTTATCACTCATCTCAGCCCTTGTGATATCAGGCCCACTTTGATTGGGCACCCATCTTCCAACCTCTCCACTTCCTTCCAACCCTGACTTATACTCTACTGCCTCCCAGCCCCAAGCCACTCTCCTTATCCCATATTTAATCGACATGCCAATTTTTGTCAAATTTCAGAAGATTGGTAAATTTAAATAAGTGCATAGTATTCTACAAATTTTCTGTAAAGCTGAGGTAATATATCTATTCAATGTGACAAACTGGATTCTGGATTGCAATGCCGCTCCACCTCACCCCTACCCTATTTTTCCCAGCTTTGACCCCAGTATCTCCTACCTCTCGCAGTACAAGGCCCCTTTCCCTCCCTTTCAGAGCGACCCACAAGTACTATTGATGGAGATTCCTAATTTTTGAGAAATTGTTTTTTGACGTTGAAGACCAAAATGGTCTGAGTCGTTTCAGGAACCTTCTCAATGTCATGGGAGCATAACAAAGCTTCCATTTCTTTTTTGGGGAAGGGAACCAATGTATATGGAATCGTGACCTGATGACCAAATGTAGCTTCCTTTACTCAGGTGATGATAATAAGCATCTGTCATTATCTGATGAAGCAGGAGAGTCTATACGACATGCAGCAGATATATCAAATCCCCTTAACCCAGATAAGAGTCAAAAATGTTTCTGCACAGAATGAGAGCTACTTGGGAATTGAAGTTGAAAGAAGCTGAACCCTAGTGAGATACCTCATGATCAGAAGCCATTGCTTCTTTTGTCTTTTGTAAACAATTTTACAACACCAAGTTATAGTCCAACGATTTTATTTTTAATCCCACAAGCTTTCGGGGGCTTTCCCCTTCCTCAGGCGGTGTCTTAGCAGAGAAGTATATCCAAAGTAGGCCGTTCATCATGCAAGCATTGGAGACTCCAAAGAAGTCATTGTTGTGAGGTTGTTTCTTTTGATTGTCCTACAACAGCAACTCATAGCCGCCACATCTTTTGCCTTTCATTTTAAATTATAAAGTGGTGTAACAACAGACTGCAGTGAGACACAATCATAAGAAGGGCAACCTTTTAACAAATTTGATCTTGATGGTTGCTGGGCACACAGAAGAACTTGGAGAAATTATACCAGGGCACCAACTGACCAAGTTCTCAAGCCTCCTTTTCAATAAACAGAATATAAATGTTTGAATCGTAACTTTGGGGCGCACAAGCACATTAATAATTGTGAACACATTCAAGGATAGCAGAAGGTGACTGATGAAGTTTGAAGATGTTGGCTTTGTAATTTTATTCTATTGTAATTTTGTCCTATTTTAAATACCGAATAAAGGAACTGTACAAAAGGTTTATTTTTTTAAAAAGGAAGTTTTGCTAAACATTATGGACTTGGGTAAGGTTGCTTACATGTGGAATAAACTTCAGGGGTCATCAAAACCGATTCTACTAAATAGGCATCTGGAACTAGTCAAACTTATTGGAACATCTCGGATAAGATCAATGCAGATTAGTCAACAAAACAGTTCACAAAAAGAAAGGTGACCACCTCAATTGAGATTCCATCCTTCTTTATTGCTTCAGTACCAGCAAATCCGGGGTATTATATTACAGTTACATACAGAAAATACTGCAATATAATGAAAGCAAAGGAAATGCAGTACATAAAATCCAAAGCATTCTGAAAATATATAATTAATGTCTAAATTCCTCTGATTTGAATAAATACTGTACATTGTTTGCTTAGCCTTGTAGTGCCTCTTCCCCTGTTTAAATGCAGCCAGCGGTACTGCTTCATTATAATACCAGCTTGTGGGATGTTTTATAACATTCATGTGGTGAAGCTAAATGAGAGTGTCTGGTAGTACTTTGGATCATGGCCAGGGTCCCACTAGGTTACCACTATCAAGAAAGGAAGGGACTATTTGAATTCCATCTTAGCATCATAACAGAAGTCTGGTTTGCTTTTTCCATCCATGATTGTTGGCAGTTAATAGCCAACCACTGTAGAACTGATTAATTAAAAAATGATTTAGTCTAACCATGACTAACAACTAAAATTTATGTTTTTTGTTAAAAAAAACAAACACAAAACACAGAGCACTTTCTTCTTCTAATAGGGCAATGCTCCAAATGATAATATTTCCAAACCTATAGCCCTAATGTGGGGACACAAATCCACCACTGGCTTGGGAATTTGTGCCAATACCTCAAGGGCCTATGACAACTGCTTGAGATTTGTCTTTCTTTTTCCATGTCTTGCACTTTAACCTTGGATCTGCACTGCCAGCAGCACCAATCATTTTTAACTGTTTACCCTGTCATCTTCTTCAAACTCAAAAACGCAAAAAAGATAAATCAATATTTTCATTTTCGTTCAGTCAGAGTTTGTTTCAAATACAACTAGGCCCATTTATCTAATGACTTCATATTCAGGCCTGGCTTCCCTACTGGGGGTCATGACACAGATGCCCCCTATGGTACAAATTAAGGAATGAGGTCATGCTCCATTTTTTCTGGAAAAGAACCATTTGAAATTGGAGCTGGGTAAGAAGCTAGCTACATTGCAGCTGAGTGAAGTCAGCTTGATCGCTATCATTGCTTATTATGCACATGAATATTACATCGGCTACCAGTATTATTTGTTTCCTTGGGTAGTTTCCACCAGCAACTTTCCCTTCTGGCAAAAGAACCAGACGGGAGATGAGGAGAATTTCTTTTACGCAGTGAGTTGCTATGATCTGGAATGCACTGCCTGAAAGGGTGGTGGAAGCAGATTCAATAGCAGCTTTCAAAAGGAAACTGGATATATACTTGAAAAGGAAAAATTTGCAGGGCTATGAGGAAAGAGCAGGGCAGTGGGACTAATTGGATAGCTCTTTCAAAGGGCTGGCACAGGCATGATGGACCGAATGGCCTCCTTCTGTGCTGTAAGATTCTATGATTCTGCACACTGCAAAGCAGAGTTATGACAAAATCAACAGATCTCAACAATTATCTCAGAAAATTTGTCATGCATTATAACAGAAAAAGATCCCTTAAATATTCAAGCATTCTCCATGTAGCACTGAGCCATGCTCTTGCACATGGTCCTTTGGGTTTTGTGGGAAAGAAAGGTACAATTCTTCAGCTAGTGTTTTCCAGTTATGTAGCTATCCTGAATAATTGTTCTTTAGGTAAAATGGGTGCAAAAATAAAATTATTGCTGGCAGCTTTATAGTAAAACATATGGATGTGTCAATGTTCTTTGTCGCAATATGGAAATGGGAATCCTGAGCTTCAATTCAGGGAATAAAGGGGAAAAACTACAAGAGAATGTCAATTTGTACCAGCGCATGTACCAGGGGGCAATTAAAGAGTGAGTGAGACTCTGCTGAGAACCCTCGTGGGCACCAACTGGTGTAGCATCAAGTCATTAAGACCAGTTCAATTGCAGGCCTGTGCTAGTTGCTCTCAGCCAGGGTAGCAGTTGGGGTTCTACAATTCACCTTCGCACCCCTGAATTAGAGAGGGGCAAAAGAGAAAAGCCTGGGGTCCTACCACTAAAGGTTATCCATTGACTCTTGTTGGAAAGTGAACTTGTGGATCATGAAAAGGCTGTAATGCCCTCTACATTCAAATAATCCATTGACATACACTCACTTGCTAGGCTCACACATGAGGAATGCCCCATCAATGGGCTGCTGATGCTTGTGAAACCATCCCATAGCGAGAGGTTGCACCCTTAGGGAAGGAGGGGAGGAAACTGACAACAAAAAGAGAGGCATCCATAAAAAACATGGAGCAGATCACTTGCTTGCTTTTTTTGGTTGGAAAATGGTGCCAGAAGCACCAGACCAGTTAATGCATTTAACAGTGAGGTTTGCAGGTTTAAAGACACGTATGCACGTCTGTCCAAGCCTCATGAGGCAACCTGTGTAAGCAGCAAGAAAAAAAGATTAATTCTGGAAAATGTTGTCCTATGAATGTTATTTTGCTTGCAGTAACACTGTCAGCAGAAAGCTTAAAAAGTGGAAGAAAAATACTAATAAAGGAGGAAAAGGGCATGTCATTTTTTTTTAATGTTTCAGAATGTTTTTGTTTCACAGGACAAACAAAATAAGGAAGCCATTATTGATTGAGGTCCTAGCGTTTGTTCCCACAGGTCAACTGTAGTTGGTCAGCAACATACATGTATATAGATCCAATGGTGCATGTCACATCAAAGGATAGCAGCAAAATCAATATTTTGAAATAGTATACAGAAAAGTAAAAACACTGTGCAACTAAATCATTTTTAAAAACTCTTCTAATAACTATGAGTTCCTTGCCATGTTGAGTCATTTCTTTGCATCAGCTGCGTCTGACATGTTGAAACCCGTCCCATGTTTATCGTACTCCAAATTGACACTAATAGTTTCTTGTTTGCCCGATACAGAATTCACAACTCTCTCTCCATATGGGCACACCCTACTTACCTAATGCATTTTATTCAAACCGAAGTTATAAGAAAAAAATGCATTATGCAGTATATATACTTCTCGATGCATGATATATTACTGAGGTTGTTATAATTACTGTTGTAGCTCTTGTTACAATTTTAGACTTTCACCAGAATCTTTCTTGGCCACAGTACCAAGGAGCCCAATGACCCGTAAGTGAGCCCACATTCCCTACAAACCCAAACGTGACCTTGTACACACATTATCTGGCAATGTAACATTGTCAGCATTGCTCAAGGGTCAAACAGAAAATCTTTGTTAGTTAAATTGCTCTCTACAATTAACACAAACTCTTTCCAGTTCTCCTAGATTTTCAATAAACAAACACATCAGACCATACAATATAGACTATGAACCACAAATCAACTTTAGTAGAAGTAAAGACTAAGTATCAAAATAAATCAATACAATAGATTTCACTTGATTACAGAACATTTAATGTACACCTTCCTCCTTCTCTCTACTAGCCCAGCCCAGGTTTTCACCTCTGCCACAGAGCCCTCGGGAGCTTGTTTCTGTATCAGTGGAACCGGAACCACCACTGCATTTTAAGGAAGGAGGAAAAGAAGGAGGAGAGGCAGGGAGGTTTAGGGGGAAAATCCAGAGCCTTTGGGCTTAGGTAGCTGCAGGCTTGATCATCAATGGTAGGGTGAAGAGAGGCAGGATGCACAAGAGGCCAAGTCAGAAATATAGAAAGTTCAGGGGGAGGGATTGTAACACTGGAGGAGGTCACATAGAGGGTCGAGGCCATGGAGTGATTTTATCATGTAGAATTGGGAGTAATCAGCATACAGGTGGAAGTTGACCCCATGTCTGAAGACAATGTCACCAAGGGGCAGCATGTAGATGAAGAAGAGGTGGGTAAATCCTAGAGGGACTCCCAAGCTGACAGTGTAGGTTGGAAAGTGAAACCAATGACAGAGATACTCTGGCTAGGATTGGATAGATAAGACTGGAATCAAGGATTTATTGGGGCCAAGGACACCAAAGGTGGAGATAAGGGAATGGTTGAGCAAATCAACAGCTGTAGAAGTATTATGGCAATTGGAAGGTCAAAGCTGAGCAGTTGGGTGTTTGAAAGCACAGTGGTAAGCAACTTGGAGGAGAGTTTTTCTGAGAGATGGATGCAGAAGAGAGTGGAGTTGTAAAGGGGTAGGGGGATGTGGGTAGTGAGAGGTACAAGGAAATGGTTGGAGATGGCCTTGTCAGTGATCAAGACCATGGGAATATAGAGGCCACAGGAGAGAGCAAGGTCAAGGAGCTGGCCATGTATATGGGTGGCAGTGTATCTATAAGGGATTTTAAAGGCAACCTTCTCACTTCCAAGCAACATCAAAATCAAATTTTCATATTTGTTTTGTAAGACTACAGTCAGAAGCAATTTCACTGAATAATATTCATTTCTGTTATAAATTGTACCCACGGTAATGGACAATTGCGAGACTTTGATCTCACAAAACTGGCAATTAATTGTTAATATACTTCACCAAATTTTAAGTGCACTTCACAGGCTCCGTGCTGCATATTTACAGAGATCACTTCCTGTAGTCACGAACATATAAAACTGGCAGGAAAAGGCCAGGTGGTCAATCAAGCCTGCCCCACACTCATGATGCCTGGAGCATCATGACTAGACACTTCCTACCACCACCGCTGTCCCCCCCGCCATGTTCCTGTTTCTACTTACGAGTCACTAATAAACATGGGAAGCTTTCCTCTGCTCAGTATTCCTAGCAGCATGTTTTTGAATGAGTTTATGACTTTACTAGAAATACAGACCAGAAGAGATCTTCCCACATTTGTTGATGAGATCCTCCCCACTAGCTTTTTATAATTTCATGCAATATTTTGGCTTGCTAGTTCCAAATTTACTCAATACATTTTTAGGTTTTGTTATTGCTTACTATGATGTGGCTACAGAACTATGGAGCCATTTTTATTTCCTTCTCCCCCAACATTAATCAGTCAAATATAGCTCACTCATGTTAAAGCAGAACTGCTTAACCTATATATTTCTGTACTAGTTAAAGCCTAAGGCTAAATTTAACTCACCCACTTGGTGAGGGAAGACTGTGTGGGGTACGAGGATCTCAAAAAGGAGACAAAGCAATAAACATAAATGAGGGGAGAAAAAAACTCTAAAATATTGTTATGCAAGCAAGACCAATAGTGATAGATCACACCCTACAGGAACAGAAATATTTAGCGATTCAGTTGTGCCAGACTCCAGAAAATAGCCAGGGACAAGCTCAAATTTATTGTCATCCGTCCCCTGGGTAAAAACGTTAGATTTACAATAATCAAACCCTTCAGAACTATGATTATAGTTGGAGATATGGGGCAGATTGTACCTGTAAAATTATTCTTCATGCTTACATTTAATATCATTTGAGCGCCATCTGGGCTTGATTGGTACTAGCTGTTTATTTATTTACTTTTTCCTATTAAGGCCTAAGTTCAAAAGAATAGAGAATAGCGTGACTGTAGGAGAAGATTGTGCTCTGCTGAACTGGTCCAAATGCAAAATTACCCGTGTCACTGTGATCGCACACATCTTAGTCTAAAATAGATGCAAAACATCATAAGCATTTTTTCTAGCTTCAACATTGAATTTTCCTGCAGCACTTTGGGACAAACTGTTAGCAACAAAGAAAGTGGTAAAGATACACTTTTTCAGCAATAAAAATATAATCTGAAACTGTACCACAGTTCAGCCTATAAATATGGGACAAACATGGCCTTCATAACGCATAGTACACCAGGTGCACGAATACCCTGGTCGTCCACTGCCAGTCAGACTTGACCGTGTCAAAGCAATACCAGATCTCATTCTCCATGGCCAAACTTTCCTACTGCTCCAGGATCATTCCTCGAGGGCGAGGACAATCCCAGATTCCTTTTTTCAATGACCAACTATTCCCATCCTCACCTCCAACACCATGTGAAAAGCTTATAGACTTCTTTGTCTCTAAGATTGAGACTATCCATTCAGCTATCACATCTTCCTTCTCCCCGCACTCCCTCCACCCATTTCCCTTGCCCAGCAACAACCCCATAGAACACTGTAACTTCACCATCTCTCACCAGGCTCCTTTGCTCAATGAAGCACACTCCTTTGATCACTTCCAAACCCAACTATTGACCATTCAACTATTTCTCCTTTACAGTCTCTTCTCTAACTCTGATCTGTGCTCCCTCTCCTTTCCAACCACTCATCTTTGGGTGGCACAGCCTTCAGATTTTCACTGCCTTGATCTTACTCTCTGGAACTTCCACCATAAACCTCTTTGGCATGCTACTTTTCTACTCACCTATCAAAGGCTCCTCAAAAACAATCTTTACAACTGTACATTCAGTCACCCCTCTTACTCAGTGTCCACACTCTCCTATGTGAAGTGCCTTGGGTTGTTATTTACATTAAAACTGCTATGGAAAAACAAGTTTTCATTGCGGCTGCTGTATCTCTGGAATCTGGTCAATACAGATCATGAGAATATTGCCTTTTCAAATCCAGGTCTGGAGTTGAAACCTGGTACAGCAAAGGATGGGATGGATATCTCCTTTATCTCCCCAAGTAATTTGAATTTGGACATCAGAATCCAGGTTCCAGTGGACACAAGTCCATGGCACAAAATTTCCTTTAATATTAACTGTGATAAATTGTGTGAAAATGATTAATAATTCAGAAAGGAGGGTTTAACGGAAGAACAAGTAGGAAGCCCATCCAGCAACATAGGATTAAATCTGGATAATTCTTCAGCTAGAAGATTCTAAAAGCTTAGGCAGTGGGGTTTGAAGGAGGCTACCATGATTTTACAGATTTGAAAAAGGCCAATCAGTGTAGGGAAGAACTAACTGAAACAGTCGCACAAGACCATCCATATTGCATTTGGTGCAGTCCAGCCTAAATGGGGAGCTGTAAGGTGCTTCATATGGACTCCTCCAAGTTGGACTCAGAGCTAAGCAATCATATGTCTTGCTGAAGTCAGTTGTGTATCAACAATGCCAAGAATAAGAACATGTGCATTTCTAAGAATAGGAAAAGCCCATTAAGACCAATAAAGTCTGCCCCCTTTTAATAGATCAACACCACTTACCCACCTTTACACCATATTCCTCAATCACTTCTCTCTCCAGAAACACATCTAATTGCCTCAAATCCATTTATACTTCAGTGACCTACTTTTGTAAATCAATCCACAAATTTAATACCCTTTGGGGGTGAAAAAATTCTGTCCAACTTCTTTTTTACTCCTAACTTTCTCATTTTTAACTTTTGTTCCCCAAGTATTGGAACTCTTTACCACAGCGAACAATTCTTTTACAACAATATTGTAACATTTTCTGGGAGGGATGGGGATTTCCCAAATCAACCGTACAGGCAGCTTATACAAACACCTGTGGACAGGAGCAGACTGTGGACACATGCACATCAGCGATGTATCCTGACCACCTCCCACTTAGAGATGTGGACCAAGGGCCCCCATCAGTCAGCAAAAGTGGAATGGACCCAAAGTCTTAGACATCATCTATAGTTTGCAAGCCAGAAAAATTGCTTATAATCTCAAAATTTTTTTTTTAATGGTTTTGGCTCCATATCTGTTGGATTTTTCTTTAATATATAGCTCAACCATGGTTAGGGAAATAGTTCCATGGAGCTGACGAAGGGAAAAAAAGTAGCATTCATAGATGGTCAGCACTGGCTCATACCCGAGAAACTCATGGCTCTATAATACTCCAAATAAGTGTACATTTGAACTATGCACAAACAAGAAATTAACTCTTTTGTGTACACTACATCATACACATTACTGATTATAAGCTACTGCACAGAATTTTAAATGGTACTATTAAATGTCACAGCAACACATGATGTATGACTGAGGGTTCACAGAGACAATGGGCTGCTGTGATCAATGACCTTACAGGTACTTCCATCCACAGATTGGTCTAGAAGTACCACCAAGGTTGACGGCACAACCTCACACAGGGAATCAGTACAGCGGTGAGACACAAACTCAGAATAGTATTGCAAATTTTTAAACTTGGGATGTTTCATTCTCATGCTGGCTTTCTCACATTGCCATTGGACTCTAGATTGACTTGAGTGAAAGGGATTTTTTTTTAATACAACTCTAGCAGAAGTTCACCCTCCCAGTGGAGGAAAAGATTTCTACAAATGCAACATTGCATGAATATAGGTCATAACAACAATGAGCCTGACAACTCTGGATCGACATCTAAAGAGTGCCTGAGATTCTAGAGGAAATCATTTCTACTGTATACCATAGGATGATCGATCACTCCATTATGCAGGACCCACACAGCTCACTTATTAGCCCTAGAAGGTATCCAATTCATCCAATTAACTCGGAGGTTAATGCTGATATAAAATGTAGCACAGTCCAAATATTCTCATTGCAGTGAAATACGATTGAAACAGATGGAAGTTCAGTAAGTAACTCAATGCTCAACATGTCCAACCACTGCAGAATAGCAATCAGTGAAGTAAATCGAATGCTAAACTATACAACCAAAACAGTAGAGTGCAAGTCAGAGAGAATCATACTCAAACTGTATCGCCCCGATATTAGCGGGGAGGCGGGTTGGCAACAGGGGGGGGGGGGGCGGAGGGGGGGAGGTGATTGCGTGCGTGGGTAACCCGCCCAATAAAAAATGTCCGTTTCCCATGCCATCGCGAGTCAATTGGAGCCTCTTAACGTGGCTTCCAGGTTTGCCGACGGAAAGCTGCGCAGCAGGCAGACTGTGCACCTGCATCACAGGCTGTCAGCTGGAGGAGCTCCATTTAAAGGGGCAGTCCTCCAATGGCTGCTCCTGGAGCAAACACCCACAGACCCCAATGGAGCAGCACAGGGGAAAGGCTGCTCCAAGATTTAGCGATGCATCACTCCAGGTGCTACTGGATGGGGTGAGGAGGAGGAAGGATGTCTTCTACCCAGCAGACGGGAGGAAGTGGCCTGCCTCTGCCACCAAGAAGGCTTGGGTCAAGGTGGCAGAGGAGGTCACCAGCACCAGCAACATATCCTGCACCTGGATCCAGTGCAGGAAGCACTTCAATGACCTAACTAGGTCAGCCAAAGTGAGAACACTTACTCATTCTCCTACATTCCGTCTTCCACACGACCGCCCCCAAACCCCAACTCATTCTGCACTGCCAACACTACTCTATCACATCACTCCGCACACCCACTTAAGGCTCATCCTCAACTTGCCTGCATTTCCTCATCTCCCCATTAGTCAGCCCACCATCACCACTCAACCCAATTCTTATCCAATGTCATGGCTCTGTTTCATACTCACCCTCTGATGCATCTCTTTCACAGTCAGCCTCACCCAAACCAATGCATTCATCGGTTGGCCACGTCACCACTCACTCACGCGTCTGTACTTTCTCCCCATCTGCACGGGAGAGGGCAAGGACCGGAGGGGGGGCTGCAATAATCCGTTGTCCTTACAGACGCTGAGCAGGAGGCGCTAGGGCTGAGCCACACCCTCGAGTGCCTGTCCATCGGGGACGCCGAGACTGGCACCCGACAAACGTTTGGTGACTGAACTTTAACATTCAGCACAGACAATATGAATTGATGTTAACGTGCCTTGCCATCTTCAGCACCTCAGTATGCTCATTGCAACATGACACATCTGTGATCATGCTTAATATTGTCTTTTGTTCTCTTACAGGGCCTTCAGAGACTGCTGTGACGGCAGAGGGCGATTCCTCAGAGGAGCTCCCGGCCTCTGAGGGCGCACTGTCACATTTGAGCGAGCCATCCACCAGCACAGATACTCACACCTCGGTGGATCCCGGTCTGCAGTTGGTTGGGGTTGCACATGGTGAGTTACCACACACGTGAGCATGAGCAGACACTGGTGGCAAGGGCAGCTGTGGAGAGTCTGCGTCGGTGGGAGCATTCTTCTCCAGGATCTGCTCAGCTGGACACAGATGCTGAACACTGGGGGCCATCCTTTAAAAAGAGAATAATTGAGGGGCAGGAGCACATTTGCGAGGTGCTGGAACAGGTGCCACGCACACTCTCCACAATAGCCCAGAGGATGGAGGAGTCCAACTCCTGCATGAGTGGAATGGTGACACAGGTACAGGAGGGAATCTCTGAGATAGTGTCATAGGGACGTGAACAACTCCGTGAGATAGTGTCACAGGGACGTGAGGGCATCTCTGAGATACCGTCACAGGTAAGTGCGGGAATGTCTGCGATGGAGAGAAGGCTGGCCTCCATTGAGCTTCAAGCACGGCTCACAAATGAATCCATTCAGGCCCTGACCACGGCCGTTCGGACTCAGGGTGAACAACATTCTGCCGCCTTAAACAGGCAGGCAGATACACTAGCACTGGCCTTACAATGCTTCACACATGTCCTCCAAACTGTTGTCCAGCAGAGTAGTAGGAGTGGTGTGGGCCAGGCCCAGGGGAGGGATGATGGTGAAAGGGGATGATGGTGAAAGGGGACATGGAAGTGGGGACACCACTCAAAGCGCTCCCACATCTCACCCGTTACCCCCCTCTCAACCAGTACCCGCAATGCTGCCTCCTCTCCAGGTGGCTGAGTCTGCCCCTGCACAGGTGCAGGTGGAGCAGTCTTTGGAGGGGCCCTTACGGGAACCAAAACCCAGAGGGCGTAGGCCCAAAGCATCTAGTCGGTCAGGACATGAACAAGAGCAACCTGCAACCTCTGCTGTAGCCACAAGGGACGCACCACGTAGAAGTAGTCGGAAGCGAAAGGCGAAGTTTTGTAAGCACAAAGGGGATGCACAAGGGTGTTTGATGGTTGGTCATGTTTTTTTATTTATATTTGCTTTTTGTTAAACTCACATTAAATATTATTATTGTCACCACTATTGCCACATCTTGGCCATTCTTGACTGGCTTCTGTAATAAGGCCCTTTCATGAGGTTCACCATGAACGCCCACACTTGATGCCATCCATTGGGTCACTCTACAGTGGGTGTATGTGTAGTTGCAGGCCTGTTTTGTGCAGGGAGGGGTGGGGGGGTGCTGGTGTGCGCGCTGCTCTATCCAGGTGGTGTGAGGACTGGACTCTTCACACTGTCTGATGTTAGGAGAACCATTCACATATCAGTGACTTCCTGGCCTCACGAGCAGCCAGGTGAGCCGCTGCTCTGTCCATGGGTTACTCCACCCCCCCCTCCTCCTCCTCAATATTGGTGGCAGATGTGGATGGGACCTCCTCAAGCAGCACCCCTCTCTGTTGTGCCTTGTTGTGCAGGGCAGAACACACAACTATAATGCGTCCCACTCTGTCTGGTGCATATTGAAGCGCTCCCCCAGAATGATCAAGACACCTGAAGTGCATCTTGAGCAGCCCTATAGGATTGTCGACCTGGTGGCGATGTGGCTGTCATAATATCAACGCTGTTGCTCGGTGATGGGATTCCTCAGAGGTGTCATGAGCCACGTATGCAGGGGGTATCCCTTGTCCCGAGGAGCCAGCCCTTAAGGGTGTTCGGTGTGTGGAAGAGGGGCGGGATGTTGGATTCCCGGAGGATGAAGGAATCGTGGCAGCTGCCAGGGAATCTGGCGCACGCGTGAAGGAATCTTTTGCGGTGGTCACAAACGAGCTGAGTGTTGATGGAGTGACAGCCCTTTCTGTTGATGAACAGTCCTGGCTCGTGTGGAGGTGCTCGTATTGCTATATGGGTGCAATCAATTACACCCTGCACACGTGGGAAGCCAGCTACAGCGTGGAATCCCACTGCCCTCTCCGTCTGGCTGAGGTCGCCCATAGGGAATTTGACGTAGTCCGAGGCCCTGCGAAACAATCCGTCGGTGACCTGCCTTATGCACTTGTGTGCAGGCAACTGAGAGACCCCGCCAATGTCCCCGATGGCACCCTGGAATGTTCCGGAGGCGAAGAAGTTGAGAGCAGTGGTGGCTTTGACAGTGACAGGTAAGAAGATGCTGCTCGACCCAGCCGGGAGCAACTCGGCATGAAGGAGGCTGCAGATGTCTGCCACTACCTGGCGAATGACTCTGAGCCTCCACATGCACTGCTCCTCAGAGAAGTCCAGGAAGCTGAGCCTCGGTCTGTAGACCCTGTGGCAAGGGTAATGCCTCCTGCGACGTCGTTCTCTCTATTGTTGCCCTCCGTGCTCTTGTGCAGGTGCCTGTGGCGCAGCACTGTGTTGTGGAGCTCCACGTTACAGAGGTGGTTGCTCGTCCTCGGATGAAGTGGTGAATGCAGCCATGGTGCCCCCCCATCCTGAGTGTGAGTTTGAGGGGGTCCGCAAAGTAGTTAAATACGTTTGAACAGCAGAGTTTTGGGTGGAAAGTAAGAGGTTTGAGTGAAAATACAAAGGTCTTGCAGCCAAAACTTTGTCTGAAGTGACAGAGTGCCCTGCTGCAATAAATGACGTTTTCTCCCCACCTGTCAAATAAGCATTTGCATCTCCCACTGGCTGCCGGCTGAAACACGCCTGTTGCAACAGGGAGTGTTTCCCACAGGGAGTGTTTCCTACTGAGGATCCTTCAAAATCACACCCCTGCCAAAATGTCGAGACAATTAAGTAGTTCAAGTACTTCAACTAGTTGACAAACTATGCAAAGTATCATCCCGCCGGCTTTAATTGCTGGTGGGACTTCTGCTTTCTGGAGGCGCGCGCGCACCCGGATGCGTCACTGGGGAACCCGGAAGTCAGCGGGTTGGAGCCGGGCTCCGCACCCGCTCGGGATTTTGGCGATTTTCGGAGCCCCCCACCCCCCACCCCTTCACCCGAAAATCGAGCCCTATGGCACTTTCTGGCCAGATCACACCTTGAGTACTGTGTCCAGTTCTGGTCATTTAGACACAAGAAAGATCTTCAAGCCCCAGAGACAGTTCAGAGAAGAACATACAAGGTTGATCCTTAGCATCAGATAACTGATGTATGGTGAAAGACTGGAGAAAGTTGGGCTTTTCAGTCTTGAAGTGAGGTGACTGAGAGGTGACCTTACAGATGTACATAAAATAGTAAACAGTTGGAAAAGGTAAATCTAGAAAATTACTTCAAACTGAGCCATGATAGCAGAACAAGGGAACACCTGTTCAAACTAGTAAAAGGCAAATTTATGACCAATGTCAGGAAGTTGCTTTTCATGCAAACAGTGATCAGCATATGGAATGGACTTCTGGGTAGAATAGTGAAGGCAAAAATCCTTTGACAGGGAACCTGTATGGTTTTCCTGGTTAGATGGGACAAAAGGCTTTCCTCATTCAAATTGATCTTTTGATCTTCTACATCAGGCTCACAATACCTCAGTAGGCCAGAGAAAGGTGCTTCTCATATTGTCATCTCTTTTGCATGGATTCAGATGGAAGAATCGGAGGAACCCAATTTCATCTTCTCTGGCTTACCTAGAAATCTACCCATTTTAGAAAATGGTGGAAGGAGAATCTCGAAAGTATTGCAATGGACTGTTGCGTTATGGAAGGTTTGCTCCCAGAGAATCTAGAAGAAAGCTGGTCAATTATTAATTTGCTGCAGTTTGGTGCTGTACCCTCATGAGATGAATTACACTGGGCGTTTCCTTCCAAAGACTTTAGTAAATTTACAGGTCAATTCATACCTTTTTATGCATACTTTGAACCTCACCCAAGCCAAGTATTGAAAAATATGGGAACAATATTTGGAATATTGTAATAAGTTCAGAAACTTCAATTAAAATGTCAGGATATTGCCGTGCAGGATAATGCTGCAAATTCATGTACAATGACACCAGTGGTGGTTCCTAGTTTATTTTAGTTTGGTCTCATTACTTTATTACATGCAGCGTCTGAGTGCTCCAAGGTGCAGAGTCTTGGAAGGAAGGGAAGGAGCCAAGAGGGATTAAGAGGAATGTAGTCTGGACTGTTGGCTATTGGACATAATTATTATTGACCCCTCAAAGTCTGATGGAATTTTCTAAAGCTGTCCAGATGGTGATGTAAGGTGTCATTAATGTACCTCTATCTAAGACTTCACAGTGCAACTTTCTGTTTCATAAATTCTAATTTCCTTAAACTCCATTTATTATGGCCACTGTATTTAATATGTATAAAGCTTAATAAAAATAAATGTTAAGTTATTTTATAATAAATACAATTGAAATAAAATTCTCTAGCTCCAAAGGCAAAATACTGTAACAATTACTGTTTAAATATTTGTGTTTAAGGAGACATACGTAAAAGACAACTCACGGGAAGTGAAAAACACAGCCACTATGATGAGAGAGCTTACTTACATGCTGTACTCCCGAACTTTTTGGTGGGATTGCCCACTTGCTCACAACATTAAAAAAAATCTCTGCTTAAGTTTATAAATGCCCAAAAACTTCCTAAATACTTTTTGAAACGGCTTGATACCGGACTGAAGTCATACTCCGCAAGATGTCAAGCACAAGCAGTATAAGACCATCTCCCTGAAGGGATCTCATACCGCTGCATTCCTAAAGTCACAGTGGGACCTGATTCTGGAGTTATACTTGGAATTGTACTTGTTCTGCTGCAAAAAGAGAATGATAGTATAACGATGTTCATTTGCCCCTGGCCCTGGCTGCTGCCACATGTACTACAGTAGACAAGAAAATATCTGCTACTTGTTGACAGAAAGGGTCAAATCTATTTTCTGGAATATCTATCAGAATGGCAACTGCTAAGTTACAGGGCATACAACAAAGACTGACAAACCAACCAAGCATTATACTGTATGGTTCATTTCAGTCATTTGACATGCTCTTCAATATGTTAGTGATTTTCTAGATTACTCGGCACATAGAACAATGCAGCTGTTTTGTATCTCTTCTTAGCAGTAACAACTCAATTTAAAAGTTAACCCAACATCCAGGATTTCAAGCGTAACCACCATCGCCCACCAGCCATCCTGAAAGATTCAGACCTCTCTTGAACCTCCTGTAAAGGAAAGATTAGGATCCACAGAAGTTAATGAACACACGATGATGGGATAGTGCTAAATACTCCTGTTTCTTTAGTAAATGAAATCCTTTCTGATTGCAAAGTGAGTTCATTGACAGGAGATGCATATGGTCACAACATGTGTGCAATCAGTTGTACCGGGGAACCTAGGAAAACCAGCATTATAAAATTCTTGTATTGGTTGCTTCGCACAGATCACTAGAACAGATATATCATGGAATGCAGCTAACAATTTCCCAGTTTAAATATATTCCTGACCTGACAACGTGGTGTCTCACTTATTGAGACTTTAGCATGCTGCACTGCGGAGTGATAGGACACTAGATTATATCTGCAGTTCCACATGTGATAATTTCCCAGTCATAATTGTGTTGCTGTGCAGAGGAAAAAGAAAACATAAAATAACCTAGTTGCATGTAAACAGACTACTCTAGATACCTTCAGATCAGGCACTTTTTCCTTGTGTCAGCCGTGGCTCAGTGGTAGCACTCTTACCTCTGAATCAGAAGGTTCTGGGTTAAAGTCCTGCTCCCGAGACTTGAGCACAAAAAATAGGTTGATACCCCAGCTCAGTATACTGAGGGAGTGCTGCACTGCCGGAGGTGCCGCCTTTTGGATGAGACGTTAAACCAAGGCCCCGTCTGCCCTCTCAGGTGGACATAAAAGATCCCATGGCACTATTTCAAAGAAGAGCAAAGGAGTCCTCCCTTTGTCCTGGCCAATATTTACCCCTCACCAACACCACTAAAAAAAATCCAGATTACCCAGTCATTATCACATTGCTGTTAGTGGAAAGGTGCTGTGCACAGGTTGGCTGCTGCGTTTCCTACATTACAACAGTGACTACACTTCAAAAGTACCTCATTGGCTGTAAAGTGCTTTGGGACATCCTGAGGATGTGAAAGGCGCTATATAAATACAAGTCTTTCTTTCTTTAGATGAGTGCTTCTAACACCAGCTGCACAGTTTGTCCACCTTCAATGGCACTTGCCAATATAAAGAATCTCTAAAGTACTAACATACCCAGATTACCATGGATCTATCCATTACTAGATTAGGTACCTCCTATTCAGGGCAGTTTAACACACAAGGCCAGTTCCATGCATCATTCCAGGCTTGCATCATGGGATTGCTCTCGATTGCAACATGGTATCAGGTCTCTGTCTCACAAATTAGCCTCCAACAGGCCAAGAGAAATTGTTGCCATGCAGACAGCGATCACAATATAAATCAGGGGAGCAGAGTTCTTGTTCCCCAGGCACACAATCAATACGGCAAATTATTAGAGCGTTTTTTCTAAACAGATTCAAATTGTAGAAGCAACAATTGTTGTAACATCTAGAACACATGAGCTGGAGCAAGGAAGCTCATCTATCCTAGACTCATAACAAAGGATACCTCCTTGGTCTTCTCTGCAGCTCTCAGCTGTTATTCAGCATTGTTTCATCTTGCTGCCTCTTATTCAGACTTCTCCGTTATAAAACCAGATTCAATCAGTTTTGTAATGGGAAAAGGAAAGCCTAAGGGGAAATCTCAAATAAGTGCAAAGCACAAAATCAGGAACAAAGCTGAGAAAGGAACTACACCACATTGCATTTATGCTCAATCACCATTAAAAAACGTTGACAAAATAACTTACGATTAAAGTCTGTCTTTATTTAATAGTGTATTTTCTTAATGGTCATAATAATATCACGAGTGTGATTCTGCTGCTTCGATAATTATACTGAGCAAGTAACAGCAGCTCAGATTTAATAAAAATTGCATGGAACCTTTACATTGTTCATTTCAAAGGGCACTGAATTCTGCCGAAATAATTTGCACGCCATTTTACTGCTTGTGTGCAATGTCACGATTTTTGATACGATGACACAATTGCAACCTAGATTGCATTTACTCTAAAAAGGTGTTATAAAAAGTGTTACAAATTATTGAAAATTTAGAAATGAGCACATCCATGAAACAAACTACATTATAAGACAGCTTTTGCCACCAACCATTATAGCAGGTCCAACCCATGCCCACATCACAACCTCCCCAGCTAGTGGATTAAAAAATTGGATTGGTTTCATTTGTTATCACACTCATATTTTCCAACTCTTGACATAAAACAGTTTAATTATTAAATTACACCATTAGGGGAATACCATTGATGTTGAAACATGTAAGAACACAAGCTTGGCAATGAAAAGAAAACATCTAACCCATTTAAACTGCTCCATCATGATTCAGATCTCTGGACCCGTGTTAACAGTCATTTGTCCTATTTTACCTGTCCAACGTTCTTCCCTCCATTCTTGAAGGTACCGACTCCTGCAGGAGTGCAGTTCCACATGTGCCACCCACCGACCTATACCCCACACAAATGGCTTAGACAGTGGTGTCATCAGGCAATTATACCATGGGGGGCATCATCAAACCCAACTCACATGCAGACTTTCCAGCAAGAGTCATCAAAAATGATTAAGAATGGGAATCTTGACTGATTTTACCCTCCTCTGTAGCCCCTGGGTACCAGTGCCAATTGTAACACAGCTACTGCCCTGTACTGAGATCAGTGAGCACAAATCAGGGATAGAACCCAGGATTCTCATGGTCTGTACAGTTTACCTCAACCTTGGGTAGTGCATGTACCAACTGAATATTGGGAATCATCAGTCACTTTCATGCCACGGTACTGTTTTAGTTCTAAAGATGTTATTTTGTCCTGAACTTCATTCTGAATCTTCACCCTAAATCTTTCACTTTCATGGGATTTAAAAAATCTGCCAGGCTTTTCAATTTTTGAAAAAGCTGAACATTCACTGCACATCTAACTGTTGAGGTTCGGAATGACACAAAGTTTTGACATTAGAGATGACAGAAAGTATCAATGGCAACTAATTATTGTACCTTTACTTTATTATCCGTACATGACATCAAAATTTAATGTGCATCTCCAAGCAGCCGAAGGCAGCACTGTCACTCTGCATATCAAACAAACACAAAGGGGTCTTCTCAAAAGTCCATGTAATAGTGTTACACTACAGATGAGTTAAATATAGGATTGATCATCATCAGTGCAGGATCATGATCCGCTTTTGCAACTAGTTTTCCCCCACAGGTCAAGTATCACAGTACCCGAGGCTACCACAGCATTGGTTACTAGCTTTGAAACGTTGGAATGCTCGTTGGCTGGTAATTTTTGAGGGGTGAGCTTCAATGACATTTCCTCATCCTTGACTTACGTTCCTATGCTGTCATCTTGACTAACTGTATGCATTGCAGAGGAGCAGACATTTAAGACACCTCCCAGACAAATGCTACACATGTCCTGGGAAAGCAGGAAACAGCTCCTATATCACATAAACACATGAGTTATCTGTTATGCCCGTGTGCAAGGGTTTGATCCATAAGGACATCTGTACTGAGATTCCTGTTTTTTTTTTACAGCTATTATGACCCATCCACAGGCACAAGCAAAAACAATGCCAATAGTTGGAGAATGCACAAGTTTTATTTTTTCCAGAGGCACCTTCCCTTAAATGAAAAGAACACAGTGTAAAAATGTTAACCGCCATTGATGAAATCTGAAACTGAGTGCTTTTGCACCAGCTCAGATTAAGTCTCTCACTGGCCTCCGTGCATCATGAAGCATGCAAAGTGTTGGATTGAGTCTTAAGATGCTGGTGACAGCACGGATCATCTAATACTGAAACACTGCGTCACAAGGTAGGTAGCAGCTAGGTGATAGGGATGCCATGTGTAATGTCACCTGCACAGCCCTCAATGGCATGAAGAGAAATGGCAAGGAGAGAAACAGCAGGGAAAAACAGGAGGAACTGAAGGGGAGGGAGCCAGAGCAGGAGAGTGAACAGGGGGAAATAAAACACAAGATTAACAGCAGAACATGGAGTGAGTGAGAAAGATAGAGGGAGAGAACCGTAATTAATATAAACATTATATTTAACCTTAGACCTGTATTTTTTTTTGCATGCACATGACTGAACACACATCAGGAAAACCACAATATATTTCATTCTTGCCAGCTTTTTCCTTGTAAGAGCAGCTGTGCAGGTATAGGAACATTGGGGGGGGGGGGTGGGGGGCAGTGGGTGAATGCAGTATACAGGAAATGTTGGCTCATGACAGGAGCACTTCAAAATACTTGAGCATTCACCCATTCCCTAGTGATACTTCATTGCTGATGTTCTCACTTGTGGGGAGAAAGCCATAACACACTTATTACGAGAGCACTGGTGAATCCTGGGCTCAATACAAGCCGACCCCCTCCGTTAATAGTGCAATATCCTCCTCACTTGATTTTCAGTGAAAAATCGGGACAGCCAATGAATGTGGCCTTGCCAGCGTCACCCACGTTTTAATTAAACGGTATCGTAGACTTCAAAGGGTTAAACGTTGCCCTACAATTATTCTGAAAGGCATAGATGGCCGTCTTCAGTATTTCTGCTGTCTGCTTTAGTAAATCTAGGATCACAGACAGCTAAGAGTGAGTTACACAAAAACAGTTGAATCCAGAAGTCTGGGTGATATTGGGAACAGCGACAGTAAAGCTTGAACAGTTTCTGAACCTAGCAGAACCCCAAGGTTAAATATAGCATTAAAGTCACTGAACAATGCTTGTGATTCATAAATATACAGTACATAGCTTTTTGTTTTCCATCTCCCTCTATTTTTCTCCCCTCATCTCCCACAGGCACTGAGTTGTACTGGGGGACATTTCAATGGAAGCCAGCAGCCCTGACTAAGAAAACTAAAAGAAACACGGTGAAAATAACATAATAGACGCTAAGAGTGGGGCTCCTTGTGAATGCAGTTACTAGATATAGTCAATATCACAGCCACAAATGCTTTCATCGACAGAGTTCAATCCCCTAATAGCCATTCTTCATACTTGAGTCTGGATAGAGAGTATTGGCAGGACATGACAATGGGAGACATTACAGGACAGCCTGATCCTGTCCTCGGCTATGTCTACACAGCTTCCAGCAAAAAGTCACCAGACAGCAATCAGGAGTGGGGCCCCCTGCCTGATTTCTTCCCCCCTTCCCAACTCTTAGTGGGGAGTGAGGATGAGCTAATTCAGCACCGATTGGGAGTGGAGCTTGTGAACTTCCTGGTTCAGAATTACATCGGTAACCTCTGCAAGACATGCCAGATCATCGACACAGATACCACCATCACACGAGAGGACACCACCCACCAGGTGCATGGTTCATACTCCTGTGACTCGGCCAACGTTGTCTACCTCATACGTTGCAGGAAAGGATGCCCCAGAGCATGGTACATTGGCGAGACCATGCAGGCGCTGCGACAACGGATGAACGGACACCGCGCAACAATCGCCAGACAGGAGGGTTCCCTCCCAGTCGGGGAACACTTCAGCAGTCAAGGACATTCAGCCACCGAACTTCAGGTAAGCATACTCCAAGGCGGCCTTCGAGACACACGACAACGCAAAATCGTCGAGCAGAAATTGATAGCCAAGTTCTGCACCCAAGAGGACGGCCTCAACCGGGATCTTGGGTTCATGTCAAGCTACACGTAACCCCACCAGCGAACAAATGTTATCTGTTTTTATTATAACGGGTCATTTGCTGTCTTTCTCTTCCTTCCGGATGTTTCTATGTTTCTGTCTCTCTCTCTCTGTTTTTTTTTGGTTGTTTGTATATTCGATGGCCTTGTAGGTAACACCTCTCTGTCTGCACACTGTGATTGCCTTGGCAACGGGCAGTTGGAAAGACTATCTGTAATCACTAGGTATTGTTCTGTGATTTATAAATGCAAAGGGTTCGAGGATTTCATTTCCACAACATTCGCCTGAGGAAGGAGGAAGCCTCCGAAAGCTTGTGAATTTCAAATAAAATTGTTGGACTATAACTTGGTGTTGTAAAATTGTTTACAATTGTTCAGAATTACATCAACAAACAAGCCTCTGGGATAGTTCTCCGTGCTTTTTATTAATAATATTTGTTGATTTACTCTCATTACTGTTCTACAGTGGGTGCTTTAAGCATAACAGAAGCAATGTAACCTAGGTGATAGGGCAGCTAAACTGGTAGTGACATCCAGATTGCAGCATACATGGTGTTGTGTAACTGAACGGCAGCTTTAAGAGTTGGGATTTTTTTCCCCCTGACAGTTGATCAGCAGGAAAGGAATGATTTATTTTAATTTATCTCAGATAACTTGAAATTTATGGAAAGATGGGATTAGAAAGTCCAGATGTTGCAAAAGAATCCTTTTATTTTAATCCTGTCTGTTTAAAGCTTCTGAAGGTTTACAGTCTTTTAATCCGAGATGCAAAGCTAAAAAGCTCAAATGAAACTAGATTTGACTTAAGATCGGCTGAACAGGGCAACAGCTGGATAAGGCTTCAGTAAAACTCACTGATCAAGACTCATATGAACAGCAAAGAGTTAACTTCCCCGGGAATCCACAGTGGCTTACAGCTGAGAGTCTCAGCTCCAAGAGCACTTATTAGCATCCTCCCTTATAACGCCCATCCCTTTTTTATCCCACTCATGTCCCTGTCATTACCAAGGACCAAACATTCTCCTCTGCCCACACAGACAAAAAAGCATAGGGCGGACTTAAGACCAAACGACATCCCAGACCTAGTCTTCTTCGCCTTCAAAGAGGCAGAGCGACTTCTCCTACCACAAAATAGAGGTGGGAAGACTCTGTGGCGCTACTGCTGCCTGAGGGTGTCTGGCAGAATCAGCTAGAAACTGTGCACATTTAAGAACCCAATAAACCATCAGAATCAAAGTCTTGTGGAGATGAACTGTTATTAAAATACTGTAGGCACACTGACCTGGAAAGGAGGAGGGGAGGGGGTGAAAGAGGAGGGGTCTAAAGTACTTCTGCAGATGGCGAGTCTGCCTGTTGAGACACCTCAGGCAAATAAAGGGTGTGCTGTGGAACAAGGTCAAGTTTCTGCACTGAGAGAAAAAGCGAAAGAGAAACTTTACAGGCAGACACGCAATTAACCCTCGAAAGACAACAATGGGAAGAACAGCAGCTCACAAACCTACTTCATTGTTTGTGTAAGAAACAATGAGGTAAAACAACAGTGGATACACACTGCCCTCTAATGGCTGAATAGCCTACCGCACCCGCTCATAAAACTTTAGTCTCTTCAGTCTTTGAGGGCAATGCATGGTGGGACTGAGAGTGGGCGGCACTGTCAGCAATACCAGACCAGCCGGATACTCCAAAATTTAATCAGTTCCTGTTGAGTGAGTGTCTGGTTTACCACAAAGTGTATTCGCAGATGAAAAATATATGCTTTGTGAGAATTTACACAGAAATATTCATGTGTGTGCCCGACAGCATTTTCTTTCCCCCCAACTGCAATGAAGGGAATTAAAAGTATAGAAAAATGAGCAATGCTGACAGAAATAGCTCCTGAAAGGATACTGGCACCAGGATGTATATTACGGATTTTTTCGGGGGGGCCTTAAAATTGAGGTATCCGTGAAACCCAGTCCAAAAAAATTCAAGTTAGCCCCCGAATCCTCCACAGGCCACCAACAAATATGAATGCACTCCTCAATCAAAAGCAAAATGCCGTGGAGGCTGGAAATCTGAAATAAAAACAGAAAACGCTGGAAATACTCAGCAAGTCAGGCAGCATCTGTGGAGAAAGAAACAGAGTAAACAGTTCAGGTCGATGACCTTTCGTCAGAACCGGGTGTACTCCTGTTAGGGTTGTCATTTGTCAAGTTTCCAACAAGACAATCTGGTTTTCTGGTTTTTCAGTGGGGCTGCTGTGAAACTTCAAAAAAAATGTAAACTAGACACCCAAAATCTTTTTTAGAACTTCATTGTGCCCCGATTTATTCTGTGCCCTCTGATGTAGAGGCTCAGATTTATTAAACTCGTCAAAGAATTTCCATCACCAGCAGAGCAAACATCAGAACTCAAATCACGAGGCCTACCCCTGGCCCATATCAATCGTGTTGCACCACCTAGTTTTGGACTTGAGAATAAGAGGCAACCCCAATTCCTCTACTGCCTTTCCCCTCCCACACTAAAGTGTCAGGAGGTGCCCCAATATTTGACTATTTCACCGGCACAAATTTAATTCCGATCACTCGAGGGCTGATGTTCATCTCCAGCTGCCAATAATACTATCAAATCATTTTTAAAAGCAGTCAAAATTTTGGTGATTGGCGCTCGTGATGCCCATATATAATGGGGTAATGACTAATTGATTGGCCAGGCCTGCCAAAGTTGGATTCTTAAAACTAGCTTTCTGATGGCAAAATTGATGCTAAACTTATTGTTTTCTTTGAGGAAGCTTTGGTGTTTAGTTACAGTTTGCTCCCTCATTAGTTTCTGTTGCTATGAAAGTTATTATTTTCTTGCCCAACATTGTTGCTTTTTGATGTATTACTGGCCTCAGATATGATGGTGGCATTGTACCTTTGAGTGCCAGCTCATGGGATGAACCTACTTACAACTGTTGCCACATGCAAGATGGCAGTGGCTGCCAGCGTCTGCCTGCTAACTACAACAACAACTTGCATTTATATAGCACCTTTAATGTAGTAAAATGTCTCAAGGCGCTTCACAGGAGCGTTACCAAACAAAATTTGACACCGAGCCACATAGGAGATATTAGGACAGGTGACCAAAAAGCTTGGTCAAACAGATAGATTTTAAGGAGCGTTTTAAAGGAGGAGAGAGAGGTAGAGAGGTGAAGAGGTTTCGGGAAGGAATTCCAGAGCTTAGGGCCTAGGCAGCTGAAGGCCCTGCTGCCAATGGTGGTGTGATGATAATTGGGGATGCTCAAGAGGCAAGAACTGGAGAAGCGCAGAGATCTCTGTAGGGCTGAAGGAGGTTACAGAGATAGGGAGGGGGTGAGGCCATGGGTGGATTTGTTCAATGGCATTTATTCAATCCTCGGAGGGGCTGGCCTGGGATGGATGGATGTGTGGTCATCCTGAGAGGAAGCTGCTCCGACTGTCTCTTCTGTCATGCCTCAGGTGCTGGTCACTCTTGTAGATGACCTCAGATCTGGATCAGAACAGACTGTAAGGTACCAGAGAGAAGCCAGAAGCCCTCTATCATGGATCTTGATCCAATCCTAGAGTGAGTCAAATCTACGAGCAACAGATTCCTGTAAGTTAGAGGCCAAGGTCTCTGTACGCCTAGTCACAGCATTTGTAAGTGAAACTGCGTCTGATCTCATATCTTCTGGGGCTTCCCTGCAGATGGCCACACACTCCATGATGCACTACAGTTGTGTAAATCTCTCACATTGCTCCTGAGAGGTCAGAGGTGAACTGCTGCACATTTTCCAACAACCCTTGCAGGGTTGCACTGCCTCTAAGGTAAGTATATCCTTCCTTTGTGTCCAGTGAGCTTTTTATTTAACATCCTCAGGTAGCAACCAAATTTGTCCAGCTTTATTGTTATTTTATTCATTTCAATTTTTCTGTTTATATAAATGCCCATTTCTCCCCATCACTAATCTCTAGCCTTCCTTAAACTTCTGGTACCGTATCCTCCTCCTGCACTGTGAAGACTGAAGCAAAATACTTATTTGGCAATTCTGCTATATCTTTATTTATTGTCATACCAAAATCTGTTTCCTTTTTAAACAGACCTACCTCCTCCTTTACCACTCTCTTTTTAATGATGTGCTTATAAACATTGTTTTAACCCTCAATACCACCTGCAAGTCATTTTTCACATTCTCATTTTGTCTTCTCCAGTATTTTCTTGGTCTCACTCTGTTGTTTACTTTTATGCTCCCAGTCCTCTGTTCTTTCCCATTACCTTCTTCTTTTGTTTCTTCTGAATTATTTTAATAATTACTGTATCAGGCTAGAGTTAGATTACACTTGGTAATAATTCAAGCTGGTGTGAGACAACCATGGCTTTAATGGGATCGGTAGCCTTGTGAACTACTCTGGCACTTTAATGTTGCTGCTCACCCAAAACCACTTCACTTCAACATGAAACAGGGAGTATAACTGAACCCTTAAAATGCTCTATATGGTTATTGTCTGAAATGATCTTCAAAAGGATTTCAGAGTGAAAGCTGCTATATAGAGCACGTTGTGATATAATTAGAACAGCTGTCAATCACAAGTGGACCAGATGTTCCATGAAAGACAACCATGTCCCCATGTGGGTGCTCCAGATGTTTCATGATACTGAACCGTGTCCCCATGTGGGTACCTCGCTCCTCATTATCTCTACTACATTTCCTGCCCCCAAACAATCCTCCTAACCCTCTCTTCATAACCACTCAACTCTCCAAAGCTGCACAGTGGTTAGTGAGTTACTACAAGGGAAGGCTTGTTCCTATTTTTGTTAATTTCTAATCATCTGGTAATGAGGGATGTCATGTCGTTTCGCAGCCTACTGGAGAACATGCAATCCAAAAGTAACAGGGGTGAATCAAGAGGAAATTTTAAAAAACCTTAATATCTCCATTTTAGAGAGACAATTATTGGGCAGGGTTGGGGGGAGTGAAAAACCTTGTTTAAATGATTTGAATAAGGTATATCCAGACTATCACTTTACAATAACACAGAATAGTCAGGTCATTAGTACAAATTAGTTAAAAGCAAACCTAAATCAGCTATCGGAAGCAACTTCACACAAAGGGAGATCAATGTCTGGAATTATCTGCTTGGAACATTGATTTTAGAGATATTTAAATATCATCCGATACAAGGTAATGGAGGGGTGAGCTTTAATGGGTCAAATGGCATTTTCTTTTCCTTGACTTGGCTTATAGGAACATAGGAACAGGAGTAGGCCATTCAGCCCCTCGTGCCTGCTCCGCCATTTGATAAGATCATGGCTGATCTGTGATCTAGCTCCATATGGGTTGGCCCATATCCCTTAATACCTTTGGTTGCCAAAAAGCTATCTATCTCACATCTAAATTTAGCAATTGAGCTAGTATGAATTGCCGTTTGCGGAAGAGAGTTCCAAACTTCTACCACCCTTTGTGTGCTCACATGTTTTGGCAGCATAATATTGGAAGGAGGGTGAGTCTGATTCCTGGTTGGCTTGTGGCAAAATATGAGACCAGTGCGTACAGTTTGAGCACAAGGTTATTTAGATTTTATGCTGAGGGCAACATTCTAACTCTATGTGTGAGTGAATTTTCTATAATGTGGATGGACCCCAAGAAATGATTTTGGAGACAATTATTTCAGACATTAACAACCAATGTACAGATTATTTTTCTTACTTCTTCCATGAGTCTTAAAAGCCATCACTGAAATGTTCCCCTCTTCCTTCTTATATAAGGACCACCTCATGCTGTGCTGTGCATCAGAAGATAATGATATGGTATTATATGTCGTTAGATACTGAGCTTTCAAGTAGTTCATAAAAGTCTTATTAAAAAAAAACAATGGAAAGCAATGCTTTAGACAGCAGGATTATTATTATAGTGTCTTGAAATAATACAGACTGGCTGCAAGTTATTAAAATAGATTATTGTTCTCCAGGGCCAACATACATCTTTCAGAAAATAGAAGGCTTTTCCAATTGTTCCAGTATCATTTCTCCAACTAGTCACTTAATTCAAAAAAATTACCAAGTGTGAGATGTTGTTTTACTGTCTATCACAATGCATTTGGAAGATTTTACGTTTGCAATAGACTTGTAATTAAGTTTGTGCTTTACAGTTGCACAGCTGAAGCCAAAGTTCCCAACAGATCCATTTTGAAAAAGGAATCAGCCCTGATTAAAAGAAAAATCACATTGTTGAAGGGGTACAAACAACAACCAGAATTCCAAACAGCAAATGGAAGTGATCTGAAGTGGGCAATGTCCAAATTTGTCCTAATCAGCATCATTTTCATTTTAAATCTAAAGCAAAATACCGCGGATACTGGAAATCTGAAATAAAAACAGGAAATGCTGGAGAAGCTCAGCAAGTCAGGCAGCATCTGTGGAGAAAGAAACAGAGTTAATGGGGGATGATTTTAAACCCCAAGAACAGGTGGGTTGGGGGGCTGGTGGGAGTTGAAAATAGTTGTTTTTTGGGTCGTGACCGCAACCCGGCTTTATTTCCGGGTTTAATGTCTGTGTGGAAAAGTACAGGCTTCCCACTGGGAATGCAAAGTCCGAAAATTTTGCGGTTGCGACCCAAAAAAACAATTATTTTCAACTCCCACCCGCCCCCAACCCACCCGTTCTTGGGGTTTAAAATCACCTCCAACGTTTCAGGTCGAAGACCTTTCATCAGAACTGGAAGATGTTAAAAGAATTAAATTTTTGAGCAAGTACAGAGCCCGGGAAAGGGGGGGGGGAGGGAGGGGAGGGGAAGGGAGGGAAGGAAAGAACAAAAGGGTAGGTCTGTGATAGGGTGGAGGGCATGAGTGATTAAGTGACAAAAGGGATGATGGTGCAAGGCAAGGAAGATGGTAATGGGACAGGTTAAGAAACAAAAGATTGATCAGGAGTAGCTGTGAATGGCAACAGCAGAACCATTAACAGCACTAGCTGACCGAAAAAATCGGAGCAGTGGTTATGATCTGAAGTTTTTGAAATCAATGTTGAATCCCGAAGGTTGTAAAGTGCCTAAACGAGAGATGAGGTGCTGTTGTTAGAGCTTACATTGAGTTTCATTGGAACAGTGTAAGAGTCCGAGGGCAGAGAGGTCAGAGTGGGAAGGGGAATTAAAATGGCAAGCGACCAGCAGGTCAGGGTCACGCTTGCGGACAGAGCGGAGGTGTTCAGCAAAAGGTGTTCACCCAGTCTGCATTTAGTCTCCCCAGTGTAGAAGAGACTGCATTGTGTGCAGCGGATACTGTATACTAAATTGAAAGAAGTACAAGTACACCATTGCTTCACCTGGAAGAAGTGTTTGGGGCCCTGGATGGTGTGAACGGAGGTGGTGAAGGTGCAGGTGTTACATCTGCTGCGCTCGTACAGGAAGGTGTCGTGGGGAAGAGAGCGAGTGTTGGGAGCAATTAAAATCTGAGATGCGCAAGAGGCAAGAATTGGAAGAGCACAAAGATCTTGGAGGGTTGTAGGGCTGGAGGAGGCAACAGAGATAGGGAGTAGTAGTAGTAGTAATCGATAAAGCAGTAGTGTATCAGGGGGTTCAGATGGCAACATAAATTACACCAAAGCTTGAGCATTGATTATTGTTGACTGATACTAAGGTGCATCATGTTCTTCAACACACTTGTGTGCTTCTAGATCAGGTCATGGTTCTATCAATTTTTATTTTTAAGCTGGTGTCTGATGTCAAAGTGGACAACATTGGAATGGAGGATCATGCAGTCAAAAACAAGTGGTTTAAACTGGCCTGCAGTTGCCCCACGTATTTTGAACTGGAGTGACATTGGATTTTATTTCACTGCATGTTACAGGGACAACATTTAAAGAATTATAGATGGCAGGGTACCTTGTCCAAAGCTCCAGCACAGTTGTGGATTTCAGATACAGTCATAGTGCATGAGAGCAAAACTCAAGTGCTTTATTTAGTCATCCAAACTATGAATGCATGTTATAGCACTGAGCACACACGTAAACCCGTTCTTCATTCAGCGAGTGCTCTCATTTTTGACTCTGGGTTTTTCCATTAAATTTTCACCACTGGAGAGATGTAGAAAGCCAGCAGATCCCAAAGAAGAGAAACACAAGACTAGAAACTCCATGGTTGAATAAAAAGGTCAAAAATAAAAGCCAACCAGGAATATTTCAAGATACAAGGCAGCAATGGCTAGTTGATGAAAAGTTAATTGAGTATTAACATAAGGAAGGGTAATAGTTGTTTAGGAAGCACCTTCAATAGTGCAGCACTCCCACAGTACTGCACTGAAGTGTCAGCCTGGATTATTTGCTCAAGTCTCTAGAGTGGGACTTCAACAATTCTGACTGAGGCAAGAGTATTAACACTGAACCACAGCTGACAATATAGCCACAGTATGTCCATCAATGGCCAAACACCACCCATGTGCCTGTTCAGAAAACTCTTGGGAATAATTCAATTCTTGCACTGTTTGTTATATTTTAAATAATTTCACTTTGTTATGCTCACACCAAATCTGACTTGTAATAAAATGGTTTTCAATGCAACTCTGCAGCTGCAGAATGCGAGACAAGTTCCTCATTAATGGACTTTAACAGGTTAAATTGGCTTTTTTTCTCCCCAATCCTTTCACAAGGTTTTTTCATTCCTATTTTTGAAGGGTATGAATCCTTTGACTATTTGATAAATGTGACTCTTTCTTTCAACACTTTAGTGATTTTTACTCGCATCTATTTTTTCACAAAGGTTATTGATCGTGAAAATGGTGGCCTCTTGGTTCCCTGACATTCTCATATAGGTGGCTGAAGCAATGAGCAACCATTTCCACAGGTTAATGGCATTAAATCAATGTCTGTTGCTAAAGACTCAGCTTGAAATGCCTCGCAACCATTTAAAAGAAACGTTCTTTAAAAAATTTAACACTGACTTAATTGGGTATATTTTTCACCTGCTGCAGTTCCCATAAGAATGCTCATTACACTCTGTGCATTTTTACGCAGTTACTAACCTATTTATTTTGAACTGATTCACATGGTATTTAAAAAGTGCAGAAAGTAATTTAGTACAAAAGTATTCAGAATTTAGGCACAGGTTGGCATCAGTCAAGGTTTAAGTGACACTGAAGAGGGTACTGCTAGAGTTTAACCGACTAAAGTCACATGGCTTACCAGCACAGGGTAAGCTACTTGCTGTCCATCGAGTTAGAACCACACTACTGATTAGAGTTAGAGGACAATGCCAATCAGAAATAAAAAAGACTTGCATCTATATAGCACCTTTCACGACCTCAGGACGTCCCAAAGCACTTTACAGCCAATTAAGTACTTTTTTTTGAAGTATAGTAGAAGTGTAATGTAGGAAACACAGGAGCCAATTTATGCACAGCAAGCTCCCACAAAAAGTAATGTGAAAATGACCAGATCATCTGTTTTAGTGATGTTGGTTAAGGGATACATATTGGCCAGGACACCGAAAGAACTCCCCTGCTCTTCTTCGAAGAGTGCCATGGGATCTTTTACATCCAACTGTTAACCTAAAAGATGGCACCTCCAACAATCTAGCACTCCCTCACTAGTGCATTGAAGTGTCAGCCGAGGTTATGTGCTCAAGTCTTGGGAGTGGGACTTGAACCCACAATGCATAAAACCCTATAAAACATGACATAAACTCACATAATTATATTTTTCTTACAATCCTACTGCCAACCCTAACTGAAGTCAGGTAACACAGTACATGCTAGAGATGAAACCTCAAAGTTTCTTGGTCTGTAGGGCTCAGTTCTGCATTAGGCAATGTACTTGTTCAGTTAAGCTATCACTGCACTCAGTTTTTTTTTTGATTGGTGAAGCATGAGAGTGCGAAGTTTATAAATGAGAGGCAGCATAGATCAAAACAATCAAACTATGTTCACAATTATAGACAAGATTTTTGCAGCTGTTACTCTAAAGGAAATAGAATGATGTTTTGAATGCTCCAAAGATCTTTTAATACTCAAAAGTTAATGCTTCAAACTTTTCAAATCAGAAACATACAAAAGAAGCTTTTAGTCTCCATGTTTTTACACTTAGAAAACAGTTTTGACCTGTCTGGTCTGGAATGGATTAAATAACACACCTCTACGTTACTATTTTTAAACACATTCCCTGGATATGAATCACAACCCCTCCTCTCCTCTCACCCCAAAGTAAAGGGAGATTTGCATGCATTCTCTCCTCTTAAAATAAAAGAACTATGAACATGTGTGGGCATATTCTGTGTTTAACCTCACAACAGATTAGTAAATAAATTAGAACTGAACTATTGGTTAGGAATTATGAAATGTGCCGTCATTGTTCAACCCTTACAAACTTTCCACACAGTAAAAGAAAAAAAAATACAATATTAAGCTAACCATGTTTATCAAATTTTCCAGGATTGTTCTTTAGTGACCTACTCTTACAGCAAATTTACCAAAAAAAACAATTATGCTACTCGTGACAGAACGAACAACAATTTCCTATACTTTCCAATGTTCACACCGGATTAAAAAGAGCATCGCGAAGCTCGTCATATACAATTAATTACTGTTGACCATTGTTGTGTAGGCAAATGCAGTAGCCATTCTACATTCAGCAAGATCCCACAAACAGCAATGAGGTGAGTGATCAGTTAACCTATTTTTGTTTAGGTAGTGTTGGTTGATGGAGCTCAGGATTGAGATGTAGTGGAGACTACACTTTGGTACACTGAGTATACCTACTTTTTATTTTAGGGAAGCTAAAAGTAAAAAGCATCATATATTATAAAGCTCTGTGGCTGTCACTGTCGTGAAGAACTACATTTTATGCTACACTTATATTATCAGTGATTTTTCTTAGGCAAAACCCAGGAATTTCTTGTAGCAGTATTAGTGGATGAACACTTAATATAATCATATGAATTTCCTTTGTCCACTACTTTAACTGAGGTTCAGCATGAAAATAGCAGACAGAGGAATATTATACTAATACATCATAAACAATTGAAAATAGTGCAGTGGTGTAGCAAGAAATGAGAATCAAGAACAAGCATATTATTTTGCTAATAATAGATTACCATCATTATGGTTTTCATTCTAGACTAGTGGGAAATATTCTTTGATATGAAGTAGTTAAGTATCAGAAAGCCTGCTTTAAAAAAATGGAAAATGCATTAAATGAAGAGTAAAAATATCAAGCTTTCTGGGGCTGGGAGTCATGTGGACGCACCATTGATCAGGGCACTATAATAACTCTTTGCTCTTATTTAAATATCATACAATGTGCACAGGACAATTAATTTAGACCAAATCAATAGATTTCAGGCTAATTTGGATAAACTAGAGGAATTGGCCCATACATGGCAAATATGGACAACTGTAGTGTTAGGGATTCGGGTTGGGAAACACCATATCTAGGATTACTCATTAAACGTTATCGATCGAGAGAGCGGGGGTGGGGGGTAATGGCCAATAATGCATTAAAGGGTCACAAGCAACGTGAAGTAATTATAGAGAATGCATATATGAATTTAGGTTGTATTGGTGGACCAGAATATAAAACAAAGAGCATTTTGTATACTAAGACTATACAAGTCATTGGTAGTTCCACATTTGGAGTACTGTGTCCAGTTTTGATCCCTGCATATCAAAGAGCTTAGAGGTGCTCTAGAGGTGGTGTAGAGGGTAACCAGAATAATAACAGACAGAAAGAATTTATATAGTACATTTCATATCATCAGGTCATCCCAGAGTCAATGAATTACTTTTTGAAGTGTAGGTATTGTTGTTTTGTAGGCAAACCTGACAACAATTTGCACCCAGCAAAGTTCCACAAATAGCAGTGCAACAAATGACCAGATAATCTGTTGGTCGAGGGATGAAAGCTGACCAGAACACCAAGATAACACCCTCCTCTTCTTAGGAAAAAATGCTATGGAATATTTTGCTCCAACTGTACATTTTGTCTCAAATGCAGCATCTCTGACAATGCAGCATTCCCTCAGCCTAGTTTATGTACTCAAGTCCTGGCCTGGGGCTTGAACTCACAATCTTCTGACTCAGAGATGAGAGTGCTATGTGCCAGCCAAACTGACACTACAACATCGTACCATAGTTCCTTATAGCAGCCTTAAGATACATGGGTAGCATTTTGGATGAGAATGGGGCAGTTTCATACCACTAGGGGAAGCAGTGAAAATAATATTGCAGGCACACAAAAATTGCTTTAACAGTATCATATTAATCATATGAGGTAGACTCATTAGATTAAGAGTAGATATTTTATGTATAACTTCTCTGATATGTCATGTTTCATTCCAGTAATACCAGGAACAGAGCTGCACACATGTCAGATTAGAGGGGCTTTGTACAAAATGTCTGCTCCCATTCTGCCTATAACTTGCAGTTGTAAAGCATAAGTCACAGTAACAATAGTTAAAGGGGAGAGACCAATTCGTATACAGATAATCACGCTTTATCACATTTTTTAAAAAAGAGATACAAATTTGAAGGTTGATATAACAGGACAACACCAAGGCTGAAAGAGGGTAGTAGGGTAGATGAGATAAATCAAATAATAGCTAAGATCGTGATTATTTTTAATCTTTAACAGAAACAGAATAATAAATTAAAGAGGTGATAAATTAAGATGGCTTCATTAAATCCTGTTTTTTATATTCAAATTTCATTAATTTTTCTAACTCTTCTGTATCTTCAGGTGTGAAGAATCCAGAGGTCTCTGAACCCAACATTTTTGGTGTTAAAATCTAAACTTCAGTTTTATTCATCTGAAGTCTGACCCTGATTTAACATGCGAGTTTGTTGATTTCCTCCTTAAATGCTTTTCAGGCCCAGGCCCAGGCCCCGTCTCATGTTTCCATCTTGGAACCAAATCAATGTCATGGTGTGCAAATAATTTATAAACAGGAAAAGAGGGAATTAAGAGGTGCTCCTTGCCCAGATTATTTATTGTCTGCTTTCTCACCAAACATCTGTGTGTCACTCAGACAAACAAAATTGGCTACATACCAGAATACTAATTTTCAACTTGCCAGCACTTCAACAAGCACAGATGGGAGAAGCCAGGAGCAAAATGAGTTAGTTATTCCAAAGTTAAGTGCACCCTCATTCAACACAATGGGCTGGACAGTTAAGAAAGTTTGAAACTGTGTTTCATGTTTTTACTTAACGTGCAGACATTCCAATGATGTCAGAGTATGGTGTGCTGTTTGGATCAGAGGACCAAAACGTCTTCTGCCATATAAATATGTTCATGTTTTTCATCAATTCTATGGCTCAAGTCCTTACTGTACAACTGCATGTACCAAAATCTATGGAGAAGTCATTTGCATGGTGAAAGTAAGGCAATACCAAATCTATATATGCATAAACAGTGGATATTAGGAGAGTGGATAGAAGGACAAGGGCAGCAGGTACATGGGAACAACACCACCTGCACATTCCCCTCCAAGTCACACACCATCCCGACTTGGAAATATATCGCCGTTCCTTCATCGTCGCTGGGTCAAAATCCTGGAACTCCCTTCCTAACAACACTGTGGGAGAACCTTCACCACACGGACTGCAGCGGTTCAAGAAGGCGCCTCACCACCACCTTCTCAAGGGCAATTAGGGCTGGGCAATAAATGCCAGCCTCGCCAGCGACGGCCACATCCCATGAATGAATTTTTTTTTAAATTTACGCTATAATGCAAGTATAGTATTGTCTGCATTTCCATTGAGTGATTAGCTGTCAATGGGAAGTCACAACACTTATTCATGCCTTCATCAGCTCAATGCTTGATTTATTCAACACTCTCTTTGTCAGCCTCTCCAGCTTTGCTGTAGATAAATTCCACCTCTTACAGAACTCTTCAACTTGCATCCTATCTGGCATGGACTCCCTCACACTCTTCCTTGCTGCCCCACAGCATATCCACTTCAAAAGCCCGGTCCTCATTTTCAGATCCTTCCATGATCGTGTTCCATTCTACTTCTGCAATCTTCTCCAACCCTACTTGCACCCTCTGCTTTTCATGGTTTGCCTTCTCCCACCCCTGCCCCACCACTGGTAGCAGAGCCTTAGGTTGCCATTCCCGATCACTGTGTAATTCTCATCTTAAACACCTTGCTATCTCTCTTCACCTTCTCAAAAGCCTGTTTCAAACTTAACTCTTTGTGCTTTTGAGTCCTTCCCCTAACTTTTACTTTCTCCTCCTCCTATAAAAGTACCATGGGATCTTTTGTTAAGTGACAGATGCTTACCAGAGAGCAACTATTTGAGAGTCACTAGACTTTTGTTGAAGAGTGTGCATTGCAGCAAAATAGTGCAGAAAAGAATGTTTAACCCTAAAGCCAGAATTAAAAAGCTATGCATATAGGTCCAAGAAAGAAAAAAAAGGGAAACGTTTGATTCCAAACCTCTACTTCTGGCATTGATATACTTGGACTAAATGGTCCAAGAAATAAATCTCCCAAATAACCAGCGATGCTGGGAAATGTAAAAGAAAAACACAGCTGAATGACCTAAAGAGGAAGGTATGGTTAAAGGTCATCCACAAAAAGATATAAAAAGGAAGACAATCAATGGAGATGTGCCACAAAAGAAAAAAAGGCTACTCATGTGTCCATAATCTTTCCCATCATGAAGAAGTGGACACCACAGCCATTATCTCCTTGGATTCAGGTATATTACCTGATATGCTGTCATTCATCATGTATCTGAACAACTATGATGTGGAGATGCCGGTGATGGACTGGGGTTGACAATTGTAAACAATTTTACAACACCAAGTTATAGTCCAACAATTTTATTTTAAAATCCACAAGCTTTCGGAGGCTTCCTCCTTCCTCAGGTGAACATTCACCTGAGGAAGGAGGAAGCCTCCGAAAGCTTGTGGATTTTAAAATAAAATTGTTGGACTATAACTTGGTGTTGTAAAATTGTTTACAACTGTACAACTATGATTATGTACGTTAAGTTAATATGAAATGGCATTATTTTGCAATATTCTGTATTTCATTTTGTAACAGATATGTAGGGCTCAATTTTGAAATGGTGGCAGGTTGGCAGCGGTGGGGTGAAGGTGCACGTGGCAAACCCGAATTTTAAAAACTTACCTTTTCCGACGCGATCGCAATGTAATTGATGGTGATTAAAGTTGTTTCTGGGTTTTGCGCCTGGCAGCCAGCCTGATTGACAGGAGCTGCAACACTGAGGTGGGGGGGGGCGGGTGGGGGAGAAGAGAAAGAGAGAGAGAGAGAGAGAGAGCGAGACGTCATCTGGCACTGGAACAGAGAGTGGAGGGCGCTGAATATCGGGGAGGGAGGCATCGGAGGCTGAGAGGGACATCGGAGAGGGAGACATCGAACATCGGAGCAGGGTGGAAAGGTAGGTTTATTTTGTTTTTTTAAACTTTGTGCAATGGTTTTTTATTTAATTCATTTAGTTTATTTTTGCCTGATCTGGCCCTTCACGTCTGGTTTTACCAGGCGTTAATCAGAAGCCATGGGAAAGCCGTCCAGGTAAGTTTAAAATCATTTTAACTATCCATTACGTCAGAAATAAAGTACCTTAAGTATCTCAATGAGGTACATTTGGTTCTTTAGCTATCATCCCGCCGGCTTTAATTGCCAGTGGGTCTTCTGGATTCGTGAAATAGGCGCGTGTGTGGCAGCTCCGGAAGTCAGCGGGTTGGAGCTCGGGATTTGCACCATTTTCACACCCCACCTGCCCCCAACGCACCCGCAATTTGATTTTAAAATTGAGCCCATAATGCTTATTTCCCTCTTCTTTCTGCATGCCTAAAAGATTTTCTAACAAATTAAATTCAGTCTTCAATATTTGAGTTTAAAAAAAAGTTTTTCCCATGAGACAAAGTTCAGTTATGAATCACAGTATAACTTTTCAACAACCTCATTGACCAATAGTGATCATGTGACCTTATTTGTGTCCCTTTCCAGTAATCTTATATAATAACATGAGCAAGCTGATGTTCTGTGTTTGATGATGCTGATTTAAAGTGATAGACACCATTTTGGGACTTAACACTCAACTCAACGCACAGTCTTAACCCCGAGCATCTGAACATGTCTTAGAGTGCCTGGAGGACTCCCCACCAGCACTATTTAAAGGGATCATGCAGGATTTACAGGTTAGTGGCTGGATTATTGCTTCTGGCTGCCGAGACATTTGTAACTGTTTTTGGAGGTCTCCTAGACTTCAATACTAGGACGCAGGGACACAGCCTAACATTTAGAGCCAGGACGTGCAGGAGTGAAGTTAGGAAATGCTTTTACACGCAAAGGGTGGGAGACATTTGGAACGCTCTTCTGCAGGCGGCAGTTGATGCTAGCTCAATTGTGAATGTTAAATCTGAGATTGATAGATTTCTGTGAACCAAGGGTATTAAGGAATATGGGGCTAAGATGGGTATATGGAGTTAGGTCACAGGTCCACCATGATCTCATTGAATGGTGGAACAGGCTCGAGAGGCTAAATGCCACTGCCACTTGCTGCCTCTGGATATGCGCCACCTTCTCCTGCAAGAAAGCGGGACGTATGTCTGGGTGATGTGCCTGTCATGGTTGAATAGCTGCCAGTGTGTGTGTTATGGGTGGGCGGCTTGAAACAGTGGTAATGTGTAAGGGTGAGAGGAAGCATCTGATTGGAAGAGTTGAGTACTGATGGAAAGAGTTTATTGGTATGTGGGTGATGGGGGGTGTAGTGTGTGGTGCAGTCGATAGGTGACGCCTCTTGACAGTTGACCTCACTCACCTTGACCACTCATGTCAAAGCATTGAACTTCTTCCTGCACTGCATCCATGTTCATGATGCTATGTGCCTGGCATTGACTTCATCCCCCGCTGCCTCCCACTGCCTTTTGAGTATATGTCTGGAGGGCCTCTTGCCCCCCTCCCACCCACAGATATAGGATGTCCTTCCTTCTGTCCGCTTCTTGCGCCCAAGGTCTCTAATGCATCAGCAGAGAACCTTGGTGCATGCACTCTCGCAGGCCTGGTATCAATTCAGATCAGCAGATTGGTGAGCTCTGGCGTGCAGATTGGAGGATGTGGGATTTAGTAGTGCGCAACCTTTATTCAATGTTTTAACATAACTCATCAATGTGTAAATATAGGGATGGGACCTGCATCTGTGTTTTACGTGTGTGATGTCTGATCTCCGTTCAGACAATAGACTGTTATTTTCAGCAAATAACAAGTACCAGCTACTTTTAAAAGATTTCTAAGAAACAGCCTCCCTTTAAGAGACTGAGCTCCCTCTGGTGGTGGAAAGTGTGAATTGCATTGATTCCACATGCAAGGCCTGGAAAGGAAGGCTGATTGCAGGTAAGTGCTCCGGTGGGTCCAAACTTGCGTCCTGTCTGCACAGAGACCATTGGGTACTGGCGCATCGGGCTCCCTGCGCCCAAAAACGGCCCCTATCGAATTTTCCCCAATGTGACTGAAAACTCATTGGCCTGTGAAACTGCTGCTTATTGGTTGCTGGAAGCCATGTGACCATAAAAGCGAATGGCACCGCCATAATAATGACCTCATAGAACAGGAGTGTGTGTTTATTTGTGTCAACATTTGCTTCCTATTTATTACAAAATTAATAAAAATAGTACAGACAAGTGAGCAATAGAACAGGAGAAAATAAATAAATATGTTTAGTGCAGTATTTATATAGCAAATATACAATTAAAAAATGTAATTGTCTGTGAATAATGCTGTAGGAGATCAATTAATAAGTCATAAAATTCCAATGTTCATATGGTCGTAAAGGACTTTTCTACATCTCAATCAGTTGCTGAATCTTCAGTTTAATAAAAGACGGGTCTTGTTTGAGGAGAAAGTTAAATCTCAAGATTTGGAGGAAGGAAAACGGATGGAATCTGTCAATATTGGAAAACTAACATTCAAGGACATAACAGAATGGAAAAGAACGGAGGGAGGATGTCATCTCCATTCTAAAGTCTCCATGAGACCATTTCACAAAAATGCTGCGGTCATCAGAGGAGCCATCTAAAATATACAAGGGACATATCACCTTTAGCAGTCAGTCTTCCTTCAGTCACCTCCCACTCGCACTGAAGTTTCCGAGGACACAGTGGCAGGTATTTGTTATCAATGCTTTGCTGACTACCATATATCTGTGTAAAATTAAGTTTTTACTTCACAGTATATAAGTTGCATGGGAACAGCTGATGAGGTTGGCCTAATTGTGAATCTATTAACTCTGCTGGTTCACAAGGTATTCACATGCTGGTATTTGTTTCCATGTAGTTCAGGGATGCTGCCACCTAGTGTTCCTTTTAATCCTCTGGGGGCCAGACTAGCGTGATTGAGGGCACAGTGTTGAGTGTCACTTAACCACTTCGCCAGGGCTGACCCTATTCTTTCCACATGCTCACTTCTAATGCACATTCATCCAGGGGGGGTCTGGATAGTTTTCAATATACAACATGATGGTGAAATAAACTGCTGTTTAAAAATACACTATAATTTATTTACATTCTTTTCATTAAAGACTAGTTCAGTAAAATGTTTCTTTCCAAAACTTTTAAATCTTGTTCCTTTTCATTAATGCAATAATCAGTTAACCAATAAAAAACATGCAGGTGAGATGACTTTGTCTAATACATTAATACACGTGGCAGTCTCTTTTCCTGATGGTCCTACTTTCTATAATAAATTCATGGAGGAGTAACTAATTATTGGTGATAACTGGTAATGATTAACTTCATAAAGTTGCATTGCATGAAATATCAAATTGTGTTAATATTGTAATTTCTCTTTAAATAATTGTGATTTAAGGAAAAATAAGTTGTGATTTTGAAAATGTCAACCATTAATTAAAGAAATTAAAATGTAGCAGTTATTAGATCATAATAAGGGATATTGATAGTCTGTAGTGGAATGACTGATAGCAGCTTCTTGCATATGTAATTAAGCAAGTATCCATGTAAGACAATAAGAGATATCAAACTCTACTGCCAGTTTGAGTTTCAGGGCACAGTTTCAAAAAGTGGGAAAATACCAGTTTGGCTTATTCAAATGAGATCCACTCTCCAAGAATTGTCTTAATTGGCCTATTGGTCAACTTCACACAGGGGAACTTACATGCAACACATCAAAAGCAGCAAACTATAAAGAGAGCTGAGTGGTACCACAACTGAGGGTTCAGGGCAATGCTCTGTAGCCCTACCACATGCAGTCGAGAATGAGAGTGGACAACTGAGCAGCTAACAGGAGGAGAAGGAGGAAGAGGAGGTTCCAGGAACATCCTCATCCTCAATCATGATGCAACCCAGCACGAGTGCAACAGATAAAGCGAAAATGTTTGCAAATGTCTTTAGCCAGAAGTGCTGAGTTGATGATCCTGCTCAGCCATCTCCTGAGGTCCCAACTATCATTGATATTAATGTCCAGCTAATAGACATGAAGTAACGGCTGTGTGCAGTAGATACAGCAAAGGCTATGGATTTGACAACATCCCAGCGGTAGTGCTGGAGACCTGTGCACCAGAGCTAGCCGTTCCCCTAGCCAAGCTGTTCCAGTGCAGCTATGACACTGGCATCTACCTGGCAAAGCGGAAGATTGCTCAGATATGACCTAGCCACAAAAAACAGGACAAATCTAATCTGGTCAGTTACAACCCTATCAGCCTCCTCCCAATCTTTAGTAAAGTAGTGGAAGGAATCATCAAAAGTGCCATCAAGCACTCATCAATGACCTCATCACTGACACTCAGTTCAGGTTCTGCCAGAACCTCTCAGCCCCAGACCTCATCACAGCCTTGATCCAGACATGGATGAATGAGCTGAATGTCAGACAGAAGATGAGAGTAGCTAGTCTCGACATCAAGTAGCATTTGAACGAGCAAAAGCCCTAGCAAAGGTGATGTCAAAGGGAAAACCCTCTGCTGGCTGGAGTCATACCTGTGCAGAAGAAGATGGTTCTGGTTGTCGGAGGTCAGTCATCACAGTCCCTGGACATCATGGCAGGAGTTCCTCAGTGAAACGTCCTTTGCCCAACCAACTTCAGCTACTTCATCAATGATCTTCCCTCTGTCATTAGGTCAGGAATAGGGCTGATCACTGACAATTTCACAGTGTCCAGCTCCATTCACAACTCTTCCCACACTGAAGCAGCCCATGACAGCCTACAACAAGGCCTAGATAACATCCAGGCTTGAGCTGACAGTGACAGATAACATTCACACCACACAAGTGCCATCTAAAGTAAGGGAAAGCTCAGCCATCTTCTCTTGATCTTCAACAGCACCATCATCACTGTGTTCCCCACCATCAGCATCTTGGGTGTCAATATTGGCCAGAAGATTAACTGGACCAACGATAACAACACTGAGGCTATGAACAGGGCAGATGCTGGGTACTCTGTGATAAGTGGTTGACCTCCGGACTCCTCAATGCCTCTCAATCAACTACAGGGTTCAAGCCAGGAGTGTGATAGAACAGCCACTTAGACAGGTGCAAATCTAACAACACTGAAGGAGCAAGGCACCATCCAGAAAAAAAACAGTTGGCTCGATCAGTGCTCCTGGATTCAATATCCACCCCCTCCACGACCGGCACTCAGTGACAGCAATATGTACAATCCACAGGGTACACTGCAGCAATTCAGCAAGGCTACTTTGACAGCAATTCCCTCCCTACCACTGAGAAGGACAAGAGCAGCAATATTATGGGTACACAGTGACCTGCAAGTTCAACTCCAAGTCACACAACATCCTGACTTGGATATATATCCCCTTTCCTTCATTGTTGCTGGGTCAATATCATGGAATTCCCTACCTAATACCATTGCAGGAGCACCATCACAACAAGAACTGCTATGATTCAAGGAGAAGTTCCACCGCCACCTCCTCAGGGCAATTAAGGTTCTGGGCAATAAATATCAACTTGCTCGTATCACCCACCTCCTGAGAACAATTTCTTTTTTTAAAAAGATGCTATTTTTTGTGGGAGATGCTATAAAAATGCAATTTATTGTTTTACTCTCTGGTGCTGACTCTAAGGACACTCCACCCTTTTTTGATTAATAAGTAGATTTTTTTTTAAATGTTCTATGGCAGTTATAACAATTCATTGAGAGCTCATTTAGCAACATCCTTCATTGCAAATATTTTAAGTTTATCTCACGTTGGTTTACAGAACAATGGGGTACATTTCAGGCTCTAGACCCAGGTTAAAACACCCTATAGTTAGGAAGGACTGGAAATATGGAAATGTTGACATTGACAATTAAACCTGGTTTAAAAGATGATATTTTTAAATCAGCTTACACCAGTGTTCCACACCCTTGGTTTAACTGTAATGTGTGACATTACCTGGAAGTTAATTATAGAATTAAACAATGGTCGGCCTAAAATCACTAAGTTGCATCTATTTAGTACACCTTTCTAATAATATATTTGCTTTATCTCTAAGATCACTATTATTCCCATCTGAACAGTTAGATGTGAATCCGGAGGTACTACCAACACATGCTCTGCATGTGATATTGGTACTTAGACTGTAGCCTTCAGCTAGTTGGGCAGATATGTATTATTTCCTCTTTATTTTATTTCTCTTTATTCATCATGTGAGTTGGTTCAGGAAACATGATATGTATAATGGTATCTGAACAGCATTAAAACAACGGTTTCAAAAGGAAGTCAACAAACTCACATGGCATGTCAAGAAAAGGACTAGACAAGTCATTTTAACTGAGTATGCCTGACGTCTAGACCTTAAACCCCAGGATGTCAGATTCATAAGCTTGGCTTGCCAACATCAAAAAGTACGGAAGAATTAGAGAGGCTACTGAAATCTGAGTAATGTAAAATAAGGATTTAAGTGAAGGAAGTCAGCTTAATGTATCAGCTCATATGAATTCCTTCTATAGAAAAGTCTAACACCACCAGGTCTAAGAAGCTTAACGTTTACACTACACATAATTGACATATAGTACCTAAGGAGCTGAACAGATTCTGCCTAAAGGGAAAGTAACAGCACCTGTGACAGTACTCAAGTAAATGGTGCAAAAACTTAATGAAAAATTTGAGATGTTTAGAAGTTAGTGAAATGACACAGTGACATTCACATTTACGTGAACACACAGCCGAGCAACATTATAAACACAAATTAGGAAATGACTTGTGAGCTTGGGAGGAATAAAGACAGTATTTATCTGTCATCATAATTATTCCTTGTACCTATGGTGGGAAGCCATTGAAAAACTTACCGCATAATTGCAAAGGACAGGATACACAGTGCAGCAATGAAGGGAACAGGAATGTAGACAAATCTACAATCTGACAGAGCTCTAAAATCCTGATTGAATGTCAGGAAAGAATCATTTAATAGACTATTGTGTATTGGAGTGATAGGCACTGAACTTTTAGTGTGGTAGGTCTCCGGGTATAATTTAATCGCTAGCTCAGTACACTTTTATAATAAACTAAGTGGGTCTACTCAGTGATCTATTATAATACAATTTACCTGTATTCATACAAATACCACGAAACCGATTCATGAATATAAAGAGTCCCTCTTCCTAACATGCGTAATATGCCACAATCTCTGCTGCAAGGTTCAATGATTTTAGGTGAGTGTGTGAGAGAGAGAGAGACAGAGAGAAAGAGTGAGTGAGTGAGACTTTTGGGATAATTTCTGGAAAATTAGATCAAATGCGTTGAAGGGCCTTCTTGATTCTGGGCTTGTCTTGTAATCTTGCAATGATGAGTGCAACAAGTACACCCAGTTAAGAATGCTTAACTTGAAACAAAATAACAATTATCTTCAGATATATTTTGGATTCTTGGTGACAAAATACCATTGCAACCTAGAAAGACTTCACTGAAATTGTCCATCTCATTTCTTAAGCCAACCTGTACAGAGAGGAGATTTACAAATACACTTGACTTTTACTGACTGAACAAATTAGAACAGTTTCTCATTGTCAGTACTTTTTGTTTGCTTGTAAGGAGCACCAGCAGTAACACTGTTTCTATGCATAGAGCTGGATGTGTTGTAACTGTCTTTATATTCTACCATTTGGTTGAATAAATTCATGTATGGTCCGTTTACATTAATACCTCTGCCATATAATAGCTGAAATGTTTTTAAACACTTCCAAGGTTGAATATCATAAATGAAAAGTGCAGAATATTGAGCACATTTGATTGTGGCTCTCTTGGGGTTAATCCACTGCTAGAAGGCTTGGCTTAAAGACAAATTCCTAGGCAATCGGGAGCAAAACAAGCCACATGCATTCACGAGCAGCACAAGCATCCAGCACTTCCTCTTTGCCAGTCAGTGTAATTTAAACCTCTCAGCTTTCCTTAGTAGTTATATGTTTCACACTTTTACATTTCAAGGGCACACAAACATCCAGCCACCTTGCTATTTTACAGCTTTTGATAACTAAACAGGAATCATTTTCACATAGCACAGGAATGAAAACTTGTCCCCTTGTGTTTTCTGTCTAAAGCAAAGATTGAATTCCATTTCATTTCTGCTCTAAGTATTCTCCTCCCCACTGGAAGAAGAGCGGTTGCTGGAAAATTTACGTTAAAATCTTTGGCAAGAACATGTTGGCACACTTCCACGAAGAACAGTGAAAATTCGTGCTTCCTGAATACAAATTCCAAATAGCTACTGCAGAATTTCTGCTTGAAACTTCTGATTGTTCTTCTCTTTCTCCCCCTTCCCAGGTGTTTCTCCTCAACTGAAGTCCTGACAATTGCTGGGATACCCCTCCTATGGATGCTGGATGCTCTTCCAGTATCTCACCGAGATGACAATTCTTCACATGAGGATTAGAGTTAAATATGTGAAATAAATGCCCAAGTGTAATTATAAAATGGGTAATGATGAGTATTCAGTCAGTGAGAGAAAATAAAAGAATGGGAGGGGGGAAGGCAAAAACTAATGAAATCCAGAGCGAGAAAAGGCTATTCAGCCTTCTCATCCAGAGCTCATGTACAGTTATTCTTTTGTGGACTTCCCTCTCACACCATTTTTTGATCCCTTCCTTTAGAGAACATTAATTTCCTTTGCCTTTGCTCCCTGAAAAAAAAACAAGCTGTATTATTAAATAACCCTCCATCCCACTCCCCAATGGATATCGATCAAAATAAGACATGGACCAGACCTGTAACAGGTAACGAACAATGACTGAGTCTGGAACTCAATGTCAACCTTCCACCCTCCATAAACTTCAGCTCATTTAAAACTCTGTTGCCCACATCCTAACTCACACCAAGTCACGTTCACCCATCACCCTGTATTCTCTGACCTAAATTGGCTCCTGGTCTGGCTGGGGTCATACCTTGCACAAAGAAAGATGGTACTGGTTGTTGGAGGCCAATGATCTCAGCCCTGGGACATTGCTGCAGGAGCTCCTCAGGGCAGTGTCTGAGGCTCAACCATCTTCAGCTGCTTCATCAATGATCTTCCCTCCATCATAAGGTCAGAAATGGGGATGTTCGCTGACGATTGCACAGTGTTCAGTTCCATTCGCAACCCCTCAGATAATGAAGCAGTCCGTACCCGCATGCAGCAAGACCTGGACAACATCCAGGCTTGGGCTGATAAGTGGCAAGTAACATTCGCACCAGACAAGTGCCAGGCAATGACCAACTCCAACAAGAGAGAGTCTAACCACTTCCCCTTGACAGTCAACGGCCTTACCATCACCGAATCCCCCACCATCAGCATCCTGGGGGTCACCATTGACCAGAAACTTAACAGGTCCAGCCACATAAATACTGTGGCTACAGAGGCTGGGTATTCTACAGCGAGTGACTCACCTCCTGACTCCCCAAAGCCTTTCAACCATCTACAAGGCACAAATCAGGAGTGTGATGGAATACTCTCCACTTGACTGGATGAGTGCAGCTCCAACAACACTCAAGAAGCTCGACACCATCCAGGACAAAGCAGTCCACTTGATTGGCACCCCATCCACCACCCTAAACATTCACTCCCTTCACCACCGGCGCACCGTGGCTGCAGTGTATACCATCCACAGGATGCACTGCAGCAACTCGCAAGGCTTTATTGACAGCACCTCCCAAACCCGCGACCTCTACCACCTAAAAGGACAAGGGCAGCAGGCACATGGGAATACCACCACCTACTCGTTCCCCTCCAAGTCACACACCATTCTGACTTGGAAATATATCGCCGTTCCTTCATCGTCACTGGGTCAAAATCCTGGAACTCCCTACCTAACAGCACTGTGGGAGAACCTTCACCACATGGACTGCAGCAGTTCAAGAAGGCGGCTCACCATCACTTTCTCAAGGACAATTAGTGATGGGCAATAAATGCCGGCCTTGCCGGTGACGCCCACATCCCATGAACGAATAAAAAAAAACCCTCGAATTTAAAATTCTCATCCTTGCGTTTAAATCGCTCCATGGCTTCACCCCACCCTATCTCTGTAGCCTTTTCTGAGTTCTCTGCGCTACTCCAATTCTGGCCTCTTGCGCATCCACGATTTTCATCGCTCCACCATTGGCGGCCGTTCCTTCAGCTGCCTAGACCCTAAATTCTGGAATTCCCTTCCTAAACCTTTCCACCTCTCTCTCCTCCTTTAAGACATTCCCTAAAACCTCTCTCTTTGACCAAGCTTTTGGTCAGCTGTCCTAATATTGCCTTATGTGGCTCGGTGTCAAATTTTGTTTGATAACACTCCTGTGAAGCACCTTGGGATGTTTTACTATGTTAAAGGCGTTATATAAATGCAAGTTGTTGTTGTCATCACATTATTAATTGTATCCGCCCTAAAAACATTTCAACGTTAATACAAAACAACACAAAATGAAAAATAAGAACCTATTTCTTTTATGCTCTAAGAGAGATGGGGACACAACCATACCCCAATCCCCACCCCACTCCCAACCCTGCTTGGAGGAAATGTGCCAAATTTGATTCTTTTCTCAGTGAAACAGGACTTCAGACCCACATTTCTCTTACCCATTCTGTCCACCCAATGCACCACAGCTGAAGTCAAGTGAAACCACAAAGTCCACCAGATTGATATTCACCAACACAAGTGGAAAGTTGAAGGATGGGCAACAGTGGATTTTTACACCAGTGCAATCTGTAGTGAATCTAGGTAAAATTAAACCTTCCATAATTCCTGTAACTGAAAGCCCATATTTACCACCTAATAGTTAACTGTTAAATCTTGTTTACTGTTTATTTGCCATTTGGAGAGAGTGTGGAATGTTTGACCCATGAAGGAGTTAAGCAATTAAATTGCCACAAGATGGAGCTAAAAGCTTTAGGTACAAAATGCTGCCATTTCGACACCATACCAAGAGATGGTGTACTATCACCCCTCAATTAATGCATTCAGCGAAATAATGCTTTACGAAGAATTTATTGAAATATTTGACAGCTTGGATAAAGATATTTTCAAACAAAGTACTTGAGGTAGAAGTGCCATCTTATCTGCAGGTACTTTAATTATATTTAGTTCTTATGATCTGGAATGCATGACCTGAAAGGGTGGTGGAAGCAGATTCATTAGTAACTTTCAAAAGGGAATTGGATACATACTTGAAACAGAAAACATTTCAGGGCCAAGGGGAAAGAGCAGGAGTCTGGGACTAATTGAATAACTCTTTCAAAGAGCTGTAAGATTTTATGATTCTAACTGCAAATTGGCTGCCGAGTTTGTCTACATTACAAGAGTGACTACATATAAAATGTATTTCATAAGAAACATAAGAAATAGGAGCAGGAGTAGGCCATACGACCCCTTGAGCCTGCTCTGCCATTCATTAAGATCATGGCTGATCTTCGACCTCAACTCCACTTTCCTGCTCGATCCCCATATCCCTTGATTCCCTTAGATTCCAAAAATCTATCGATCTCAGTCTTGAATACACTCAAAGACTGAGCATCCTCAGCCCTCTAGAGTAGAGAATTCCAAATATTCATGACCCACTGAGTGAAGAAATTCCTCCTCATCTCAGTCCTAAGTGTCCGACCCCTTATCCTAAGATTATGTTCCCGAGTTCTAGACTCTCCAGCCAGGGGAAACATTCTCTCAGCATCTACCCTGTCAAGCCCTCTTAGAATCTTATATGTTTCAATGAGATCACCTCTCATTCTTCTAAACTCCAGAGAGCATAAGCCCATTCTACTCAATCTTTCCTCATAGGACAACCCTCTCATCCCAGGAATCAATCTAGTGAACCTTCATTGCACTGCCTCCAAGGCAAGTATATCCTTCCTCAGGTAAGTCTATCAAAACTGCACACAGTACTCCAGGTGTGGTCTCACCAAAGCCCTGTACAGTTGCAGCAAGACTTCCTTATTCTTGTACTCCAACCCCCTTGCAATAAAAGCCAACATACCATTTGCATTCCTAATTGCTTGCTGTACTTTCATGTTAACTTTCTGTGTTTTGTGTACAAGGACACCCAAATCCCTCTGAACACCAATAATTTAATAGCTTCTCACCATTTAAAAAATATTCTGTTTTTCTATTTTTCTTACCAAAGTGAATAACCTCACATTTGCCCACATAATACTCCATCTGCCACCTTCTTGCCCACTCACTTAACCTGTCTATATCCCTTTGCAGACTCTTTGTGTCCTCCTCACAGCTTACTTTCCCATCTAGCTTTGTATCGTCAACAAACCTGGATACATTACACTCGGTCCCTTCATCGAAGTCATTAATATAGATTGTAAATAGCTGAGGCCCAAGCACCAATCCCTGCAGCACCCCATTAGTTACAACTAGTTACAGCTTCATTGCCTGTGTAGTGCTTTGCGACATCTTGAGATTTTGAAAGGTGCTATACAAATGTTCTTCTATATAAAACAGGATAGTAACCAGAACAAAAGTAGAATATAACACTTGTCTACAAATAGTGTAAAAGCCAGAAATTCTACATGACTCATCCAATTATATCTTCCAATACTTATGTAAGGAATAGGAGGCATAAGAAGGGTGGGAGATGAACAGTTGTCACAATAAATAAAGTGACTGTCAACTGAAATGGTGCTGCATAGGTTAATATATTCATCATTATACGTACCCAAGTGTTGAGCTTTCTGTCGGAAGATCTGACTATTTGATATTTTAGACCTTGATTTTTAGATAGGTTCAAAGTTCTTGTGCATGTGAAGGAAGACACAGCTGCCTGACCTAACTATGCTCAGCTTTTCTTGTTTTTAACACAAATGTGATTCTTTAAAAGGAAAATTAATGCAAACTATGCAGAGACAACAGGATCAATACATGAAATAATAATCACTGATTAAACCAATTTTATTCAGCTCAAATTAAGAAAACATGGATGAAAGAGCTGAATTCCAGAGGTGAGGTGAGAGTGACTGCCCTTGACATCAAGGCAGTATTTGACGGAGTGTGGCACCAAGGAGCCCTCGTAAAATTGAAGTCAATGGGAATCAGGGGGAAAACTCTCCAGTGGCTGGAGTCATACCTAGCACAAAGGAAGATTGTCGTGGTTGTTGGAGGCCAATCATCTCAGCCCCAGGACATTGCTGCAGGAGTTCCTCAAGGCAGTGTCCTAGGCAAAACCATCTTCAGCTGCTTCATCAATGACCTTCCCTCCATCATAACGTCAGAAATGGGGGTGTTCGCTGATGATTGCACCATGTTCAGTTCCATTCGCAACCACTCAGTTAATGAAGCAATCTGTGCCCGCATGCAGCAAGACCTGGACTGATAAGTAGTAAGTAACATTCATGCCAGACAAGTGCCAGGCAATGACCATCTCCAACAAGAGAGAGTCTAACCACCTCCCATTGACATCCAACGGCATTACCATCGCCGAATCCCCCATCAACATCCTGGGGGTCGCCACTGACCAGAAACTTAACTGGACCAGCCACATAAATACTGTGGCTACAAGAGCAGGTCAGAGGCTGGGTATTCTGCGGCGAGTGACTCACCTCCTGACTCCCCAAAGTCTTTCCACCATCTACAAGGCACAAGTCAGGAGTATAATGGAATACTCTCCACTTGCTTGGATGAATGCAGCTCCAACAAGAAGCTCGACATCATCCAGGACAAAGCAGCCTGCTTGATTGGCACCCCATCCACCACCCTAAACATTCACTCCCTTCACCACCGGCACACAGTGGCTGCAGTGTGTACCATCCACAGGATGCACTACAGCAACTCGACAAGGCTTCTTCGACAGCACCTCCCAAACCCGTGACCTCTACGACCTAGAAGGACAAGGGCAGCAGGCACATGGGAACAACACCACCTGCACGTCTCCCTCCAAGTCACACACCATACCGACTTGGAAATATATCGCCGTTCCTTCATCGTCGCTGGGTCAAAACCCTAGAACTCCCTGCCTAACAGCACTGTGGGAGAACCTTTACCACACGGACTGCAGCGGTTCAAGAGGGCGGCTCACCACCACCTTCTCAAGGGCAATTAGGGATGGGCAATAAATGCCGGCCTCGCCAGCGACGCCCACATCCCATGAACGAATAAAAAAAATTTCAAATGTCCTCAGTAACAAATATCTTACCCAGAATACCTCAAGTCTTTTCTAACAGCTTTTTTTTTTGCATGAGTTTATTGAGCTCATCTAGTTAAAGGATGTCATTGCTGGAGAATGAAAGATTGTTTCACTTTTTGGTCACCAATAAACACTCCCAGATCGGGTATAAATGGTGTCAGATGCAAAGCAAGTGCCCTCTACAGCAATTAATTTCAATCCAAACCTCAGAATAGCACCCTCTACAACACCAGTGTAACATTTAATTCTCACACAAGCCATCTCTATTGTCTACCAAACGCTACAGAATTGTGGACAGATTTGTTTCTCTAGATTTGCAACCGCCAAGAAACCTAGATAAACTCATTTTTGTTATGTACCATTATAGAAGGCTGAGAGAGAGGGCTTTCCGTTAATCAAAACTGGTTTCAAACCCAAGTGCCAGGGGTTGAGAGGACATCTTTTTTAAAAACCACACTGCATCACCCACTTCCTCACTAAAGCTGTATACAATTTATATAACTGCACTTAAAAGAGAACTGAATAGTAGACTCAATAGCATGTTTGCATTAAGCTTTACCAGTGTGGCTTGTACAGATTTTTGTCATTAATTCTGTTAACTCCTCTAAACCAAGCCCCTACAATATAACATAATGGCTGTGCGTCTCAACACATGTAACATTTCTTTGAATAGTTTAACATTTAACTATTTCAATATGATTTAGCATGTGAATGAACCAGCGATATCATTGAGATAGTCACAGCCAAACTCTGCCTGTAAAAATTACAAAATTAAAAAATTGGGGATGTTAGAAAATTATATTTCATGTAAGTTTACTTTGTGAGGCTGGCTCAGCATCAAATAATGTCACTGAAGTAATTTTCCCCAAGAGTGAAATGGTAGCAGATACACTAAAATGTGTGTCTGTTTAGAAACAATATGTTGGATCATCGCTTAGGGAGGGCTTGAACCATCATTCGAGACAATCCAGGGAGCTTGCAAGTAAGCCTTCAGGAAGCATAACGATAGGACATTTATTTGCACAGGTTAGGGAAAGGATCATTGTACGCCTGGTTGGTTTGGAAGAAATCAAAGAAAAAGTATCTCTCTACAAAGTGTTTTTCCTGTTCTTGCACACACCCAATCACTGCTGATTCATCCACGTCAACCTGGAGTTTACCAAATGATGTCATTGCGTCTCACACCAACTCCCTCTGATGGACATATATGCAATTACATATCATTGCTATTTGTGGTAGAACGCAATCTTGAACAATACGTAAAAATACATAAGTTACAACAAATAGACAGGCCATAGGTCCCAACCATCCGTGTCAGCGTTTACCTTTTTGCGAGCAAATAGCTCTAATAACATTCGCTCACCCTGTTCTCACATCCCTTCATCTCCAAACAATGGGGCTGGAGATTCTTTTTGTCTTGATGTTCAGTTACAGGATACATTGGTAGCACGCATGACAGCCGCCCGCATTTTGGAATTGCAGCCCCTATACATTGTGGGGAACAATGGGTTTGTAACAAAAAGAGGAAACTGTTGCAGGGATGGAGCACTCTCTCACCTGCACCTCGTTGCTCAGTGCACTGGGGAACCAGCTCATTAGGCACAAAGCTTCTTTCATGAGATGACCTGGAATAAGTAGTTGCTGACAAGTAAGACTGGTAAATGGCATTGGATTTGAATATCTAGAACACCAAGATAGTTAGCATATTCCAGGCTGTCGTCTATATGTCAGTCTACTAGGTTGAAGGCAGATATTCATCATATAGCTGGCGAGGAAACTTTAAGACTTGGAACAACACTTGTGGAAAGAGTTACCTGAAGGTAACACAAGCTCGTATATTGAGTGTTCAGTGCCTATTTTGACTGGGGTGCAGAGAGGCAAGCAGTTCGGCACCTCCAACTGGTAGAAACATTGTTCAAATGGGATAGGGTAAATATCTACCTTACATAAGAACATAAGAAATAGGAGCCGGAGTAGGCAATTTGGCCCCTCAAGCCTGCTCTGCCATTCAATGAGATCATGGCTGATTTTCAGTCTCAACTCCACTTTCCTGCCTGATCCCCATTTCCCTTGATTCCCCTAGAGTCTGAAAATTTACATGGCTCAGCCTTGAATATACTTAACGACTCAGCATCCACAGCCCTCTGGGGTAGAGAATTCCAAAGATTCACAATCCTCTGAGTGAAGAAATGCCTCCTCATCTCAATCTTAAATTACCAACCCCTTATCCTGCGATTATGCTCTCTAGTTCTAGACTCTCCAGCCAGGGGAAACAACCTCTCAGCCTCTTCCCTGTCAAGCCCCCTCAAAATCTTATATGTTTCAAGAGATCACCTCTCATTCTTCTAAACTCCAGAGAGAATAGGCCCATTCTACTCAACCTCTCCTCATAGGACAACCCTCTCATCCCAGGAACTAATCTAGTGAACCTTCATTGCACCGTCCTAAGGCAAGTATATCCTTCCTTAGATAAGGAGACCAAAACAGTACACAGTACTCCAGGTGAGGTCTCACCAAAGCCCTGCTCAATTGTAGTAAGACTTCCTTACTCTTGTACTCCAAGGTGGTTAGGAAGATGGTGGCAATGCACTCACATATTCGATCATGAATTGTGTTGCTCACCGTGGTACCAGTGAACATTTTCTGGTACTTGCTGTTTGCACACTAACAGCTCAAACCCACACGCATGAATTCTCCAGTAACCAACTAGTGACCATCCTCAAAGGGAAGGCAAGTGGCATTTATTTCAGGTTGAGTTGGCTCCAAGATGACATGCTTGGCAATGGGAAATTGAAAATGAGCACTGACCAAGCAGCTCCGCAATATTCCATAGCACTGTTGATGGCTGAGACGATAATTCGGCTCACCAATGGGATCTCATCCATCCTTTTTAAGCCGGTGGTCAGTGTTTCAACCCAGGTGTCAGTTCAATGTTTCACAAGAAAAATCAGCTTTTTTCACAGGGATTGGAGGTCGTCAGTATGAACCAACAATCAGTTGGAAAGCAGGTTTGGAGATTTCAAAACCAATTCGATCATTTGGAGGACAGAACTGGAGTCTATCAGAGATATTACTTTATTAGTTGCACTCCAATTTGGGGAAGTTTTGAGATGATAGATTCTGAGAGTCACAGCTACAGGTGTGTCTTCATTTTGTGTTGGTCCCCAAAAAATAATATGACACAAACAGGTAAAATGTAGCTTTTATTGTTTTTCTTAAAGATACGTCCCAGCTGTTGTCTTTGGTAAAGGTTTATTTTTTCTAAGACTAGCTGTAGACATTTTTTTCTTGAGATAAGGAGGCTGTTTCTTGGTTGTGAATGCATTAACTGGTTTTATCTGAGTATTCCTACCACTGGTGATGAGTTTTAATTATTGACACTGAAACTCTTTTATTGGGGATGTGGATTACCAGCTTGTTTGTGTGCAACTGCAGCACTTAGTTTTGTTCTAGAACAGTGAAAATTGTTGTCAGTTTATGTAGCACAGAGTAGCCAGGAGATAGACTGCATCACCCGTGCCAGAGTGGTCAATGGGTAATCGTTAGAAGTCATATTAATAATCAATACAATATATTGCAACCCGAGACTGCAGGTAGTCAGGTGGACCAGACAGAACATAATTCAACTCCTTGTGCCTGTTAATGCCATCCACATTTTCATGCACTTCACCTTTATCTTAACTATTGCAGTGTCCAATGACTTCTATTTCCAGTACAAAAAAAACCTTTTTACATAGAATTACATACAATTTGCAGCACAGAAAGAGGCCATTCAACCCAACTGGTCTATGCCAGTGCTTATGCTCCACACGAGCCTCCTCCTTCTTTACTTCATCTAACCCTCTCAGTAAATCCTTTTCAACAGATTCAAAATAGAGACGTAGGCTAGAAATTACTTTGGTGACAAAGGCAGATGAATCTTTAACATGTTCACTTGACAATTCTCTATTTTAACAGAATGTTATTAAACCCTTTATTTAACACTATCCTGTAAACATCCATAAAACTACTTTCATCTTTATATTTAAAATGTCTAAACGCTTCCAGGAGAGATTATTTGTGTTTGAAAGGAACAATTAATAGACTCCAAAATGCCGTAAGAAGCAACAAATAGGTGTTAAAATCTAAGTTTCCTTACCATATGCATGCCACCAGATCTTCCTGAAAATAAATCTCCTGTCTTCAGCACTCATTTGCTCCTTCAGTAATATCTAAATTCATTTTCACTTATGGACTACAGTTTTATGTATTTTATCTTTTTCCCCTGAAATAAAAGTGATGGAATGTTGAGTCTACCTGCAACTTAAGTTATAATAAACTTGTATCTCATTGCACTCTCAGTTTTACGCCTGTTTTCACATGTAATAAGGCTTATATTCAGGGTTGCTTTTGTGTCAGCTTTCCTAGTTTTCTGGGTTGTCATATATAGGACCTGGAGGGATAGACCTTTCACTGGAAGCTGCGATTCTTCACACATGGCTCCGATTGAAAAGTTACTGGTCACAGTTAAATTAATATAAAGAGAAATCAATAGCAGTCACATTTGATTAACCCTTTGCTGACACTTCAAGCCAATGCCCTTACAGGCAGGGTGGCCCTAGCTAAGTAAGCAGTTGGAAGCTGCATAATTTATCCAGTAAAACCCCATCAGTATCACCATGTAGGTCCGAAGCTTAAGTTAGCTTTAACTAACCTGTACTTACGTTTCTGAGCTTAGGTAAGTGGAGTGTGTCCATGGGGAGAGAGTGTGCACTCCACATCAGGAAAGCGGACACTCAACTTATTAATAGTTTGGTTTGCAGACTCTTACCGTACGTCAGATATTCAGCTAACCAGAAATACTGCAGTGCATGTGCTATTCCCTGCATAATATGTTATTCTCTGTATAGTAAGGACATAGGATATGTAACTCCCTGCACTTATGCACTATGTTGTGTCCTACACATTACACCATAGTATTGTGTGCTATGTTGTGAATATTTTGCACAATGCATGATATTTCCTGTATAATATATGAACTGAACATTATTCCCTATATAATAAACACATACATTGTGTTACTGTCTATATATGTGCATCGTGTTTGTGTTATTCCCTTTATAATATACCCAGTACATGTTATTCTCTGTGGAATTATATAGTACATTTCTGCTATTCTCCACTATCTGCCGATAAAATCATTCTTGTATTATGTTACTTGTCCTGTTCAGGTTAATCCATTAACATTTGTTAAACGTCATTATGTGCTCACCTTCTCAATACTAATGACAAAGTTTTAACTGTTTACTTTTTTTCTTTTTAAGAAAATATTGGAAATACCTGAGCTTCTACAAGTCATTTGTTCCAATGATCACCTAAAAATCCATGTCTATTGCTATTTGCTTAAAACAGGCAGCCATCAAACTGCTGCATTGTGAGGCTAATTTTCCTATCATAGATTAATTTCATAATATGCTACTATTAAATAACTGCAGTGAAATGCTCACCAATACAAGTTCACATTATAGGAAATAAAAATACCTGCCCAACGACATTGTATACAGTATTTAGTGTACAGAGAGTATGTAGGATATATTATGCAAAGAATAATCATGTACAGTCCATTTGGGAGTGGCACTAGTGTTTAGAGATCATTACCTGTGGTTATGACATACTGCTGAAGGGGCACAACAGGGTAAATGGGGCAGGGAAGCTGAATTCCTAAAATGTCTCGATTTTTCAAATTTCAACAAGGATCATCCTGAATGAGGACTTTATTTTTAACGGCCTGTCTCCTCCTGCAACACAGGTGGACTCCTGTCTCCGTGAGGAAGGTTTCCAGGCATTTGCTCAGATCCCATTTGAAGTGGGGGGAGTGATATGGGTACAGCAAAGAAATTTCTCTTGATGTTATTGAGCCCTACTTGGGATTTGGGTGAAATGTACTGCCAGTGGTGCCCACAAGAAGTGGCTGCCATGTTACAAGACGACCACCGAGTGGTCATCTAAATATGTTAGTCTGCCAATCTAAACGACATTCCTCTGTTTGCTATGTTAGCAGAGCTATCAATCCATTTAATGCATTAATGCAAGTCATATAGTAACTAATTATTGCTGCCAGTGGAAGTAATCAGACCTAAAGCATCCTATAGAGTTTGTACAAAAATATTCTGACTCACTACCGCTCAGACATTTAATGACACAGACCAAACATCAAACAAAACCAGAGGAATGAGTTCATGAGCATTAATGTTCATCTGGAGTCTTGGGTTGGTCCATCCACAGACTCGTATCTAAATTTAAGGATCTTGGTTACAGTTCTGTTTCACAGTCATTTACCCTTTAACCAAGGTTTAAAAGGATAATGAAAATGCAAAGGACACCAAAATCCTTTACTGTACAGTCCTATGAACAGAAAGTAATAGATTAAGCAAACCTCAGGAAGTTACATTCTGTCAATGAATGAGAGTCTTGGGTCCTGTGAATAGATTCAAACTGGTGGGGAAGGGACACCATCTTCATTGTGAAATTTCGCACCAATAAATGTAATCCTGGAATGAGAAAAATCACAACAGATGGACATGAGATTTTCCTTAGGTCCTTTCAGAAAATTACTATTTACCTTTAAGATGGAATTACTGTTGCAAATTCTCCATTTTTAATCTTTCCTTTTTTAATCATGTTTGTGCTAGCAGGTACCCATAGATCAAACTGTTGTCACCCCATGGTTTGCTGTTCTCTTTTATTCATAAAGCTGCTTAAAGGTTTTCCTGAAGATATCATTTATCATTAGGAAATGTCAGGGCTCAGACTTGCTGAGCACGTCAGCACACAACCTGCTGGTAGAATTCAAGAATCTTCCACTTGAGACTTTATACGAGAGAGACCCTGCATTTCAAGACGGTATTATTTTGACTTTTAGACAAAAAAAAACACGTTGTTTGTGTTCACTCTAACCCATGGGGTATTGCTTTCCTTTGTTACAAAAAGCGCAGTAATGCCACGGAATTTAACTCTCTAAATGCACAGTCACATAATGTTTCTATTACGTCTTGATTGGCATTCGTATAGAAATGAGAAATGATCTGTTTATCAATAGTGCCTCTTGTCCTGAATAATACAGCACTCCATTAACTATTGACTCTTCTGTCCTGACGGCACACGCAGTAGGGATCAGTAGTTATGAAAAGTTAAATCATCAATTGATGTTGTATCTCAAATTTCACAAATGCCACAACAACAGGGTATTCAGGATTTGAAGCGCAAGAATAAGAGAAGCAACAGATGGGAATGGACTCTTGAGGAGTAGGTAAGGACTTGCAGAAGAAGAGATGGATGGAGGTTAGATCTTGCAGAGATGGGAGTCTCTAAGAAGGGATGAAGAGGAATTAAACCCACGTAAGCTGATTTAGACCAAACCACGTAGCTCACAATCTGCTTTAAAAGTGTGCCTCAGTATCAAGTGTGTTATTATTGATCAAGCAACCAGCTGGTCCTTTTCACAATATTAACATATAACAACAATGACTTGCATTTTTATAGCGCCTTTAACATTGTAAAATGTCCCAAGGCACTTCACAGGAGAGTTATCAAACAAAATTTGACACCGAGCCCCATAAGGAGATATTAGGACTGGTGACCAAAAGCTTGATCAAAAAGGTAGATTTTAAGGAGCATCGTAAAGGAGGAGAGAGAGGTAGACAGTGGGGTAGCTGTAACAAGTAGAGTACCACAAGGATCGGTGCTTGGGCCTCAGCTATTCACAATCTATATTAACGACTTTGATGAAGGGACCGAGTGTAATGTATCCAAGTTTGCTGACGATACAAAGCAAGGTGCGAAAGTAATCTGTGAGGAGGACACAAGGGGCTCAATTTTGAAATGGTGGTGGATTGGCAGCGAGGCGGGGGTGGGGGGCGGTGAAAGTTTATGTGGCAAACTAGAATTTAAAAAACTTAGCTTTTCCAACTCAATCGCAATGTAACTGATGGTAATTAAAGTTCTTTCCAGGTTTCGTGTCCAGCAGCCAGTCTAATTGACAGGCTGGCTGCCGACAGGAGCTGCAACGTCGGGGGGGGGGGGATGGGGAAGAAAGAGAGTGTGACGTCATCCAGCACTGGAACAGAGAGTGGAGGATGATGAAGATCGGGGGGCGGTGAGGGGGGAGTGGAAGGTCGGGGCGGGGAGGGGGGAGTGGAAGGTCGGGGCGGGGAGGGGGGAGTGGAAGGTCGGGGCGGGGAGGGGGGAGTGGAAGGTCGGGGCGGGGAGGGGGGAGTGGAAGGTCGGGGCGGGGAGGGGGGAGTGGAAGGTCGGGGCGGGGAGGGGGGAGTGGAAGGTCGGGGCGGGGAGGGGGGAGTGGAAGGTCGGGGCGGGGAGGGGGGAGTGGAAGGTCGGGGCGGGGAGGGGGGAGTGGAAGGTCGGGGCGGGGAGGGGGAGTGGAAGGTCGGGGCGGGGAGGGGGAGTGGAAGGTCGGGGCGGGGAGGGGGGAGTGGAAGGTCGGGGAGCGGAGAAGAGGGGAAGATCGGGGAGCGGAGGAGAGGGGAAGATCGGGGAGGGGAGGAGAGGGGAAGGTCGGGGCGGGGAGGAGAGGGGAAGGTCGGGGCGGGGAGGAGAGGGGAAGGTCGGGGCGGGGAGGAGAGGGGAAGGTCGGGGCGGGGAGGAGAGGGGAAGGTCGGGGCGGGGAGGAGAGGGGAAGGTCGGGGCGGGGAGGAGAGGGGAAGGTCGGGGCGGGGAGGAGAGGGGAAGGTCGGGGAGGGGAGGAGAGGGGAAGATTGGGGAGATCGGAGAGGGACATCGTGGGGGGGGTGGAGGATGAGGGACATCGGGGAGGGAGACAATGCGGGGAGAGGGGGACACGGACATCAGAGCAGGGTGGAAAGGCAGGTTTATTTTGTTTTCTAACTTTGTGCAATGGTTTTTTATTTAATTTACTTCATTTTATTTTTGCCTGATCTGGCCCATCACACCTGGTGAAACCAAGTGTGAATCAGAAGCCGTGGGAAAGCCGCCCACGTAAGTTTAAAATCGTTTCAACTATCTACTACATCAAGGCAGCATTTGACCGAGTGTGGCACCAAGGAGCCCTAGTAACATTGAAGTCAATGGGAATCAGGGGGAAAACTCTCCAGTGGCTGGAGTCATACCTAGCACAAAGGAAGATGGTAGTGGTTGTTGGAGGCCAATCATCCCAGCCCCTGGGCATTGTTGCAGGGCAGTGTCATAGGCCCAACCATCTTCAGCTGCTTCATCAATGACCTTCCCTCCATCATAAGGTCAGAAATGGGGATGTTCACTGATGATTGCATAGTGTTCAGTTCCATTCGCAACCCCTCAAATAAGTCCGAGCCCGCATGCAGCAAGACCTGGACAACATCCAGGCTTGGGCTGACAAGTGGCAAGTAACATTCGCACCAGATAAGTGCCAGGCAATGACCATCTCCAACAAGAGAGAGTCTAACCACCTCCCCTTGACATTCAACGGCATTACCATCGCCGAATCCCCTACCATCAACATCCTGAGGGTCACCATTGACCAGAAACTTAACTGGACCAGTCATATAAATACTGTGGCTACGAGAGCAGGTCAGAGGCTGGGTATTCTGTGATGGGTGACTCACCTCCTGAATCCCCAAAGCCTTTCCACCATCTACAAGGCACAAGTCAGGAGTGTGATGGAATACTCTCCACTTGCTTGCATGACTGCAGCTCCAACAACACTCAAGAAGCTCGACACCATCCAAGATAAAGCAGCCCGCTTGATTGGCACCCCATCCACCACCCTAAATATTCACTCCCTTCATCACCGGCGCACAGTGGCTGCAGTGTGTACCATCCACAGGATGCACTGCAGCAACTCGCCAAGGCTTCTTCGACAGCACCTCCCAAACCCGCGACCTCTACCACCTAGAAGGACAAGAGCAGCAGGCACACGGGAACAACACCACCTGCACGTTCCCCTCCAAGTCTCACACCATCCCGACTTGGAAATATATCGCCGTTCCTTCATCGTCGCTGGGTCAAAATCCTGGAACTCCCTTCCTAACAGCACAGTGGGAGAACCGTCACCACACAGACTGCAGCGGTTCAAGAAGGCGGCTCACCATCACCTTCTCAAGGGCAATTAGGGATGGGCAATAAATGCCGGCCTCGCCAGCGATGCCCACATCCCATGAACTAATAAAAAAAAAGAAATAAAGTACCTTAAGTATCTCAATGAGGTACATTTGGTTCTTTAACAATCAGCCCGCCGGCTTTAATTGCTGGCGGGACTTCTGGATTCGTAAAGCGCGCACGCACACAAGCGCGTCTGTGGGGAACCTGGAAGGCAGCGGGTTGGAGCCGGCTTCCAAACCCGGTCAGGATTTTCGCCATATTCGCAGCGCGCCCCCCCCCCTCCCCCCCGCCCCCAAAATTTGACTTTAAAATTGAGCACAAAGAGTCTGCAAAGGGATATAGACAGCTTAAGTGAGTGGGCAAGAAGGTGGCAGATGGAGCATAATGTGGAGAAATGTGAGGCTATTCACGTTGGTAGGAAGAATAGAAAAACAGAATATTTTTTAAATGGTGAGAAACTATTAAATGTTGGTGTTGAGAGAGACTTGGGTGTCCTGGTACAAGAAATACAAAAAGTTAGCATGCAGGTACAGCAGGCAATTAGGAAGGCAAATGGCGTACTGGCCTTTATTGCAAGGGTTTGGAATAGAAGAGTAAGGAAATCTTACTACCATTGTACAGAGCTTTGGTGAGACCTTACCTGGAGTACTGTGTACAGTTTTGGTCTCCTTATCTAAGGAAGGATATATTTGCCTTCGAGGCGGTGCAACATACATAGGAACAGGAGTAGGCCATTCAGCTCCTCGTGCCTGCTCCGCCATTTGATAAGATCATGGCTGATCTGTGATCTAACTCCATATACCTGCCTTTGGCCCATATCCCTTAATACCTTTGGTTGCCAAAAAGCTATCAATCTCAGATTTAAATTTAGCAATTGAGCTAGTATCAATTGTCGTTTGCGGAAGAGAGTTCCAAACTTCTACCAACTTCTGTGTAGAAGTGTTTTCTAATCTCACTCCTGAAAGGTCTGGCTCTAATTTTTAGACTGTGCCCCCTACTCCTAGAATCCCCAACCAGCAGAAATAGTTTCCCTTTATCCACCTTATCTGTTCCCCTTAATATCTTATAAACTTCGATCAGATCACCCCTTAACCTTCGAAACTCTGGAGAATACAACCCCAATTTGTGTAATCTCTCCTCGTAACTTAACCTTTGAAGTCCGGGTATCATTCTAGTAAACCTACGCTGCACTCCCTCCAAGGCCAACATGTCCTTCCAAAGGTGCATTGCCCAGAACTTCTCACAGTACTCCAGGTGCGGTCTAACCAGGGTTTTGTATAGCTGCAGCATAACTTCTGCCCCCTTGTACTCCAGTCCTCTAGATATAAAGGCCAGCATTCCATTAGCCTTATTGATTATTTCGTGCACCTGTTCATGACACTTCAATGATCTATGTTCCTGAACCCCTTAATCCCTTTGGACATCCACTGTTTTTAACTTTTTACCATTTAGACGAAGGTTCACTAGATTAATTCCTGGGATGAGAGGGTTGTGCTATGAGGAGAGATGGAGTAGAATGGGCCTATACTCTCTGAAGTTTGGAAGAATGAGAAGTGATCTCATTGAAACATATAAGATTCTGAGGGGGCTTGATAGGGTAGATGCTGAGAGGTTGTTTCCCCTGGCTGAAGTGTCTAGAACTAGAGGGCCCAGTGACACAATAAGGGGTCGGCTGTTTAAGACTGAGATGAGGAGGTATTTCTTCACTCATAGGGTTGTGAATTTTTGGAATTCTCTACCCCAAAGAGCTGTGAATGCTGAGTCGTTGATTATATTCAAGACTGAGATAGATAGATTTTTGGAGTCTAGGGGAATCAAGGGATATGGGAATTGGGCCGGAAAGTGGAGTTGAGGTTGAAGATCAGCCATGATCTGATTGAATGGCAGAGCAGGCTTGAGGGGCCGTATTGCCTACTCATACTCCTATTTCTTATGTTCTTATGTAAATCTATCAGTGAATAGCCTATTGTGGAAGACTCTCAGATTGGAACATGCTCCAATTCAGTAAACATGTATCAGTTTTAAGTTTGCTTCATGGTCACTTTGGCATACTTGCAGTAATCCTAAATATTAATGCACGGAAACAAAAATCTTATGAAGTACAAGGCTATGGTAATGGAGTAGTGATAATACATACAACTGCTTCCTGCTACAAGGAATTTACAAAAAACTGCAGGCAGCAAACATCCCTTAAAAGGTTTCTGTGAAATCCAATCACTTTATCCATTTCTCCACTACAAAAGTTAGAAGCTTTAACTATCACTATAGAAATGATTCAGTCCTTCCATTTACAGGACCTGTAATCTCAAAAAATCATACAAAACATAAAATATTAAGAATATTAATCCATCTTCCTTCTAAATGTGGTCATATAGCATCAAAAATTAAATTTTTTGTTCTCCAAAATGATAACTTTATTTAATCTAATCTTCTATCCATCTACTTGTCCTTTCTATTTTGGTTCTAGAAGTTTCTCAATCTAGTAATTACTTGCATTCTCAACAGCACACATCAGTTACAAATCACCCCTTGGAGTTTTGTGGCCAGACAAGTCTGACAGACATTGCACTGCAATCAGACAAATCAGACAGCCTGATGAATAAAGAGATTGAATGAGAAAGCGTCCACTTTTATTTTAAGTGGACTTCTCTATTACAAAGTGACAGAGATAAATGAGGCTGGTTCAGCATTTCTGTAGGGGAGAGCCAAACTCTTATCAAAGACAAATGAATAAGATGAGCCAACAGACATGTTTCAATATTTACTGATGCTCTAATCTGACCATATCAGCATCTGGCATAAATGAGATGTGTTCCTGGTGTTGGATTCCAAATGTCCCTTTCAGAGAGCAACATAAAGTTTAATTCATGAATTCTTTAAAGTTCTGCTCTTTGGCAGGTGAATTCCAGGTACATAAAGAACTCCCAAAGTCAAATATATCCAATGCGAGAAGGGTTAAGATGACAGCAGTTTGAGAAGAAACTAATAGTGCAACTGACACCCCCTTTTTGCTCTCTCCCCCTCGTTCTGACATAAGCCAGGAATCGCACTTTTTGTAAGCACTTGACTGACCATTGCTAAATTCAGCTGTATTTCTGCATTCAGCAACTTAAACATGTTGGGTAATTGCCAGGCGGGACTACTGCCTGGGAATTGACATTTGCTCCAAATCGAGGAGGGGAGTTGTGCACTGCTGGTGATTTTTTAGGCCAGCAATAGTTGTTGCTTACCCCTTTACAAATTCTCCAATCTGAAGTGGCAGTCTCTAATGTTCAGTTTCCATAGGAAGCCTGTGGAAACTTAATATTACTTATTCTATACAATGCATTAACACCCAAACAAAGTAGTACAAGAGAGAGTTTATTTTTTTTTACTTGTATACAAGTGGAAGAGCACCTCAAGACAATGGTTGAGGATACATCTTCTCCGAGTTCAAGAAACAGCTCACGTTTCTACAGCTCAGTAACAACACCCACCTGTCACAGAATATGGGCGTACACGTACATTCTTTATTGGCTCAGGTAGTTGGTCAATCAAAATAGGGAACCCATCCTCGAGTTCCCATAGCCATCTTGATATCTTGGACGCAGGCCTGGGAAAGTGCTTTTCCCTAAGAAACTGTCTTTTATTATCAGTAGGTCTGTAGCTAGTCTCAAGGCTAGATGGCCATTTATTCCTGTAGTCAGCTACCTCTCTATCTAAAGGGAGGACAGCTATCAGCATGAGAAACTCAAAGTAACTACACAATTGTGCTTCTATGTGTTTTCGTGAGAAACTTTATTATGTGAGTTTAAGTGAATTAGCTAGTCAGTTAATATGGTCAAGTATCCCTTCATGCATTTCCACATTCGTGAGTTAGGTGAATTAGAGAGAGAGTTAATATGGTCAAGTATCCCTTCATGCATTTCCACATTCGTGAGTTAGGTGAATTAGAGAGAGAGTTAATATGGTCAAGTATCCCTTTATGCACTTCCACAAGCCTTCAGAGCAGAAAATCCCAGGAAAATTACAACATTATTTCAGCAAAGACCTCGAACTTCTGGAGAAATGGCAGATGGATGGAAGTGTGAGGCACGGTGAAGGTTGGTGCTTGTCCTCCTTTCTCTACTGGAACATTTTCACACACAAAATGGTTTGCCGAAAACAAGTTTGAGATTTAAACCATTCAATCTAAGAGTGGAGTGCGGGATTGGCGATAAAAGGAGGAGCGAGAGAGGAGACCGAGAGCGGAGCACGGGATCAGCAACAAAAGGAGGACCGAGAGACGAGACCGAGAGCAGAGCTCATTATTGAAGCAGTATATCCAGTACGATGCACAAGTTTGATCAGATCTTGTTCTACAGAAGATGGTTGATATCTTTGTGATAACTAAACAAATATTAAGATTGTGTCTTTGGTTTCTGGTTTATTCACAATGCATCAATTGGATGAAAAATGAATGGAAAGGCATGCATTTTAATGAAGTAATTGAATTACTGCCCCAGACAATTAAGCAGGAAATTGTTCAGATGTATAATAGTTTGAGATAATTGAAGTGTTTCTTTGTTGTAACTGGAAGAAAGGAATTATAGGATATTCAACGGAAAACCATTTATTCAAAAACTTTTGAAAATAATGGCAACCGAATAAGTCACAAGCACCATGGAAGAGCTATATATGTCCCACTTGAATGTTTCTGTATTAAATAGCTTATCACTGACTATTCCAATGTTTCTGTATTAAACAGCATTTTGCTGACTATTCCAATTATAACCACAGGTATGATTGCAACAGCACAAGAAAATTTAGGAAGGGCACTTCAATCGTTCACATAATGCACATTGCTATATCCATATGGCATTAGGCTGAGATAACTCCCACTACAGACTATCCTAGCAAGTCAAACTGAAAAGATTATGTGGCTAGATTCAAAATCAATAGTTGGAAAATCTAACTCTATTCATCTCCAAGTTTTGACAGGACAATTGCAGTCCCTCTTCTACTTTCCTCTGCAAACACTGACATGAAATACTTATTAAACATTTCCACCACACCCTCACTCTCAAGTAGAAGACAGCTTCTTCTCTCCAAACGGTCCTTCAACTTTTTGACTATCCTCTTATTTAATAAGCTTGTATAAGTCCTCACGAACTTCCTTTATGTTGACTGCCAGTTTTGTTTCATACTTCATCAGCCTTTCTAATCTCACTTTTGCTCTAGCCTCTGTATTTATTCATGGGCCTATTGCCTTTGAATATATACCCTCTTTACTCCAAGTTGGAAGATATTTAACCTGTCCTTTATCTATTTCATATTTAAATATCACCCACTGCTGATCCACTGTTTGCTCTTTTTTCCAACCAATTAATCTGGGCCTTTTTAAAATCTGATTTCCTGTCCGTTGTTTTCCGTTATGTTTTGATTATAGATAATTCAGATAATAACACATACAGCTTTGCATACAATAGTTACTTAAAGTTTGTTTTGGTTACAATTAAAAGATTGAATGTTATAACATCCTCCTCTTTACATAATTCCTTTAGTTGGGAAGTGTGAAGAATTCCAGATTCCAGCTTATTTCACTTACCCAACAAATCAAAGTCCCAGACTGAACGTAACGGCTCCCACAATCTCGAAACATCAGACAAGCCAAGCAGGTTATTGACGTTGCCAATCTTAATGAAGTCTTGCTGTCTGGTGCCACTGGTGATGTTTTCCAGTTCTCTGAGGTATAAACAAGCTGGGGATATAGACACAAAAACAATATTCTTGAGTATTCTTTTTGACTGAATGAAAATGCACAATTTTTCATTGTCCCCAGAAATTGGCAAAAGAACCGGAGGGGAGATGAAGAGGATTTGTTTTTACGCTGTGTGTTGTTATGATCCGGAATGCACTGCCTGAAAGGGTGGTGGAAGCGGATTCAATAGCTGCTTTCGAAAGGGAATTGGATAAATACTTGAAAAGAAAAAATTTGCAGGGCTATGGGGAAACAGGGGAATTTGGATAGCTCTTTCAAAGAGCCAGCACAGGCAGGATGGGCCAAATGGCCTCCTTCTGTGCTGTACGATTCCGTGATTATCTTGAATATTATCTCTTTCCCCCGATGTCATAAATAAATTATAAAGGTTCTGCTTACAAGAAGGCTACATCTGATTAGGTGCTTTATTGATACCTCAACTTAATTTTGATAATTTTACTGAAGACGATTATTTAAATGAAGGGAGTTGAATACACCCCAGTCATGTAATATGACTTCTTCCCTCTATTAAGGAGTCTTTTACCATTTGATAAATATATTTTTTAAAAGCTAACAAATGTAATAATTTGCCAGTACTAAATGTAATATCACTGTTTTAAGCTAAAGATGAACATATAAGAAATAGTCATATAATAGTTATATATTTACAGTAAACAACCTTCTGTCTATCTCAAAATAACAAAAGATTGCAACTAAAAGACCTAAGCTAATCCTTTGCAAATAACTCTTCCCTTTCCTTCAGGAATATCAAACTGACTGGTACTAACTAATTGTTTCTCCGATTTCAGTAGCCTTACTTTAATGAGATTTTCCAACTGACCCCAATTTAAACAAGAGTCTTTTTTATATCCTGAAAAAAGTTTCTGATATTTCCTGGGTTTTGAATACCTGGGGGTAAATTTTAACCCCCAAAAACGGGTGGGTTGGGGGCGGGTGGTGAGTGAAAATGCTAAGTTTTCAGAGCAGGACCGCATCTGGCTCCAACACGCCTACTTCCGGGTTTAACCCAGGCAGATTTGTCTGAGTGTGGAGATCAGACTCCAGAAAGTCCAGCCCCCACTTAAAGCCAGTAGGTCAATAATTAAAGGGGCAATGTACCTCACTGAGATACTTGAAGTACTTAATATTTTGTGTATTAGACAATTAAAATTAATTTAATCTTATCTGTTTAGGTTTCCCATAGCCTGCGAATCATGTCAGGTGAAAGCAGGTGGGAAAGACCGGATCCATGATGTGAATGCCTTTATTGCACTGCTTGTGGGTCGGGAGGAGCAGGAGTGCTTCATCCAGGTGCAACAAGCTCTACTGGCCAACAGGATCCCCGTGATCTGACAAACCCTTCCCCCACCGGTGGTAGACCCCCGATCCAGGATGCTTGCTGACCCCCTGATCCATCAATGTCTCCACATCCCCCCACCTACCCACCCCCCCAACTCCGATTTTTTCCAAGCCCGATGAGCTCTCTCTCTCCCTCCCACCACCATCTCCAGGCTGCAAATCAGGCTAGCTGCCAGGCTCGAAACCCGGAAGCGCTGTTGATGGGCCTCACTAAGCAGCCACTTACCTTCCAGGTTTCGCATCCAGAAATCTCCCCCACCTCTGCTCCCTTCCTGGATGGAAGTTATAATTTACCACCTGATCTCTCAAATTCAAAAAGGGAACTGTCAAATACACACTGAACCAATCATGCCATATTAAGTTTGAGTTATCTTTTTCTCAAGCCTGCAGCTGACAAAATTGCTACATTGCATCAAGATCAATTTAGCACGTGACTTTGGTATTATGACTGGGTTTAAAAGGACAGCCACCAAACCAAAATCTAGACAGAGGTATATCATCTTTCTCACAGGGACCAGCTACCTTCAGTGTACATCAATGTGGCATGTGGCTTGGCAGCAATCTCACAGACAATAGGTTCAAAAGTGGGAGTGCTAACATTGACCTCAACACCCTGGGCAAGGAAGGGGAAACTTAAGTGAGGCTCGCCATTGCTGATCATTCTTCAGGGAGGTCCCGGCTGGCAAGTGCATCTGTGGATCTTGGCCGAGGACACAAATTGGCTTGGGGATGTGATGCATTCTACAATCATGAAGCCTACCAATACTCATTGTATAGGCTCATACATGAAGAATGAGCACTAAGACAAGGTAAAGCAGATGGTCTACACCCAACATAGAACCTGACCTCCAACATATGTTGGTGTATTCAAGAGTAGTGGGGGAGGGGAAATAAAATAAATCTGCAGTAATTCATTGACTAAACAAACCAGAAACAATCTTACAGATAATAAAAGTGATTAATGCTGCAATAATGAAAACAAGTCTATATAACCTCCTGGATATTAGTCTCAAACAGCAGAGCTGCATCAATAAGGCACTCTGAGATCTGTAGTTTTGTCCTTAATGACAGTAGAAGGGTATGAAGAGTAAATGTTACTGACAGAGAACTACAACTCCTAAAGGTCAGGTGTGGTGTCAGCAATGTGGTACAGATGTAAAGGACAGTCACTTCTACCTTACGAAATGATGATCTAAAATTGAATCACAAGCCTTCTACCTGCACATGGTGAATTTAGAAGTTTACTCAAATAGCAGTTAAGTTGTCCACAAGGAAGATGAGGATTTTAGCCACTGTGAGATCTGCAAATTGACTTAATAAATAAGGCTCTAACATCCTGACTAAGTTCTGGGAAAGGTTCATGACAGGAATTTAGTCGGCTGACCGCTAGATGATGATCTTAAACATAGCAAATTACTGGAAGAAATTCTCCTGGGATGACTCTCAAACTAAAGTATGATGAAGACTTTTGATCTGAAACGTTTGGATTTGGACAGTCAGTCATTGTAAGTGGATCAGAGCACTGCATGATATCGAGTTACCCAAGTGTCAGATGGTAGCACTGTTGCGTCTTAGTCAGAAGGTTGTGGTTTCCACCCTACTATAGACCTGAGTGTGTAATCTAGGCTGACACTTCAATGCAGTAGAGGGAATGCTGCATTGTCAAAGGTATTATATTTCAGATGAGAAGTTAAACCAAGGCCCATCTGCTTGCTCAGGTGAATATGAAAGATCCCATGGTACTATTTGAATAAGAGCAGGGAATTCCCCTGGAACAGCTGGAAAAACAATTTAATTTTTTTTTGAAATGGCTAAAAAAAAAGATAATATCCGTATCATAAAAATGCAAAATAGCTGCTGGTGGATTACTGGCAGCGGTCAAATGGAACATTGTCTAACACCTCAATTTAATTACTGCTGTGATAGTGATCCAGCATCTTCTGTATTGCGTAAGCACAGGTCAAAGAAATGAACATTGAATATTTTCTGCAAGTTTTACATTAGGGAAATTAATCAAACGCAATCATCTCCTTTTAGTTATTAGACCTTCAGCCATAAGAGCAGCCTTCACAATCTTGAGTGGTGAGCTTCAGGGATAAGAATACAAACTAACCATGTACATGAATAATATTTTGCTACTCATCTTAACTGAAAACTAACCTGTCTTGTAGACAGGCAGTTTTGTTAGGTTGCCTATTAAAGATAGATGTACCTTCTATCTAATTATATCTGTATCTAGAACAGTAAAGTTCCATTTACCATCATGTTTTGTTGTATATGGAGACACTGTGATTTTGTTTGTCAATGTGGGGGAAGAGTATTTTATTTAAAAAAGTGCAAATGTACAAAATAATTCAGAAATTACAATTTTGGGGGATGAATTGCTCTTCAATTCCTCATTCGACTTTGGCAGCTGACAGGATATAAAGCTGTGCTTGGATTGTACTACTAAAGTGATTAGGGACCAATTTGCTGGCTGCATTAAGATTGCCTTTGAAATCAGCATTCTCAAAGGTGAGTTTTGTAGGAAATAGCTCCCTGCTCCTGGGATAAAGGAGCAATGCAGAGTGACTCAATTCCTCAAGGCCGATTGATAGTAATTAATTAGCTTTAGTGAAAGACAATTTGTTCTACAGTGCACGTTGATGCAATCAGCATCCACAAGACGTTCTTGTGCTGTTATCAATGAGCAACATCTTTTATCTCCTGCACATATGTGTATGATCTGACTGGCATTATCTATGAATAATCAGTTTGTAAATGAAGCACAAGATGCACAACAGTCATACTACAGAGTTTATATTGATCCAAAATGGTATTAACATAAATGGTGCAGTGTAACTTGCATACAGAGTCTCCTATGTCAAATTCAAGCAAAAGATTTTCCTACATAGATAGACATTGCATTTCAAAAAGTAACTCATTCTCTAAAGTGCTTTGATACATTTCAACAGGCTAATGCACTGTATAATAACTTGCATTTGTATAGCACCTTTAACATAGAAAAATGTCCCAAGGAGCTTCACAAAGGAATAATCAAAACAAGAAAAGGATGCCAAACCAAAGGAGATATTAGGAGCAGTAACCAAAAGCTTGGTCAAAGAGGTGGGTTTCAAGGAGGGTCTTGAAGGAAGAGAGGGAAATGGAGAGGCGAAGGGGTTTCCGGAGGGATTTCCAGAGTGTGGGGCCAACGCGACTGAAGGATAGTAGGGCAAAGGGAGGGGGAGATGCACAAGAGGCCTGTCAAAGGAATGTAGAGCTGGAGGGTGGGGGGGGAATGTAGAGCAGGGGGTGGTTACAGAGATCAAGAGGGGTGAGGCCATGAATGGATTTAAACATAAGGATTTGAATTATAAATTTGAAGCAGTGGGGTACCAGGAGCCAGTATTTTTCAGTGAGGAAGGGGTGATGAGTGAGTGGAATTTGGTGCAGCATAGGATATGGGCAGCAGAGTTTTGGATGAGCTGATGTTTATGGAGGATGGAGTATGGGGAGGCCAGCCAGCAGAGCATTGGAATGGTCAAGTCTGGATGTGAAAAAGGCATGGATGAGGGTTTTAGCAGCAGAGGGGCTGAGATGAAAGGAGGTGGGCAATGTTACGGAGGGGAAAGAAAGAAACAACTTGTATTTAAATAGTGCCTTTCACGGCCTCGAGACATGCCAAAGCACTTTACAGCCAACAAAGTACTTTTTTGACACTAGTGTAAAGTGATGAAGTAGGCAGTCTTTGGAATGGAGAAAATATAAACAGAAGCATCATTATTATTCGATGTGTGCATATCTTGGAGGTCAAATCAGGTTGTATTTTGGGTTTCATAAATAAGGGCACAGAGTACAAGAGCAAAGAGGCTATGGTGAGGCAGCAGGTAGATTATTGTGTGCTGTTTTGTGCACCCCATTATAGAAAGTACATTAAAGTCATAGAGAGCATGCAGCATCAATTTACAGTTATGAGGACTGTCCTGAGATACTGGATCTATTTCCACGAAGAGAGAAGGCCAAGAGCTGATTTAATAAAGGTTTTTAAAATTATGAAGGGCTTTGATAGAGTGAATAGGTAAAGAGTATTTCCTCTGGTTGGGGAGTTAGTGACAAGGGGTAATCAATTTAAAATTATCACTAAGGGAGTGAAGAGAGAGATTAGCAAAAATGTCTTTATGCAGAGAGTTGTTACAGCATGGAATACTTTACCACTGGGAGTAATTGAGGCAGAGATCAAAGAAAAGTTTACAAACATTTGAAGCAGAGGAAGACATAGGGCTATGAGGGTAGAGTTGGGCTGTGGAATTATTTTGGAATGCTCTCGCAAAGAGCCGGCACCGACAAGATGGGCCAAATGGCCTCCTGTGCTGTAAACTTCTATGGTTCTGTTGTGCTTGGGCTTCACATTAGCTGCAGTATAAGTGCAGTCTGATAGAAAGCCAAGTTTAAAAAATCCTTTGGACCCCCTGCAAATTTTTAAACTTAATTTACACTCTTAAAATTAACGAAGAGCCAGGTGTTTCATCAGCTCTTTGTTGTCACTAAAATTTAACTGCATTTTGAGCCATCTTATTGGGAAGTTGCTCGCTTTTAATGAGAATTAAATGTCTGTTAGCCTGACATCAGTAGTAGGGAAAATGCTAGAATCTATTATAAAGGATGTGATAACAGGACACTTAAAAAATAATAATAGGATTTGGCAGAGTCAACATGAATTTATGAAAGGGAAATCATGTTTGACCAACCTATTGGAGTTCTTTGAGGATGTAACTAGTAGAATAGATAAGGGGGAACCAGTGGATGTGGTGTATTTGGATTTTCAAAAGGCTTTCAATAAGGTCCCACACAGGAGGTTGGTGAACAAAGTTAGAGCACATGGAATTGGGGATAATATACTGGCATGGATTGAGAATTGGTTTACAGACAGAAAACAGAGAGTAGGAATAAACGGGTCTTTTTTAGGTTGGCAGAATGTGACTAGTGGGGTACCGCAGGGATCGGTGCTTGGCCCCAGCTATTCACAATCTATATCAATGATTTGGATGAGGGACCAAATGTAATATTTCCAAGTTTGCTGATGACTCAAAACTAGGTGCAAATGTGAGTTGTGAGAAGGATGCAAAGAGGCTTCAAGGGCATATAGACAGGCTAAGTGAGTGGGCAAGAACATGGAAGATGGAATATAATGTGTAAAAATGTGAAGAAAAATGTTTAGTAGGAAAAACAGAAATGCAGAGTATTTTTTAAATGGTGAAAGATTGGGAAATGTTGATGTTCAAAGGGACCCGGGTGTCTTTGTACGTGAGTCACTGACAGCTAATGTGCAGGTGCAGCAAGCAATTAGGAAGGCAAATGGTATGTTGGCCTTTATTACAAGAGGATTTGAGTACAGGAGTAAAGATGTCTTATTGCAATTATATGGGGCCTTGGTGAGACTGCACCTGGAGTTTTGTGTTCAATTTTGGTCTTCTTACCTAAGAAAGGATATACTTGCCATAGAAGGAATGCAACGAAGGTTCACCAGACTGATTCCTGGGATGGCGAGATTGTCGTATGAGGAGAGGTTGAGTAGATGAGGCCTGTATTCTCTAGAGTTTAGAAGAATGAGAGGTGAACTCACTGAAATACAAAATTCTTACAGGGCTCGACAGGGTAGATGCAGGGAGGATATTTGCCCTGGCTGGGGAGTGTAGAACCAGAGGTCACAGTCTCAGAATAAGGGGTAGGCCATTTAGGACTGAAATGAGGAGAAATTTCTTCACTCAGGAGGGTGGTGAATCTTTGGAATTCCCCACCCCAGAGGGCTGTGGAGGCTCAGTCATTGAGTACATTCAAAACAGAGATCGATAGATTTCTCGATATTAAAGGCATCAAGGGAAATGGGGATGGTGCAGGAAAATGGCGTTGAGGTAGATGATCAGCCATGATCTTGTTGAATGGCGGAGCAGGCTCGAGGGGCCGGATAACCTAGTCCTGCTCCTATTTCTTATGTTCTTATGATTAAGACATCGCTCCCCGAGTGCAAGAATGCTGTTGCAGAAGTTTTCTGGATGTACTATAAGACACACTTGCAGTGCTTTGATGTGGTGGCTTCGGATCTCTGCCTACTTGTGGCTTGGCTAGTGCGTGCACTGTGAAGAAAAAATCAAAGCAAGCTGTAGCAGACAGATTGTTATTATTTCTAACTTGAAGGCTTAATTTGGAACAGGTTGCACTTGCAGCGATGAAACTCAAATCACATTTGTTCAGAGTGAGCGCAAGAGTTTTTTTGAAAGGCTACTGTTAAGTTTGACACTATTGTTTATATGCCTGTATGCTGGTTGATGGATTTGTAAAACTTCACTGATCTGTAATCCCCAGTCCATGATAAGTTTGCTAATACCGGCTGGGGGTTAGTTAGGGCACTACAATTGCCTTGTATCCAGCAACATCTGAGAGTGGATGTCTGGTGAGGACAGGTTTGGAGGCAGCTATAATGCCACCCCATTCACCTCCTCCTGATCAAACAATTTGCCACCACTCAATGTCAAGAATGACCCATAAATAATGGCCATTTTCTTAAGGTATCAGAGAATGAGTGGCACTGTAAGCCAAGAGAGAGTTTTGAGTTTAGGAGGAGAGGAGAGTTGAAAATTGGTGAAGATTTTTTTTTTAAATTAAGACATTTTAATGGCCTATAAAAGCACTGGATAAAGGGACATTGTCTTCATGAAATTTCCTTCAAGTGTGTATTAACACATTATTCAATTATATAAATTGCAGTAGACAACATTATCTCATTAATTATCACATTCATGCCAACCATAACTGTTTTCAACAAGGAGTCCTAGTAAAACTTAAGTCAATGAGGATCAGGGGGAAAACTCTCCAGTGGCTGGAGTCATACCTAGCACAAAGAAAGCTGGCTGTGGTTGTTGCAGGCCAATCATATCAGCCCCAGGACATTGCTGCTGGAACTCCTCAGAGCAGTATCCTAAGCCCAAATGTCTTCAGTTGCTTCATCAATGACTTTCCCTCCATCTTAAGGTCAGAATTGGAGCTGTTCACTGATGATTGCGCAGTGTTCAGCTCCATTAGCAATTCCTCAAATAATGAAGCAGTCCATGTCTGCATGCAGCAAGACCAGACAACATCCAGGCTTGGGCTGATAAGTGGCAAGTAACATTCGCACCACACAAGTGCCAGGTACTGACCATCCACAAGAGAGAGAGCCTAACCACATCCCCATGACATTCAATGGCATTTCCATCGCCGAGTTCCATCCCATCAACATTCTGGGTGTCACTGTTGACCAGAAACTCAACTGAAAGAGTCAAGAAAATGCCATGGCTACTTTAACAGATCAGAGGCTGGATATTCTGTCACAAGTGGCTCACCTCCTGGCTACCCAAATCTACAAGGCATAAGTCAGGTGTGTGATGGAATACTCTCCACTTGCTTGGATGCATGCAGCTGCTACAACACTCATGAAGCTTGACACCATCCAGGACTAAGCAGTCCACTTGATTGGCACCCCATCCACAAGCTTAAACATCTAACCCCTCCAAAGTTGGTAACGTGCCTCAATGTGTACTATCACATCAATGCAGCAAGTCATCAAGGCTTCTTTGGCAACACCTCCTGAACCCACAGCCTCAATCACCTAGAAGGACAAAGGCAGCAGGTGCATAGATACACCATCACCTCCAGGTTCCCCTCCAAGATGCACACCATCCTAACTTGGACATGTATTGCTGTTCCTTCATCATCACTGGGTCAAAATCCTGAACTCCCTATCCTATAGCATTGTGGAAGTACCTTCACCACATGGGCTGTAGCGGTTCACCACCACCTTCTAGGAATGGACAATAAATGATGGCCTTCTCAGCAACACCCACATTCTGAAGAATGATTTAAAAAACGTGTAACAGCTTGTCAGCGTTTCATAGGAAAAATGAACTTTTATCACTGGAATTGGAGATTGTCAGAACTAAACAATCAGATCAGTTGGAAGGTGGGATTGGAGGGTGTGCGAGTCAATCAGATCAGTTGGAAGGTGGAATTGGAGGGTGTGCAAGTCAATCAGATCAGTTGGAAGGTGGGACTGGAGGTTGCACGAGTCAATTAGATCAGTTGGAGGATGGATTAGACCCGGTCAGAACCAGAAGTCATTTGATGGGCAGGCCTAAAGGTCGTCAGAAACAATCATTCATTATTTCCTTCCTCTGTTGGTTTGATACAAAGCAGGAAAATGTTAAGATGAGCCGATGATTTCGGCGAGTCATAGTTACAAGTGTATTTATTTAGTATTTATCCCCAGTGTTATATAGAAACCAAATGAACTGCTAAAATGCAGATTCTAAAAAACCTATTTTTCTCAAAAGAGCTTTTTGGGACATTTCTGGCAATTGCCTTACATGAAAGTTTATTTTCTTCATGATTGATTGCAGTCATTTTACTGAGATATAAAACTATTCTCTGGTGTGAACAAACCAACAGCTTTATTTAAGCATTCTCATCACTGCACTTGTGGCAATGCCAGAGCTGGAAAATAAAGTAGGGATGGTGTTGGAATGCTAATAGGATTTACTTAACTTTTATTGAAATTCCTATTTTGAGGATTTTTCTAGTCTACTATGATGATGAGTAAAGTGGACTATTGGCCTGCTGGTGAATGAATTGTAGCATCCAGTTACGTTCTGCAACTTTAAAAGCAGTTTTGATTTTGTTCTGTACAGTAAGCAGGTGAAGAGCCTGTACAGCCTGATTATCGTGGTCAACATCCATGGGGAAATGTGAAGAGTGGCATTAATAATAAATAAGAATGTAATAGATAATGAATCCAGACTGGAAGCAGCTAGTCAAGTCCACGAGAGAACAAAATTCAGCTTCACGCGCCTGTTCCTGCAAACAATGTATTTTTTTTAATGATTGCAGTGTGTAATGAATTTTTATTTTCAGTCCAAGAAAAGAGACAGGGTTAAAAGAGCAAAACAAGACTAGAAATGACTAAAGCTTAACATGTTCATATGACAATCCTCCATTCGCTATTTTAATGGACATCATGAAACCAGACTACAAAATAGATACGAGTGAGGAAGGCCATTTTAGTTCATCTATCCAGAACGACCCCTAATTTCCCTCCACTGCAGCAGCAACCAACTGTTTTTTAAAATTTTAAATAGGTTAATGCCTTTGTTACATGTCGCATGGGTGCGTTAAGTATCCATTCACCATTACGGCCAATAATACATTTATAGCCTCGTGAATTTTAAGGGTTTAAAAGCAGAAAATATTTGCAATGCACAGCAAGTTGATCAGCTGGGTTTGACCCTCATCAGAGCTCATCTCTTGGAGCTAATTCAAAAAATAAGAGAGACAGATCCAAGTTATCTTGTGAATGTCGATTGCACAACTGATTTGGATTATTGTAGGTGCAGGTTACAAAAGGTTTCAGTTCGCAAATTAATGTGATGTATCTGGGGTTAGATTCCCAATGAAAGAACAGGACCCTGTAAAGTTGTATTGAAGTGCCTAGAATGACTTTTATTTCCATATCTGTAACTCTTCCAAGAGAAAATATTTCATGGCTGTAATTCTTGCACAATATATTTCTTAGGTTCCAAAATGCCATAAAATACATCATGTGGAACATTGGAGCATCAAACCCCACAAGTAAATCTTATACTTTCAGCACCTAAAGATTCTTTCAATAATTTCTAAATTCATCAGCCCTGCAAACTGCATTTTTGTGTACTTCAGTTTTCCCTTCCTGCAGAAAAACTGATTAGCACATTGGGTAGATCTACAGCTTAAGTTATGGCAAACCCATGTCCCACTGCACTGCCAGTCTAACTCCTCATCCTTACATGTCGTAAGGCATATTTGTATTCAGGACTGTTTTGGAGCTGATGGCCAGCTTTTGCTATTTTTCTATACTGGAATATATCTCACGGAGTGCTATCACTGCAAGAAAAGACACACAGCTCTCCTCATTCCCCACACAAAGCTTTGCTCAATATTTTTTCATGAAGCTGGTGCCTCTTTCAAAAATTCAACCATTACAAATAAAATCACTTTTGTACACTGCACAGAGCCATCAACAATGGCAAAATATTAGGATTGAGATTGAATAAAACAGATCACAAATCTGGTTAAACACATGGAATTTTGTTTCAGTTTTAGGAGTGAGATACATTATAAAACATTGCAGGTTAAAAATGAAAATGAATTATTCTCACTCCAAGTCTTGTCAAGCCTGGACATAACACTAATTACTGAGAGTGGTTGAATACAGGAGATAGCAAGGTTTTCTTCCCACTCTGAGAATTACAAAATGCCAAAGGTTTTTTTAAAAAACAAGGGAAGGGATAGAATAGTCCCTCTTCAGTCAGTTTTGCCATTCCAAGTAGCTTTACTATTTTATTGCAGCATGGCTGCCTTGGGAGTCTTGTTTGATGCTAATCATCCACATCAGGTTAAATCACAGTCCCACAACTGGTTACTGCACAACCATGATACTGAATTTCAAACGATTCCATCGTTTTGCAAGGTCGGATGAATGATAAGGCTGCAATGGTCCTATCCAAACACTTCAGACACCTCAGTAAGAGTATCAAAAAGCCTCACAAGTAACACCATTACCTTGTCACTGCTCATTTTCTACTGAGTTCACTTTCCAGAGCATGGTGTGGGCTGGAAACATTTAATGACAGTGAGCTCAGTCCAGCACACTTCTAAAACAGTCCAAACAGTCAACTATAAAAGCTCACGCTTTATGCAGGACGTGATAAAGTCAGGAGAGACAGGTGTCAACATTACTGTATCTCACAAATTCTAATTACACTACACACATATATTTCATGTTCTTCCTCAGCACAGCCCCTTAAGTGCTGTATAATTAACTGATGAGATATTTCTAGGAAATCATTCATTAAAGAGGCAGAAAGATGAGCATTTTCAAAGAAATCATTGTCGTGTTGTGATTTAAGTGGCCTTCAGCATTATGTATTTCAGAAAGTTTCATTGCCTGATACAGCAAAGAAAAAATGCTATGCAATGCTAAGGGAATTAACAGAGGATGGAGAACTCGTTGGGGGCAAGTTTCCTCTAATTGTATCAGTGCAATCCGGGCGGAATGGGCCGAACCAGCGCAAAAGATCGGGGAATTTTAAACGTAAGTGAGTTATGCCCAAAACCACATATGATTGTGATTTTCGCGATCTTTTACACTGAAGTTCAAGGTTCAATTCGCCTGGATCAGGCCCCGCCCACAAAACTGGCCACGCCCCGAGGTTGAAATTGCGAGCTTCTCCCGATTGCACTGGTTCAGGAAGGCTCTTCAAATTCCACTCATTTTCTTAAGTGCACAGGCATTAACAGGCACATTTTAAAAGTTTTTTTAATATCAAAGAATAATTTACTAGTGTACACCAATGAAACTATTAAATGGTCCAGTATTGTTTTTTTAAGTCATTTTACATGATTTTAAATTAAGTTACTCAGGTGGAGGACTGGACAATTATTAAAAATGCTTATTTTTGCTGCTAACCCTGCGTTTTCAACTGTATTAATAAAACAGCACCAGGTTACCACTCTTAAATATATCAAGGAATACTTTTTAATGGAAAGATAAAGAATAGAAAGGATTTTGTTCTATTACGCTGCCCGACTGCGCTGGCTCATAGAAGGTTTGAAGTTTGAGATTATGCAAATGAATTTTAGCGGAAACTTGAACTGTAACCTAACTAGCGCATTTTGGGCGCAATTTCTCGATTGCGCCCAAAGCGGAAACTCTACCCCCTCATTTCCACTTGGTTAATTAGTTTAGCATTGTTAAGACTTAGACTGTAGAACGCACCTTAATTTTTTTTTACAGCGTGACGTCAGCAATATAGTTTTGTATTAAATTTGATGCCAGTACAATGATTGAATGAAGAGCCAGCGCATGTAAGAAAATTGTTTTCATCCACTTCCCTCCTGTCAGGAGACAAATTAGAACAAAGGCCATACCTGCTGATAACGTAAAACTCAAGCTCCCAGACTTACTCAAAACCTGCAAAAGTACCTCCGATTTTAAAGTTATAAATTCAGCTCAGAGGCTTAATAAAATAAACACAGGCTATAGTGTTCAGACTATAATTGGCAGCCTTTTGTCTCTTAGGTTGCAGAAAGCTAATGTCCTTAGCTCTTAACTTTCTACATTATAGCACATGGTAAACGCTGTTGTAATTGGACTATTGCTTTAGCATATTAATTCTAAAGTACCCTTCTGCAGATAATCAACAAAATTCAGATCAACAGACTACAGATTCAAATTAAAGCCGATGCCATTTAAAAATCTATCTTTTTAAGGTTAAAATGCAAGAATGTCTCATTCATTTGAATTTTAAATTATACTGAATTACATTGGGTGGGAAAAGGTGACGCTTATATCATTTCGAAACAACTCATCGTTTGAAAAGCTTTTAAAGAGAATGAAAGAACCTTTTTGCTAGACATTATTTGCAAAGGACATGTCATATGACAGCATTTTTGCATCACAAACTGCATTATCCCATTACTTAAAGTAGAAGTGGAAATGGCATGCCCCATATTTGCATAACACTATTAGAAATTTATCACATGGCCAGCATTGGCTTTCTTAGCTCTTCACTGCAGGCGGCCGTAATTCATACAAAGGTCTCCAGCTGCTTCTCAGTTCCTCTTTAAGCAAAGGATGCTTGGTCTAAATTCATTCAACAGGTATCTAGAGAGTGAGGCCATGTTCTTTGGTAGGTGAGAGACCAGATCCTTTGTCCCCTTCATTGTCGGGTCCAACTACCTGAGGGTGCTGGGGATCTGGTTCGGGGGCCTCAAGCATGCACCTGGGAGGAGCAGGTTGCCTAGGCCAAACAGAAGCTTTGTATGTGGGGGGTCGGGGGGTGCTCCCTCTCCATAACCGCAGGAACCTGGTGATAAGGTGTGAGGTACTCGCGATGATGCACTACGTGGCCAAGTTCTGGCCTATTCCCCGCCTCTCCTCAGTCACAGGAGCTATCTCCCACTTTGTCTGGAGGCCCAAGGTGGAACATGTCCACAGGGGCACCATGTACACGCCCACAGACAAAGGGGCGAAGGGCATCCCCAATGCCACTCTGATCCTGATGGCCACCTTTGTGTGTGGCTGCCTCAGGATGTGTGCAGAGCCCCAGTATGCAAACACCAAATATCACTACTGCGTTCTACCTGTCCACCGCACTGAGAAGGCTGAGTCTGGCCATGCAAACACAGGATGTCCAGCTGGACCATATCCCACCACTTGTCCCAGGTGGGAGAAGTTCCTGAGAAGGAACCCCTTTGGCCACAAGGCCATCAAACAGTGGTCGGCACGGAACGTTCCGGCAGTCCTGCAGGGAAAGGAGAAGGTGGATCCAATCAGGCAGTTCCCCGACCAGACAGTTGATGCCATTTGGCAGAACGTCTTGTCGCCAGAACTGACCAACAGGCACCAAGATATAGCCTGGATGGTGGTGAGAAGAGCCCTCACACTGCGGTCCTTTCAACACGCACGGAATCTCAGCGCCACCGTGAGCTGCTCTCAAGGCTGTGGCAGGGAGACGACCATTGTCCACCTCCTGATAGACTGCCCCTTAGCGCAGAAGGCGTGGAGAGAGATGCATTGGTATCTGACGGTGCTCTACAGGTTGTTCCCTGGGACGCACACCAAGATAGATATCAACTGCTGCTGGAAGACCATCAACTCGGTGACGGAGGCCCTTTGGTCCGCCTGAAACCTGTTGGTCTTCCAACTGAAGGAGCTGACCAGGACCGAGTGTTGCCGACTGGAACACTACAAGGTCCAGGAGTATGTGCTGCGGGACGCACTGAAGCAAGGTGCGGCCTATGCAAAGGGTCTATTGGGAAAGGCCACCCCACTTTGTATTGGACAGAATGTATTAGAAGATATGCACTGTGTTTTGAATTGTAATAATGAGATCATAGTGTGTACAATCTGCATTGTATTGTTTTGAACTCTATTGCTTGAAATTGTGTCTTATTACATTGAACTGTGTGTATCTTTAAATTTTATGAAATGAAGTATATTTTGAAATATAAAAAAGTATTCTATAACTCCTCTGATAGTTCAGCAAACTAAGACAGTGACCATCTGAACCATGCTGACCACAAAAGGTTCCAGGTTTCATGCTCAATCTGTGACGAATTAGAATAGCAGTATAGCGCTACAATTGCCCTGAGCACCTCTGGGTTGTGAAGTACAACAATTGTCCTGGGTTCCACTCCTGCCCACTATTAAGTGATCACTGCTGTAAGCGCATGTGTGCATGAGCATCAGGTGTGGTCAAAATCGAGCATGGTTGTGATGTCCCCATGCCCCTGGTGACGCTCGCGATCTAGACTTACACATGCAGAATGATCAGCTGCATAAGGCCTGTGGCCAAGTTTTCAAGGAACCAAATCTTAGCAAGGAGTTGAAAAGGAGAGAGAAAAAGTAGAGGAATGAAAAACCAAGTGTCCAGTACTTCTTGAGGTATCACCTCAAAATCAGTAGTGATCCTACAGTTGATAGAAGTCATCTCTTGATGATAGTTATTTGTGATTTGGATACCAGCAATCTCAGCCTAATTAAAGAGCAATCTGCATTGTGAACAGAGGTTAGTTAGAATAGGGATGTGAATGATGAAACAAAAAGTCACATTCTACAATTGATTGGACAAACCTCAATTATGTCTCGGTGGTGTCTGCATGAAAGAGGTGCCAGATTGGCTCACTCAAGTTTTTTTCTCCTCTGCACCTCTCTCTGTTTACGATTGTCATTGGCCCAGATCTTGCCAGAGCGGGGCACCTCATGGTGCACACCGTTAAGAAGACTTTTTCCTGCAACCTTCAGCTCAAACATTTTTTTGCGCCGTAACTTGCTGGAAGTGCGAGCTGGTAATGGCGTGGCAAGAGCAATGGGGCATCGGGGACCTTAGTGAATGGCGAGACCGACAGTGTATCTCCTTAACCAGTGAAATTTAAGGATTGAGAAAAGAACAGAGGAACGATGGAGAAGGAGGGTGAATTAGAGTGGGTGAATTGAGTCAAATTAGGTACAGAAAAAGAAAGAGAGGGAAAGAAAGATTGGATTAAGAGAGAGAGAGAAAAAAAAGAGACAGAAAGGAAAAAGCAAGAAATGTTTTTTTTTAAATCTCTAAGAAGAATTTACTAATTGCAGGAATGAGACACAACAGTTTACATTGTTCCCATTCTGGGCCAGAGAGGTTGATTGGCATTGCATTAACAATTATCACCTCATTAAAAAGGTACTTACGCTGTTAAGTTCTACTGTAAAGTTCTGCGGTGATATTTAATGGGCAATTAATGAGCAAATCCAGCAAGTTCTTAAAAATAACGGGGAGGCTAAGGGTGAGATGCTGTTTGTGCGAAGCAAATGGCAGAGCAATGTAAATGGACCAGCAAGTCTTGGAGATTCACAACTCATGGCGGACCTCTTTATCCCCTGAACTCGCCGGCCGATTTGCACATTAATAATGGAGTGCATCGTAAACACGCCATTATTTTTCCAGCAAGATCCAGCCCATAATCTGAGCTGAACTATCAAACGAAAACAACAAATCAAAAGCAAAATACAGCGGATGCTGCAAATCTGAAATAAGCACAGAAAATGCTGGAAATACTCAGCAAGTCAGGCAGCATCTTCTGTGGAGAAAGAAACAGAGTTAACAGGCTTGATTTTCAAATGGCGGTGGGATGGCAGCTGGCGGGGGGTGGGTGTCAATGGGCGCACAGGTAACCCGACTAATAAAATCTTACTGAGTTAATTGGTGGCCCTTAACGTGGCTTCCAGGTTTGCCGCCCGAAAGCTGCACAGTGGGCGGACTGCGCACCCCCATGACAGGCTGTCAGCTGGAGCGGCTCTATTTAAAGGGCCATTGCTCCAAAGGCCTTTGCTGCAGCAAAGACCAAAAAGGCACAATGGAGCAGTACAGGGGCAAGGATGCTCCAAGATTTAATGATGCCTCACTGCAGCAGCTACTGGCCGGGGTGAGGAGGAGGAGACAAGTGTTTTACCCTGCGGAAGGAAGGAAGTGGCCTGCCTCTGCCACCAAGAAGGCTTGGCTCGAGGTGGCAGAGACCAGCAGCAGCAGCATCTCCCGCACCTGGGTCCAGTGCAGGAAGCATTTCAATGACCTAACTCGGTCAGCAAAAGTGAGTACACTTACTGATTCTCCTGCATTCCGTGTTCCATATCACTTCCGCCACCACCCCCCCCTCACCTCCCCATTAGTCACCCCACCACTACCACTCACCCCAATCCTTATCCAATGTGATGGCTCTGTCTGATACTCACCCTCTGATGCACCTCTTTCATGGTCAGCCTCACCCAAGGCAATACATTCATCGGCTGACCACTTCACCCTCACTCACTCACACGTCTGTACTTTCTCCTTTTCTAGAAGAGAGCGCAAAATGCACGTGAGAGGGCGAGGACGAGGGGTGGAGGGGCCACAACAAATAGTGGTCCTCACAGACGGGGGGCAGGAGGCCCTGCAGATCAGCCGCACCCTCGAATGTCTGTCCGTCGGGGATGCCGAGACTGGCGCCCCACATACGTCTGGTGACACAACTTTAACATTCATCACACACAACATGAATTCCTGTTAACAATGCTTGCTATGTTGAATACTTCAGTATGCTCATCGCAACATTACACATCTGTGATGATGCTTAATATTGCCTTCTGTTCTCTTACAGGCCCTTCAACAACCACAGTGACGGCAGAGGGCAATTCCTCAGAGGAGCTCCGATAAGGTGGAGAGCATGAGTGATTAAATGACAAAAGGGATGATGGTGCAAGGCAAGGGAGAGTGGTAATGGGACAATTAAAGAAACAAAAGATGGGTCTGGAGGAACTGTAATTAGCATCAGAACCATTACCAGCACTTGCTGTCCAAAAAAAATGGGAGCAGTGGTTATGATCTGAAGTTATTGAAATCAATGTTGAGTCCAGAAGGTTGTAAAGTGAAATGGAGAAACTGGGAGAAGGGAATAGAGAAGTGGGATGGGAGGAAGTGTAATCAAAGTAACTGTGGGAGGAAGTGTAATCAAAGTAACTGTGGGAGGAAGTGTAATCAAAGTAACTGTGGGAGTCAGTGGGCTTATAATAGATATTGGTTTTCTGCTCTCGCCCCGAACTGGAAAATTTCATCAACTTTGCTTTCAATTTCCACCCATCCCTCGCCTTCACATAGTCCATCTCCGACTCTTCCCTTCCTCGACTTCCCTATCTCCATTTCTAGGGATAGGCTGTCAACCAATATCTATTATAAGCCCACCGACGCCCACAGCTACCTTGATTACACTTCCTCCCACCTCACTTCCTGCAAGGACTCTATTCCCTTCTCCCAGTTTCTCTGTGTCCGTCGCATCTGTTATGATGATGCTATCTTCCACACCAGCGCTTCAGATATGCCTTCCATTTTCCTCAACGAGGATTTCCCTCCCATTGTAGTTGACAGGGCCCTCGACCGTGTCCATCCCATTTCCCGCACTTCTGCCCTCACCCATTCCCCTCCCTCCCAGAACGATGATAAGGTCCCCCTTGTCCTCACCTTCCACCCCACCAGCCTCCACATTCAATGTATCATCGTCAGCCACCTCCAGCCTGATGCCGCCACCGCCAAATACATCTTCCCTCCCCTCCCCTTTCAGCATTCCGAAGGGACCGTTCCCTCCGCGACACCCTGGTCCACTCCTCCATCACTCCCAACACCCGCTCCCCTCCCCACGGCACTTTCCCGTGCGAGTGCAGGAGATGCAATACCTGCCCTTTTATACCCTCCCTTCCCACCATCCAGGGCCCCAAACACTCCTTCCAGGTAAAACAGTGATTTACTTGTATTTCTTTCAATTTAGTATACTGTATGCACTGCTCACGATGTGGTCTCCTCTACATTGGGGAGATCAAACGCAGATCGGGCGATCGCTTTGCTGAATACCTCCGCTCAGTCCACAAGCGTGACACTGACCTGCTGGTCGCTTGCCATTTTAATTCCCCGTCCCACTCCCACTCTGACCTCTGTGTCCTCAGTTTCTTACACTGTTCCAATGAAGCTTAACCAAAGCTCGAGGAACAGCACCTCATCTTTCGATTAGGCACTTTACAACCTTGTGGATTCAACATTGATTTCAACAACTTCAGATCATAACCACTGCTCCCATTTTTCAGACAGCAAGTGCTGCTAATGGTTCTGCTGTTGCCATTTACAGCTCCTCCAGACCCATCTTTTGTTTCTTTACTTGTCCCATTACCACCCTCCTTGCCTTGCACCATCATCCCTTTTGTCATTTAATCACTGCTGCCCTCCACCCTTTCAGAGGCCTTTCCTGTTGTTCTTTCCTCCCCTCCCACCCCCTAACCCCACTTTCCCTGGCTCTGTACTTGCTTAAAAACTGTTTAAGCTTCAAGTTCTTCCAGTGCTGACGAAAGGTCATTGACCTGAAACGTTGACTCTGTCTCATTCTCCACAGATGCTGCCTGACTTGCTGAGTATTTCCAACACTTTCTTTTATTAAACAAAAACAACATGCATTTATATAACACCTTTAAAAAATAAACAGCCCAAGGCACTTTACAGATGGGAGAGGAAATAAATAAATAGGGATAGAAAAGAAAATGAACACAGACATGGCAGGAGAAATTAAGACAGGTGATTGAAAGCTTGGTTGAGAAGGTTTTAAAGGTGGAAAGAGGAGAGGCAGAGGAGTTTTGGAAACTAATTCCCAGGAGGAGGGCTAAAGGCTTGACCATCAATCGGGGGTGGGGGCGAGAGAAAAGCTGCTATACAAAATGGCAGAGTTGGAAGACCAAAGATTTTGAAAAAGGATATAAGGCTCAAGGAGTTTGCAGATATAGGGTGCAGTGAGGCCGTGGAGAGATTTGAAGGCAAACATAAGGGTTTAAAATTTAATGCATTGGAGGGCTGGAAGACAATGTAGGTCAGCAAAATAGGGGTACTAGATGAATGGAACAGGGAGTGGGCAGCTGAATTTTGGATCATTTGGAGTTTATGGAGAGTGGAGGATGTGAAGCCAGTGAGAAGGACATTAGACAAATTGAGTCTGGAGATGACCAAAGCATTTGGTAAGTTTTTGATGGATAGAGAACTAATGTTGTGGAGATAAAAATATCTAATTATGGTAATCAATTGGATGTGGGGCTTGAAGCTCAGCTTTAGGTCAAACAGGATGTTACAGTTTCATACAGTCTGATTCAGTTAAGCAAGGAGGGTATTGGAGTACATGCAGGGGAGTGTAGTTTGTACTGGGGCCAAAAACAAGAGCTTTGGTCTTCCCAATGTTCAGTTGGGGAAACTATGACTCATCCATGATTCAACGTTGGACAGCACAGAAATGGCAAGAGAAGTGGAGTAGAGCTGGTTGTCATCAGTATACTTATGAGAGATGACCCTGTACCTGCAGATATCACCTAGGGGTAGCATGTCTATGAGGAGACCAAAGACATAGCCTTAAGGGACTCCAGTAGTAACAGTGCAGGGGCAATGAGATGTCACTGCTCAACATGCACTGGTTGCATTCGGGCAGATAAGAATACATATACTGTCCCACTGAGTTGGATAATGGAGGTGAGACAATGGAGGATAGCATGGTTGACCAAGCCAAACACTGTGGAGAGAAACTCAGTGTAAGGAAAGAGTGTTCAACCTCCATTACTCCTGCACAGTGGTTTATTTCACTGGTATGTAATGTTTGCTTCAGTACACAACTGCTGAATTTTAATGCTATACTATTAAATACTATAATAATACTATATATTTTAATATTACATTATTGCTGCTTGATCATACCTTCAAAGTATTGAAGAAAATCACCAAGGGAGAGCAATCAGTGTACAACTACTTAAAAGAAATTAGGACAAGGTTAATCAACAAGAAATTGGGTATGAGAACTAGTGGGACAAAGTAAAAAGCACATGAATTTAGAACATTCCAGTGTGGTAATGTGTGTTGTTGGATTGCGGATGGGGACAGTTAATGATGCTAAGTGTTGACACAGCATCCGTAATTTTAAAGCTAGCAGGAATGACTTTAGAATGTAGAATACTTCATGTGACATTCAGATGAGCTCCTTGCAAGTCATGTAATAGTGGCAGGTGAACAATGTGGAGCAATTTTGATAGTGTTTAAAACTACTCTAAATTGGACTGAAAGGTACTAAACAGATCTAATTTCAAATAGTAAAGTTAGACCAACGTCTGAACTAGAAAATATGCCAAGAAAGGAACCAATCTAGATGTTGAGCACCACCATGACATTATGTATATAAACACACTGCCCCACCCAGCCTGTCAGCATCAGCACCGAGTGATTTCCTCTTGGTGCTGTTCCAACTCACCCCTGTCTGAACAGAATCATGCATTTGACCTGGCAGAGACGTGGTTTCAACCCAACCTGAGCCAAAGTCAATAATTTAAAAGCACATTAGATGACATTGAAGATGCGGTGGTGTCTTTTTGGGCCCAATCCAAGATGGGTGGAACCCAAATCCACTTCTGCCAATCCTTCAACTAAAGATTGGATCGTTATCTCATCTCTACTCTTAAATATATTATTTCTTCTTACCTTCCAAGTGGTAGTAGTTGGTCATGAGTCCATCATGCCAGTACTCTTTCTTCTTGAGATTGCTATCACTGGTTGCAACAGTTCTACCATTGAGACAGGATATTGATACTGGGGATTGCATTGTTCAGCTTGCAAATGACCCCTATCATGAACAATTTCTGTTCCTCTTGCATAGGCATAATAATGTGCTGGATGATCAAACAAGGAGCTGATTCCCTTTCATTTATAAACTGCAGGAAGCCTCACACTAAAATAATGTTCCCCTAGTAAACATGCCCCCACCAATGAACAGGGACTGAAACTAACCAATAAAAATGATTCCTGAGTCACACCCTAAACAATGGAGGAACCAATTATTACTTTTGTCTACTTTATCGTAACGTATGTTCAATGATGTCATGAGATCTCTGCACAAATCATATTTATCCATGGTTCTCTGCCTCATTTTTATTCTCATTTTCAGACATTATTTTAACTGCAAACTTTCCATTTAAAAAAAACCTATGGTGATAAATAGAAAAAGCATGTCCAGGATTCATTAAATGTGATCTCCTACAACAGCTGGACCAGTCATCCTGACACATTTGGAACTATTATTCGATTGGTCTACCTATTGGATAAATCCAATGGAAATAGAAGCAGCTACTCTAAGGGTCAAACCGTTTTCTCTTTCAGATGTCGATTGACCTGCTGTGCATTTTCAGCATTTTTAATCCGAGATTTCCAGTTTTCTTTTCACCTCTTGCTACAGGTCCTTGAATTGACTTTTCTCCCCCTTTTTTCTCCTGCTCTCCCGAAGCCATCACCTCCTTAGTGGAGGCAGTTCCATGGGTGCCACTTGCCTTTTGGTACCTCAGCCATTATATGAGAGCCTTGTCAGTGAATGCTGGATAATTAATCAATCGCAGGCAGCATCACAACTGAACCTGAACTTGCCCTCACCCCTCATCTACCTGCATGCATTTCCAGAAGGATTCCATGGTTAATAATCAGAAATGGAATGCCAGGCTGATATTCACCTCCCTAACCCAGGGACAATGAGCCCAATTGTAGTGCCCCTCCTACTGTCCTGGCTGAGATCAGCTAAATCAACAAAGACCGGGGATCAAATCTGGAACCTCCCTGCTCTGTGATGCTCCCCGTGGGATAATAACCTGGCAACATTCACCATCAAGGTTCCCACGAGTAATGGCTACTTGAGTGAGTGGTGCTGATAGAACTGTACCCCTACAAGAAGTCAACACATTCAGGAAAGATAAAACTTGGGATGTTTATTTTATAAAAGGATGATGATAAATTGGGTACTACATTACCAAAAGTACTTTTGCCTTGAGCATCTCCAATCAACGTCCTTTAATTCCTTATGTACACATTGTCAATATGCCTAGATGCATCGAGAATAGTTAGATTCCTGCCGTTCCTGTTTGATCAGCAGTCTAAGTCTGTTACCGCAGCTACTTTAATACCACAAGATCATTTTCATTCCTTGATAGCCTGCATTTTTATCTGGAATAACAAGAGAAATCAAGTGTAATAGCACATTTTAAAGCAATTATCCCACCACTAGAGCTGACAGAGATTTTATACTTTTTAAGTTGTTAAATTTTTTATGAACTATTGATGCTTGTTTAATTGCTTGAAGTATAAAGCAGGATGATAGTAATGTGTTATGTAAATGTAGGTACATCAATTAGCATGTCTGTCCTGGCAAATAGCACACAGGAAAACGATTAGTATGTCACCAGCTTCTTAGATCAGAATTCCTTATGTGATGCTGCAAAACTTCAGGTTTTGTTAAAATAAAACTGCACGCACTCCCATCCTGGAATGGATGTCAGAACAAAAAGGGACAGACATGTAAGAGTTTGAATGTAGTATTTTGAATTTAGAAAAGTGAGAATTCTATTGATTAAACTTAGAGTTACAGCTTCCAGAAATGATCAGAAGGGATGACCCCTCTCTCGACTGTGGGCTCTTTCCCTCATCCTCACTTACAAAAACACTGAGGTATGAGCAGACCCCGTTTAAGAGCTTATTTGGCCGAGGTACAGAACGAACAGGAGTCCCCACCCTCACCATCCCCTGTATTCCGTGAGAGTCACCTGCAAGCCAACTTTCTATTCTTATCGCAAAGCACCAAATACATCCCATACCAGCTTGTATGAGCATCTAAACACTAAACGCATAATTCAATGTGCGAGCAATTATAACACCCAGCCGCATACTTTTCCCAAGCCCTCCACACTCTTTCATTCTTCCCCTTTCCCTCAACCACAGCTCCAGTCTAACTGCTTTAACAAAATATACAGCCATATGATTCAATCCAAAAAAAAAATCCACTGTGCTGTGGGAGACAATGGGAAGCAACAATAGGTGGAGGACTCAGGCAAGACTACAGCCCTGAGTAGCTAGTCAGTACACAATTTAAAAGAAAGTAGAAAAGTCCAGCTAATAATAACCCATATGCTTACCTCACCTTGATGCAATCAAGAAGGGGGTGAAGTGGGAGGCAAAAAATAAACAAAACTTAAAATCAAAGAATCACAGCACAGAAATGAGGCCATTTGGCCCATCGTGCCTGTGCCGGCTTTTTGAAAGAGCTTTCCAATTAGTTCAACTCCTCTGCTTTTTCCACACAGCCCTGCAAATTTTTCCTTTCCAATTACATATCCCAATTCCCTTTTGAACTCACTGCGTATTAAAATTTCTCCTCATTTTGCCTCTGGTTATTTTCCCAATTATCTTAAATCACAAAATCATAGAATGATGCAGCACAGGAGGCCATTTGGCCCATCGTGCATGTGACAGCTCTTTGAAAGAGCTATCCAATTAGTCTCATTCCCCTGTCCTATCCCCAAAGCCCTGCAAACTTTCCCCTTCAAGTATTTATCCAATTCTCTTTTCAAAGTTATCATTGAATCTGCTTCCACCACCCTTTCAGGCAGTGCATTCCAGATCATCATAACTCACTGCATAATTTGTGACCTCTGGTTACCAACCCTCCTGGAAACAGTTTCTCCTTATTTACTCTATCGCAACCCTTCATAATTTTGAACACCACTATTAAATATTCCCTTAACCTTCTCTTCTCTAAGGAGAACAAGAGAGAGAGAGAGCGAGCAAACACAAAGAGCAGGTAAGGAAGACTGTCCCCACTTAACAAAAAAAGAAAGTTAACCGCATGAAATCTGTGCCTAATATGGAGAGATTGGAGATTTATTTGAAGATTTAAACAAGCTAATTTTTGGCACTCTTCTTTCTGGACCTGCCTTGGTTAACTGTGAATAGGTCTTTGGGTACGTTGCAGAGTTTAGTTTTTTTTAATTGAATAGCATTTTTTCTTTGTACTAATTTTGAGGATTCATAATCCAACTTTGATGTATGAATTGACCTCTTTCAGCAATGTGCTTTTCAACAGAGGGAGCAAGTCACTGCCCTCATTTTAAATGCCCACCTGCCCAGTTGCCGATAAGCAGGGAGGAAGTTAAAATCGGGGCCTCTGCTTCAGAAACTTGCTGATTGTACTGTTTTGACTGACTGTATTTCTGTGGATATGTACCTGGGCCTTAGTATTTCATTCGGCATTTCTGTGGAGATCTGTGTTGGATGATTGACAGCACTGGAGGAAGCGATTTTGTTTCCTGCGTGCACAAACGTTCTTTGCTCTTTCTTGTACAGGCACCAGTGTGCGGGTAATTTCCATCACAGTAATAAGATGTACAATTGGAGACGACCTGACTTCACTGTGTTTTCACCTTTGCATGACGCGCTCACAGCTTGTTGCCCAGTTTCCACATCTGTTGCACAACATCGAGTGAGATCAAGAGCACTGGCCCTCTGCCCACTTTGAACAGCTCATCCAAGTTCTTGCTCTTTCTGCTGGCCTCGGCAGCACAAAATTTGAAACAAATTTTCTTCACAGTAATCAGTTACTATGCACCAAAAACAGCTTCCACTTTTAGAAATCAGCAGGAATTCAAACATCCCACACTGTGCTGAGATTGTTCGGCATCTCCACATCGAGATTGTTCTAAGCATTGGTTTTTCTTTGAATTTAAACTTAAATCTGCTATTTAACTTTGAAAGAATTTCAAACTTTTGATTGCCAGTCTACCATAGAAAAGCAGTGAGGCTGCATCAGTGGAAGCTGCAGGCACCCACCAGGTAAGTGGTGTCTTTTCACAATACTATAGTTTGCTACCAGTGCAGATGATCCTTGCCCGCACTGAGCTGCCGTTTCAAATTGAAGTGTTTTAAACACCCCAGCAAACCCCCCAGCTCCTGTGTGCTATATGACTGACGTGAGTGCGACATTTGTTGTTCGATAATTGTGAAGGAATGGAGCTTTTTTGTTAAAATTGTAAAGTTGAGGATGTTGATCCAATGGAAGGAACAAGTAGAACATGGACAAAGAAAAATAGGAAATAGCATCCTCCCTACTTGGACTTGAGATTCACATTTACTGATTCTGATGCAAAATGTGTTGTTCGTGCTGAAGTTCTTGCTCACAACATGATACTAAGCTAACTAAAACGCCACTTAGAGATCAAACATTCTGCCCTCAAACATAAACCATGAGATTTTTCAAATGAAGACATTTTCTACTGAAAGAGCAGATGAAAGTAATCAAAGTAGTTCGATGGTTGTCTGGTGGTAAAGTTTTAGGAAGAATCTGCGATCTCAGGGAGGAGTGCCTCTAGACTTGACTATTCCAAAGCTCTCCTTGCTGGCTTCCCACCTTGCATGTTCCGTAAACCTGAGCTCATCCAAAACTCTACTGCTCATATCCTCGCACCATCACCCACATGCTCGCTGGCCTACATCGGTCCAGCAAAGCCTCAATTTTAAATTTCTCATCCTTGTTTTCAAATCTCTCCATGGCCTTGCCCCTCCCTATCTCTAACCTCCTCCAGCCCTAAAACCCTCCGAGATCTCTGCGCTCTTCCAATTCTGGCCTCTTGCGTTTCCTCGATTTTCCATCGCGCCTCCATTGGCGGCCGTGCCTTCAGCTGCATTGGCCCTAAGCTCTGGCATGTCCTCCCTAAGCCTCTCCACCTCTCTCTCTTCCTTTAAGACACTTCTTAAAACTCCTCTTTGATCAAGCTTTTGGTCACCTTTCCTAAAATCTCCTTATGTGTCTCTGTGTCAAATTTTGTTTGATAACAGAGCAGCTATGTGCTGCAAAACAACAAAACTACATTCCCGACATTGTCTTCTGTTATTACAGTCTGTGAAATGTCAGCCCTAGAAGTTAAAGGTGTAATTCTGGAGCATTTGTCTCAACGACGCACAAAACTCAAGGAATAATTTCCTGAAAGAGAGGCAAATGAATTGCACCATTTCACCTGGGTTTGAAATCTAAATTCAAAAGACTTGCAAAGGCTAAGATTGCCGGGAATCTAAAAAGGGAAATTGATCGACGGTGCTAGTGACTCTGTTCTGAGAGATAATTTTAAAGTCATGCCTCTCGATTACTTCTGGCTATCCATTCAAAAAGAGTTCCCGGAGTTGTCCCAAAGACCTGTTGAAATACTTGCCCACTTTGCTTCACCGTGTCTGTGTGAAGTGATTTATTTCACTTATTTACATCAAAAACAAGTATAGAAGCAGCTTTAATGTAGTGACTGATTTGTGTTTGAAAATCCAACCAAAATCCTACAAATTGTGCAAACAGGCTCATCCTACTCAGTGAGCTAAGAGTGAGTCATTAAATGTTCTCTTATGTTCAGGTTTATTCCGTTGTATAGTACTGGTACTGTGCTACTTAAGTTGCTTTTTGTCTTAAGCAATATTTTATGTTAACCGAGAAATAAAACCCTCTTGTTCTATACAAAAATACGGGCGGGGGAGGTGGGAAATTGGTCTTCGCCAGTATGGTGATCTGGGCTCATAGCGATTCGGCAGCTATGGCATTCCGGCAAGCTGGCTTGGGACGCTGTGCCTGCGCCTTCTGGCTGGCAGTCGCCTTCGACACAGTGGGGCTGACGGTGCTACTGATCGGGGTCTTCTTTAATGTCTTCTTCTACGATTTCCTGATCTACGCCAGGTCGATTGTGATCTTCATGAGCCTGGTCTGGTGGATCTTCTGGTACACGGGCAACAGGAGGTATGAATATGATTGATTAACTCTTGTATGGTACATAGAGGTGCCACACGACGAGCTGCAGGATGACGTCTGTCTCAAGAAGGAAACCAGGTTCTCTGAATTCTTCAGGAGGTTCTCCAGCAGACTCTCAAAGTAAAAACACAGCCCTCGATTTTTTCTTACCCATTCACTTCTGTTTCTTGAAGGGGGTGGCTTGAATCGCCAAAGGAATTCTCAGCAAAAAAAAAGTTTGGGAACCTCTGACTTGGAATAATACAGATTTGGAGGAGATACTAGATCTATGGTTACTGACTCATTCCTTACACATATAGGCCAACAGCTGAGCTAAGTCTATGTACCATACAAGAGTTAATCAATCATATTCATACCTCCTGAACTCATTCTTAATCCCTCCTAAATTATCTATGAACTTAATGCATATTCTTAAATAATTTTCATCAAAATGTGGATCGAATGCACCTCAGATGTTAAATAAAAGCTGTTAAGTAAATCTTCTTTGTATTTCTTCCCATGTTGAACTGATAAGTCATGAATAGCACAAGATAATGATTTTAGAACTTGCAAATTGTGCAAGCTTTGATATTCCTTCAGAAAGGATACAATGGGTTACTGTTGGCATTAAATCTGTGCTATTACAATTTTTAATTTATTGCATTTACTGTCAAATTAGGTTCATTAAATGTGTTCTATTATTATTTATCCTAGAAACCCCGATGGGTGTTTGAGGGGTATATGGCTGGAAGAAAGCACAGCCGACAAGTCAGTAGAGATCAGGTTGCAACAAGGAAAATTTGCATGTTGCACACCACCTCATGTCATTTGAGCACATAACCGAAGTCCTGCTATTTTGAGCATAGAACTCATCAATGTCCAAGATGAACTGCTACCAACAGTTAAGTCTATTAAACACATTCTCCAATGAAATTTACCAGAAGCAAAACCTAGGCCTCAAACACTCCATAAACAAAGGGATTAGCACATCTGCAGTTTTTACTTGTAAGGTACATTGAAACTATAACACAGGAACAGGCCATTCGGCCCAACTGGTCTATGGCAGCATTTATGCTCCACAAGAGTCTCCTCCCTCCCTGCTTCATATAGCCCCCATCAAGATACCTTTCTATTCCTTTTTCTCTCATGTGCTTATCCAGCTTCCCCTTAAATGGATCTATGCTATTTGCCTCAATGACTTCTTGTGGAAGCACATTCCACATTCTTACCACTCTTTGGGTAAAGAAGGTAAGTATGTTTATGACCTGGATATATCTCTTCTAATATCTGCCATGCTTATGTAACTTGAATTCCCTTTGTCCATTCCTGTACGTATTTTGGCTGATGCTCGAAACCCAAGTCCATTACCTCCATCTACTTTTTTTTTCTCGGCTCCTCTCAGGCCCTTCTTTTGTCTCCTCTCCTTCCAGTCACATCACATTCATTTCTCCACTTGTCACCAAATTTCCATCACATCTCCAGCCACTGTCTCAGGCTGAACCAGACAGGTCACAACATTGGCATCCTATTCAGTCTCAAGTTGAGCTTGTAACCACATATCCTCTCAAGCACAAAGACTCACTACCACCACTTCCATAACATTGCCTGCCTCAGCTCATCTGCTCTTGAAACTCTTCTCCATGTTTTTGTCACTTCCAAAAGACGATCACAATGCTTTTCTGGCTGGCTGCTCTTCCTCCACCCTCCATAAACTTCAGCTCATACAAAGCTTTTCTGCCTATATACTACCCTGCACTAAAACCCACTCACCCATCTCCTCACTTTTTTTATTCGTTCGTGGGATGTGGGCGTCGCTGGCAAAGCCAGCATTTATTGCCCATCCCTAATTGCCCTTGAGAAGATGGTGGTGAGCCGCCTTCTTGAACCACTGCAGTCCGTGTGGTGAAGGTTCTCCCACAGTGCTGTAAGGTAGGGAGTTCCAGGATTTTGACCCAGCGACGTGAAGGAACGGCGATATATTTCCAAGTCGGGATAGTGTGTGACTTGGAGGGGAACGTGCAGGTGGTGTTGTTCCCATGTGCCTGCTGCCCTTGTCCTTCTAGGTGGTAGAGGTCGTGGGTTTGGGAGGTGCTGTCAAAGAAGCCTTGGCGAGTTGCTGCAGTGCATCCTGTGGATGGTACACACTGCAGCCACTGTGCGCCGGTGGTGAAGGGAGTGAATGTTTAGGGTGGTGGATGGGATGCCAATCAAGCAGGCTGCTTTATCCTGGATGGTGTCGAGCTTCATGAGTGTTGTTGGAGCTGCACTCATTCAAGCAAGTGGAGAGTATTCCATCACACTCCTGACTTGTGCCTTGTAGATGGTGGAAAGGCTTTGGGGAGTCAGGAGGTGAGTCACTCACCACAGAATACCCAGCCTCTGGCCTGCTCTTGTAGCCACAGTATTTATATGGCTGGTCCAGTTAAGTTTCTGGTCAATGGTGACCCCCAGGATGCTGATGATGGGGGATTCGGCAATGGTAATGCTGTTGAATGTCAAGGGGAGGTGGTTAGACTCTCTCTTGTTGGAGATGGTCATTGCCTGGCACTTGTCTGGCACAAATGTTACTAGCCACTTATCAGCCCAAGCCTGGATGTTGACCAGGTCTTGCTGCATGCGGGCATGGACAGTTTCATTATCTGAGGGGTTGTGAATGGAACTGAACACTCTGCAATCATCAGCGAACATCCCCATTTCTGACCTTAAGATGGAGGGAAGGTCATTGATGAAGTAGCTGAAGATGGTTGGGCTTAGGACACTGCCCTGAGGAACTCCTGCAGCAATGTCCTGGGGCTGAGATGATTGTCCTCCAACAACCACTACCCATCTTCCTTTGTGCTAGGTATGACTCCAGCCACTGGAGAGTTTCCCCCTAATTCCCATTGACTTCAATTTTACTAGGGCTCCTTGGTGCCACACTCGGTCAAATGCTGCCTTAATTAGATTGGCTCCCATTCCACCAATGTTGAAAATTTAGAATTCTCATTCTTGTGTTTACATCCATTCGTGGCCTTGCCCCTTCCCATCTCTTACTCCTCCAGCCATACAGCCCCAACCCCTACTCCTGATCTCTCCATTCTTCTGACTCCAGTCTCTTGTTCTCCCCCCCGCCCCACCTTTGCTTTGCCCTATTATTGGTAGCTCTGCTTTCGGCTGTCTACGCCCCACACTCTGGAATATCCTCTCTGAACCCCACTGCCTCAAACCTCTCTTTTTCATGCCCTCCTTAAAACCCATCTCTTTGACCAAGCCTTTGGTCACCCTTCCTAATATCTTCATCTTTGGCTGTGTCCATTTTTTTTATTACACCTTTGAAGTGCCTTTCGACACCTTTCTACGTTAAAGGCATTATATAATTGCAAGCTGCTTGTTACTATATTAGTTGGACATATATATGGGGGTAATTTTAACCTAACTCACCTGGCAGGAAACACACAGGGTCAGGTAGAACACTGGTTTTTCACCCTGCCCAATGTTACTCTCCATTGACTTCATGGAGAGTAAAATCAGGCAGGGTGTGTTGCATCTGATCCAGCCCGTTTCCTGACAGGCAGGTGAGGTTAAAATTGTCCCCATGATCTAAAAATGGAATTACAGCACTGAATCATCAATTAACTAATGGACTGAATGAGTGTTCAACCACCAGAGTTTCAGGAGTATTTGACAATGCTTGAATTATATAATTATTGCAGGGTAAAGACATGACTGACAAAACACTGGACAGAAAGGTCAGTTTTGTTTGACACACCTTGTTCAACATGCACATAGAGGACAGACACCCACTGACCTGGCTGTGATTCATCAATCATCCCACTACCATTAAATCAACTGGAAAACCAAGTAGAAGAACTGGAAAAAAGACCACTCTTCAGTCCCAAGCTCAGAGCAGATCACCGGAAACATCATTTGCAGAATTTTGAAGTGCAATTTGATGAAGGAACACTGATTAAAGGAGGGAGCTTGCTCATCTGCTGCCAGAGAGGTTAGTATTTGCTGAGCCAATGATATCCTAACGTATTGTTCATTTGAGACTGTCCCAGCACATCATTGTGTGTTACTAAGCAAATACTTTCACAATAGGTCTGTCTTTGAATACTTTTTGTTGCATTGATAATATCATTGAAGACCTAAACTGAATAACAACAATTAGGAGGCAGCTGGCTGGGGGCAGGAACAATGGAGTGGTTTTGTAAATTTTGAAAAAGGCTTTATAGATGTCTCATTTTTGATCTATAAAAGGTTTTATCAAAATTTGAGAACATAAAAACATTTTGATTAGTGCATTGAAATTCTGCACTTATAGAAACATACAGCCTGCCAGATTCAGATGACTGACTAATATCATAAGAGTTTATTACAAATGCTACAGTAAGACTTTTTTTTAAAGTTACCAGAATGGTACCAGGGATGAGGGTTTCAGTTATCTGGAGAGACTAGAGCAGCTGGGATTGCTCTCCTTCGAGCAGAGAAGGTTAAGGGGAGATTTAATAGAGGTGTTCAAAGTTATGAGGGGTTTTGATAGAGTAGATTGGGAGAAATTGTTTCCACTGGCAGGAGGCTCAGCAACCAGAGGACGCAGATTTAAAGTAATTGGCAAAAATGCCAGGAGACAGGGGAGGAGAATTTTTTTTTAAACTCAGCCTGAAAGGGTGGTAAAAGCAGATTCTATAGTAACTTTCAAAAGACAATTGGATCGCTACTTAAAAAGGAAAAAATTGCTGGGCTATGGGGAAAGAGCTGTGGAGTGGGACTAATTGGTAGCTCTTTCAGAGAGCCGGCACAGGTACAATGGGCCAAATGGCCTCCTTCTCTACTGTATGATTCTATGATTGTAAATGTTCCTCGGATCATAATCTGGCATTCTAAATCGACTTTGCATTTCAGTAAATTAACTGTGCCAAATTTGAGACCTTGAAAATATATTGAGAGAGCTCAAATTCTTTAATTGCAAAACGTGATGGTTAAAATGTGAACATCGGTAGCCTGTTAAAATAATGGTACTTGTGTTACATCTACTACTCCTCCTCCTAAAGTGAGCTGGCAGTATGAGTTCGGCAGACAGGATGATGGGCATCAGATTTATCCCACTGCTTCTCGCAGTATATCTGAAGATACATTTTGCTGTATTCTTCTCAAAGTTCAGAACTAGAGTCTCTAAAATGAGCATTTTGTTTTTTTGTCCAATTTCCATTCACTCCCTCTTTGTACTGCTACCTTTCCTGTCTCAAAGTTTTCTGTCCTTTATTATAGTTGTTCGTGAGACCACAACAGCACATTTTGACACTGGGCTTAGTTTAGGTCTCCTTCTTTTGCTACCAAGGAGTAAGACTTCAAGTCAATTCATTTTTGGGAGTTATGATCCACAGAGTGACCTGGTCAGAGGTTTTCTTCTGCTGTGATGAGATATCAATGTAACCAGCTGGTTGATTTGCTCCATTTTCTTTTCAAGGCCATTTCAAATGAATAAACAAATAATTCTCATTCCAAAAAGGTTGCTTCAAGAAAACTGCTATTGAATTTAATGGCCAGTCATGTACCAGCAGTGCTCCTCCTAACCAACAAAGTCAGATCAATGAATTCAAAGTATTGGACAATTTTAGATAGAGATGCTAAAAAGTCTCACACCCATAGACCTGGGGCCTAAGCAAAATGCTTCTGAAGAGCAAATCCAGGGCAAAAATTTATACGTGGATCTCAAAAAGTGCTTTTTATTTTAAATAAGATGACACACCTAATGAGGATGAAGAATTTAGGATGCATGTTTAAATATTCCACATTGACTCTGAAAAAGATGTAAACACTTTTAAAAAGAGTTTCCACACTCCGAGGGCATCTGAGGAAATGTAAGTCAAAGGGTCCCTTTTATAGAATCATTGAAAATTTACGGCACAGGAGGCCATTCGGCCCATCGTGTCCATGCCGGCTGAAAATGAGCCACCCAGCCTAATCCCACTTTCCAGCACTCGGTCTGTAGCCTTGTAGGTCACAGCACTTCAGGTGCACATCCAGGTACTTTTTAAATGAGTTGTGGGTTTCTACCTCTACCACCCTTTCAGTCAGTGAGTTTCAGACCCCCACCACCCTCTGGGTGAAAAATGTTTCCTCAACTCCCCTCTAATCCTTCTACCAATCACTTTAAATCTATGCCCCCTGGTTATTGACCTCTCTGCTAAGGGAAATAGGTCCTTCCCATCCACGCTATCCAGGCCCCTCATAATTTTGTACACCTCAATTAAATCACCCCTCAGCCTCCTCTGTTCCAAAGAGAACAACGCCAGCCTATCCAATCTTTCCTCATAGCTAAAATTCTCCAGTCCTGGCAACATCCTCGTAAATCTCCTCTGTACCCTCTCTAGTGCAATCACATCCTTCCTGTAATGTGGTGACCAGAACTGTACACAGTTCTCATGCTGTGGCCTAACCAGTGTTTTATACAATTCCAGCATAACCTCCCTGTTCTTATATTCTATGCCTCGGCTAATAAAGGAAAGTATTCCATATGCCTTCTTAACCACCTTATCTACCTGTCATGCTACCTTCAGGGATCTATGGACATGCACTCCAAGGTCCCTCACTTCCTCTACACCTTTCAGTATCCTCCCATTTATTGTGTACTCCCTTGCTTTGTTTGCCCTCCCCAAATGCATTACCTCACACTTCTCCGGATTGAATTCCATTTGCCACTTTTCTGCCCACCTGACCAGTCCATTGATATCTTCCTGCAGTCTATAGCTTTCCCCCTCACTATCAGCCAAACGGCCAATTTTTGTTTCATCTGTAAACTTCTTAATCATGCCCCCTACATTTAAGTCCATATCATTAATAATATATCACAAAAAGCAGGGGACCTAGTACTGAGGCCTGTGGAACCCCAGTGGAAACAGCCTTCCAGTCACAAAAATACCTGTCGACCATTACCCTTTGCTTCCTGCCACTGAGCCAATTTTGGATCCAACTTGCCACTCTTCCTTGGATCTTTTTTATTTATATGGGATGTGGGCGTCGCTAGCAAGGACAGCATTTATTGCCCATGGGCTTGTACTTTTTTGACCAGTCTGCCAAGTGGGATCTTGTCAAAAGCCTTGCTAAAATCCATGTAGACTACATCAATTGCACTACCCTCATCGACCCCCCCTTGTTACCACCTCAAAAAATTCAATCAAGTTAGTCAGACATGACCTTCCCTTAACAAATCCATGCTGACTATCCTTGATTACTCTATGCCTTTCTAAATGACGGTTTATCCTGTCCCTCAGAATTGATTCCAATAATTTGCCCACCACCGAGGTTAGACTGACTGGCCTGTAATTATTCCGTCTATCCCTTGCTCCCTTTTTAAACAGTGGTACAACATTAGCAGTCCTCTAATCCTCCGGCACCACACCTGTATCCAGGAAGGATTGGAAAATGATGGTCAGAGCCTCTGTTATTTCCTCCCTTGCTTCTTTTAACAGCCTGGGATACATTTCATCCGGCCCTGTAATAGCTAAGCTATCATACTGCCGTGTGTCTATCTGTGCCCTCAGCTCATCTGCCTTATTCATTATACTCCTTGCATTGAGGTATATACCTTTAAACACTGCCAAACTCCCTTGCAGTTTATTTTCTAACCTTTGTTTCCTCTGCCTTCCTAAGTCACTTACTAACTTTCTGCCTTTTATCTCCAGTTCTGATTCTGTCCCATCTGAATCTACACTCAGGTGCTCATCCCCCTGCCAAGCTGGTTTAAACCCTCCACAACAGCTCGAGCAAATTTCCCCGCAAGGATATTGATCCTGACTCTGTTGAGGTGCAACCGGTCCAGCTTGTACAGGGCCCACTTCCCCCAGAACCGGTCCCAATGCCCCAGGAATCTAAAGCCCTCCCTCCTGCACCATCTCTTCAGCCACACATTCATCTGCTCTATCCTCCTATTTCTATTCTCATTAGTGCGTGGCACCGGGAGTAATCAGATTACTACCTTTGAGGTCCTGCTTTTTACTCTCTTTCCTAACTCCTTAAAATCTTCCTGCATCACTTCATCCCTCTTTCTACCTATGTTGTTGGTACCGATATGGACCACGGCCTCTGGCTGTTCACCCTCCCTCTCCAGAATGTTTGACAGCTGCTCAGTGACATCCTTGACCCTGGCTCCAGGGAGGCAACATACCATCCTGGGCTCACATCTGCGGCTGCAGAAACACCTGACTGCTCCTCTAACTATAGAATCCCCTATCACTATTGCTGTGCTGACCTTTCTCCTCCCCCCCACCTCCCACCACACCGTACAGCTGAGCCACTCATGGTGCTATGGTCTTGGCTCTGGCTGCACTCCAGCAGAGGAACCCTCTCCCTCAATACTGGTTAAAGAGTGAGATGCACTCACTGGACTCCTGCACTACCTGCCTGGTCCTCCTTGTCTGCCTGGGTGGGACGATCGCCCTCTCTGCCTGCACTCTCAAGCTGTGGGGTGACCACCTCCTGAAATGTGCTATCCACGTAGCTCTCAACCTCGTGAATGCACTGCAGTGGCACCAGCTACTGTTCAAGCTCCAAAATCCTGAGCTCGAGCTGCTCCAGCTGACGACACTTCATGCAGGAAGCGTCCTGGACAACCACATGGCACAAGACGTGCTTTTGACGCATCTGAGCTTCCCTGCTATGCCTTGGTTTATTAGATTATTAACTAAACTTAACAAAAATAAACTAAAGACTTAAAAAGAAACACTCGCCAGAAAAAGAAACACTCGCCAGAAAAAGAAACACTCGCCAGAAAAAGAAACACTCGCCAGAAAAAGAAACACTCGCCAATCAGCTACTCCCCTTGTTTTGACGCCACTTTGGGTTTTTTTTCCTCTCTCCCTGATGCTCGCGCTCAGCCGCCCCTGACTCCCGCCTTTTTATGGGCCACTTCTCTCCGCCACCTCAGCTCATCCTGCGCTCCTGACTCCTGCCTTTGTACAAGCAAATTTACTTATTCAAATAACTTCTTAAGCATTAATCACTGATACTTTTTATAATCTTCTGTTTCTTATATACAATAATGCATACCATGTATTATTAATCAGTTAAAATGCTATTTCTAGAAGCTACATTAAGGATAGATTGGGGTAGCAATTTGATAAATGTCTTACTTCAGTAATGAAAGTGTTCTCTTGTCTGTAATAGTGATGTTTTATGTAACAATTTTATATGCAAAGATATCATGTATATATTATGGATCACAGTTAATCCTGATGTTTTGACTTCAGACTATCAGCAACAAATTTTTATCCATTCACAGAGAAAAACAGCACCGTAAGAAAGTTTCCCACCTCAAATCTTTCTATCTACATAATATAAGGTGGTGGCTTTAAGATTAAATGTTTGTCAATTAATCAAATGTAATCAATTAAAAATGTTTCAGGGCAGCAAACGGGCAGTACATTTACTCTTTGTGCCCGAACTTGGCAGGGGAAAATCGCCCAGGGTGCCCTGATCATTATTCAGTGACCCCCTTTCTGTTTGTGGAGGTCAGACAAGGATAGGATTAGAACAATATGCAAAATACTGCAGATGCTGGAAATCTGAAACAAAAACAGAAAATGCTGTGGAGACAACAGACAAACTAATATTTCAGGTATAGATCCCTCGTCAGAAGGATAGCATTGGACTTGGCTGTGATGGTTGAATAGTTTGCCAATCCATTAGCTGCCTAGGCTGACATGAAGAGTGACATCTTGGGCAAGGTACCAGAGAATATGAAACCATATCCTAGGGCAGGTGCTACTGCAGAGAAAGAGGGAAGAAAACTTAATTGAGTCGGCTGGCAGCAGTAGAATGAGATGTATGTATCTTTCATCAATGCATTTAGACTGTTTTAATAAACACAAATATTGAAATTTAGTTTTCATTTATTAGCTTGGTGTCCATTAGAAAATGCACCAGGAATGAGTACCAGTGTGTCAATGTGCAAGGTAGTTAATGCTAATTTAACTTCAAAGCAATGCAATTTATAGGATGGTATAAACAACACAATGTGTAGGAAAGTATAATGTAATCCAATATTTGATCAATCATGTCAAACATTAATGGGGCATTTGATAATCAACTGCCACAAGAAACCCAAAAATAATCAGTTAATGTTTACTTTTACTAATGAGGCATAAAGGTTTTAATTTTAGATATAAATAATTTTAAATTCAATACATTAATCTAGGTTTAATTATATTCATATTTTATAGCCGGTTCCTGTTATTTATTAGATCGATATCAAACCATATTGATGACAGGGCATTGCTTAGCATAATAATTGCACTCTGATGTACACAGAGCTTGTATTTATAAATAAACTTCATTCAAATGGATTATTTAACTTTGATTTAAAATCCAGTTTAAACTGATGGATGGCATTTTAAACTCAGATTAGCTTCTCACAAATTCCTCAGGAACTGAGCCTCGGCCTGATTATTTTTTTACTTCGCTACTCACCTCTGCCTGGCCTGCCCTGCTCTGGAGTGGTAATGGCTTTTGGCTGATGTGGACATTTTACTTTAATCAGGGAGAGATTGGTGGCGGTTGCCAGCTGGTCTTGATTTTCCAGTTTGAAAACTGGAGCAATGATGAGGGTAAAATAAATGGCTCATTGCATCACACTGCCCAGTTTAAAAATATTATTTGTACTGCGGTCACATGCACTCGGCGTGTTCAGCTCTATCTTCAATTTTCATCTGGCCCATACTTAACCTTTGGGCCAGTTGTCTTCCCTGTTCCCTGCTTATATTCCTATTTTTTGCCAGTGAAAAATTGAAATATTAAAATAGATCCCCTGTCAGGAAAGCTGGAAATTATCACCATCAAAAAGCCATGATGAATTTCAAGCATCAGTAAGCCCTACTGAGTGGCCACCCAAAGATTCTCCCTTATTATATTCACTACATTTAATTGGTTAAAGGAAAAAAACAGGTCTGTAGGCAGCACATTTTGTTCAAAGTCTGCCTCCAATGTATATTAAAGATTCATAACCTTATTCCTCAACTTCATAGAAGAATTGACATCAATGGGTCCCCCAGCTGAGATCCATCCTTCCAGGTGTTTCCGGTGTTGTTACTGATCAGGAGGCAGCTTGACAAGCTCCAGTCATTCCAGTGGGGACCTTTACTCCAGACTCATCTGAGGATAGACCCACGTGTTTCCTGGAATCAGAGAGTTTTGATACATCAGATCTCCGTTGGGATAAAACACTTTTTAAAAGTCGGCACTGGAAGGGGGAAGGAGTACTTTTCAGCAAATAATATTCCCCTTTAACAAGCTAAATTACACAGTTAACCAAAGAGGTAACCTAAATAGAAAGTAAACAGATGAATAAAGGATACACAGTAAATTCCCACTGGATAGGATAGCAATTTTCAGTTGTCAGCTTGGTTACGTTGGTAGCACTCATACATCTGAATCCAAGTACAGTCTCTGACTTAAGCACATAATCTAGATTGGTTCTTCAGTGTGGTATTCTCCAGTATTGTCATCACCATAGCTTTCTATTACTAACTTTGGCACCATACTGCAATCAGCAATAAATATAAGGCAACGTCACTTAATGCAGAATAATACTGCATTGTTGGGGTGTTGTCCTTCAAATGACATTAAACTGAGGCCTTGTCTGCTTGCTCTGGTGGACACTGAAGATCCTAAAGCATATTTAAAGAGATGAGTGCTCTCCCAGTGTCCAATTCAACATATATTCTCTCATCTCCAACACCACCAAAAATAGATTAACTGGTGATTCATATCACTGCTATTTACGGGATCTTGCTATGCACAATTGACGGCTGCAGATCCCTACATAACAACCACCACTGCACTTCAAAGTAATTTATTGTATGTGAAGAGCTTCGGGTGCTTTGAGAGACCTGCGCATAAATTGAAGTCTTTCAATTAAGTTATTCGACAGCCCTACAGACCCAGTCCATGGTATCTTTTATATAAAGCAAGTATACTCCCAGTGTGAGCCCTGAATCCCAGTTTACATCAAGAGGTGATTCTGTTACTGTTTATTGTCCTAGTAGGTCAATCTGTATTAACAAACAAGTAATGGAGTAAATCAGCAGTTATAAAGATAATAAATGGCAAAATTAAATTTGTTACATCTGATTTGGACGGTTCCTGGTTTTAGAGTTATTTTTTTGCTTTGGAAGGTATGGGGGTGGTGGGGGAGGGGCTGGAGGGTGTCATTCTGGATCATTCCAGACCCAGCTCTACATAAAAACACAGATGATGGAGCTCTGTCTTCAGAGGTTGTGCTAAAGAGAGAAATAAAAGAAAACAAATCCAGTTTACTAGTTTAAATGGAACCTGCAAGTGGATTATTTAGTCACTACATTGCGAGGTGAGGGAGAAAGGTCCCAAATGGGGGTGGTAAAGCATTTTAGTGCTTAACTAGACATTGCACATTTCCCACCAATCTACAATAATAGTTACTATAGTTTGTATGAAGACAACATGGACAATTCTGAATGTTGGTCATTCGCAACCCCTGAGATAATGAAGCAGTCCGTGCCCGCATGTAGCAAGACCTGGACAACATCCAGGCTTGGGCTGATAAGTGGCAAATAACATTCGCACCAGACAAGTGCCAGGCAATGACCATCTCCAACAAGAGAGTGTCTAACCACCTCCCCTTGACATTCAACGGCATTACCATCGCCGAATCCCCCACCATCAACATCCTAGGGGTCACCATTGACCAGAAACTTAACTGGACCATCCACATAAATACTGTGGCTACAAGAGCAGGTCAGAGGCTGGGTATTCTGCAGCGAGTGACTCACCTCCTGACTCCCCAAAGCCTTTCCACCATCTACAAGGCACAAGTAAGGAGTGTGATGGAATACTCTCCACTTGCCTGGATGAGTGCAGCTCCAACAACATTCAAGAGGCTCGACACCATCCAGGACAAAGCAGCCCGCTTGATTGCCACCCTATCCACCACCCTAAACATTCACTCCCTTCACCAACGGCGCACAGTGGCTGCAGTGTGTACCATCCACAGGATGCACTGCAGCAACTTGCCACGGCTTCTTCAACAGCACCTCCCAAACCCGCGACCTCTACCACCTAGAACGACAAGGGCAGCAGGCACATGGGAACACCGCCACCTGCACGTTCCCTTCCAAGTCACACACCATCCTGACTTGGAAATATATCGCCGTTCCTTTATCGTCGCAGGGTCAAAATCCTGGAACTCCCTTCCTAACAGCGCTGTGGGAGAACCTTCACCACACGGACTGCAGCGATTCAAGAAGGCGGCTCACCATTACTTCTCAAGGGCAATAAAGGCTGGCCTTGCCAGTGACGCCGACACCTCATGAACGAATAAAAAAAAATACCGTGACATTTTATTACTAACCTTGGTACCATATCTCAATCAGCAAAAATGTAGGGGTAACATCACTTAATGCAGAATAATACAATAAGGCAATAATACAATAAGAAAATTGTAATAGCCAGGGAAAATTAGAGATGAAATTTGTTTGTCAGTTATTGTAGTGTCAAAATTAGCCTAAGTAAAAATAAAACAGTAAAATCAACAGGAGACATTTGACCCCCTAAATTTTACTAGTGTGTAATTCCCATCAGACTCCAGTGCACATAAACACACATTTAAGCAGGTAATCGAATTATAGTGACGTTAATACATGGACTGACAGGAGCAGCTTAATGGTGGGTCCCAGCCGACCTCACAAAAAGAATTGCAAATTCACAAAACTTTGCAAATCAAAGATGTGCCCATCAACAAAACAATTTGTATTTATATCAGTTCCGATCTGCAGTGTAACTCTGCAAATAAAAGCTAAGTTGCTGGAGCAACTTTTGAGCCTTAGCCTCCTTTTTTTCCCCCAAAATATATACTTTATTTCATAGAATTTAAAGGATACACACTGTTCAATGTAAATATCACAATTCAAAACCTGTACAATTCAAACCAAAACACTACAGATCGTACACAAAGTGATCTCATTATTACAATTCAAACACAGTATTACTTATGACTCATGGTGTACAATACAAGGTGGGGTGGCCTTACATAGTAGCCTTTCCCCATACAGCCAATCTGACCAGACAGCACAGAGCCCATATCTTATTGCAGGGAGCCACAGCTGCCTTATTACCATGATATCATCACAAACTCTTCTAAAGCAAACTGGGCCCCCTCATCTCTCAGTCACAGCTTGGAAAAATGACTCAACCATTTGGGGGAACAAAACTTGAAAAGTAAAGTATTCCAGATCTAAACTCTAACATCGTGGTGGACCACATACCCTGATTTACATTTCACCGCTGAAAATGATTTACGTAACTTCACGACTTCATTGCTCGTGAGCTATTAGGCATTATTTGCGTTGCAAACCTGTCAACCCTATACCCTCCCACACGGACTTCTAATGAATATTTTAGAGAGTGTACAATGACAGTGCTTTGATGGTTTCTCTCTACCCTCCCCCCTCAAAATCTACAACGTGCAAATCTTTCAGACACAAAACAGTGATCTCTTCAAATACCTCGCTGAATTCCCTGCGGAGAAGCTCTCAGCGCCGGTCTGTATCTGTCAGTTTTATTTTGTGCCAGTGCTCAGAAGCACTTTCCTTCGTTAATAGCTGACATTTCTGACAATTATTTCATTGCATTCTCTTTGCCACCCAGTCTTTGAAATTCAAAATCGTTACCCTGCCAAGTTCAAATCACAACAAACTGTTGAAGAATTTTTAAATTTATTGCAAAAAATATCCAGTTTCACAATTATTATTTTCAAACTGCAGTAGCGATGTTCCAGGAATTGTTTTGAGGTGTGCCTGATACAAATGGAGTGCATAAAAGTGCAATGGAAATGCCATAGTTAAGAGAACTTCTGTAATATATTTGAGCGTGTTACCGCAGCTTGCCTCCAGACCCACAGTCTATTTCTCACTTACTGATGGACATCTTGTAGGTTTGGAAACAAGTTCTATACATAAGGAAAGAATTCACCTGCTCACTAAGTGCAATAGCATTGTAAAGGCAGGTATAAATAGTTACCATAACCATAGCAGTACAACACTGAAGCCATTATTTTGACCAGCTGTAAATCTAAAACTATCTGGGTGACTGACGCATCAACTAAATCCTTCGCAGTCCATCAACAATTCTTTTCCACGACTCGTGCATTTGCTTCGGTGGAAACTTTTTAGAGGCATTTTAACCCTATTTTACATTTGCCTATTCTTGGCATTCCTTTCTAGAGAGAGCAACCTCCATGTGTCAGTCTCCCCTTTATTTTTTTACAGAAAGGTACCAGTCACACTGTGGAACGTTGACACTCAATTGCTGAATTACTGGAATCTCGGGAGGACCACCTCTGACTGTTTACTTTTCTGAAAATGAAACCTTAATCCAACAGCACGTTCATAGCCCCACATATTCTGGGACCTGCATTGCTGCCACTTCCCTGAGCACAGAGCATTTTCTCTGTGGAGTGCAGCCAATGGAAGGAGACCAACTTATTTGCTGCTCTCTCCTAACCATTAAAATGTCTGTAGATTTCAAATATAATTTGCTCGCTATTGAAACTATATGAGGACATACATCCTATTCATGTTATCACAAGACTTTAACACCAGCTGGATGTGTATATTCCCTTTTATTAGCAGGCACTAAGTAATTAGCACCATCCCCTGTAAATTACAGAAAATCAATAATGAACCAGATTGAAAGCCGAGTTGATCAAATTATTATTCATGTCAGTGTTGCAGATATTAACTTCTGCTAACACAAGTTCCCCATCAGGAATAAAGGTCACATTTTCTTATTTAAACTTCATCACAGCAATTATACATGGAGTTGTTACCCAAGCAATCCCTTCAGAGCAGGTTCTTATAATTTATTAATACATCTCAATGCTAGTTGATAGCTGAACAGGTTACTCATTTCATTTTTGGCACAAATCAATACTAATAAGCAATTGTAAAGTTTATTTAATTTGTAAGAGACATTTGATGCACTCTTTTCCTGATATAGGCACATGTCAGCACAAGAAATTGTGTATAGTGATTGAGCAGTGCTATTGTGATATATTGCTTCAATATTAGCATAAAAGTTTGGCAAAATATAATACTGTGCTGTTTCTTACAATGAATCTCTCTCTCTGTTTTGAGTAATCTCATTAGGCAAGATGTGGAGATGCCGGTGAAGGACTGGGGTGGACAAATGTAAGGAATCTTACAACACCAGGTTATAGTCCAACAATTTTATTTTAAAATCACAAGCTTTCGGAGATTATCTCCTTCGTCAGGTGAGTAGTGAGGTTCTCAAATCACATATCTCATATTAGGTTGGGACACCATCACACCAATCAAAGGTGTCGTTGGTGTTCAGACAGGTTAGCCACGGAAAACAGTAGGTCCCAGTATGCTGAATACACATTGTGTCAAATTACTCAGACAGAGAGAAAGAGACCCGAAAGGCAGAGAGAGAGAATGTCCAGTTGTATTTAAAACAGATAACTTTTTTTTCCCCCCTTGCTGGTGGGGTTACGTGCAGCGTGACATGAACCCAAGATCCCGGTTGAGGCCGTCCTCATGGGTGCGGAACTTGGCTATCAATTTCTGCTCGACGATTTTGCGTTGTCATGTGTCTCAAAGGCCGCCTTGGAGAACGCTTACCCGAAGATCGGTGGCAGAATGTCCTTGACTGCTAAAGTGTTCCCCGACTGGGAGGGAACCCTCCTGTCTGGCGATTGTTGCGCGGTGTCCGTTCATTCGTTAGGCAATGGTGATTGTGTAACCTTTCCAATAGAGTGACATTTCTAACAGTTCATGACAACAGTGCTCATGTGACCATTCAAAGCTTTGTGATGCTTTTCACTAATCTCACACTGGCCATTTAGGATTGTGTGGCCACACTATTTATGTTGATTTCTAGAAATCTTGTTAATTGAGTGACTTAAAGTTCTTCATGTGATTGACAAGGTTCTGAACCAATGGGTGTAAATTGTCTTTGGCCCCTACCACAAACTTAAACCCATTCCATTCCTCTCCATGGCACCGTCTTAGACAGAACCAGACTGTTCACAGTCTCGATTTGACCACGAGCTGAATTTCCAACCCCAAATAATCTCCATCACAAAGATTGACCATCTCCACCCTGCCTCAACTCATCTGTTGCTGAAACACACATTCATGCCTTTGTCACCTCCAGACTCAACTATTCCAATGCTGTCCTGGCTGGCCTCCCATCCTCTATCCTTCGTAAACTTCAGCTCATCCAAAACCCTGCTGCCTGATATCCTATCTCGCATCAAGTCGGGTTCATCCATCATTGTGGTGCTCACTGACCTACATTGGATTCTGGTCCCCCAAAGCTTTAAATTTAAAATCATCTTGTTTAAATCCCTTCAAGGCCACCCCTCTCCCGATCCCTGTAACCACCTCCAGTCCTACGACCCTCCAAGAACTCTAAGTTCCCCAGGCTCTGTCCTCTGTACATCCTCCACTCCTATTGCCCCCCCCCCCCACCATTGGTGACTATGCCTTTAGCCGTCTAGACCCTGTGTTCTGGAATTCCCTCCATAAACCTCAGCGCCTCGCAACCTCCCTCTCTTCCTTCAAAACCCACCTCTTTGACCAAGCTTTTGGTAACCCCCTTCAAATTTTGTTGTTGAGTTTTGTCTGATTACGCTTCTGCGATGTGCCCTCGAACATTTTTCTACCTTAAAAGACACGATTTAAATGCAAGCTGTTGTTGCTGTTGTTGTTGTAGTTGTAGTTGTAGTAAAGGCAATACAGCTGTGAACAGGGATTTGGCAGGTAACTGCTTCCCTGGTAACTACTTCTGGGTTTTTTTTTTTGAGTGTTGTGATTTGTCTGTGGAATCAATGTGAATGAATGAAATTTTCATCTGCCTTTGGTTGACGGTAGTCGATCGCCATTGGTCCTTAGTAACCATGTGACATCACAAAATTATAAAGTGACATCATAGAACAGTTCCAATTCAACTGATCTTTTTCCAACTTGAAAAAACAAATTTTAAAAAGTGACAATAAAATACCAATTTTATAAATGGCATTAAATGTTAAACTCTCCTTTCCCAATTAATAGAGATATATTTAATACAGATAGGTGAGTAATAGAGTAACAGGATATACATATTAGTAAATATACTCCTATTGTCAGTTTTCTCTGTCATCCCATCCTGATTTAATCTCACCGTTTATCAGCTCCCCATCTACACTCATGACTACCCCTTGATCTCGTTATCACAATGCCTCACCATTTCCAAGGTATTAATCATTGAACAAGCCATCTCATATCACCTCGTCTCCTTTACCATCCTCATTTCCCACCCTATCAAGACCACTTATTTCCTCCTCTGCAATAGCACTCAACCCTGCTCTTCCTTACCACCAGGGCTGTTGAAACTCTTGCCTGCCCTTTGAATTAGCTCCAGACTAGCCATCGCCAAGGTTATTTACTTTTATTTCTGCAATATCATCACCTCTTTCTTTACCTCACCACAACAATTTCATTACCTCCAGACTTGACTTCTCCAACTTCCACCTCACCGGCCTAAGTTCCATCATACACAAGCTCGAATTTGCCCAATACTCTGCCACGCGCATCCTGCCGAGCACTAATTCCCATTCATCAGCCCAGCCCTTGACAACCTCCATCGATTACCCATCCCCCAAATCATTGAATTCAAATTCCTTGTACCCCATTTAAAAATCCCTTTATGACATTGCCCCACCTTAGCTCTGCAATCTCCGTTATCTCTTCATCTCAACCCTTGCTGTTCAATCCTCTTATTCTAGCCTCCTATTCACCTCCTCTGGCTCCACCATTGGTGGCACAGCCTTCAGTCCTATTTTCTCCCTAAACCCCTCTGCATCGCTACATATCCTCCTCCCCTTCCCCTTCCCCTCCCCCTCCCCCTCCTCCCCCTCCCCCCCACCCTTTTTAGTCATCTCTGCTTACTCTTCTGCATGGTGACAAGTTCTCTTATGGAGAGTGGTTGGGACATTTTCTACATTAGCTATGCTATATAAATTCATGTTGTTTGAACTTTCTTTATCTCTCAATCGATATCGCCCGTTTTACACTATCGACCAAAGTCAAAATTACGTCCATTGTGTTTTAACTCAGCATCCACACATATACTTCCCAGCAGGGGTTGCTGGATAGTGATCAGGTGTGAAAACCTAAATACATTTTTTTAAAAACCTTCCTACATTAGGAGCATGGTCAATGGTGATGGATTGGAAAGTACAATAGCCTGTTAACACTCTCTCTTTATGTTCACAAATGCAAACTGATGACTTGGGTGAGGTACGTAAGGGTGGCCGTCATTTACTGAGAGTGATAAATGTATAGGATGATTTGCCACCGAGGGTTGTGGAAGAAAAAACATTCAGGACGTTAATCATGCAATTGGACACGGACACACACACACACAAACACACACACACATCCACTATAAACAATGGCAATATATCAGAAGCAAGATACAACAGATCAATCTAAAAATATAGAAACCCATCATATAAAACAAGATGTCAGTGTTTTATATAATCAAGTTATTAATGAAGTCAAAACTGACAGGAGACACAGCAAGGTTCCACTACTCCTCTACGATAAACCTAGCACACTGCAATCAAACGCATGCACAAATGGAAATTTAAGAATTTGATTTTAAAACATAAATAAAAGCACTTCATTGTTCTCAATCCACAATACAATAGGGGTTCATTAATAACCACAAGACTCATATGGAACAACTCCTAATCAAAATGGTGACAAAGTACTCAATTAAAAGCCAAATGAAGAGCCAGATGGAGAACATCTTGAACAAAGCTCTCTCACTTTGTCTACAATTGTCGATTTTTCTGCTTTGATTTCATGCTTAGCCCTGGTTAACATTAACAGAATTTGAGTGGGCGTTATTAACAAAAGCACTGCAATACATAAATACAACCGAAATGCACTTCAATAATGTACAATGAACCAGCTTTAAGTTCAGATGTTTTCAGGTGTTTAGAAAATTACCTCAAATTCAGCAAATAGGTAAAATGTATTTTAGACCTATTTTGAAAAGAAAATAGTTGAATTTCCACTTTGCTGTATGATTTATGTTGTTTCATTCAAATTATTGGATAATTCATTTTGTTTAGTGGAAAAAAATGACTTTGAATTAGTAGGTGTGTAATATATATGAAACAACACAGTAAACTGAACTTCATCTTCAAGGGGAAGTACACTGAGACGAGGGGGAAAATATAGAGAATCTTTAGAACTATGCGTGTGTATCTTTTAGACACATAATAATAAAGACTATGTAGAGGCTGTCAATGTAAAGGTTAGACCTTTTACTGCATGATATATTACACTCACTCTACCAACTGGTTTTAACCAATTCTCTCCTTATGCGTTTAAGCAATGCATGTAGATAACCACAATTTGAAAGCCGGACAGGATGTAACAATCAGAGAACATTTTAGTGGCTATATTCACAATATGTTGGATTTACAGAAAGGACTGTTACAAGAACAAAGAAGCCAATGTAACAGAGACAAAGGCACAATAGAGGAAAAATGTCTATCAGATGCAGAAAACAAAAAAAGTCAGACAAATAAAAAATTCATTGTTCTGCAGGACAAATTTACAAGTATTGAAAGTCAATGGATACAATACTGCTTGAAGATATCGGCATTTTACTGTTTAATATTTTTTCCCTACAAATCAGAAACTGAGAATCCCAAGAAGAATTTGATCCAGAATCACTTAAAGGAAGACTATCCATCCAGCTCAATAATAAAATGACAAAGAATTAAAATATATATATTTACAAGGATAGCAGAAAAAAAATGGGAAAAGGCACAAAATCAAATGGTGAAGATGAACTGGTGCACAATATTATCCAACTTTGTTGACATGAATATCTTGAACTTTACTCTCAATCGCTTATAACAGTCTCTACCCTATACGCATACTACAGTTTGGCATGAGATGTGTCACTAAACAAAACCAAAGCAAGTTAAGAAGACAGCACGCCACACACTGATGAAGGTAAACCAGTACTTGCATTATTCTCCCATACACTCAACAAAACGATTGGAGGCCTCCCCACACAATACCTCACCCACATGCATCACACACACCCACACACGTTTCTTGACTCAAGGCTCACTCAGGCCAATTGTCATTCCTAACAATTAATTTGAACAAAATATTTGATTCAGTAGGTCTGATGCCTTTGGGCTAAGTCCCAACAAAAGATGCTCAGCCACTTTAGGTTAGGATCTTGGTCAAAAAATCTCAAACTCTTCCTTCACTTCAGTTTCTCTTTCCCTCTTCCTTCACGGCTTTCGATCTTTCCCTTCACTTGTGTTTCTGTTTCTTTCTCCTCCAATTTTGTTTTTCTCGCTTTCGTCTTTCCAGAGTCTTTTACTTTATCTGATCAATTATTCCACAAATGCATCACCCTTTCGTACCACCAGAGGTCCAGCGCATTACAAAACTTGTTTCTCTTTGAAGAACAAATATGAGGGAGAAATGAGAAAGATAATGTAACTCTAGATTTTTTTATATATAGTATGTTTTTTGAGTTCTCTTTTGATTTTGCTGGCTGACTCAGCATCTATTCAATTTACAACTCTTATGAAAAATAAGCCAGGGTCAAAGGTTGCAAAGGATGAGAGGAGGACATGTGTACCAATTATAATAAATTAAGTACATAGCAAAGAATACATTAAAAGCAAATAACTTGAACTGGGAGATTTCTTTTGATTAGGGTGGGAAATAAGTGATTATATCAAAACATGTATTTCCACTTGCACTTAATTTCACCTTGAACTTATCAATATTTTTATATTTGTGTTTTTTTAATGTTTTCTTTTGCTGTTGTATGGTTGAAGAAACTGGCTGTGTACTCCACAACATGAGAAAACCAGAAAATGCTGTCCCTTTATCCTCCAAAAAGGTAATAAATTCTAATTTCATTAATGAACATTGATCCCTATCAAAGCAATACAAACATTTATAAGGAATGATGGCTTGTAAAAATTGAACTATTTTGTGAACAAACTACTTGTGCATTACTTGTGTTTTTCAGAGCCTGAACTTTACAATACATTAGAACTATTACTGTCAGTATAAATCTGACACATCCACAATCATCACAAATATTCTTCCCGCTATTATAATTTACTTTGAATAGCTGAAAACTAAAATCACGATACAATTCCACATACAATTTTTGTAAATACCACCCACCACATTTTTTTCTACAGAACGCTTTGAAACAAACAAAATACAAAAAACTAAATATTATTGTATGAAAGGAGGGAGTATTGCATTTTTGTTCTTTGGTTTTGTTTGCTTCAGTGTCATATCCTAGTGAGTGTGTAAGGGTGAGAGAGAGAGAAAGAGATGGCATGTTCTTGCTCTGTAATTATTGTCCAATTAATGAAATCTCATTCTTTGAAATCATGTTTCCAAACTGTATATTTCTGCAATTTCATTAGTGATCATTATTGACATTCCACCAACAGAAACCATGCAGATATCAGGATGCAGCAATGTACAGAATACACACTGCACAAAATGACAACTAGCAGAAACACAAATTGACAGCTACAGCACTCGAACACCACACTACTGATCTCCATCCACATCTCAGAATGGAGAGAATGCCCTCAGACATTTTTCTTCTACAACTGCACACCAAAAGAAAAGCTTTGTTCATAAAGGACCTTAACCCCCAGCCCTCAACTCCCGCCCTCACGCCCCCGTGTTATAAAGAAAAATTGTTACAAACTGAAGTTTGTTATAATCGAACAATCCACATATAAAATTCTATTTTCACAATGTTACCGTTAACTGCCAGCACCAAGACAACTGGAACACAAACTTCAGCTGCAGGCCTGTCCTGTTCCACAGCCTCTGCAATATCCATACACCACGAGAGTCACCCCACACCTCAACTGCCAGAATACCAACACAAGGGTATGTTTTCCACTACTGATTCTTGGAGCAATAATATGACTTTTTTTTAATATATAAAGCTCATTAACACTAATGTGCTTAGATGTGAAATGCCATATGGGAACAATTTCACCACTGTGGTGTTCGTGTTAACACAAGAAATTTGGCCAATCCTATATATTAATGTTCTTATTTTGAACTTGTTTCAGCGTTCTTTATAATCTGAGATCAAATGAAGAGGAGTAACTTAATTAATATTTAAAAACATTACACAGCAACTCCAATTCTGCTTTCAGAACTCCATCTTCAATGCTGTTGGAAAGGTTTGCTTCAAACTGATTACCTAATTTACACACCATTAGATACTGATTGTTAAAATAATATCGCCAAACTACTGTGCAAAATTGACACTTACTTCATTAAAGGAACATCTACAAATGCTCATATTATACGATTACAGGAGTTACCTTTGGAAAAGCCAATTTCGCACATCTTAACAGCCACTTTAATTTTTGTAGCACACCCAATGGTATGAAGCCAACTGCAGCAAGTGGTCAGTCTCAGTGAATGAGCACTTAACATATATATTTCACACTGCAGCCTTGGCTGACATAATGCAGGAAGCTGTGACAGCCAACTTGGACGCATTAGCAGCAAGAATGTAGATCGCTCTGCAGGAGGTACTGCAGCAACTTATTGTTGTGTGCTTAAAGCACACCAGTATCCATCATGAGGTCATGCCCTCCAATAGTATAAGGTCAGACAAAGGACAGAGGATGCCAGTTGACCCAGTATAAAAGCGCCAATAAAACATAAGTTCTTACCTTTTGAACGTCGGGGCGACATCTCAAAGTTTCTGGAACTGATGTCAGAAGCAGAGGGTGTTCTTTCTCCCCAGAAGTAGGTGGGAGTTTTTCATAGCCACCTGCCCCGATGCACTCCTGGGGACAACACCACTTAGAAATAGATTACAATGCACGAGTTTGAGAAGGAGCACTAAGATTACAGCTGCCAACTTACAGATAGTAAATGCTTCTCACATTCACTTGATTGCATAAGAACGTAAGAAATAGTAGCAGGAGTAGTCCATACGGCCCCTCGAGCCTGCTCCGCCATTCAATAAGATCATGGCTGATCTTCTACCTCAACTCCACCTTTCCCGCCCTAATGCCATATCCCTTGATTCCCTTAGTGTCCAAATATCTTTCGATCTCAGTCTTCAATATACTCAATGACTGAGCATCCACAGCCCTCTGGGGTAGAGAATTCCAAAGATTCACAACCCTCTGAGTGAAGAAATTTTTCCTCATCGCTGTCCTAAATGGCCGACCCCTTATCTTGAGACTATGACCCCTAGTTCTAGACTCCCCATTCGGGGGAAATAGCCTCTCAGCATCTACACGGTCAAGCCCTCTCAGAATTTTATATATTTAAATAAGATCACTTCTCATTCTTCTAACCTCCAGAGAATATAGGCCCATTCTACTCAATCTCTTCTCATAGTACAACCCTCTCATCCCAGGAATCAATCTCGTGAACCTTTGTTGCACTCCCTCTAGGGCAAGTATGAACTTCCTTAGGTAAAGAGACCAAAACTGTATGCAGACTATAGGTCTCACCAGAGCCCTACATAATTGCAGTAAGACCTCCTTACTCTTGTACTCCAACTACCTTGTAATAAACGTTAACATATCATTTGCCTTCCTAATTGCTTGTTGCACCTGCATGTTAACTTTCTGTGAGTCAAGGACACCCAAATCCCACTTGATAATATCATTTCCATTACATAAATCTGTGCACATAAAAGTGTCCCCTCTCACATCTTAGTGCTACACACATTTGCCACTAAAGGCATAGAAACACTTGGGACCTGCAGAGAAATACACAGCTCAGTTGAGTTAACGTTACCACCAATTAAAACATCTTGCGGCCTATACCTGCTCTGTAAACAAAGTGTTAGCTCCCGCTGATGAGTTAGTGCAAGATACAGGTCAACAGTGGCACCTTTAAAACACAGCTGGATTGATACCCGTTGACTAGGGAGAATTGCGATATTAATAGTATTGATGCTTTTTTGAGGGAAGGTAGGGGAAGGAACTTTGTGCTCCCTAAAGTTGGGCATCAGAATCGGGGTAGTCCGTGACAGGATAATCACACAGGGGCTCTGGGTGGAACAGGGTTAGTTGGTTAAATGGTCTTTTCTGCGTCTGGCTTTTCTGATGTTCTTGGCCTATACACATAGCTGGTGCAGGTGGTCACAAGTGCCCCAAGAAGCCTGCACCCTTACTCTGCCCTCTGCCTCATCCGGTGATACAGCACATATCACAGCTGTAATACTCACCAGTATGCTGACTTATCTCAGATACAATACGGGTGCCAGTGCAGAATTTATTGTATCGAACAGAGAGCAACACCAATCAATATTAAGAGTTGTTAACGTCCTTAATTAGTATTACTAAACAATAGGCATTAAAATATCATATCACCAGAATGTTACCATTAATAAAACTGGTAAAACTAGCAGCTGACATTGCTTGCACTTTATTCTTGGTTTTTCATCCTTTTTCACACCAAACGCATGAGTACTGGCAGTCAGAAACAAACATGCAATCACTATGTGCACGTCTTGCACTCCTCCACAACTATGCATAGCAATATATGATGGTCCTCCATAGATTTTATCTTCTTTAAACAATTTTTTCCACATGTTAACCATTAACGTTGCTTACACCTTGTAGTAACAGAGTACTGCATTGGTCTCATGTGCTTACTGAGGTTGCATTAAGTGGCTCAGTGGTAGCACTTTCACCCCTGAGTCAGAAGATCATGAGTTCAAGTCCCACTTCAAGGACTTGAGCACAAAATCTAGGCTGACATCCCAGTGCAGTACTGAGGGAGTCCTGCACTGCCGGAGGTTCCGTCTTTTGGGTGAGACATTAAACAGAGACCCTGTCTGCCTTCTCAGGTGGACAGAAGAGATCCCACAGCACTATTTCTCAGTAGAGCAGGGGAGTTCTCCCTGCTATCCTGGCCAATATTTATCCCTCAACCAACATCATGAAAACAGATTATCTGGTCATAATTGCACTGCTGTTTGACGGATCTTACCGTGCGCAAATTGTCTGCCGCATTTCCTACATTACAACAGTGACCACACTTGAAAAGTAATTGGCTGTAAAGGGCTTTAGGATATCCTGAGGTTGTGAAAGATGCTATATAAATGCAAGTATTTTTTTATTACATAGTCAGGTCCACACTTCGTGGTATTCTCTATAAGTTCAAACGCATCCCAGAGCGATGGTTGTAAATGCCCTAAGCAAATTAGATTTAGGAATCTTAATGAGAAAGATTCACAACACAAAACTACCTTGGTCAGAGAAATGGGAAATTAGAAGTTGCACATCTGTGCAGTAGGAGTGCTCTGCTAAAACCTGACCTTCAGTCCACCACAATACCGAGGGGTATCAACTTGTCAAGCATCCCAACAAAACCCAACACAACATAACATGGGGCCTGCATAAATCTTTTAAAACACACCTACTCGCATTGGTGCATACACATTTTTACCTAAAGTCCTCTTTTGGAAGTATCGAATACTTGCCGTTAATAGTGCACACTGCCTTGGAAACCCAAGAGAGGGTCCAAGAGTGAAGAGTCCATCTTCAGTGAGAACAGGTAAACAAGTTTTATTAAAATATCCACTCAGCTGTCATAAGCAAACATTTCCACATGTTAGTGTGGAAAAATAAGCAGCACAGGGCTGCTGACATCAATCTCTATCAGAATCAGGAGATGAATTCTGCCACTTCACTGTGTAGAAATGATCAATATTCACATCTGACCCAAGAGATCCCCTGGCAAGCTCATCAAGGAGTGTATTGATTGAGGATTTAGCACTTAGAAACACCAGTTATTAACAGCAGAGGGGCTTATTCCATTCATACTTAATTTTCTTTTTAAAGACTGTACAAGACATTAGTGTAAGAGAGAGACCGTTGTACTGGTTTACGTGAATAATTTCAAGGAAAACTAAAACCTAAGAATTGCTGTAAGGTAGATTGAAGATCCCCCAAAATATTGCTGTACCTGTGCCGTCCTCTCCCAGCACAGACTTCTACATAAACTCACTTACATAGATAAACACGCACAGACATATATACACATGAATTGTGCTTTAGAGGATAATTCAACATTAACCCCAAGAAGAAAAGTTTCCTATGGATATATAATAATATTGAAAACTAAAATTCAAGGCCTCATTGTATTTAATATCAATAATTATAATTACTTGTTTGCCAGAGTTAAGAGTTCAATTACCAGCCTCGACCTTCAATGCTCGTACTCAGTAACTAAATTTGGTCAGTTTTTGTGTTTAATAACTTTAATTTTATTCTGTTATCCCAAAGTACTTGTGGATGAACATTGTCAACTTAATTGACTTGCATAAAGTTCCACAAATAGATTTTTAACATTGCGTTTGCTATAAAATTACAGTCAGTCTGTAAATCCAACCGTTAATTCACAAATTCTTCAAAACGAGCAGTGGAATTCTGGAACTTGCTGCCCCAAAAAACTGTTGCGGCTGAGGATCAATTGAAAATGTCAAAACTGAGATTGTTAGGCAAGGGTATTAAGGGTTACAGAACCAAGCCAGGTAGATGGAGTTAAGATACAGATCAGCCATAATCTAATTGAATGGCAGAACAGGCTCGAGGGGCTGAATGGCCTACTCCTGTTTCTATGTTCCTATGTTTCACTGAGCGTAAGAAATTCATTCCCAAACAGCTACTGACCATCAGAGCCCTATAAAGCATCTGGAATTGTCATTCAGAATCTCACATTCAAATTATTCATTTGTGTCCCACAATGTCTCATGGCAAAAGCTCGGAGCTGTGCTGGTGGAACATTGCAGTTATAGTCCGTTTTTGAATCTATCTGAATCTGAAGTTATTAAATTCTTTAGAATTCTGTTTGCCTAATGGGTTTCTGCTGTGATAAAGATGCACCCCACTTCTCCCCTCCTGATATATTGATCTCTTTCAGTTCATTAATGTTTGTTCTCTGGTGACGAGATAAACCCAATTACTGGGTCAACATAAAACAAAATCTGCTCAATTACAATATAAAAGGAGAAAACAAAATATGCTTTTGCAATGTTAATGAATATTTTGCTTTTGCTCAAAATTATAAATTTTGTGTAGGGGTCTTAAATCTGCAGCAAAATAAATCACATGCAGTTCTGATGTCACTGTACATGACGGGTCCAGAATTCCCAGAACCAGAAAGCTGCTTTTCTCCCATATTATGGAACCAAACTGAATCAGGATTTGAGTCTAGGCACAGATCGGACACATCTGCTGTTCACAACAGTCAACTTGCACAGATAAGTGGAACAACTCACTACTCATTTCACCTTCATAAATTAGATTGACTTCATTTCTAACAGGTGAGTTCACTGAAATGACAAATCAGTCTTATAATGAGGACATTAAAATAGAGGTTAGAATCAAAATATTTTTTTTAAAATCAGCTGTCAATTATTTTCTTTAAATTCTCACTTGGGCCAAACAATTACTTACTTTCTGATGGCAAATTGTTCCATTATTGCAGCATACCTCTCTTGAATACCTAGATCAATATTCTTCAGGTTTTTCTAAAAAAAAAACAATTAGATGCCTTTCAAATGATGACCATTTAGGTTAGTAAATAAGCTGGCAACTCTCTGAAGCAGCACAGATCATAGGTTGCTTGCCAACTGCGGGTTAAAGTCTATTTGATGATTCCTCAGCCAATGTGATGCGTGCAAATGAGTGAACACTGCTCCCGATTAACATTCAGCACCCTTCCCGATCATGTTTTTTTTGGTATTTATGACTTGGGTATATTCATGATCTGTCTCTAATCTAGTTCTCATTCCTTTAGGTGAGATGAATTGACCCAAAACCAGAGGACACTTAATGACCTTGATTATTCAACATGAATAAGTCAACGTTTAAAGGAAGAATTCTCCAAACACTTTCAGTGGGACAAGTCATTTGACCATTGAGCATAAATGCTCATGAATACAGATGAACAACATAAAATTTAGAGGAGATCCCAATAAAATTAGAGTTTGAATTAGGATCCAAAATGCATGCATAAAAAGCCCTGAATTTCTCTCACAATGATGATAAACGACTAATACAATTCTATCATTGTCACACGGTTTTATAATACAACCAGTTGATAGCTCAGAGAAAAATTTTTACAACTATCTCTCGCTATCATTCCCTGCAACTGTGTCTCTGCTTGTTTCGTGTCTGTACTACTTTGGCGCAGACATTTACCCATAAACAAATGGGTTAACAACTATATTGAAATAGCACAAACAGAAATTTGGGCAAATACATTTAACAGTGTAAAAAAAAATGGGATTAAACCCATTAATTTCTTTGTGAGAAATTTATTATTTTGGACATCAAACATCAGGGAATCCATTCCAGCTAGTTCTACCTCCCCGTAATTCACCCTATCCACAACACCTATGGTTTAATTGGAGTGAGACCATCCCATCTGGTACTGTGCCACGGAGTGCCTGGGAAACAAAATCAACAATAACCTGCATTGATATGGCGCCTTTAATGTAGAAAAATGTCGCACGTGCTTCAGAGGTGCAATCAAAAAACGGTTGATGATTCAATGAAGGAGATGTTAAGAGTGGTGACCAAAAACTTGGTCAAAGAGGAGGGTCTTCAAAAAGGAGTGGGAGGTGGAGAGGCAGAGTGATTTAAGGGGGGAATTGCAGAACGTGGCTGAAGACATGCCACCAATGGTGGGCCAAAAGGGAGGGATGCACAAGGCCAGAATCAGAGGAACAGAGATTTCAGGGGCTGAGTGAGGATTTGGGCTAGGGGAAATTACAGAAATAGAGAAGGGTGAGGCCATGAAGGGATTTAAACACAAGGATGAGAATTTAAATTTGAGGCATTGGGGTCAACGGTGACAAGGGCAACGAGTGCGTGGGACTTTGGTGCGGAATAGGATATGGGAAGCCGAGTTTTGGATGAGCTGAACTTTATGAAAAGTTGGAAGGCCGGGAGGCTGGCCAGGAGAGCACTGGAATAGTTGAGTCCGGAGGTAACAAAGGTGTGGATGGGCGTTTCAGTCGCAGGTGGGCTGAGGTAGAGTGGAGGCAGGCAATGTTACTGAGGTGGAAGTAGACGGTCTTTGTGCTGGAGAGGATATGGGGTCAGAAACTCAGCTTGAGATCAAATAGGATGCCAAGGTTGCAAACAGTCTGGTTTAGCCTGAGACAGTGGCAGTGGAGGGGGTGGCGGGGAGATGAAATCAGTTGCAAGGGTACTGAGCTTCTGACTTATCAAAGACTACATGTTGGACAAGCAGTCTGACAACAGAGAGGCAGTGGAAGGATCAAGAGAGGTAGCAGAGAGGTAGAGCTGGTGTCATCAGTGTAGATTTAGAAGCTGACCCAATATCTGCACATTATGATTCCCAGAGGCAGCCAGTATATGAGGAAAAGGATGGGGCAAGGATAGATCCTCGGAGAAGTCCAGAGCTAACAGTACGTGGCAGGAAGAGAAGTCATTGCTGGAGATGCTCTGGCTATAATCGGATAGATAAAAGCAGAACCAAGTGAAGGCAGCCTCATCCAGCTGTGACCATGTCAAAGGCTGCAGAGACGTACTACTTTGGCGCAGACTTGTTGGATTTTAACTTATTTGATTGGAATTATTTATAACTAATAAAAACAGCTCATGATAGGTACTGCAATGGGATGAACAATGCAGGCCATAGGATCCAACTTTCCATTTCTAGGATTGGAGTCAAAACAAGCCAATGGGAAGAACTTTTCTTTTGCCAATAAGAGTGATAAGAGCTGTGTGGCACATGCATCATATTGGTGTCAAACAGAACTGATAACATGTCTTGCAGTATAAGTGCATGCCAGAGTCTAAGGGCCCGAAATTAGGAGGGAGGCGGGTTGGCAGCGGGGGGTCGACTGGGCACGTGGGTAACGCGCCCAGTGAAATCGGGGTGCTCCGCACGCGATCGCAGCCTAATTGAAGGCACTTACGTGAGCTTCGGGTTTCCCGTTGCAGACCTGCGCAGCAGGCGCACTGGGCACCCGCATCACAGGCTGTCAGCAGGAGGAGCCCTATTTAAAGGGGCAGTCCTCCAAAGCTCCTCCTGCAGCAAACAACCAAATTGGCAGCATGGAGCAGCCCAGTGGCAAGGCTCCTCCAAGGTTCTCAGACTCCTCATTCCAGGTGCTGCTCGATGGTGTCAGGAGGAGGAGGGAAATGTTTTTCCCAGCGGACAGGAGGAAGTGGCCTGCCTCTGCCACCAAGAAGGTCTGGCTCGAGGTGGCAGAGGTGGTCAGCAAAGGAACATAGGAACAGGAGTAGGCCATTCAGCCCCTCGTGCCTGCTCCGCCGTTTGATAAGATCATGGCTGATCTGTGATCTAGCTCCATATACCTGCCTTTGGCCCATATCCCTTAATACCTTTGGTTGCCAAAAAGCTATCAACCTCAGATTTAAATTTAGCAATTGAGCTAGTATCAATTGCTGTTTGCGGAAGAGAGTTCCAAACTTCTACAACCCTTTGTGTGTAGAAATGTTTTCTAATCTCACTCCTGAAAGGTCTGGCTCTAAATTTTAGACTGTGCCCCCTACTCCTAGAATCCCCAACCAGCGGAAATAGTTTCTCTCTATCCACCCTATCTGTTCCCCTTAATATCTTATAAACTTCGATCAGATCACCCCTTAACCTTCTAAACTCTAGAGAATACAACCCCAATTTGTGTAATCTCTCCTCGTAACTTGACCCTTGAAGTACGGGTATCATTCAACAGCAGCAATGTCGGCCGAACCTGGGTCCAGTGCAGGAAGCACTTTAATGACCTAACCAGGTCAGCCAAAATGAGTATATTTACGCATTCTCCCACACTCCGTCTTCCACATCACCTCCGCCACCGCACAACTCCTTCTGCACTGCCATCACAACGCTCTCGCATCACTCCTCACATCCACTCAACCATCATCCTCACCTTGCTTACACTTACTCACCGCCCCAGTTCTCATTCGAACACTACCATGCAACCCAATCCTTATACAATCTCATGGCTATGTCGCACACGCACCCTCCCACGCATCTCCCGCACGGTCACCCCCACCCACACCAATGCATGCAGCGGGTCACTATGTAACCATCACTCATTCACGCCTCTCTGTGTTTTGCCTTGATAGGAAAAGAGATGCCAGAAGGCCCAGGAGAGGGATGATGGCAAAAGGGGACATGGAAGTGGGGACGCCACTCAAAGCGCTTCCACGTCTCACCCATTGCCCCCCTCTCAACCAGTACTCGCAATGTTTCCTCCTCTCCAGGTGCTCTAGTCTGCCCCTGCACAGGTGAAGGTGGAGCAGACTTTGGAGGGGTCCTCACGGGCACCGAAACCCAGAGGGTATCCGCGCAAAGAAACTAATCGGTCAGGGCATGAACAAGAGCAACCTGCCACTACCTCTGCTGCAGCCACAGGGGAAGCACCACGTAGGAGTAATAGGAAGTGTAAGCCAAAGGTTTTGTGAGCAAAAAGGGGATGCACAAGGGTGTTTGACGATTTGTCATTTTTTATTTATATTTGTTTTCTTTCACATTCACAATAAATCTTATTATCACCACTACTGCCACGTCTTGCCCATTCTTGACTGGCTTGTACAATAGGTCCCTTTCATGAGGTTCATCATGAACATGCACACTTGATGCCACCCATTGGGTCAGTCTACAGTGGGTGTAGGTGTAGTTGCACCACTGTTTTGTGCAGGGGGCAGGGGAGGGGGCTGGTATGGTCGCTCCTCTGTCCAGGTGGTGAGGACTGGACTCTTCACACTGCCTGATGTTAGGAGAACCGTTCACATATCAGTGACTCCCTGGCCTCACGAGCAGCCAGATGAGCCGTTGTTCTGCCCATGGGTTGTTCCTCCTCTTCGGCCTCCTCCTCCTCAGCCTCAATATGGGTGGCAGATGTGGATAGGGCCTCCTCCAGTGGCACTCCTCTCTGTTGTGCCATGTTGTGCAGGGCACAACAGACGACTGATTGAATCTGCCTCCACCACCCCCTCGGGCAGTGCATTCCAGATCCTAACCACTCGCTGTGTAAAAAAATTTTTTCCACATGTTCCTTTGCCAATCACCTTAAATCTATGTCCTCTTGGTCCTTGACCCTTCCACCAATGGGAATAGTTTCTCTATCCACTCTGTCTTTTGGGAACCCAATCAGGGAAAGAACGTTAAAATCATAACGCACACAGCATAGATTCACTGGGATGATGGCAGGGATGCAAAACTATAGTGATGAGGAGAAACTTCTGGAGCAGAGGAGGATAAGAGGAGAAGAATTTTAAAATTGTATAAGGTTTGATAAGGAAAGACTAATTTCTTCTGCTTGGGGAGTCGATGACAATGGTTCACCAATTTAAAATTGTCATAGAATGAAGAGAGGTGTTAGGAGAAATTTCTTTATGCAGGACATTGTTGGAGCATGGAATGCTTTGCTTTAGGGCTTAGTTTGGTTAGAAACCACTGCATCTTTAAAGGAAAAGTGGATAAATATGTGAAGCAGAGGAAGCTACAGAGCTATAGGGAGAGGGCAGGGCAGTGGGATATATTCTAGATTGATCTAGCAAAGAGCCAGCATAGATATGGACCAAACAGCCTCCTTCCATACTGTAAGCCACTATGACCTGAAGGTAAATTAAGGCATATTATAGAAATATACACCTTGTTGCACCAAGGCTAAAATATATTTTTGAGAGCAATTGATGGTTTAATGAGACACATGGTGGAAGAAAAAAAAATCCATTTACAAGCATTCCAATCCCTCACCTGCTTGATAGGTGGAGCTGATTTTCCATCATTTTGAAAACATGGTCTACGTAATGATGTTGAAGAAGATTTGCTGTCTCTAGCTGACAGTATGATCGAGGAATATATCTATAGTTGGAGCATATCGGAACACATTCAAATTGTGACTTTGGAGCATCCATTTTAATTTGAAGAAAGCATTTGTTGCATGGAGTTAAAACTGGCCAGAATACCTTAATCGCAACCCCTCAGATAATGAAGCAGTCCGTGCCCGAATGCAGCAAGACCTGGACAACATCCAGGTTTGGGCTGATAAGTGGCAAGTAACATTCGTGCCAGACAAGTGCCAGGCAATGACCACCTCCCCTTGACATTCAATGGCATTACCATCACCGAATCCCCCACCATCAACATTCTGGGGGTCACCATTGACCAACCACATAAATACTGTGGCAACAAGAGCAGGTCAGAGGCTGGGTATTCTGTGGCGAGTGACTTACCTCCTGACTCCCCAAAGCCTTTCCACCATCTACAAGGCACAAGTGAGGAGTGTGATGGAATACTCTCCACTTGCCTGGATGAGTGCAGCTCCAACAACACTCAAGAAGCTCGACACCATCCAGGACAAAGCAGCCCGCTTGATTGGCACCCCATCCACCACCCTAAACATTCACTCCCTTCACCACCGGCGCACAGTGGCTGCAGTGTGTACCATCCACAGGATGCACTGCAGCAACTCGTCAAGGCTCCTTCAACAGCACCTCCCAAACCCACGACCTCTACCACCTAGATGGATATGATGTGGAGATGCCGGTGATGGACTGGGGCGTACAAATGTAAGGAATCTTACAACACCAGGTTATAGTCCAACAGTTTTATTTTAAAATCACAAGCTTTCGGAGATTATCTCCTTCGTCAGGTGAGTGAGTGAGTGAAAGGTTCTCAAATCGCATATCTTATATTAGGCCAGGACACGATCACACCAATCAAAGGTGTTGTTGGTGTTCAGACAGGTTAGCCACAGAAAACAGTACATCCCACTATACTGAATACACAATGGGTCAGATTACAAAGCCAGAGAGAGAAAGAGACCCGAAAGGCAGAGAGAGAGAGAGAGCGCGAGCGAGAGAGAGAATGTCCAGTTGTATTAAAAAAAGTTATCTGTTTTTAATACAACTGGACACTCTCTCTCTCTCTCTCTCTCTCTCTCCCTCTGCCTTTCGGGTCTCTTTCTCTCTCTCTGCCTTTCAGGTCTCTTTCTCTCTCTGGCTTTGTAATCTGACCCATTGTGTATTCAGTATACTGGGATGTACTGTTTTCCGTGGCTAACCTGTCTGAACACCAATGACACCTTTGATTGGTGTGATCGTGTCCCAGCCTAATATAAGATATGCGATTTGAAAACCTTTCACTCACTCACCTGACGAAGGAGATAATCTCCGAAAGCTTGTGATTTTAAAATAAAACTGTTAGACTATAACCTGGTGTTGTAAGATTCCTTACCTAGAAGGATAAGGGCAGCAGCCACATGGGAACACCACCACCTGCACGTTCCCCTCCAAGTCACACACCATCCCGACTTGGAAATATATCGCCATTCCTTCATCGTCGCTGGGTCAAAATCCTGGAACTCCCTTCCTAACAACACTGTAGGAGAACCTTCACCACACGGACTGCAGCAGTTCAAGAAGGCAGCCCACCACCACCTTCTCAAGGGCAATTAGGGATGGGCAAAAAATGCTGGCTTTGCCAGCGGCACCCACATCCCATGAAAGAATTAATAGAATGATCAATCATTTTTAAAAAGCAATATCAATATCCTTATTTTAAAATAAGAAAACAATTACGTCAGTTACGCATAAATCTCTACAGGAACAAGTCCACATTGATTTTAGATATTGCCGATATTCCAGGCATTTTAGGTGGTTTAACACATGAACATTGTGACTATACAGACATTACCCCTAGAAAAATTAGAACCATTATCATGAAGGGTTCAAATACTAGTGGACACAAGTTCAAAATTAAGTTTGAAATAAGAAGGGATCCTTTTGACAAAAAGACTTGTGGAATAAATTACCATGAAAGGCCATTGGAATGAAAAGTAATAAGTTCAAGAGACAACTAGATATGTTTCTCGAGAGAGAGAAAGATTGACAGATATGGTAGGAAGAAAGGTATGTAGAGATCTAAACAAAAGAGATGGACTTATTGAGCCTAAAGGTCTTTTCCTGTTCCTAAACATTCTTTTATTCTGAATATTTTCCATCTGATTTATCAATATCTTACACATGGTTAATTTCAGTCCAACGTTAATGCTTCATAATACTTTTCAATTCAGAGAGGAAGTGAAAAAAATGTAAAGAATAGCTTTTCAGTAGGAAAATTGTTACTCAAGAATTCAATTGAAAAGTGTAGACAACAAGGGAAACATTTTATTTTTGAAGTGCCCCAATTTAAAAAGTTAATTACATACAATTCTTTCACATTTTCCACAGACCCAAGTAACCAGCATTCAGAGATATGGCTCTTCTGAATTTGGAGCATTGCCCATCACTCAGGTCTGAACTAATCAATTGACTGATCAAAACGAAATGAAAAAGCACATTGTAACAAATTGGTATCTGCTGCACACTAACCACCACAACAACCTTGTTTAGGCTTTGGACCAGGGTCATATCATGGGGTCGCTGTCTGATCTAGGAAGCAAGCAGGCATTCTTCGCTACATCAGTCATCTGGAGGATCTCTAACCCGACAAATTACTATTTTTCAGAGCAGCAGCTGCCAAATATTAATATATACTGTGGGAAATCATCAGTTTTTGCTTCTCTTGTGGGAGATTATTTTTTGCAACCTATAATTATTTAAGTCAATCAGGTTTTGTGAGTTTTACCTGAACAATATATCTTCCCAGAACTGTAAGAAGGGAGCAATAATATTAATAAGGATTTGTTAATCCACCAGTATAGGCAGCGTCAGAACAAGTGCAAAGTCTGCTAAAGGCAGGTCAAAAGGGTGAACAGAGGTTCTGCACAATTGCAGGTAGTAGCTCTGATGTGAACTGAACTCTGCCTTCAAAAAAAAAAATCTCATCATATCTTTTTCTACATGAAATTTTAGATAGACAGATAAGTTGTGAATTTAAACTGGGCTTCTGTTACCTATATTATGAAGAATTCTTTTGGGCAAGTAAAGTCATATCCATAAACTTGGTCTGGAGATCGCTGCTGGTGTGGGGAATGGGGTGGGGGGGTGCGATCATGGCTGATCTCAACACTATATTCCCGCTCTCTCCCCCTACCCCTTGATGCCTTTTGTGTCTAGAAATCTATCTAGCTCCTTCTTAAACATATTCAATGACTTGGCCTCCACAGCCTTCTGTGGTAGAGAATTCCACAGGTTCACTACCCTCTGAGTGAAGAAATTTCTCCTCATCTCAGTCCTAAATGTCCAACCTCGTATCCTGAGATGGTGGCCCCTCGTTCTAGACCCCCCCCCCCCAGCCAGGGGAAACATCCTCCCTGCATCCAGTCTGTCTAGCCCTGTCAGAATTTTATACGTTTCAATGAGATCCCCTCTCATTCTTCTAAACTCTAGTGAATACAGGCGTAGTCGACCCAATCTCTCCTCATACAACAGTCCTGCCATCCCAGGAATCAGTCTGGTGAACCTTCGCTGCATACCCTCTATGGTAAGTATATCCTCTCTTAGATAAGGAGACCAAAACTGCACACAATACTCCAGGTGTGGACTCACCAAGGTCCTGTATAATTGCATCCTTGCTCCCGTACTCAAATCCTCTTGCAATGAAGGCCAACATACCATTTGCCTTCCTAACTGCTTGCTGCACCTGCATGTTTGCTTTCCGTGACTGGTGTACAAAAACACCCAGGTCCCTTTGTACATCAACATTTCCCAATCTATCACCATTTAAATAATACTCTGCCTTTCTGTTTTTCCTTCCGAAGTGGATAACTTCACATTTATCCATGTTATACTGCATCTGTCATTTATTTGCCCATTTACTCAACTTGTCTAAATCGCCTTGAAGCCTCTTTACATCCTCCTCACAACTCACAATCCCACCTGGTTTTGTGTCGTCAGCAAACTTGGAAATATTACATTTGGTTCCCTCACCCAAATCATTGATATATATTGTGAATAGCATGCACACACCCCTCCCAGAATCAAAAGAGGCAAAAATCAGAAATACAGCAAACTTTGAAAGAAAGGATCAAGTCCGAGGGGCAGTAAAATCCTCTGCTAAGGCAAAATTAAGAGCCAGACCTTTAATCAGCCTCAGGGAACTTAGCACAGCCTCGATTTTGCCAGAGGCAAATGGTTTAACTGGCAGGTAACAAAGAGTGAGGACTTATCTAACCATTTGTCACACCTGTGGCATGCAAAATAATATTCAACAAAATAAAAATGTTCATCCAAATAATTTAAGTGATCAAAATAAATTGGCAAAATATTTGTCCTTTTCCGTAATGCAGGGACAGGGGGAGAATACAAAATGGTTTGTATTCTCAAATGGGGAAATGAAACTAGTTCTTAAATACAGATTTCTCTCAGATCAGATGATCTTCCTGTATATTTTAGGTCCATCCTCTCCCAGTGTGCTTCTTTCCCCTAAAACAATTTCATACACAACTCAAGGATAGAACGGAATGACTTACACCCATTTCTTCATGTTTTAAAATAAAAAAGCAAGTGAAGAATGGAGCTTCACAGATCTGAAACATTCTTAGGTTGTAACATGCCCCAAATGTAGTATAAATCATCACCCCACCCACTGCTCGGGCTTTAATAAAATTGACAGATTCTTCCATTTTATTCAAGTTTGGCAATTTCCCCACAGTCTTCAGGGATTGGCAATCTGCTGGGAAATTACAACAGCAGGGTTATAAAGTACCAGTTCTCATAAGGCAGTCTGCTTCTACAAGCAGTGACACGTGGTACAAGTAAGGCTTGTCAGACACAGTGGCAGTGCATTACATGTTTGACAATCCTGGGCATTTAACCCAGCTGAAAAGATAGTATAATTGCATGGTATAAAGCCCATATCCACTGACAGAATTGTCAGTTCATTCAAAAAATAAGTAGAACATTGCATTTGCCTACATAACAGTCACTGCACTCCAAAAGTAATCCATTGTGTGAAGCACTTTGACACATTTCATCATGCTAAAAAGTACAACATCAATGCAATTTTTATATAAGTTCTTTCTTTCTTTAATGTTATTTATCATCTTTTTAAATGAACGCCATTCTTGGTGAGAAAATGTAAATTTATGACCTGGAAGCTTGAAATGAAACTTCTAATTATTTATAGCTCTCCCTCTCCTTAACTATTAAATGGTATCTATTTTCTAAGCATCTTCTAATAATCCCACATAAATTGATAAAAGACAAACGCTAGAGTTATTGTGGTCGAAAACAACTTTACCTACAGTGGTATTCAGCTACTTTATAAACTTCATCTTGCAGATTGACTTACTTGTATTGGCATTACATCTAATATAAAAGCACGCAATATATAATGAGCTCTGCTGGTAATATAAAGTTTGAATGTAACAAGCAGATTATTTGAAAATCCACAAGCAAAGAATTCTCTTGTGAAAAAATACATTTCCAAAAGACTATTTATTTTGTATGATTAAAACTGAAATTTATTTGATTGAGTTATTTACAACCTGTTAAAAACCAGAAGCTAAACTAAAATTGTTCCTTTTCATTGCTTAAAATACGTTGAATATCGTACAAAGGTCTAACATTCGATGGTTCCATTAGCAAGAGCTGAGCCATAGACACCAGGAATGTCAGAGTCTGCAGATCTTATCCCGGAAATAGTAGGGACACAACAACTGGTCTCTGTGTCCTTAGATAGGAAGGGCAAAGAAGTCAACCAGGGTTCCTGCTCATGATCACTGTTTCGTGACCCCTAAAGGAAGATGTGCTTCCTTGAATATTAGATGAGGGGAAGATCGAATTTGGCAGTGGTGGACACTCCCTCAAGCAGCCTACTCTTGGTTTAGATCTATATGTAAAGAACAGCCTCTATATTGAGGTACGAGAGGCAGCCACACCTGTTAAACCACATCCAAATATGAATCCATACCTTTAGGACAAGAGAGAAAATTCAGGTGGGGAACTTTCTAAAGCTAATTTTAAAGCTAATGTGTCAGCTTGGCTTAGTTAGTGTAATCTCACCTCTGGACCAGAAAATTGTCTGTTCAAATCCCTTACCAGGAGCTCAAGTGTATAATCTAAGTTAATACCCCACTATAGTACTGAGGGAGTCTTGCATTTTTAGATATGCCATCTGTGACAATTTTTATCAATAATTTATCATAAAAAATTTGCAGGGCTACGGGGAAAGAGCAGGGGAATGGGACTAACTGGATTGCTCTTACAAAGAGCTGGCACAGGTTCAATGGGCCAAATGGCCTCCTTCTGTGCTGTAACCATTCTGTGATTCTAAGATTCTATGAGTTGGCTTCTTTCTTTGTCATGGTACATGAGAGGTTAGAAATCAGGCTTATTCCCAGAAAATGGCCCACATTTTGATACAATCACTCCAGAATTTAGACCTTATGCCTGGCCAGGAGTCTAAGGAAGTGGCCAAGCTATTCAATTCAAATACAAGCATCTTGTGGGGTTTATTGGTGCACATGTTTGATTGGCAGCTTCAGGAGGGAATGACGTCAATGTCAGTGGGCAAGAATGACGTCAGTATCGGTGGTATTCAAATGAGGCTTAGGAGTTAAAATCTTCCAGGTCTCACACTCCAGACAGATCGCCCCCCACTTTGGCATCCCCACTCCCCAGTCCCACCCCTCAAGTTAAAATTGACCCCCTTGTGCCTGGGTTTAGATTACATTAGCATAGAAGACATGACTGTTTATTTTTCCATCTTTTGAGGGGGGATAGTAAAACCTGTAATTACTACACAACATATCTTTGCTTTTATTAATTTATTAATAAATTTGTTTGGCTGTTAATAGTCTATGCCAGGTCGATTAAAGTATTTATTCAAGCACTTTCTAAATTTGAGAACTCCCACGGTACCATTCAAAGAAGGGCAGAAAGCTTCTCTGGTGTTCTGGCCAAAATTCCTCCTTCAACTAATACCACTAAAAATAGATCAACTGCTCATTCATCTCATTTCTGTTTGAAGGATCTTGTGCACAAAATTGCATTTGTTTACATAACAGTCACTTCACAAAAAAGTAATTAATTGTATGTGAAGTATTGAGGTTTGAGAGATTTGATATCGCACTAGAGAAATGTAAGGCTTTCTTTGATCTGATACCATCAGAAAGCTAATTATGTCAAAGATATAGATAGCTTCCTTGACCTAAAATTCAGATTAACATTACATGTATTCATTTTGTCAGTAGTGTGGAAATAACATGACCCTCCAGTCATCAGAAATGCCCTCATGTCTTCAGAAGAGCTTCAAACAAACATTTTATAACCAGTAATCTAAGCAATCATTGAATTACTGACCTGTGAATGAACCATGTAATTTTATCTTTGTAATATTTATCTGAGTAAATGAATATGTTGAATCCTGATAAACACGTAAGGATAAGAAAGAAAAATAAATTGTCTTAAAGTTACATAGACAATTTGCCCACTCTACCTGTCAACGTTTAAAAATCTTGCTTAAAGATGCAGGTGTAGTTGATGAGAAATATACAAGGCTCATAGAAGAGAATAGTGTGAAATATGTAAGAAGTATAGATAGACACCCCCATATCCTATTGTAAGTGTTCCATTAGCATGTGACTTTAATGAGGTAGTTGCCACGGATCTAAAGGTATGAGACAAAGACAGAAATGTTTTCATTTTATTGACTTGGCTACGAGATTTAGTATTTCTATACTAATACATAATAAGGTGAAGAAGGTTATTCTAGATAAAATTATGGTAAAATGGATTGGGACTGGACTTGGGACACCAGCAAAGTTTTTGAATGATAATGGAGGTGAACTCACGAATGCAGAGTTCAGAGATATGTGTGAGAATACGAATATAATTATCATGAATACAGCAGCTGAGCCCTTTTAGCAATGGTCTTTGTGAAAGGAATCATGCTGTGATTGATAGCATGGTACATAAAATTTTGGCTGATCGAACAGTGTAAATTGTCAACTGCCCTTGCATGGGCAGTTCATGCAAACAATTCTCTTCAGATGGTTGGAGGATACAGTCCTTACCAACTAGTCTATGGACGCAAACCCAAATTACCTTCTTTATGACAATCTTTCTGCTGTAGAAGGTTACAATTAGTGCCACTATTTCTGAGTATTTAAATGCTATGCGTACAAGGAGACAGGCTTTTATCAAGGTTGAGGTATCAGAGAGAATTCGTAGAGCACTGAGGCATCGTATTAGACCATCTGAGACAGAGTTCAATTCAGGAGATTTGGTGTACTATAAAAGAGAGGGTCATAAGGAATGGAAAGGCCCTGGTAAGGTAATAGGTCATGATGTTAAGACAGTACTTGTCCAACATGCAATCAAACTGTTAGGGTTCATTCCTTGGACTTTGAGCAGTTGATAAAAGTAAACAAAGCACCTTACACCTCAGATGTTCATGATTTTTTGATGAGGTTCCTGAGTTACAGACTGAGGTAGATCAAGGGCTGGACAGTGGTAGTGTCAGTGATCAAGAAACACGTGACAGAGCTATCACATCCACAGAACAATTACCCAAAATGGGTACACAGGTGACATATGTTCCAGAAGATGCTAATGAATGGAGGGATGCAACAATTTTGGGACGTGCAGGCAAAGTTACTGGTAGATTTAAATATTGGTTGGATGATCAGGATGATGGCCATGAAGCGAGGTCCGTGGATTGGCAGAATGGGGTAAAAGAGTGGAGAGTATGAAAGCGGAGTACAAGTAGTGACAGGGAGTCCGGAACACGCTCGTGAACTAGAGATGAAAGAGGGAGATCTCGCAGTTGTAGCCCCTACAAACATAAAAGTGGAAGTAGAAGAAATAGCTTGACTAGGTCAGACAATGAAACAAAGACCACAGAACAGTCACGTAACAGAACTAGAAGCAGAAGTTCTCATGATCAAGATGTTTTGGTGGCTGCCAATAAATTTGAGGATAAACGAGTAAGAGAGAGGCACAACAAAGGGAGTTAGATAGTTGGAAAGAATTTGGAGTTTATTGTGAGGTAACAGATAAGGGTCAACCAGCTTTCTCGCATAAATGGGTTTGTACTGAAAAAGTCCTTGCAGATGGAACTTAAGGCTAAAGCGAGGTTTGTAGCTAGAGGTTTTGAAGCAAAACTGGGTGATACTGATGTTCAAGTGGATTCTCCCACTGCTAGAAAGGTAATCTTAAAAATCTTTTTGGCTCTTTCGGTAACATTTTCAGTGTATGTCAATTGACATAAAAGTCGCATTTCTGCAGGGCGAGACTTTTCAGAAAGAAGTGTTTCTGAAACCGCCTAAAGAGGCGGCAGATGCAGAAGGAAAACAATGGAAACTAAATAAATGCGTCATAGGCCTGAATGATGCTTCCAGGGTATGGTATTTTTCAATGAGATCTGTTTTGCTGAAAATAGGTTGTGTTCAACTAAAAGCAGATCCCGCAATGTTTTATTGGTGCCATAACGGAAAACTTTCAGGCATGATGATGATTTCTTAGGGGGTGGTACTGCGGAATTTGAGAAATTCGTCATTAATAAGATTAGAGTAGAATTTAAAATTGGGAGTCAGGCCTGTGGGGCTTTTAATTATATTGGTTTAGATATTCAGCAGAGTGGGTCTGGTATAACTTTAAATCAACAGTCCTATTTAGAGTAAACAGAAAATGCTGGAAAAGCTCAGCAAGTGAGGCAGCATCTGTTAAACAAAGGTGGCGTGGGGAGAACGGGTGTTGAGGGTGATGGAAGAGTGAACTCGGGTGTCACGGAGGGAACAGTCCCTTTGGAATGCTGAAATGGGAGGGGAGGGGAAGATGTATTTGGTGGTGGGATCACGCTGGAAGTGGCAGAAATGGCGGAGGATGATATGTTGAATGTGGAGGCTGGTGGGGTGGAAGGTGAGGACAAGGGGGATCCTATCATGGCTCTGGGGGGGGTGGGGAAGGGAAGGGGTGAGGGCAGAAGTGTGGGAAATAGGACAGACACGGTCGAGGGTCCTGTCAACTACAGTGGAGGGGAGTCCTCGGTTGAGGAAAAAGGAAGACATATCAGAAGCACTGGTGTGGAAGGTGGCATCGTCAGAACAGATGCAACGGAGATAGAGAAACCGTAAGAAGGCAATAGAGTCCTTACAGAAAGCAGGGTGGGAGGAAGTGTAATCAAGGTAGCTGTGGGAGTTGGTGGGCTTATAATAGATATTGGTTGATAGCCTAGCCCCAGAAATAGAGATAGAGAAGTTGAGGAAGGGATGGGAAGAGTTGGAGAACAACTATGTGAAGGTGAGGGATGGGTGGAAATTGGAAGCAAAGTTGATGAAATTTTCCAGTTCGGGGCGAGAACAAGAAACAGCACCGATAGAGTCATCAATGTACTGGAAGAAAGAGGTGAGGGAGGGGACTTGAGTCGGAGTGGAACAAGGAATATTCCACATATCCCACAAAAAGACAGGCATTGCTGGGACCCATACGGGTTCCCAGAGAGAAATCTACGGTGTCCTATTTAGAGAGTGAATCGTATTAGGTTATCATAGAAAGGTGATGTTATATCTAAAGAAGAGACAGAGCAATTACAAAGCTTGATTGGTCAGTTGAACTGGTTGAGCACTCAGAGTAGACCAGATATTAGTTTTGATGTGTTGGAGTTAAGTACTTCAATAAAACACCCCATAGTAGAGAATGTTTTAAGGACAAATAAAACATTACAAAAATTAAATATAGATAAATGCGTACTTAGGTGACCCAAAGAAAATGAAGCTAGTTATCTTTAGCAATGCTTCATACGCTAATCTTCCTGATGGGTGTTCTCGTGCAGCTGGTTTCATACTGTTTCTTATGGATGAGAATGGGAAATGTTGTCCTTTAGTTTGGGAAACTAAGAAAATGAAAAGGGTTGTTAAAAGTACTCTGGCTGCTGAAACACTGGCTCTTGTTGACGCAATGGATATGGAATTCTATTTGGCAAATATTTTGAGTGACATCCTGTACAATGGGAGTACTGAAGATAGTATACCCATTGAATGTTATGTAGACAAGCGTTCATTGTGGGATAATATACACTGTACAAAAAATGTGCATGAGAATAGATTATGGATTGATCTTGCTGGCTTGAAACAAATGCTGGAGAGTAAGGAAATCTCTAAAATTAAATGGGTGGATTCAAGCCATCAACTGTCGGATTGTTTTACTAAAAGAAGTACATGTACGAAGAAATTATATGGTGTCCCGGAGAAGGGTCGCCTCACAATGTAACGCTTTGAATATTAAGTTGTAGAGAGTTTGGAAGTTTTTTGATTTTTGAAATTTTTGTTTGTATTGTATATATAAAGTTGAATTTCTTTTTTATTTTATTTCGAGAGAGAAAGGAATCTGTTAATTGTATCTATGATTTATATCAATTAGTGTTAATTGAATTCAGGTGGTGGCTATCAATTGGGGACTCTCATATCCATTTATAGGAGGGTGTGAAATGGGATCTCTGTGAATAAAGGCTTGGAAGCAACTGAAGACCAGGCTCTAGTATTCTATCCTTCACCACCAGGCGATCCAGTTTATCCCCCTGACTATGCTGTCCCCTACCACCATCACATTCCTTTTTACTCCCCCCACTTAAATAGCCCCCTGTACCATGGTGCAGTGGTCAGTTTGCCCATCCTCTCTGCAGTCCTTGTTTTCATCCATACAGGTAGCAAGTACCTCATACCTGATGGACAAGGTCAAGGCCTGAGGCTCCTCCATCACTACATTCTTGGTCCCCACATCTGCCTGACTCACAGTCACACCCTCCTGTCCCTGACCAACTTTAAACTACTACTTAATCTAAGGGGTGTGACTGTCTCCTGGATCAAAGTGTTCAGGTAACTCTCCCCCTCCCTGATGCACCCCAATGTCTGCAAATCGGACTCCAGCTCAACAACTCTGAGCTGAATACCTCGAGTTGCAGACACTTACTGCAGATGTGGTTGCTCGGGATCTCGCTGCTCTCCACAAACTCCCACATGCTGCAGTTATGTCACACCACCTGCCCTGTCATCTCTATCTAACCTTGTTTTATATATTTAATTAGTTAAAGTTTTTATTCAACCGTTAATTTTTAGTGATTAAATTAATAACTTAAACTAGATTAATTAGTTAATGAAGTAATAGCAAGTTATAGTTTCCCAGCTCTTAGTTTAACCCACTGACCTACCTTAGAGAAAAAAAAACACTAATACTCAGCAACCATGCACCTACCTGCTGTTCAGAGAAGTCATTCCTTGATTTTTTTTTTGTTGCTTTTGATTTCACCGAATAATCCCACTCTCTCCACGCTCCGACTCGGCCTCATGCTCCTTGCTCCTTGCTCCTTTTATCACCCCATTCCTGCCGCCTCCGCTCTGCTGCCGGTCCACGCTCTCTTTAATCCTTTAATGAGGCATGTTTGATGAATGATTTATCTCCTACAATAGGGCACAATTCTAAAAGGGGTACAGGAACAGAGAGATCTGGGGGTATATGTACACAATTATTGAAGTTGGCAGGGTGGTTGAGAAAACGGTTAAAAAAGCATGCAGGATCCTGGCCTTTATAAATAGAGACATAGAGTACAAAAGCAAGGAAGTCACGATGAACCTTTATAAAACACTGGTTCGGCCTAAACTGGAGTATTGTGTCCAGTTCTGGGCACTGCACTTCAGGAAAGATGTGAGGGCCTTAGAGAGGGGGCAGAAGAGATTTACAAGAATGATTCCAGGGATGAAGGACTTCAGTTACATGGCTAGACTGGAGAAGCTGGGGTTGTTCTCCTTGGAACAGAGAAGGTTGCGAGGAGATTTGATAGAGGTATTCAAAATCATGAAGAGCTTCGACAGTAGATAGAGAGAAACTATTCCTATTGGCGGAAGAGTCAAGAACCAGAAGACATAGATTTAAGGTGATTGGCAAAAGAACCAAAGGTGACATGAGGAAAAACTTTTTTACACAGCGAGTGGTTAGGATCTGGAATGCACTGCCCGAGGGGATGGCGGAGGCAGATTCAACTGTGGCCTTCAAAAGGGAATTGGATAAGTACTTGAAAGGAAAAGATTTGCAGGGCTATGGGGATAGGGTGGGGAGTGGGGCTAGCTGGATTGCTCTTGCATAGAGCTGGCATGGACTCGATAGGCTGAATGGCCTCCTTCTGTGCTGTAACCTTTCTATGATTTTATAATACTGTGTCTTTGGCTAAAATTCAGCAATGGGTTGACCATCATGTATTGAGTATTAAACCCCAAATAACTTTGTTGGGGGGGGGGGGGGGGGGGAGAGGTGGAGAGAGAAACGATATCAGAGCAAGATTTTCTAATTAACTCTTAGAATGCCAACAGGTCCAGGGATAATCCCATCTCCTTAGTTTTCAGTTCATGGGCTGAAGTCCGTAACAGCAGATGTAGCTTTATCACTACATTAACCCCTTTTATATAAAATGACTTGGAAACACTTTCTGTGCATGCCTTGACATTCCTCCCCCATTGTCTTTTTTCCGATTGTCTCTTTTGATTTCAAACTTTAAGTTTACTTTTTTCTACTTATTCTTATTTTTTTCACTTGTATTTATTCTTCTACCTCCATGAATCCATTGCCCAATTTGGAGGTGGATACAAATTTATTTAAGATATCTTTTAATTGAGTTAAAACTGGTTTCAAATGATAGTTTTGGAGACAACGAAAAGCTCAGTTTCCTTAGATTGATAATGGTTACATGATGGGTATGACCAGGTCAATCTCTGATCTGAATCGTCAGCAGTGTGTTGTTCTGATGTAAAATTGTTCCTAATAAATAGCATCAGAACAAAGTAAAACAATTAAATTTATGAGTAAAAACAACCTTACATATTGCAATATACCACTATCCTTCAAACTTTATCTTGCAGATTGATTTCTGAAATCTGGATCTAAATAGTTGTTGCTCAATTAAAACACTGAAACTCAAGAGAATGCCTCCAAATGCTCATATTCAAACCCAATGTTAAGGGAATGTCTATAAATTTGCATACTGCATTTCATTCTTTCAAAACAAACAAACAAATCTTTACCCTTACTTATAGCCAACTGGTTTCCATAATATTTTCATTTGCATCCATTTTTAACAACCCTGTAATACAATATATTTATATTGTTATGCAAATGTCCACTTCTTGAAATTAATAATAATCCATACATGGTTGTATTTAGAAGCCTTAGTCTTTTAATATCTAAGTTTTTCTGGGAATTTATTAGCACAATTCAAACTTCTTGCTCCAGGAATTTGACTTGGCGGTGGGCTTAGTCTATGTATCTTCGACCTTTAGGTGGCAAAGATGATACAATTGGGACAGACTTTCTGGCTACTGCATCTACAATAGGTGACTCAAGAGTCAATTCCTCATTTTTCCTCTACTGTCCTGATGATTATATCCAAGTAACACACATGGTGTTGTTTATATCAGGTGTGACTTTGGATACACTTACTCCTTGTTGGTACTTTTCTGTGTCCTTGTATCTGGAGGCGAGATTCACTTTCACCAGATTTCAGTGCTATAGGATCGCATATTTCCTTATCAAAGTGAAACTTTTGCCTGAGCTTGCGCTGCTCTTTTCTGTGCCTTATCATCTCTGAATTACCACTCTTGAGTAATTCTACTTTGCTACTTCCCTTATTCTCCCTCCTTTGCTAGACTCTCATCAGATAGGAACATAAGTAGGCCATTCATTTTAACATTGAAGCAGCTAAATAAATGTAAATGGGGGTCAGTGCAAATTCCAATCTGTTTAAGCTGGGATCAACCATCTGAAATGAGCATAGAGAAGATGGTTTTAAAGGACAACCATGTCTTTCTATTTTCCACTATTTTATTCCCATTTTTTACCTCAATTATTTTCTCTCTGTGATTTTTTGGTTGAGGATGTTTACGTAGAAACAAAAAGAGTTGAATATTGTCTTTAAAAATCAGCAGATAGTTAGATGCATTTGAAACATTTACAAGACTTCAGCAAAATTGAAAGAGCTTATCAGAATCTATTGAAAGGGTCATAATTTTTCATATTTCAAGCTTCCTCTACAATAATGATCAATTGCAGAAAATAATGGTTTTGCCTCATTCCCAGCTACACACTTAAACTTTTAGGAGGATTTTTCTAATGCTGACATCACCCAGAAGAAACCCTCTACATGTATCTATACTTTATATTCTCAATTGTTTGATCTGATTTGCACTTCAGTACAAATGTAGATTTCAGAGAATTAGACTTCCAATTTTCCGTTTTATTGCACTACTTTATTGTTTCAGGAAAATGTGATGATAAAATCAGCCTTCTGAAGAGACGTGAAGGATACAATCTACTTACACAATGGATGAGTTGACTGAGACTGTGTCCTCCTCGCTGCAAGATGAATTGATACTGGAGAAGTTCAAAGCTACCAGGTTCAGACAGGACAAGCCTGTGTAACCCACATTAATGAAACTGAGCCCAACTTCATTTCTCCCTTCTATAACATGAAGTGAAAGCACTCCAATTCCCACTGAAATTAATTCTTTATGCCCGTACATTATTTTTAGCAGTTGCTTTCTACCATAGATCATTTGCCTGATGTTCCTAATAGTAATAGTTACACAAAAACCATGCTTAAGCACAGTAACTGAGCCCTTTTTCTTACTGAAATGAATTCAACTAGCTTTAGTCCATTTATGGGATATCACTGAGATACTAAAGAACTATGTTTTTGTGCAACTGTGTAGCATTCTACAACATTATAAATTAAGTCAGTTCTTTTTAATGAAATCAACATTAAATAAGAACTTTTAAAAATATTTATCTGACTGTTAAGAATAACAAATGTAAACAATTTTACAACACCAAGTTATAGTCCAGCAATTTTATTTTAAATTCACAAGCTTTCGGAGGCTTCCCCCTTCCTCAGGTGAACGATGTGAAATGAAGTCCTCGAAATGAAATCGCATTTATAATTCACAGAACAATGCTTGGTGAGTACAGACAGTTTTTTCAACTGCCCGTTGCCAAGGCAATCAGTGTGCAGACAGACAGGTGTTACCTGCCAGGTCTCACAGAATATACAAATCACCAAAAAAAAAAACAAAAAACCAACAAACAAAAAAAAACAGAGATAGAGAGGTAGAAACATAGAAAAGACAGCAACTGACCCGTTATATTAAAAACAGATAACATTTGTTCGCTGGTGGGGTAACGTGTAGCGTGACATGAACCCAAGATCCCGGTTGAGGCCGTCCTCATGGGTGCGGAACTTGGCTATCAATTTCTGCTCGACGATTTTGCGTTGTCGTGTGTCTCGAAGGCCGCCTTGGAGAACGCTTACCCGAAGGTCGGTGGATGAATGTCCATGACTGCTGAAGTGTTCCCCGACTGGGAGGGAACCCTCCTGTTTGGCGATTGTTGCGCGGTGTCCGTTCATCCGTTGTCGCAGCGTCTGCATGGTCTCGCCAATGTACCATGCTCTGGGGCATCCTTTCCTGCAACGTATGAGGTAGACAACGTTGGCCGAGTCACAGGAGTATGAACCATGCACCTGGTGGGTGGTGTCCTCTCGTGTGATGGTGGTATCTGTGTCGATGATCTGGCATGTCTTGCAGAGGTTACCGTGGCAGGGTTGTGTGGTGTCGTGGACGCTGTTCTCTTGAAAGCTAGGTAATTTGCTGCGAACGATGGTCTGTTTGAGGTTGGGTGGCTGTTTAAAGGCGAGTAGTGGAGGTGTGGGGATGGCCATAGCGAGGTGTTTGTCCTCATTGATGACATGTTGAAGGCTGCGGAGAACATGGCGTAGTTTCTCCGCTCCGGGGAAGTACTGGACGACAAAGGGTACTCTGTTGGTTGCATCCCGTGTTAGTCTCCTGAGGAGGTCTATGCGATTTTTTGCTGTGGCCCGTCGGAACTGTCGATCGATGAGTCGAGCGTCATATCCCGTTCTTACTAGGGCGTCTTTCAGCGTCTGGAGGACGGCCTCAACCGGGATCTTGGGTTCATGTCACGCTACACGTTACCCCACCAGCGAACAAATGTTATCTGTTTTTAATATAACGGGTCAGTTGCTGTCTTTTCTATGTTTCTACCTCTCTATCTCTGTTTTTTTTTGTTTGTTGGTTTTTTGTTTTTTTTTTGGTGATTTGTATATTCTGTGAGACCTGGCAGGTAACACCTGTCTGTCTGCACACTGATTGCCTTGGCAACGGGCAGTTGAAAAAACTGTCTGTACTCACCAAGCATTGTTCTGTGAATTATAAATGCGATTTCATTTCGAGGACTTCATTTCACATCGTTCACCTGAGGAAGGGGGAAGCCTCCGAAAGCTTGTGAATTTAAAATAAAATTGCTGGACTATAACTTGGTGTTGTAAAATTGTTTACAATTGTCAACCCCAGTCCATCACCGGCATCTCCACATCAAGAATAACAAAGGCAGAAACAACAACTCAGTCTGCACAGGGGCAAACTCTATTTGTTCCAGGACTAGTTTAAGTCACATTTCCATTCTTTTGTCAGAGGAAAAATTTGTCCCAAGTCTTCCCAAACCCAAGTGAACCACAATACTTACAATTTCTTACAGCAAGTCACTTGAGTGATTTTTCAGCCCATCTGTAATTGGTTCACTGTGCCCATTAATATTTTACATTGTAAAAGCAAAGCATATATTGAGTGGATCAAGCAATGTATATTTGGTGTACAATGGTGAACAAGCAGAAGTAGCTCAATAGAAGCCAAAGAACTGTCTATTAACCTGTTGTGGAAATCTTGAGCATTGGACTACATTTCATTATACGAGAACAACAAAGGCCTTGATTTCTGCTTGCCCTATTGACGTCTCAATGAAAGTTTAAATAGTAAAAGTGCCAAAAAACTGGAAGCCACATTTAAAAATAAATGAAAATTGATCAATCTTTTTGACTTGTATGGAGTTTGCTTAAGCTGCTGCTGCTTTCTCTGCACTCAAAATGTATATTAATTGAATCATTCGATATACACGATAAGGTTTGACACTGGATAATTAAGCTGGTAATAAATCATGATATAAGTATAGTCTGAGTCAACTAAAGAAATATCTAATACAACAGGGCTAACATTTTGACAATTCTAGATTACCCACCCAACATCATCAGAGACTACTCAATGGAAACAATCACTTCCACTGAAAGGAAAGGAAATGATATCTCTCTCTCCATTCTTCAAACTAAAGACAAACTTCACTTAACAATGAAATTTGATAAGGACACCAAAGAAGAGCTAATGCTTCAATCAGTAAAGATAAGCACATGATTATTGTTGACCAAGAGGTAAAAGTTTAATTTCCACATCGTTCACCTGAGGAAGGAGGTAGCCTCCGAAAGCTTGTGAATTTAAAATAAAATTGCTGGACTATAACTTGGTGTTGTAAAATTGTTTACAATTGTCAACCCCAGTCCATCACCGGCATCGCCACATCAAGAGGTAAAAGGAAATGGCATTGTCCAGGACAAAAAGGAAAAATACATATAATAACTGATTCAAATAGGGCAAGATAATGTTGAAGGATAAACTCGTATCCATTCATATTAATGTAAGAATCTTTAGGAAAAGACTACTGAAATTAGAGGAATATTGGACTTAGCAAAAATATTGACATTGGTAAAATCACAAAAAATACAAACTAGAGAATAAGCTGAGAGAAGGATGAATGTTTTTATAAAGATAAATGTATTAATGTACATGAAGGAGTGAGCTAAATATGGAGTGATATACAGCTGTCAAAAGCATGGTAATAATAAGACAAGGTGAGATTGGTATAGATGATTTGATTAACAGAAGTCTTCCAATAGCTTAATTGCACAATGAAAGTCATACAGACTAGGAAGGTCCTAAGTTTGATCCATTATGTGTGCAGTGATCTAATCTCAGCTGGAGCAACAGCACAGCGTTACAACTAGTCTCAATGTCTGCTGGGTTGGGAGGGGAAATCAGCCAAGGTCCTCTATATTGATTTACTACATGGTAACTAGTGATGAGAAGAAAAATGTATATGAAAGAAAGAAAGAAAGAAATAGACAAGAACTTGCATTTATATAGGGCCTTTCGTGACCTCAGGACATCCCAAAGCACTTTACAGCCAATAAAGAAGTTTTTGAAGTGCAGTCAGCATTGTAATGTAGGAAACATGGCAGCTAATTAGCACACAGCCAAGTCCTACAAACAGCAATGTGATAATGACAGATAGTTTGTTTTAGTGATGTTGGTTAAAGGATAAATATTGGCCACGACACCCGGGAGAAATCCCCTGCTCTTCTTCGAATAGTGCCATGGTATCTTTTAAATCTACCCGAGAGGGCAGACGGGGCCTTGGTTAAACGTCTCATCTGAAAGACGGCACCTCCCTCGGTAATGCACTGAAATATCAGCCTAGATTGTGCGCTCAAGACCCACAACCTTCTGACTCAGAGGTAAGAGTGCTACCACTGAGCTGCGGCTGACACCTGAACAGGTGTATGAAGATCAAGCAAAGTTAGGATTGAGTTTGGTTGAGATTCCCCTCATGGTTGATAGCCTGCCAACCAAGGCCAACCATGCTCACCAGATAGTGGAGGGGAGCAACTTCCTTTAAAGTTGGTAACAAGCCAAAAATAATAAAAGGCATTTACTTTCACCTGTCAGCTCAAGAGGAGAGGACACATAGCAAGGCATTAAGGCAAATAAAAAGGCTATAGCATATGAAAATGTAATATTGCAGTACTTCAATAGATGAAAGGCAATCAATAACATGATGAAAGCATGAACAGTTTAATTCAGGTAACTGATGACTACTTAACACAAAAAATGAGAGAGTACTCGTGCAGATTAAATTAAACATTCTACCAGAGATTAGTGATAGCCTTGTTCTAGAGATCATTCTACAGTTAAGATATGATACTGTGTATAAAAAAAATCCAAGAACAAAATTATTAGATATGCAAGACTCTGGAAGAGCACTGGAGATGATTACATGGAAGAACTAAAAAATAAATCAGAACCTGTGAAGAGCAATACTGAATTAGGACTTTTCCCAGCTCAGGCACATCTGTATTGGTCTCATGACCTATTCTGTATAAATGAATGGAGCTGCTTGTGGACATACATTTACCACCCCATAATATAACCTAAAATTCCAAGAGATGGAGGTTTCATTATCAACATTCCCCCTTCAATCAACAACAGGTGGACCAATAAATTCGGCTCATTGCTATTTGTGGGATCTTGCTGTAAGAAAAATGCAACATTTTACCCAAGACAACAGTTAGAACATTTCAAAGGAATTCCTCGTGAAGCATTTTAAGAACCTTCTGGAAGACTTGATGCACTTTATAAATGCTAGTTTTTCTTTCAAAATAATGAATCTATAATAGGGGAAATATCCTACTGCAGCTTCCAGTAAATCCTGCTAGTTAGCAGTTAACCCCTTCAATTATTAAATACTGCCCTTTAGAAAACAGCGGGATAAATAGTTAGTTGGGAATTGGATCGAAGGCTACAAGAAAAATTAGGGGCATAACTAATCAAATATTCTGTGGAATAATATGGCTCAGGTACTGCTTGGAGCCTACTTTATGAAGCATGACCATAGTCCATGTTTGTTGTGATCACCCATGAAATGCAACCAGTCGGGGTTCAATATTGTGGGCTACAATGAAAGATGCAGGTTATGGGATTTTTTGCATTACCTGGATATGTTATCTATGGTGTCCACCTCCCTCATGACAGAAAGTTGGAGATTCCATGGTAACCTTTTCTTATTCCATACTTTGAGGTATGACCATGATATGATTTTGATGTGATCTTTTCAGGGCAGTTCAGTGTGTTTGCTAAGAAATACAGTAGCTCTGGTTGACACATATCAATCCCTTAAGCACAGGGCTTTATCCTTCAAGAAACTACACAAAAAGAGTTCAAGGCTAGTTACAACTATTTGGCAACAGAGGGAGTCGATAGGGAAAGATGTTAGATTCAACTCTAAGGCCTTTTGTACATGGTGAATATAAGGAATTATCTTGAGGAGGTGCAATGGAGAAAATTTAACATTTATGTAGCTCTTCGTTATAATGCTGTCCTATATACTTCCACAACTGCTGATATAATGCACATTGTTTATGGTTCTTCGAACATCTTCATTGTGATAGACAGTTCATTAGACCATGTCTTTCATGTGGTTCCCTAGGGCAGCATCTTCATCAGAAGTGTTTGACAAGCTGTTTTTTTTTAAACCATATCACAATAGGAAACAGCTAAAAGAGCCATACACCATGTCATGGAAATGTCACGCACAAGTGAAGGGATGATGCATTTCAACATGATTTCCCAAATTAAAAAAAGGTTTACTGGCCCTTTTCTTCTGAAGATAGTGCCCCTTTAAGGGAGTGCAAAGGTAATTTAGAATATAGATACACAGGTATGTCATAGGAGAAGGTTGAAAGGTTTACTGCAGCCAATAATTTAGCTTTCATTGATTACTTGGGAGGTTATTTGCACTTAATTTCATTATTTAAGTCTCATTAGCCATTAAAACGGTAATAGTTCAGGCAGCTGTGTTAGATCAATAAACTGATTCACATTTAATGACTGTGTTCACCTGATGAGTGGAAAGAGGTTTCATATATTTTTTAATGATTAAATGTGGCTTTCCAAAATGTTTAGTAGCTGATTACTTTATTGCAAATCACCAGCAGATTCAAAATTACATTTTAATTAGATTTCTTATTGTTTTTTTATTAAACAATAAATTTATTGTTGTGCTTGTCGCTGTATCATTTCCAAAAGATTTGCATGGTCAGCTTGCAATATAAAGAGGGAATGGACTCATGGGTCAGAAGCAATCAAAAAGAAAAGAACTGGGATTCTACTGATAACAAGTTGGATTAGAATCCACCCATAGAATAATTTGTTTTTATGGAAGCAATTTTCTCATCGTCATTGGATACAATAGTCACTTCATTCCTATGTGTAATCACACCTTTAAATTGCTGCCCTACAGATTACGCAGGCGACTCATCTATCTACAGATATATAAGCTGCTGTTGGAGCACTCTTAAAAATTATTTCAAATAGAATTAAAATGGACCATTTTTATTAGGTCACAAATGGCTTAGAACCACCTTAGACAAAAATGTTTATCTAGCTACTAGTTTTAATATTTTATGTAAAAAAAGTATCAACTCTACTATACAACAATGCACAGAACATGGCAACTTACTAGTCAAGCACTCTCTGCAAAAGAGAAAAAACATAATAAATGGAGGAGACTTTTAGTCCAATTTACTTTGATTTTCAACACTTCAGATAATGTACTATTAATTTTAAGCTTAGAATCAATTTACAAAAGACATGAAGTTGTCTCCAGTTACTTGCTAAGAGTGTCTTGAGACAAGAGCTTTAGTACGGCTCAATCTGAATCTTATCAGCTTTGTTTGCACTTCATTGAGAAGCCTGGAAACCAACACAAGCAAAGAAATTGTTGGCTATATTAAGGAACGAACAGTAAATGCATTTGAATGACATTCCACTATCATTAATTTTAACACAAGTATCTATTTTAAATGGGTTGACATCTCTACTAAAGTAGCAGACAAAGGAAGATTATCTGAATGCATTTAATGGTCATTCACTAATATTGACCATATTTTGCACTGTACTAAAAGTAGAGCCTGGAGATTCAATCCTTTATCAGTTTCACAATTTAACTCACCAGCACTGAACATTGCCCACAAAAAAATTTTCTTAAGTGACTTTTATTTTTTAAAAAGAGGGGGAGGGCAGAAGAGAAAGAGTAGGAATCCCATTTCCTCCATCTCCTTTTCCTTGGCGTCCCCAAGCCATGTGCTGAACTATAGCCAAGTATGCAGCTCCTAAGCAGACAGTGCTTAGAGACAGAAGACAATGAAAATGCAGACCAAGTCAGTCTGCACCTGCAAGAAGAAAAAAAAGACAGGTTACTGTTTCAGGTATCACTCATCAGAACCCTGATGAACGATTATATCCAAAACATCAATCTGTCTTTTCTCTTTACAGGTACTGACTGACCTGCTGTCTACTCCCAGCAGTTTCAGATTTCCAGCAGTTGAAGTTTTTTTCCCTTTTTATTAGTGCTCAAGAATAGCTGCCAGTAGATACCTCTCCAGGTTTTCACACAGTTCCACTCCCTGCTTCCCCACAGTGGCATGAGCAGGGATCAAGGACTCTGCACTTGTGACCCACCACTTCATGGTCCTCTGCACTGATGCACCAGTGCATTAAAAACAAACAATAATGCTGGATGTAGTGCATCCAAAATGCAATAGTAAATCAGGGGAGACACGGAGGCACTGTGGCTAAGATTTTTGACAGTTCACCAAGTGTTGGAGTGGTAGCAGAACTGTTAACATTGCTTCAATTTGAAAACAAAACAGAAGTGCGACCCTTGGGATTGCTGGCCTTTTGGCATCTATGGTCGGAACAAAAGTATTGATTACACAAGAAAGCAATTCTAGTGCATTTGACAGGAGTAAAAGCAATTATTTCAAGTTAGCACCGTTTTAAGAAAGGCACATCATAAGTCTATTGAAGCTGCGATGGCAATGATAATATAGTGGACATTGATAAAATGCCTCCAAAAGTACTCATGGAGAAAGTGAACGGTCCTGCAATAAAGGAGGAAACAAGTGGCTAAATAAAAGGAAACAAAACATGGGATCAATGGCTGTCATTTCAACTGAACAGCCATGAGCTGCAGAGTATCCTTGCTAAGAGCCTTCGGACTTGGCTGCTCATGATATTTAAGAATATTGATAAAAGATATTATAGTAAAATGGCCAAATTGTCAGATAATACCTAGCTGCGTAGAAAAGCTAGAGCTTCAGGCAAAAGGCATAAATTCAATGATCTTCATGGCATTAGCAATGAGGCAGATTATTCACAAATGGAATTTAATACTGAACAGTGTACTAAGTGAGATTATACAAAAAAGGGCATATACATCACTAAATAAGATAAGTCAGAACAAAAAAAAATCTCCATTTCATAGTTTGCCAAATTTGGAGTAACATGGTAGTGCATGAAGAGACAAATAAAATGTAAAAGTAGATCTATTGAACACAAATCCTAGTAAGTAACACTTAGACAAATGTAAGACACCAGTAAGATTACAAGTACTGTATTATTCCAATTATGACCCCTTCTATACTTAGGAAGAGATGTGGAGGCAGTGGAAACCATTCATAGAGGGGAGAACAAAGATGATACTTGGCTTTCAGTCACTTGTATTATGAAGAGTAACTAAGGAAATTAAATTTATTATCACTGGAAAATAGATGGAAGCATTTTGTACAAACCCAGACACAAGATTAGAAAATAAAGAAGGCATGTCCTCATTTACTTGAGGAGGGGGATCATTCAAGCTTAGAGCCACTGACTTCTGCAATACTTATCACCTTGCAATAATTACTGGGTCAAATGAAGCACTAAAAAGGGAATTGGACCAACTCCTAATTCAATAGTAGTCAACAAAACAGGCTTCAGATGGGACAAAGAGTCAGACGGAGTCCTGTATGAGGACTTGGGCTGACAGAGCTGAATTGACCATTCTTCATTTTTACATTCTTATGTTCCTATCCAGTACTGAAGAGGTATGAAAATGTTCCATGCAAGATGAAAAACTGTTTTTCATCTCTATGTGAGCTGTTTTAAACTCCAAGTTTTACAAGCTTTAATCCTGCTCACATTTTATGAATTATGAGCAAGAACCTAATACTTTCCTCATGAAGCTTTGTGCTTTTCCCATTCTTGAACCTGTAAATGAGATATCAGCAGTGCATGCAAACCTAATAAAAAGGCAAGGTGTTAAATCATCAAGTGCCCTTGAAATATCCCTTCACAGTTCTGATTTTAATCTTCTGATAAATAGACTTCTTTAAATCAAATCAACAATAATCCCACGGAAGTGGAAAGGATGCTCCCTGGAGAAACAGTTAGAAAAGAGAAGACTGAGGGGTGACCTGATAGAGGTCTTTGAGATTATGAAAGGGTTTGATAAGTGGAAACATCTTCTTTATGTCCACTTATGAGGGAGACCAGAACTAGGGCCACAAATGTAAGATAGTCACTAAAAAAGTCCAATAGGGAATTCAGGAAAAACTTCTTTACCAGAGAGTGGTTAGAATGTGGAACTCGCTACCACAAGGACTAGTTGAGGCGACTAGTATGCATTTAAGGGGAAGCTAGATAAGTACATGAGGGAGAAAGGAATATAATGATATGTTGATGTGGTTAGATGGAGGAGGATAGGAGGAGGCTCGTGTGAAGCATAAACCTGTAAGCATGGACTTGTTGGGCCAAATGGCCTGTTTCCGTGCTGTACATTCTATGTAAAGGAGAGACAATTTTGCAGAAACATAAGCTCTTTGCCAATCCTTCCAAAACTATATTCTTGGTGTTAAATAATACTGGTATAGACAAGAAGTTATGATGAATCCTAGGAAGCAAAGGGTTAAAAAAGTGATTAACTTCTACAGCCCAGGTTTAGTTCTTCACAGATCACTGCTTGTTAGTTTGGATTATATCGTATTAAAACTGGAGTTATGAGGTCTTTTACTTTTAAAAGGGACACAGGGGAACTTGTAAAGTTTAACCAATGTTAATAGTCCATGGACAAAAGATAAACATTAGATTTTGGTTAAGTGTAAAAACAGATATTTTCTTTATGCAGACTTGAAGTGAAAATATTTTAAGGATAATTTTACGAGTTTTATTACCATCTCAAAGTATTATTTTCTCCCCCAGTTTCTCTATTCCTCAAAGCTTTGATTCTTGGTGGGATACAGTTCATGCCAGCAGTCCTATGCTCCCACATCCAAGTGTCTGTTTTTCATATGTGAGCCCAAGCAGTGAGTATTATCAAGCTATTCAACTGTGGGAAAGTATCGCATCCAAGTCCAAAGCTGTCCTCACCCGAAATCCACACACATACAGAGGTCACTGGCAACAAACAGAACTGGGAACCTCTGGCTGCTTTGCCCTTTTCTAGCCCTGGGATTCCAAAACCAATTATGCATCTCTATCGCCACCCCTGTTGAGTCCTGGAACACTCCTAGTTTGTTTGGCTCAGTACCAGACCAGGTAGTACATTTAACAGTGGGTGAATGTCCTCAGGGATTCTTCCAATTATATTGAGTTACATCGAAACTACAGCACAGAAACAGGCCATTTGGCCCAACTGGTCTGTGCCGGTGTTTATGTTCCACATGAGCCTCCTCCCTCCCTACTTTATCTGACCCTATCAGCATACCCTTGATTCCTTTCTCCCTCATGTGCTTATCCAGCTTCCCCTTAAACGTACCTTTGCTATTCACCTCAACTACTCCTTGTGGTAGCACGTTCCACACGCTTACCATGGTGTGGGGGAGGGGGGGGAAGTCAGTCATGGGGGAGGGATCTGGGGTCAGTCATGGTGCAGGGGGGGTGTCGGGATCGGGCGTGCACGATCGTTGGGTGTCGGGATCAAGGGTCAGCAATTGTTTTTTGGGGGGGGGGGTGGAATATCGTGGGTCATCGTGGGAATCCGCGATCATTGGGTGTCGGGATCCCGACACCCAATGATCGCTGTAGAAGTTAATCACGCGATCATTTAGGGAGGGTCAGGGATCGTGGGATGGGGGGAATCTGCGATCGTGGTTGGGGGGGGGGTGGCGTGGAGTGGGAGTCGCTACTGGTAGGCTTGTTGGGCCTCGGGGAAACACTCCTGCTCCTCTGGGTACGTGCTTTTCTGACAAGCCATGTCAGAAAAGCACGTACCTTTAGTTTCAGGCCTTCTCACCTCCTCTCTTGTGGTGTGAAGGAGAAGGCCCGGGAATCCTGGCTCCCAGGGGTTGAAATAGGAAACTCTGCAAAAACGGAGGCCCGCAGCTTCCTGGAAAAGGTTTTAATCACCAACCCGCCTCCTGGTAGCGGGTTGGTCGCCCACCCCTCGTCCCACCTCCGTGAAAACCGGAAGTGGGCGGGTTTGAAATGGTTGCGATTTTGAATGATCCCCGCCCCCAACCCACCCGTTTTTCAATGTTAAGATCGTGCTCCTAGCTTTGGAATCCCCCTCACAAATGGAAACATTTTCTCCAAGTCTACCCTATCAAACCCTTTCGTTATCTGAAAGGCCTCTATCAGGTCACCCCTCAGCCTTTTCTTTTCTAGGGAAAGAGCCTCAGCCTTTCCTGATAAGTATATCCTCTCAGTTCTAGTATCACCTTTGTGAATCTTTTTAGTACCTTCTCCAATGCCTCTATATCCTTTCTATAGTATGGAGACCAGAATTATGCACAGTACTTCAAGTGTGGACTAACCAAGGTTCGATACAAGTTTAACATAACTTCTGCTTTTCAATTCTATCCCTCTGGAAATGAACCCCAGTGTCCGATTTGCCTTTTTAATCACCGACCGTAACTTTGGCTTAAGAGCCGCGGAAACCCCAGAAAAAGGACATAAATGGAGTTGACGCTGTTTTTCTTGGGGGTTTGTGCAGAATCAGCCATCGAAGTTACGGTAGATGACTGGGAGGACCCCTTTGGAAATTCACTCCATAATATTTTCTAACTGATTTGCAAATACAGCTTCACCCTTCCTTCCAAACTCTCCATGGAAATTTGACACAAAGATGGAGAAAGCAATCAATAAGGCTTCTGACCAGAAGATTCTCTTAAAAATGCTGGACAGCATATTCGAAAAGAAATGGGTCTATTCTGGTACAGAGCATCAGAGCAAATCTTCAACAGAGTTTAGTTTGTGTAAAAAGAATTAAGTTTTAGTTTATAGTAGCAGGGGTATGAAAATTCAAGCTATACCACCACAATCAAGTCACTGAACTACAATAAACTTTTATAATCTCACCATTGTTTCACAACTGCTACAGTTATTCTGATCAGATCAAGCTGGAGTGTATCTAGTGACATTGAATTATTCACATGGTGATGTGATAATTAGGACTGTGGTCAACACTGCTGACACCCATGAAGTGGCCAAGCACACTCTTCAAAGACAGGGGAAAAAGTCTGGACTACAGCAAAATACTAATCAGGATATACTCCCTCCATCAGGTTTATTTTTAAAAGCTGTTCTGTCATGGCAGGAGTTCAGGTACATCGTGTACAGTTCATGTGTCCCCAGGTCAGGCCTATTCAAATTGTGGAATGCTGGCAGATCTTTCTTAATTCCCAAGTCAGGAGGCTTAAGGGTCTCTTGTTAAAGAATTTCCAGAGATCTTCCTCATGTCAAGATGGTACGTTTACCCTGTGTTGTTCACTAATAATGCACATCTTCTAATGGGTGTCTTTGGGAACACCACCAAAGTGGTGTAAGAATGAAAAAATAAAATACAAAGATGTCACACATCAGCAGTATTTCTAAATAAATGCAAATGTGTTTGGCTCTTCGACAATAATCGTTATGGTTGCCACATAATTCCTACTGATGTCTGTGGTTTGGCAATGAACATGTAGAGTAGTAATCCCAACAATAGCTTTCTGGAAGCATATCCTACTGCACTACAAGTGATAGTGTAAAAAGGAGGAACCTATTTTGTAAAGGAAGATAGTCTAGCAGTGGTTGAATAAGATTGAATATACACAATGTTTAAGGTGCCCTCTCTACTAGAAAGTGAGACCTTAATTCCTAGGCTTCTGATTAGGTCATTTTGGCTTTCTTTACTTTGACCCCATTTAGATCATTTTGGCAAAACTGGCCTGTTCTTATGTTGGCATAAATTTCCTGTAGTGGAAGATATCCCAATGTACATATATCTATTTTTGTATATATTGTCGTAATGCCAGATGAGCAAGCAAAGAACAACTGGGGGTAGCAACAAATGCAGACTTCAGTTTATACAATAAGAAAAAAAATCTAAAAATATTGTTTGGTTTCCTGGAGTTGTGGAGAGAAGCTTGAAATTCCCGACAGACTATGCATCCATTCCATTTAGCTTCCTTGGCACGTGCACTTTGCTTGTCCCAGTCTGTATCTCTAAACAGAGAAAGGCCACCTTATAAAGACTGACGAGCAGTTCACTGACACCAAGGTACAACAAAAGGAGGGGGGGGGAAAGCAAAATATTATTTTGACTCACATTCCACAGTTTTAATATTTTGAACATTTGATTTAGATTTGGCTTTAATAATAACTGAAAAAATTAATACACACGGTATGGTACCCCACGCCCTGCAAAATATGGGGCGATAAATCAGCAGCGAATCTAGTCAGTTAACAAGCAAAAAAAATAATTCTTCCAAAGTATTGATTTTATGTGCCATGTTTGGCCATTCCAGATGTGTGCAGACTGTGACAGGCAATGCCTAACCCAGCTATAGGTTTTTTACCACAATCAAAACTGCAACATTTGCAGCACAAAAGAAAACCTAAATTCCAATTTGACCAACTCTATTAAAAGATAGTGCTCCATTGGTTAATAAAATGGCAGAGTATGCTCAATGGATCAAACGGGCCTGATTCTGTTCCTATATACTGAACCTTACTTGTTGCTATTGGACACCAGATCAAATTAGTCATCCACTTCCTTTCCGTTTGAAAATTAAATCGGACTTCTGTAGGACATATAACTAATTTACTTGAATTTGTAAGCGTCATAATGTTAGTCACTAATGGGCAATTATTGTTGCATTATTCAATCATTTGCTGGAGACTGATTACAGAAGCGGGCGAAAATACAGGAAAAAAACCCGAATCAGAACTGGTTGGGAAAACTTTAGATACTCAATAGTCCCATTCACATTCCAATTACATTTTATCGGTGAAGAATTACCGCATTGTTAGTCTCTTTCCCAGCATTTTTATTTTTAACTCCTGGGGGCCGGGATTCCTGGGCCTCCTGGTTCTCACCACATAGTAAGTGCCTTTATTGCACTGCTTGTGGGCCAGGAGGAGCAGGAGTGTTTCCTCCGGGCAGAACAAGCTTACATACCGCGATCCCACACACGCAATCGGCCGCAACCCCCCACCCAAATCACGGGCGACCCCCCCCCCCCCACGATCTCTGGCCCCCCCACTTCTCGATCTCCAACTCCCCCCCCCCACCATGATCTCTGACTCCCCCAAAGTCGTAAGGATATCCGGGAAACCCATACATCCCGTTTGCCATCCGAAAATCCCCCCCCCCACCACCCATTCCCTTCCTGGCTCGACGTTAAAATTTACCCCCATGCTTCAGTCGGGAAATCCCAGAAGGGAATTGTGGATGAATAGTCTTGCTCGTTTAATGGACTGCATCCAAATGACAAGCTGAGTAATTTGAAGGTATGAGCAGATCTGCCGTTACGTTGCCAACCATGAGTTGAAAGTTTTGTTGTTGTAATTTCATATGGTTCAACTTCTTTTTCAATCAGTAGCCATTTTGCATTGGAAGTTTAAATAATGCATTGCAGAGGGATCCTTTTAAGAAATCCTCCCTATACTTTAATGATGCCACCAATATAGTAAACCTTTAACTACTTCTGCTGCAATTGATACTGAAGTTTATATAGTTGGATGAATTTTCAGTACGGGGTCTTGGTTACTTCTTTAACGAATGATTGCATGGCAAAGAAGCAATATCCCCTGGAGTGCCTAGATGGATTGTGTTGCACAAACGTTGAAAGCAGTAGGGGACTTTTGCTGCCACTGTCACTGCAGACGGTCAACTTTCCCTGCAGATCTTCCTCAATCAGACAGCACATCCTCACTGCTGAGCAAAAGCCCACTCAAGCACTGCTCCTCCATCATACCCAGGTAACTGATTCCCTTGTGTTAAATCTCCATGAGTCATGTTCCCCGTCCACCCTCTCCTTTTTCTGCTGCTGCACTGCAAGGTGTGAAACAATGGCCACTATACCATCCTCTGGGACAGATTCAATTCTGTAGTGGTATTTGGAAATTTTAACACTGATTAAGATCCTTAACTCCAGGTCTGACCATGCTGCATAATTCTACACAACTTTTTAATGACCAGCCTTTAAAAAGGCCTTAAAAAGTAACCAAAAAAATTAGCTTTTGCTTTCATTTCCTGTAACCACATTTTCAGATGGGAGGAATCCTCAGAAGTATTAAATGTTTGTTAATGCTTTCTACCAGTAGTGCACCGGCCATTGTTTAACCACATGGACTTTCTTGCTCAAATTGACAAACCAATGAACATATTCCCCAAGATATAGCTACCAAAAACAATTTAAATTTCTTGTGACCCAAATTTTGTTTAAACTATTCATTTTTACATCATGGTCAAAGTCTAATTTCTCTTCAGTGTTAAGCAGGTTGCGATGTGCTCCAAGCTCATATTCTGAAGATTTCTTGCGTCAAGTCACCTAAATGACTCATCACAAAGCATGGACTGGATCTGTATAATTAACCTACTGGTGCAACCTTAAAATCATATTTAATTCCTCATAAGGTTACAATGTAACCAAATGACGGAGACATACTTCCTTCTATCTCATGTGTTACACTTCCCACCCTGCAACACACGTGCACACACAGTAGATAACATTTATGCTATGAATGTAATAGACTGTTAGTCAAATAACAAAGATGTTTAGATACAGAAGTACAGCATTATACTAACTATTCATTGAGGAACCAAATATCTCTCATCAGAGACTAAAGATCAACAGACATATCTGATATGTTGTGTTGTTTGTCTTGTAGAAATAAAGATCATATATTCCTTAGTATTCATTTATAATTCAGGAAGAGGTCATGTCTGCTTAAGTTGGTTAAAAGTTTACCTGAGCTATCAGTAGCACCTGTTCACATCCAATTGCAGTAGGTTGGCGTTGTTCCAATTTCGAGAGAAAACCTCTTCCATTATATTCAGTATGACGAAGACTATCTTCACTGAATATGGGCTACAATGCATCCACTGGGGGTGCGGGGGGAAAAGAGAATAAATATCAGTCAGCAAAGCCAAAATTGGATTACCCAGAACCTCAAATTGCACAATATTAGAAGTTGTAGTGATGCAATTTATCCAAATCTTACACAGATACAAATGAAGTTCCTTCCCAATCATAAAAGGGTTAGAGAGTAACACAGAGTCTTCTTGCAGAGGCAAAGGAATTTGTAGATCAATTAGAAACTGAGGCACACTTATGCTGCAGATCAGAAGTGATCATATCATCTAAAATTTCATAAATTTGGTCAATCTTTTCTATGAGATACAAGGTTCAATATTCTAACCCCCTTCTTTAAGTTGTTTGAAAGCCAAATTTTAAATCATGTTCTTACACATGCATTACATGCTAGTACAGTTTAGATGCTGTTTGAATACAAATTTTACTTGAGAAAAATCATCAGGAGTACTGGAATATTTAAAATCCTTCTCCTTGCACAGAAGACGATTAAGGATTCTTTATAGCTTCATAGGTTTAAGGGTTATAAAGTCAAGTTTAATAAAGTTGTTTTATGGGCAACAGCCCAGAGAAAATCATTCAGATCCAGTTGATCAGAAGTGTACTTGCAGCCCGAGTGCTAGAAATCAAATCCTTCTAGGATTTGTGCTGAGGAATTCTCATTTGTTGGATTTGTCCTGTTTTGAATTTTGTAGACCTGGTGGTTTTTAGTGTTGTTGCTTCATTGATGGATAAATCCTAACTCAAAACACCTAAATTGATTAGTATCAGCAACTTAAAATGTATGCAGATCATACAATCATACAGTGCAGAAGGAGGCTATTCGGCCCATCATGCCTTTGTTGGCTCTTTGAAAGCAAAGCCATTCCCCTGCCCTTTCCCCATGGCCCTGCACATTTTTCCCTTCAAATATTCATCCAATTTCCTTTTCAAAGTTATTATTGAATTTGTTTCCACCACTGTATCAAGCAGTGTATTCCAGATCATAACATGCTGTGTAAAATAAAATCCTCCTCATTTCCCCCTTGGTTCTTATGCCAATTATCTTAAATCTGTGTCCCCTCGTTACTGACCCTTCTGCCACTGAAAACAATTTCTCCTTATTTACTCTATCAAAACCGCTCATGATTTTGAAATTAATAGGAACATGGATTAAAGTTTACAAGTGACCACTAAGGCTCGTTGGTATGGAATTATGTGACCCACAAAAGACAAGGGGGGTGATTTTAAACCCCAAGAACGGGTGGGTTGGGGGCGGGTGGGAGTTGAAAATAGTTGTTTTTTTGGGGTCGCAACCGGAAAATTGTACTTTTACGCACCAACATTAAACCCAGAAATAAAGCCGGATTGCGGCCAGGACCAAAAAACAACTATTTTCAACTCCCACCCACCCCAACCCACTCGTTCTTGGGGTTTAAAATCACCCCCAAGGACTAGATGGTCCAAGATTTTGAACAAATGGAAAGATGTTGTCCACATGCAAAGAATTGTTTTTAAAATTTAATATATCAGAGATGGCAACAAAACACCAAATATGTCTATTGGATGAATGTCCATGAGGAAAAAGAGGGAAAAGCAGTGTCCAGGCTCTTCACTAATGTTATGAGGGCTTCCTCCCATTTGCATAGGCTTTCATGAGCCCAGTGAACAACTTGTGTATAGGTTGCACATACCTAAGATAATAATGTGCATCAGCATGCTGTCATGTGAGAAACTGACACCAAATGCACATCAATGCTACAGACACTTAAGATTCCACCATCAGCTGCGAGAAGCATTTTCCCCTGCAGATTCATGGCTAGGTGGTAAAAATTGCCAGCAAAAACAGTTTGACGCTGTGTCAGTTCTTTCAAAAACATCTCCTTGGAAATAATATCAGAGGTTACGGAGATAAATGTACCAACTCAGGCCAAATACTTCAAAAAGCACAATAGTTCCTGTGCTACTGGATCCTGGGGCTCAGGTGTTTGCCTTGAGGGGTTTCAATTCTTAGTAGGAGGCAGGTTAGGGTTAATTAATGGATGGATTTTTTTTTAAATGGGGAAATATAGTGATGCACTATGTAACTTTGCCCATCACGTGATGAACCACTAGGAGATAAGGTTGAAAAAAGAAACAGAAAGTGATTATATAATATTCATCAATTTCACTCAATTGGTTTTGGGGACTGGGAAGAATTAATGCAGAGTTTTCCTTCAAAAAGTATAAATAGGTGGAGTGGTGTCCATGATAGGGTAGGTTGTATATGGATGGGGAAGGAACAAGCTTTATGGGCCAAATTACTTTCTTCATTCCATGCTTTACATTGTTAGATCTAGATCCCCATACTTGACATTAAAAAATTTGGAAACAGTTTTATTTGGCCAAGACCTCTTAAATTGAGTCCTATTTTCTTCCATACTAAATCAACTATAGATTATACGTATTCCCAATTACAAGATCAACCTGGAGCACTTCACTGAATCTGTAGGGTATTGGCACTTAACAGCCATATAATAATCTCCTGGTATTTTTAATCTGGTATAGATCCTGCAGTATATTTTAATGCAACTCCTTAGATCCCTATTATATAGCCAGAGGAGTTAAATCTGAATGGAGATGCCCATAAGAACTAAAGTTGTTAGTAACACCTATAAGAACTACAGCTGATGCAGTAATGTCCAGAATAGCTGACAGACTACTCCTGTACCTTTATGCGATGCACATTAGCCACGCAATTCAAATCAACATGATGGTAGCTAATTGTACCATACAGGAAGCACAATTTACACATCTTTCATGACCTGCACACACAATGGCATATTCGACCCAAAGCACAGATCAGCACACAGACTAGCAGAAGTATAGTAACCTTGATTTTACACCATCAAAACAGAGGTCTTTCAAGAAATGGTTATTAATTACAATTTTAGTAACAGTTAAACTTACCTAAAGGAAGTGATGGTAAACCTTTATAAATAAGGAAGTTATGATAAGTCTACTCTCAAACATCAGCAAAATGACGGAAGGTATCGACGACAGTGCGATCAAGCGGCACTTACTCACCAATAACCTGCTCACCGATGCTCAGTTTGGGTTCTGCCAGGACCACTCGGCTCCAGACCTCATTACAACCTTGGTCCAAACATGGACAAAAGAGCTGAATTCCAGAGGTGAGGTGAGAGTGACTGCCCTTGACATCAAGGCAGCATTTGACCAGCGTGGCACCAAGGAGCCCTAGTAAAATTGAAGTCAATGAGAATCAGGGGGAAAACTCTCCAGTGGCTGGAGCCATACCTAGCACAAAGGAAGATGGTAGTGGTTGTTGGAGGCCAATCATCTCAGCCCCAGGATATTGCTGCAGGAGTTCCTCAGGGCAGTGTCCTAGGCCCAACCATCTTCAACTGCTTCATCAATGACCATCCCTCCATCATAAGGTCAGAAATGGGGATGTTCGCTGATGATTGCACAGTGTTCAGTTCCATTCGCAGCCCCTCAGATAATGAAGCAGTCTGTGCCCGCATGTAGCAAGACCTGGATAAGATCCAGACTTGGACTGTTAAGTGGCAAGTAACATTCGCACCAGACAAGTGCCAGGCAATGACCATCTCCAACAAGAGAGAATCCAACTACCTCCCCATGACTTCAACGGCATTACCATCGTCGAATCCCCCACCATCAACATCCTGGGGGTCACCATTGACCAGAAACTTAACTGGGCCAGCCACATAAATACCTTGGCTACAGGAGCAGGTCAGAGGCTGGGTATTCTGTAGCAAGCGACTCATCTCCTGACTCCCCAAAGCCTTTCCACCATCTACAAGGCACAAGTCAGGAGTGTGATGGAATACTCTCCAATTGCTGGATGAGTGCAGCTCCAACAACACTCAAGAAGCTCGACACCATCCAGGACAAAGCAGCCTGCTTGATTGGCACCCCATCCACCACCCTAAACATTCACTCTCTTCACCACCGGTGCACTGTGGCTGCAGTCTGTACCGTCTACAGGATGCACTGCAGCAACTCGCCAAGGCTTCTTCAACAGCACCTCCCAAACCCGCGACCTCTACCATTAGAAGGACAAGGGCAGCAGGCACATGGGAACAACACCACCTGCACGTTCCCCTCCAAGTCACACACCATCCCGACATGGAAATATATCGCCGTTCCTTCATCGTCGCTGGGTCAAAATCCTGGAACTCCCTTCCTAACAGCACTGTGGGAGAACCTTCACCACACGGACTGCAGCGGTTCAAGAAGGCGGCTCACCACCACCTTCTCAAGGGCAATTTGGGATGGGCAATAACTGCTGGCTTTGCCAGCGGTGCCCACATCCAGTGAACAAATAAAAAAAAACCTTTATAAATCACTGGTTAGGTCTCAGCCAGAGTATTATGTTCAACTCTGGGCACCACACTTCAGGAAGGATGTCAAGGCCTTGGAGAAGGTGCAGAAGAGTTTTACCAGAATGGTACCAAGGATGAGAGACTTCAGCTCCGTGCAGAGACTAGAGAAGCTGGGATTGTTCTCCTTAGAGCAGAGAAGGTTAAGAGGAAATTTAATAGAGGTGTTCAAAATTATGTGAGGTTTTGATAGGGTAGATGGGGAGAAATTGTTTCCACTAACAGGAGGATCAGTAACCAGAGGGCACAGACTTAAGATAATTGGCAAAATATCCAGGGGGAAATGAGGAGAATTTTTCTTAAATGCAGCGGGCTGTTATGATCTGAAATGCATTACTTGAAAAGATGGTGGAAGCAGATTCAATAGTGACTTTCAAAAGGGAATTAGATTATATACTTGTAAAGGAGAAATGTGCTGGGCTATGGGGAAAGAGCAGGAGGGTGGGGAATAATTGGATAGCTCTTTCAAAGATCCAGCACAGACACAATGGGCCAAATGACCTCCTTCTGTGCTGTATGATTCTATTCTATAACTCATGGATGCTACTGCGAATGTCAGACCCTCCAGCTGTTCGCTTTTTTGCATAATGCCAAACGGGTACATGTACACAATGATGAAAGGGTTCCATAATATTCCAACCCAATTGCAATCCACAATTGATGCTGACACCATGTGTTATCTTTGTGATTTCCCAGATGACTTCGACAGTCCAAGGGGCACAAAGCAATCCATCTGATAATTCCTTCAAAAGACAAAATTAGCTTTTCACACTTGTGCAATTGAGTCTAATTGGGGGCAGCATTACATGTTCTGCTAATGATTAGAAGATTTAACTGAACTGTCATCTGAACTGGCAGTGTAGTATCCAAAGAAAATGACTTAAGGGACTATGAAAAGAGACAGATAAACATCTCATCTATCCTAGCTGCATAATAATAGGAGGAATAATCCTGCGGGATGTGGTCTTTAATGTGATTTTTGGAAGATATTAGCAGCTGTAGAAATAGATTGCCTCATTTCATGAAAGGTTCAACTTTAGCAATTGCATTTTGTTGTATCACAGGGAAGAGCAAACTTGTCACAGGGCTGCAGTATACATCGGAGATCACACTTTAGATCTAGGACTGCCCGAGAACAATGCCGTGGAAAACCTACCAGTTTTTTTAAAATTCTAAGAGAAATGGAATCAAATCGCCATCAACTTCACACGACAGCAACATTCCTTACCACATTAATTTGTCTTTTGTCAAGCTAATCTGCTGCAGCCATTCCCACACTTTGTTTTATTCTTGAACATAGATTACATTTCATAAATCTTAATATCTGGTCAGTTTATTTCTATTTAATCTTTCTTTGCTTCAGCAGAGTTCTTTTGGGATGCTATCCCAATACATCCATATGGTCATGTATTTAAATGTAACTTTTTCCCCACTCTCAATCCCATCCTTCCTGTTCCTATATTTACTCTTCAAACATACCCATTTTTTGCTTCAGTTCTTTTCACATCACAAGAAGTCACGAATGCCCCTCATTATGTCATGATGCAGTTAGAACGCATACAGTGGAAACCCTTACTCCCAAACACTCATCTCCAAATTGGCAATCTCTCAGTGTTCCACGTTTTCATTTCACTTTACAGTGCCTCAGTAAATGATTGTTATAAAAAAAGAACAATCACGCTGTCTGTCGCTCCACTTTTTAATCTGGGGTGTAATGGAATTAGTGCTGTCTGCTTGCATCTCTCTCTGGCTAGACCACTTCAGCTCACTGCTTGTCAGCACTGGACTGGCCGAAGTTTCAAAGGAACTTAAATGGTAACAGATGTGAAAATTTAACATCCTTGACTTTAATTTGAGGGAATCTGTAAGAAGAGACTTCGGGTCATGTGTTTATGTATGAAACTAACAATTTAATCCCAGCGGTATGCTGTATGTGATCATTAACCCCTCATTTAAATTGCGGACCATTATCTTCACCTTATTCCTCAAAATTGGTCTTTAATGTTGCCTTATATTTCAGTACTCCAAACCTGAAATAAAAGAACCTAACTTATTGACATTTCCCTTATTAGCCCTGGGGCTTTTTCCCTCTCCCAGGAGATTACATGGCTGCGGGGGCAGGGGGTAGGCAGGAAGTGTTTAATCATGAGGCTCCAGCCATCATGGTGTAGGGCAGGCTTGATGGACCAGCTAGTCTTTTCCTGCCCATCTATTTCGTAACTGAGTATTTATTCCTGGTTATGCTTTTCTCCTAGACAGGCACTTCAGCATTCTCTGAGATAGATGCAGGTTAGGAATTTGGAAGGCTGGCTAAACTACAAACCCTCACTCAAGGAAGGGAAAATATTGTAATTTGAAACAATTGCTTGGTGTTCATTGCAGTAACCTTTTGGTTTTACAAGGAGGACATTGAAGACAGTATTTGGATATAAAATTATTTTTTCTCCTGGTGATTATATTTTCAGAAAATCAATTCTTTCTAAAACACAATACAGCTCTGTGGTTAATAACTCTTAATTGTTATGTGCATATGACAGCTGCCAGAATCTTACCTATTTTTCATTCAATATATTTAAATACAAGGTGCAGACTTGTTCACTGCACCATCAATGTTTAGATTAGCTTTATGATGGAGTGCACTAAAAAGGAAGTTTATAATTAGAATCATAGACTGGTTACAGCACAGATGGAGGCCATTCGGCCCATCGAGTCCGTGCTGGCTCTTTGTAAGAGCAATCCAGTTCGTCCCATTACCCCGATCTTTCCCCGTAGCCCTGCAAATTTTTTCCCTTCAAGTATTTATCAAATTCCTTTTTGAAAGCCACGATTGAATCTGCTTCCACCGCTCTTTCAGGCAGCACATTCCAGATCATAACTACTCGCTACGTAAAAAAATGTTTCCTCATGTCGCCTTTGACAAAAGAACCGATCACCTTAATTAAGGGGATTTTACAAGTGATAATTTCCCTTTCTCATTTCCGAAGCTAAGAAAAACATATAATTTTGAGCATTAACTTTCGTAAACTTGGTCTATAGTTTAGCTTTGATGCAACAAAATTAATGTGATTTGTGCAGCAAAAACATATTTTATCCGCTAGCATAAATTGTTCGCAAAAGAAATGAAATCTGCAATTTTATTGCAACTCTTGCATTAACCAGGTATTGCAAATGGATCAGAAGCAGAACGTGATCAGAAGCTTGGTAAATTGGTCAATTTTAGTTCCTGTCACTTGATACTTTCCTTTGACCTGGAGCAAAGGTTTCTAAGGGTGCATTCACACTACAACTGTAGCATTAATACAAGGTGATTTTACTTTGCATTAATAGTATCAATGCAGCCTAAATCCAGACTCCATACCTAACCTGACATGGGAGTGAAGTGAAGCAAGACTCCCTAGAGGAGGGGAGTTTCATTCTGCTTCAGAGTCAGTGCAGGCTTCAAAACCCAATTAACACTACACAAGCTTATGATGTGGAGATGCCGGTGATGGACTGGGGTTGACAATTGTAAACAATTTTACAACACCAAGTTATAGTCCAGCAATTTTATTTTAAATTCACAAGCTTTCGGAGATTTTCTCCTTCCTCAGGCAAATGTTTCCTGAGGAAGGAGAAAATCTCCGAAAGCTTGTGAATTTAAAATAAAATTGCTGGACTATAACTTGGTGTTGTAAAATTGTTTACAATACACAAGCTTATGGTTGATGTGAAGCTGAAACAACTATCCACCATAATGGCTGACCATTAAGACTAAAGAAGTGAGTTTACCTCACCGTGGTGCACAAAATGGACACTGTCGATACATAAAAAGGTGTTTGACAAATCTTTTCTCACATTCCACGTGCACAATAGCACAACCTAAATCACATTCAAATATGTGACCATGAAATTCACACACAATCATGGTAACCATGCACAACAGGTTTGTCAAACCATTTTTCATGAATGTAATACCTTTAATTTTTTTTTACAAAAAGACAATCTGACTCCTTTTGATGGAGGGACAGAAGTCAAGTGAGATTTGGGACAAACTATTCTGGACAAAATCTGACATTAAATGGAATATGATCCTATTATTTTATAGCAGTGTTCCTATCTAAACTTCCCATTGGTAAAACTTGAAATTTGGAATCAAAAGTATATCAGACATGTCTGACAATGCAGCATTCCCTCAGTACTGCACTGAAGTGTCAGCCAAATTATATGCTCAGATCCTGGAGAGTGACCTGAACCACTTAAGTCTGAATATTATTAAAAATGGTGGTTGGAACTGCAAGGAGTAGAAACCAAATAAAAGTACAAACTTGCATTTATGTAGCACCTTTCTGTCCTTAAGATATCCCAAAGCACTCCACAGCCAATGAATTACTTTTGAAGTGTCGTCACTGTTAGGTCGGCAAACCCGACAGTCAATTTGAACACAGTAAGGTTCCCACAAAAAGCAAATGAAATAAGGAACTGGTTAATCTACTTTTAGTGGTGTCGGTTGAGGGATAAACATCGATCAGGACACAGAAGAATTCTGTGCTCTTCTTCAAATAGTGTCATGGGATATTTTACATACACCCGAACAGGCAGACAGAGTCTTAATTTAACATTTCAGTCAGACAGCGCCTCCAACAATGCAGCACTCTTTCAGAACTGCACTGACAGATTATGCCCACACTACCACTGGGGCAAACTGAATGCTTTTTCCCCCCTCCCAGACCCCACAAAAATAGATTTTTAAAAATTTATGATTTGAATAGTAAAGAGGCCATTGAGAAATGAAATCAGTTTTTTTTTAAACTTGAAACTAACAAAAGCCTAAAGTGGTTTTAATGCAGGAATAATTACTGAAGGAATAATTTTGTCTAGTTCACCCCATCCCCAGACCAATGCAAACGTGATGGATTAGATCTCCAACGTAGACTGTGCTAGTGCCAATTATGAGTAACATTACTCATCATTCTCCACTCTCATAGTCAGTGACTAGTCACTACATGACGCCTCTTTGGATCTCTCTCCCTAAATCCTTGCCTCCTTATCTTTGCTTTCAAAAACTTCCTAAAAACTCTTCCCTTTGTTTCTCTCTCCCGATTTGTTTCCTTCTACACAGCGTCCACCTTCCTCTCTCTGCTCTGCAAAGCACTCCAGCACTTCTCTTTACTAGACGAGTTCTATAGGAATGCAGGTAGCTCGAGGACTAAAGGAAGCATTTCACCCATTTTTAGTATTTTTTTTCCCCCTTCTGTATTAAATTGTTTAAATGGCAATAGCAAGTTGCCTGTTGTTTAAAAAGCCATTCAAATTCTAAGCATGCAACAAACCTAAAATTTAGAGTGAAAGTATTATGAATACTGAATAACAAGCTGATGTCTGCTCCAGTACATTACAGTAAAATGAGAACTGTTGAGATTTAAAAGGTGGTAATCATGGTAATAACAGTGAAATGAGTCACTTACACAATAATTACTTCAGCGTTAAGGGCATTTACTTTCCACTGCTTAGTTTTAAATCAACATGAAAGCTTTTAGCAATCCAATTTGAGAATAACCTCATGCTTATTCATTGAGTTTAACAATTAATTCTAAATATTGCAGGGTAGCCAATAACAAGTGCTTTATTCACCACGCCCAGAATTAAAAGCCAACAGAAAGAAATTGTATCAACAGATAGTTCAAGGCTTCTGATGAGTCAAAGATTTTAAGTACACTTAAATCAAACAAGATGGATGGATATCATAATATCAGATATCGCTGCAATTTTCAAACTGGTTTCTGAAAAAAAGTTGTCACGATGCTGCCTTTCTACTGTTTAAAACTGAACTACTGTAATTCTGTAACATATAGCGAAGAGGACATGAAGTGAAATTGTATAATTAATATGTAAAAACAATACAATTTTAATGCTTTATAAATTTGACTTATTAAATCAGAGTCATAACAGTCTTAGAAAACCAGTAATATGGACCAATACAGATAATGACATTGGACCAGATTTTGCTGTGAGCAGTGAACAAATGGCCCCAGCCATTCATTAGTCATGCACTTGCCCATAGACTTTCCATGGGGATTTTTCACGGCAAGCTTCTGTCAATGGGAGGTCCAAACAGCGCGGCACCCCCAACAGGGCATCTTGGACCCGAGTGACCAGGGCAAGCAACTGTGTGTCTCCTTAACCAGATTGAAGAATCATTAATGGGCAGTGCAGTATGAACGAGGAAGTAAATGTAAGTTAGGATAGTGAATTAAATGTCAAATCGTGTACAGGTGGTGAAATAAGGGAGAGGGAAAGAAAAGTTGGATTAAAAGAGAGAGAGAAATGAGAGACAGAAAGAGAAAGTAAAAAAAGTATTTAAATTTTTTGAATTGAAGGCATGAGACGCCACACTTGGAAAAAAAAGTTTCAGTGCCAGAGAGGTTGTTGGCGGTAATTAGGACTTATCATACCATTAAAAGGGTGCTTAGACTGGAATAGACAAGCCCTAACTTTTTATGGCGCGTTTAGTCTGTGTCTACGACATCAATACAGGAACTTCACACCGTTCAATAGATTTGAATGGGGAGCCAGACGACTAAATGGCATTTTCGCGCAGCTTACAGAGGAGCGGCGTATCTCGGACAGCAACTTCTAGATTTTCACGTTTAACTGCGCATCCGCGCTCGCTGGAAGTTGCTGTCCAATTTGCATATAAATAACGGTGGCCACTGTTAGCCTCACCGTTATTTTCACAACAAAATTTGGGCCATTATAAATGAACAATGTTTAATTGAGGTTGTAAGGGTTATTGTAAATTTGACCGAGTCGGTCATTCAGCTCCAACATTTGTTTATCACACCTGATCGATGCTACAGCAAACACGAAGACTGAAATTCCGTGCAGTACACCAGTTAATGCATTTATGTACAATTCCTGTCTCAGCAATTTTAACAAAGTCGTAAACCCATTTGAAATGAAGTGGTGACGGCTTCATCAAATGAGCACATATAGAATTGTTAGAGCATTTTAACCAGGCTGCTAAAAATTTCTACCCTATGGCAAAGGTGGCTGAAAAAGCTGAAAGAGTGTGAATTCTCTGGGAAGTTTGGGCCTACTATTCACCACTAACAACTGCATCTACCTAGAGATCCAATGGTGCAGTCATGTTTTGCCTTTATTGAGAAAGTAAGGTGAAGGGACAAGGACCATAGTGACGGACATCAACAAGATCCAAGAGATGAACTAAAATCAGGAAATAGTGATTTGGTGATGCCAAACTTGGATGAACTTTGTAAGAGGAAGGAAATACTGAGGGGGTATAAAGAGCTCCACTTTATTGAAGCTTCAAGAATGAATTACAGTAGGAGATGTACAATGTGTCTTGATTTCAGCACAATGAGGTTATAGGGAAGCGGAAAAGCATATAGGATATCACAGCAGGCTGTAGAGGAAACCCATCTCTCCCTAAACTTGAACAACAGTTGACGTTAAGATGAAAACCTAAGCCTTCTGAATGGAAGCGCAACTCAACACCAATGGAGCTACAACCAGGTGGCTGGAAGGAAGGTTTCTCTCGATCCAGTTATCTGGTATTTGCAGGCATATGGTCCAATGGTCAAGGAAATGATGGCCAAGAGAACACCCACTAGTGCTTCTCTAAATCAGACACAAGGAACCACAAAGCAGCCCAGTGAAAAATCCGCCTCTGTTGGTTTTCTTACCATCTCAGATTAGGGGATTGAGCCTTTGTTGCCATCTCCAATGTGCTGTGCAAATCAAATTGTGGGTTTTACACCATTATGATATGAATGGCAAGTCACCAATGAAGGAGGTCAAAACAAACCCTAGTCACCAGGAGAGTTTACCATCAATAACCATATAGCACAAGACCTCTGAAAAGAAGTAGTATAGGATTACACATCCAGATCCTGTCTACATATAGTTCATGATCATATTAATGTGCTTTATACAAAGGGTGATTTTTCAAATGACATGATAGTTGCCCCGAGATCCATCTGGATTCACCAGCACAGGTTCACAACTCCTATGTTATTCCCAGAGGAGGATGGGGAGACAGCTCAAATACAATAACAATTTTTTTTTAAAACTGTGAGGAAGTGGGTATGTGCTCTTGTAGGTGCCAATGGCTTGCCTTGGATCGGAACGGGGTCCCCGGCCTGGAACAAGGGCGGTCGAGGGTTCCACTCCACCACATTTATGCGGAGCAGCTACCCAGAAATTTCAGGGCCAAGGCTTGTAAACTGGCATGATTTGCTGAAACGGAGTTGTTTTAAATCCTCAGAAATCTATTTAACTGAAAAAAGTTTCATGCTGTAAAGGGGGTTTTAAATTGGGTAAGCTGCAACTTCTACCTAGCTTTCATGTAACCGGGGATTTTGCAGAAAATTGGAAAAGGTTTAAAATCACAGTTTGAAGTGTATTTAGGAGCTTTTGGAGCAGATGAAAAAAAAGTTAAAATTTCCATTTTCCTACAAGCTACAGGGGAAGAACCACCAGATATATTTATAGTAACTTCAATTTAGGGGGAAGGATAACCTGGTATTGGATGTAACAATCAATACGATTGAGACACTGTAATTGCAATGAGATGTAATGTGTGCAGGACAGATTTTTCACTTCAAAAACAGGGAGAAACCATTGATTGGTTAACACAATCAGACACAATTAAGAGCTCATGGCAAGACCTATGGTTTTGGGAAACTGACAGAATCACTAATGAGGGATAGAATAATTTGTAGAATAGCACATAATTCTGTAGTGTAAGTCTAACCTTAGACAAAGCAGTGTAGATATCTAGGTCAGCATAAGTAACAGCATAGCAAGCCAAAGAGCTGTGCAGTGAGGAATTTGGAACCATTCAGGCAGTAGTCAAGAATGCGACAAATAAATAATCAGATGATAAATCTGATGTGTAATGCATCAATTCGGAAGGCAAGAGAGCAAAAGATCAACTGTACAATTGCCTACAAAAAGTAGGAGGCAGTATAAACTCAAAAGTTGTCCAGTCTTTGGAAATGCATAAGATGTGGCAAAAAATAACCATTGCAAAAGATAGATGTTGCAACTCACAGAACAAATAAATTCACCTGCACCTTATGGAAGAAGTCACTTAGGAATTAATTTTTTATCGTCGATGTAGTAGCAAGTCAAGCAAATGAGAGAGATTGGTTGCAAACACTGATAGTGAATGAAGCAGTAATATCATTTGCATTGGGTACAGGACTACAAGTGATTGTCATGTCCGTGCAAAATTACAAGAGATTATCTAATCGACCTAAATTGCAGGAAGCCAAGATAAAAGTGCTTGGATTCTCAAAACCAGACATCCACTGAAATGAAGGTGTGTTATCAGCATCACATAGAGGACTATAAATACAAAGGGGTAAAATTCCCACAGGACAGCTGATCATGTGATTCAGTCAGAAAGGAGGTGAAAGTGCTGGCTCTGACCACCACTGCAGCAGTCACCTTTTTAATTGACATGTGGACAGCATTGTATCTGATACTGCAGTGCTAGCTGGGAATGAGCCATCAACATAACAATTCAGGACAATGTGACCTTTCCAACCATTGGCCGTACCATCACGATGTTGCAAGTTGGCTGCAGGTGGCCTTGCTGCAGATGGCAAAGGTCTGCTCTCATTGACACAAATCAAGCGGAGGCAGGTTTCCTGAGTCTTCAACAGCTAGGTGTGCCAAGATCTGCAGAATAGTCTGGTGCTTTCTCATCTCCTTGGCATGCCTTCTTTCATACTAACACAATGATGAAATCCTGGTTTTGAGGTGCTTTTAAGAACAAATTTACTTTGAGTTTAAAAAAAATGGCTAACAAGACTCTGGAAAATTAATTATTTCAGAAATATAGGAAAATATTTAACAAAAGCCATTGTATTGAAAAGGTACATAAATATTACAAAAAAAACCCCCAAAGGCCATTTAAGAGTTCCTATGCCCATGGAGCTTCCTTTGCTCCCATTCCAAGTGGGCACACAAGGAAAAAAGAAAGGAACAAGCCCAGCAAACATATTGCTGAATTGTGTCAAGTATTTGTTTAAATATTTTTGCATCACCTTTGGGGTCTTAATGAGGTTTGCGCATGAATAGCCACAAGCACTCCAGCTCACTAAAATTATAAGAGTGCGAAATGCAGCCCAGAAAGATACTGACATAGGCCTGTGCGTCCAATTCAGCACACCCTCTGCACCTGCCCTGTACTTGCTATCTGGGAAAACTGGACCACTGAATCAGCGTTAGTCAGTACAAAGACAGCAGCAAGAATTATAGGCTGCAACATTTGAACAATTGCAAAAGCATATTAGATTGCAGACTTTTCAAATAAAAACTTGCTGACTATTATTTCAGTTCTAATATTTGTGATTTTTTTTTAATTCAGTAATCCTACACTAAAATATAGCAAAACTATTCCTGCTACATTAAGACACAACTAATAACTCCACTAAATAGAAGTTTTAATCCCATTGAAACACATCACTTTTGTCTGGACGTGGGACAGTTAACTGGTTAATTTAGGAATAGAGGTTTTATGATGCCACTGTATAGCTATTAAATATATAAAATTTGGAATTATTTCACAATATTCTGTGCACAATACGAAGGGAATACAAAACAGCTCTCGACATAAATGTATTCTTATTATTCCAAATGAGATTCCAGTTTAGAATCTTAGTCTAATAAATATTCTCCAGCTATTTCCAATACAGCGATCTCTTCAAATGTGAATGACTGGTTTTGTACCACAGTTTTCTTGGTTTGATCACTTGCATCTAATTATTTCTCACCAAGAAGTATTCTAATTATCATCATAGGTCATCCATCTATCACAAAATCCATGAATTGATTTTTTTCAATCAATGCACACTAAAATGTGGAAGTAATTTTGAAGCAGTTGCTGCTGTGTTGTGGAGAAATCTAGTGTAGCATCTCACCTGGAAGACTGGATGACACCTTTTTTTTCTCGTTCATGGGATGTGGACGTCGCTGGTGAGGCCGGCATTTATTGCCCATCCCTAATTGCCCTTGAGAAGGTGGTGGTGAGCCGCCTTCTTGAACCGCTGCAGTCCGTGTGGTGAAGGTTCTCCCACAGTGCTGTTAGGGAGGGAGTTCCAGGATTTTGACGCAGCGACGATGAAGGAACGGCGATATATTTCCAAGTCGGGATGGTGTGTGACTTGGAGGGGAACGTGCAGGTGGTGTTGTTCCCATGTGCCTGCTGCTCTTGTCCTTCTAGGTGGTAGAAGTTGCAGGTTTGGGAGGTGCTGTCGAAGAAGCCTTGGCGAGTTGCTGCAGTGCATCCTGTGGATGGTACACACTGCAGCCACAGTGCGTGGTGGTGAAGGGAGTGAATGTTTAGGGTGGTGGGTGAGGTGCCAATCAAGTGGGCTGCTTTGCATTTATATAGTGCCTTTAACGTCGTAAAACATCCCAAGATGTTCTACTCATGCATCTTGCTACTAAATTTTCATATGGTAGATAGTTGGCTAATTAAATTAAAATTCAAATGATCTAACTCCAGAATACAATCTGTAAATGGAAGCTTACATTTGGAGTGATTCTGCAGTGTATTTTTGTGAAACACATTGCCACACCATTTCTAACTGCTGCCACAAAACATAAACCCTGTCTCACCATCCTCTAAATTGGGTAGGTGTGGGAATTTTGTCTTAGTGCAAGCAGTATTCCTATATAGATTCCTTGCACCTGTAGACGTGAGCACCTACCCAATTACAATACTTGCTGCTTGTACGACTGGCCCATGTCATATCTCCTCTACACATGAAGGAAGTAATCTAAGCAATTGCAACCATTTATTTCAGGTTCACTAGAATTTTATCTTTGATTATATTTGTGACTCTCTTTGTTTTCTACCTGCCAACATTCTCCTAAGCAATTTCCCCTTCCCTATCCAGCAGCAAAGAGGCCAATCTTGGCACCTCTACTATCACCCTAACTGAGATCAGCTAACTGAACATAGACCCAAGATTAAATCTCGGGTCTTTCAGATCTGAGCATTACCCAAATTTTAATCGAACACAATAGCAAATCTAGTGGGGTATTAATTTGACACAATTGAAGGGGAAGCAACATTTTTTTTAAAAAATAGCCGTAACTATTCTCTATTTGAGCTGAAAGATTAGCAAAGCTGTTGTGAAACGTTCATACTCTCAGATCTTGTTTTGAATTTGAAATAAAAGAATGAATTGAAAATGTAACCTGGTTTCAATCTCAAAAGCAGAACTGTAATACTTAATTTTCCCCAATTAACTTACTAATATGCAGAATTTAAACCATAATTCACGAGACTGAATATCAATGCATCAATCTGTCTTCAGAGAGTGAACATTTTGTTCCAGGTAACAGGTCTCGCAACTCTCATTAAACTCTGTTCATGTGGAGTCAAGTCTTTGATTTCATCTGAACGGTATTTCCGTTAAAAACTCAATCTTCAGAAATGGAGTTTGCTTTAGCTTTGTCCTCCAATCACTGCACTGCCACTGTACCCATTAACAGCAATCTGCTTGCCTCGATTGGATGGCCTACATTGGGGAAGTCTTCAGAATTGAATTTACCACACACTCTGAATTGAAATGCAGACTCCACGCCTACTCGAGTGGATGGCAAGGCCAGGGGTTATGACGGGAGCTAACCTATCTTTGTTCCCCCCAGCAGATAGACCATGTGATGGTCTTACAAGTCATTTCTTTTTGACCTTATAAATATCTTCAGTGTACGATCAGCCAAAAGCAACTCAGTGAACTTCCAAGTACAAGGATATAGAAAGCATGACATGAATTCTGGGATAATCATTTACAGCTCGAAAAGTTCAAGTGTCAGTAGAAAAATAAAAAAGTCAAAAGCAGCCTAAAAATGTTCCATTCTGCAACTCTCCCGGATCTGTCAGTCCCTGGCAACCCTGGAGACCAAATTGCCTTGTTGTCGGTTTTTGTCGGTAGTCTTCATGTCATTAAGTGTAGCATCATCACCTTCACACATTGCCTTTGCATTAGACTTATACCATTTTCCTTAATATCAGCACACAGACTAATGCATTTTTTTTATCATTCGTTCTTGGGATGTGGGCGTCACTGGCAAGGCCGGCATTTATTGCCCATCCCTAATTGCCCTCGAGAAGGTGGTGGTGAGCCGCCTTCTTGAACCGCTGCAGTCCGTGTGATGAAGGTTCTCCCACGGTGCTGTTAGGGAGGGAGTTCCAGGAGTTTGACCCAGCGACGATGAAGGAATGGCGATATACTTCCAAGTCGGGATGATGTGTGATTTGGAGGGGAACGTTGTTCCCATGTGCTTGCTGCCCTTGTCCTTCTAGGTGGTAGAGGTCACGGGTTTGGGAGTTGCTGCAGTGCATCCTGTGGATGGTACACACTGCAGCCACTGTGCGCCGGTGATGAAGGGAGTGAATGTTTAGGATGGTGGATGGGGTGCCAATCAAGCGGGCTGCTTTGTCCTGGATGGTGTCGAGCTTCTTGAGTGTTGTTGGAGCTGCACTCATCCAGGCAAGTGGAGAGTATTCCATCACAATCCTGACTTGTGCCTTGTAGATGGTGGAAAGGCTTTGGGGAGTCAGGAGGTGAGTCACTCGCCACAGAATGGGGATAGAATATAAAAACAGGGAGGTATTGCTGCAGTTATATAAGGTATTGGTGAGACCGCACCTGGAATACTGCATACAGTTTTGGTCTCCATACTTAAGAAAAGACATACTTGCTCTCGAAGCAGTACAAAGAAGGTTCACTCAGTTAATCCCGGGGATGAGGGGGTGGACATATGAGGAGAGGTTGAGTAGATTGGGACTCTACTCATTGGAGTTTAGAAGAATGAGAGGCGATCTTATTGAAACATATAAGATTGTGAAGGGGCTTGATCGGGTGGATGCGGTAAGGATGTTCCCAAGGATGGGTGAAACTAGAACTAGGGGGCATAATCTTAGAATAAGGGGCTGCTCTTTCAAAACTGAGATGAGGAGAAACTTCTTCACTCAGAGGGTAGTAGGTCTGTGGAATTTGCTGCCCCAGGAAGCTGTGGAAGCTACATCATTAAATAAATTTAAAACAGAAATAGACAGTTTCCTAGAAGTAAAGGGAATTAGGGGTTACGGGGAGTGGGCAGAAAATTGGACATGAATTTAGATTTGAGGTTAGGATCAGATCAGCCATGATCTTATTGAATGGCGGAGCAGGCTCGAGGGGCCGATTGGCCTACTCCTGCTCCTATTTCTTATGTTCTTATGTAGAATACCCAGCCTCTGACCTGCTCTTGTAGCCACAGTATTTATGTGGCTGGTCAGTTAAGTTTCTGGTCAAGAGAATGTCCTGCTTCACTTATTATAGTAGCACATTTCCTTTTGAAGCTGAAAGACTTCTATTCATTCTTACTTTAATATTAATAATTAAAATGCAGCATCATCATGAAAAAGAAACTCAGAGGCATTATCTGCCATATACAGTACTCAGCAATGTCCTTTAACAGTTGTGAAACTACCTTGAAAACAGCAAATAGAAGTAATGAAAATAATAATCAGTCTATTACAAAAATGCTTTCAGAATCCTTTCACCTGCAAAAACACAGATTACAGGTTTAAACACAATTCATTTCTAAAGAAACCACGAAAATTTTTCTCCTAAAGAGATGAATCAAATCAGAAGGTTGGCTGGTCCTTAAAAGCAAAACTTCAAACAATTTCACATCAGTCAGAACACAGTCCTACGCCGTGAGCTTTTTATCGTCATTAAAGGATTAAATGGAATGTTGAATTCCATTTCTTGAGGTGTGGAGATTTGTTGCAACCAAAAGTATACCTTCCCTTTGAGAGATTTAAGTTAGTTACTTACATTTCTTAGTCTGATCAAGCAATCCTTTGCAGATAATCACCATCTCTATTCTCCGCAAAACCTTAACTGCTTCCGGCCTCAATATTTTCTCACCAGATCCCACCTTATTTATTTATTTATTTTATAGAAGGGTCATAACTAAGTTGTTCAGAGAGACATTTAGATCTGCGTTCACCACTGGATGAAAACTTTGCATTGCCTTCCCAAAGCACTTCATAGCCAATTAATTATTTTGAATTGTAGTCAATGTTGTGAGGGCAAACACAGCAGCCAATTTTCACACAGCGATGTCCCACAAACAGCAATGAGATAAATGGCCAATTAGTCTAATTTTAATGGTGTTGGTTGAGAGATCAATGTTGGCCAGGACACAGAGTACTCCCCTGCAAGGATTCAAATCTAGCCCATTGAAAGGCGATTAAGGTTAACCATGCTGGGAGCTGACAGGAACTACCCAGAATCTTCTCTACCAGCTAAGAACGCAGCAGTATCCAGCTAGTAGGCTTTTCCAAAGCCAAAGTTCTGGGTCAGTCAAGGCCAGTGCCAACCCCTATTGAGCTAAATAGGGTGACTCCAGGACACACATATCCCTTCCTCAGGAGTCATTGGAGGACTTGAGGAAAGGAAACCCAAAACGGCAAGTTTTAATATTGCTCCCAGATTTCCTTCGCCCCTTAAATGGACATTATCCTGCCTCTACCATTGCATGGTGCTGTGATGCAAACTTCTAGGCTCTCGCTGATAAACTGGAAATCTTTTCCACTGTTGGTGAATGCTTGTATCCATCAAACCGAGCAATGTCAGTGTTGGATATTGAATTTAAAAAATGAATACAAGGAAGTTTCAAACTAACTTTGAAAATTCAACTTAAATAGCACATTCTGTGAGAAAAGCGACTATTCAAGTTTAATTTATCCAAATCTGATAAAACTATTATTATTAATAATAGTTTTAAGTCATTGGAACTATTCAGTTTAATATTAAACAGAACTTTAACTGGGCTTTATGGAATGATGCAATTAACACCAGTAGCAAAGTACCTCAATCAACAGTAAAAGTGCAGAGAGCAAGGGGGTGATTTTAAACCCCAAGAATGGGTGGGTTGGGGGCGGGTGGGAGTTGAAAATAATTGTTTTTTGGGTCGCGACCGCAACCCGGCTTTATTTCTGAGTTTAACGTCGGTGCATAAAAGTACAGGCTTCCCACTGGAAATGCAAAGTCTGAAAATGTTGTGGTTCAGACCCAAGAAAACAACTAGTTACAACTCCCACCTGCCCCCAACCCACCCATTCTTGAGGTTTAAAATCAACCCCAAGTGTCTGAAAAATGAGTGACAAAATTGAAGACATCAGACTCCCAGTTTCCTGGGAACCACCAAAGACCGATTCTTTTGAGTAACAATTTCCAAAAAATTTCTGCTTATTACGCCAAGTTAGCAAATAATTTTAAAAATAATTTTAAAAAAGAAATCGCTTGAACACATTGAACTATAGAACATGCATTTTCTTTTTTTTTAAACAATCATTCAATGCAACTAAATTGTGGATAAGCACTCCAGACTAACCACAGAAAATCACAATCAGCTGGAAACACGGAGTTATGTTGAGTATATAATGTTCATTTTTTACCTCATGTATCTAATTCCATTGTGCATGTATTTTATACCACACATTCACTATGTTACCTGTTTAAGTTATTTTTTTCTGTAGGGGCTTACCTTCGCAGATATTTGTTGCCTATTCCACATAACTGCTGTATAGCGATGAATTCATGTGGTATCCGGCGATCTCAACATCTAGGGCCATCACACGGACAGTGGGGTGATCAATGCAATGGGTAATGTTTTTATCATGGTGCTCATTTTCTTTGCACATTAACATCTAGAATACATTCAAATCTTATATTTGTCCATACGTCCTGTCAATTTTCATTCCATTATAAATTCCTATGTCCATATTTATAATGGAAACTGCCTATGTAAACTGGTCACACAGTAGTTACATCTTTCCACTAGTGGTGGGACCTCAGTTTTACATCTCCCAGCTCCCCAGCCTGTACAATAGCAAAACTCCTATTCTCCAAACATCTCTATTGATCGGTTTCCTATATTGCAGTAAGTTTAGCTCTTTGATTTTATATTATTTATAGTTAAAATATTATAAGGACATATGTATCACTTGAAAATGAGAACTGAATTGACTCGCATACATGAGATAAATACACAGGCGCACATTGACTCCATGTATTCACAATCCAGACTTGAGTGAGAAATGGATGATCCTTCTCGTAAATACAAACATTCTTCAAGCAAGATCAACATGGGTTAGGCATATCCAACAGAGGAATATCTGGAAACCATCAATTTTAAGCACAAAATCATTTCAATTTTTGTAAAGTAATCTGTCGCAAATATTACAAGAACTGCACAAGTAAAATCCATCCATGCATAAACCTAACCATTCCCCATTATTAAATTATAATGTAGGGGAAAAATTTTATATCGAAAGAGTTCATCTCAGATGAGTCAGTTGATGACTGAAGACAAACGTTTGTGCTTCATGAAACTAGGTTGCTGGGAATTAGAAAAACAATTAAAAGGATATCAATTAAATTATTTCCTACATTAAATCAAAGTATAATGTCAATATTCAATTAACAGCATCAGTGTCCTTTTTGGCCCAGCTCCAAACACAAAGGTTATTGACTTGCAACTATTGCTGTGCAGATGCTACATGTTATGCACTATAAAAACTGATCTAAATAGATATTATCTACTTTAAATCCTATAGCCTTTACATCATTTTTAAAAGATGCATTTTTTAAAACCACAAATCAAATGATCTCCAGAGACTAATATGTAGTCATCAGAATATGACAAAACAACAGAGATCTCACCCAATGCAACTGGTATATATAACCGACTGCTGTTAATAAGCAAGAATTCACATTACCTTATATTTGACGCTTACACAGATACCCATACAAGAGTTGTAATTGAGCTAATCTTTTGATCACTGCTTTGTCATTTTCATGAAGGGTTTTGATAGAGTAAATAAGGAGAAATGGTTTCCATTGGCAGAAGGGTTGGTAACCAGAGGACATAGATTTAAGATAATTGACAAAAGAAGCAGAGGGGAGATGAGGAGAATTTTATTTTACACAGCAAGTTATGATCTGGAACACACTGCCTGAAAGAGTGGTGGAAGCAGATTCAATAGTAACTTTCAAAAGGGAATTGGATATATACACATGAAAAATTTGCAGGGCTACGGAGAAGAGCAGGGGAGTAGGATTAATTGGATAGCTCTTTCACAGAGCTGGCACTGGCATGATGGGCTGAATGGTGTCCTTCAGTGCTGTATGATTATAGGAACAGGAGTAGGCCATTTAGCCCCTCGAGCCTGTTGCGCCATTCAATGAGACCGTGGCTGATCTGTGACCTAACTCCATACATCGGCCTTAACCAAAGCTATTAAGGGATATGGGGCTAACAAAAATCTATCAATCTCAAATTTTAAATTAACAATTGAACTAGCATCAATTAGATTCTATACAAAAATAATAATTGCATTGGGTACATACACCATACAATGTGGTAACAGGAAGTTCCCAGTTTCAACCCCTGGGACATGAAAAGCAATATATAAATGCCAGTTCATTCTTTCTAGATAGCCAATCTCGGCCATTGTGGCAATAAAGACATATAGTTGACCCAAGTGTCCCTGGGATGAGAGGGAAAAGGGTCAAAACACACACTCCCTGTGGTTTCTCAGCAATGGCCCATGTTGGAAATGTGCTGGGATCGGGCTCACTGTAATACATCCTCTCAGTCGAATAACCTGTTGAGACACAATGTCCAAGCTCACACAAGAACAACCACTGCTTGGGTAAAGTACACAGGGAGGTGGTGAATGTGGGGTGGTGGGGGGGCGGTGGTGAAAAGAGGGGGCTGCCGCTGCCTGTAAAACTGCACTCCAGCAATAGGGGAGAAAGGGGCAAAGGTGCACATGGGGAAAAAAAAAAATCAGGGTGCGGGGAGGAAGAAAAATCACAACAAGTTTTTCTAAGAGATAAAAATAAAAGCACTGTTAATAGACTACTGTTTATTGTGGTTTATCCCATTATAGGGACCCCAAGTTCTCGTCCTGGAAGTTTTTTACATTGTGATGCCAGGAATTTGTAGGATTGCGTCTAGTGAGCTGTGGAGTTAATTATTTCTACAGGTACTGAAGATTTCGTGAACCAAGTGCCCCTGAATCCTAGGACAAGTTTATATTTTGAAATTAAAAAGAGGCCAATAGCAAAAGACAGACCTCGTCAAGGAACACAAACTTTAAAAAAAAAGGAATGCAATGGTGCTGACAAAAATAGAAGATACAATGTGAAGCAAACATGCAGGTGCAACAAGCAGTTAGGAAGGCAAATGGTATGTTGGCCTTCATTGCAAGAGGATTTGAGTATAGTAGGTTCAAGGGGTTGTTTGGCCTACTCCAGTTCTTAAATCTGTTTTCATATCCCTTTATTCCTCTTACCTTCAGCCACCTGTCCAACCTGTACTTAATTGTTGACATGGTCTCTGCTTCAATCACTAGCACTAGTAGTGCATTTTGCAGCCTCACAACCCTCTGTGTAAAAATAATTTCTGCTACATCTCTTACATTTAATCTTGTGTCTCGGTTCCCTCAATCTAGACCCCTCAATAACTGGAATCAGTCTGTTTTGATCTACTCTGTCCCATCCCTTCATAATTTTAAACACCTCTATCAAATTACCTTGTAATCTCCTATGTTCTAAATAGCCCCAATTTTTCAAGACTTCCTTTGTATTCGTATTTCATGATATCAAGCAAAGTCCTGGTGAATCTGTGTTGTACCATCCCTATTGCTTCAACATCCAAGCTATAATGTGGAGCCCAAAACTGCACACAGTGCTCCAAATGTGGTCTTACTAAGGTTTCACGTAGATTCATTATTACATCGCAACTTTTATATTCTATATCTCTCACCATAAAACCAGTATTCCATTAGCTCTTTTGCGGCCTGATCTACTTGGACCTGCTTTTAACGTCGTGAACCTGAACCCCCAAATGCATCTGCTCTTCCATATTATCCAACTTTTCCCGAAAGTGTAATTATTCCTTTTTTTAAAAAAAAACAAAATGTACTACCTCACATTTATTGACTGAATTTCATCTGCCACTTTTTTTGCCCATTCCATTATCTTATCAAATTTCCCATGAAGCTTCCTTTGGTCATTAGAATTATTTATTAGGCTTCCTATTTTAGTATCATCTGCAAATTTGACACCACTCCCTCTAGCCCCATATCTAAATTATTGATATAGACAGTGAACAGAAACAGTCCCAGAACAAAACTCAATGAGACCCTGCTACCCACTTCCAACCACAATGAGAAACTGCCCTTAATGCCTATTGTTTCCTCCCTTCTAACCAATTTTTAATCCTATTTACTACCCTTCCCCTAATTCCATACTCCTTAAAACTTTTCCATCGTCCCTTGTGTGGAACCTTGTCAAAGGCTTTCTGAAAACCTATGTTCACCACATTGACCAAATTGGTCACATACTTACGGAACTCTATCAGGTTTTTTCAAGCATCATCTTCCTTTCTGAAATCCATGTTGGCTGCTTCTAATTATTTTCTCTTCATCTAAATATGGAGCAATTTCATCTTCAATTAAAGATTCCTTACCACAGTTGTTGAACTAACTGGCCGTATTTATCTGGGTTAGTTCTGTCTCCTTTTGTGAAAACAATTATATTGGCCACATTCCCGGCACATATCCACTCTCAATGGAACCTTGAATTATAACTTCTTGGGCCTCCGCTTGCCCCATTTCCCTCAGGATCCTTAGATATATCCAGTCAGGTCTGGGCACTTTGTCCTCTTTAGCTTAATTAATTTGCTTTTAACCAATTTAAGATTTACCTCAGTATCCATCTTTTTTGTAAACACTGAAGTGAAGTACTTACGAACATATGAAATTGATGGGCAGGAAAAGACCAGCTAGTCCATCAAGCCTGCCCCACACCATGGTGGCCGGACCATCATGGCTAAACATAAATGGCTGCTGGTCTGTCTCTCTCTCTCTCTTCCATCCTGTGCTTCTCAAATTTGTTATTCACATCACTTGACTCATTATCAGAAATGCCTATGGTCTGCATATGCAAGCAGCTTTCAGCATTACATCGCCCAGCCTGGTTGGTTTTAACTTGGCTATTTTGTGACTCTTAGCTAATATCCTACAATCCCTAACTATCTTATGTTTATAAGCGTGAGCTGTTTATGCATTAAGATACCTAACCTAAACCTGAGTGGTTTATATGTTAAAAATTCCTAATCTAAACGTAAGTTTATACTGAAGAAATTAGTTCCTGACCCCTTATCCTTTAATCAAAGCAGCCAATTCCAAGTTCAGGGTTTTCTGTGCCAGTTTCTTAATTAATCGTTTGAACCAACGAATTATGAGGACAATTATCTGGGCTATGACAAAACTCATGAATATTATTCTAGTCCATGGGTGCTGACCTATGTTGTACACCATCTCCCACCGTGCATGATTCCCAAGGGTAAATGTCCCCTTTTTTCCAGCATCAATTAAAGGTGATAGGCAAAAGAGCCAGAGGTGACATGAGGAAACATTTTTTTTATGCAGCGAGTTGTAATGTTATGGAATGCATTGCCAGGACAAGGTACCAAAGAGTAACCAGTGCCTCTGGAACGATACCCCAACAAGGAGTTAATCAATGTCTTCAGTAGAAGAATGGAATGGAGCAAATTGGCAAAAAAAAATACATCTGCAAAGACAACATTTGCCAAGTAATGAAAACAGTACCCATCTATTAGGCCAAGCACCTAGATATCAAGAAAGCAAATCACAGCAACTGTTCACCATGTTTGTGAAATATCAAGAGCACAACTAAGGCTGCTGAGTTGCACTGACTCATTCCCCCCCCCCCCCCCCCCCGGCTCTTCGAGATGATCAGAAATACTTGCAACGCATGCCCTTTTGAACCTTCATAGATGCTTAAATTGGTAAATGCCCTGTGTAGGAAAGTTCAGTCCCTCCACACAAAAAGTTCCTCAACACAGACTCGAATCAACAGTCAGTCAGCTCTGACCTCAATTACAATCTGTGGCATTGGGTTCTGACGCATTTTGACAAAACGTTTTTTTTTATATTTAGACTTGACTGTACTTTACATGCAGTACCCAGACCACATTTTTCAAGCAGGTGCCATTATATTGTCTGAGCCCTACAAGATCAATTGGACAACTGAACAGTAACATAGTAGTAACTTTATGTGTAGTCAATGAAGACATACAAACTGAGCCTCAGTAATGGTCAATCAAGACTTTCAAATTATATTTAAAATAAGTAAATTTGGAACTACTTTGATGTTTGCTCTTTGCGAACCCATTTATAAGTCCTTATTTAAATTTGATGTGCCCTGTATGGTGCCTATGGTTAACATATACTATCAATATTGTACACTAAATCTTACTTTAAAAGGTTCATCCAACTGACTGATTCAATTACAAATAAAAAGTCAATTCTCATTAAACCAGGCTACAGCAACATCTAAGCACGTAGAGTTACATGACATCCATATTTGTGACTCTCTAGACTCCTTTTTTGCATATGATTCCCATTGCAGTTGTGGACAATTTTAGCGTAGAAGGAGGAGTTAGAGAAAAACAAATCATTTGCAATTTTTCAGAAACTTTACAAGTTTATAGAACCCAATAACCACTAAAAGAATGTTTATTTCAACAGCATTTTTAAGAATACAAATATTGTAGAAAATCTTCTCTTACACAGGTAGATAGTGAACTGATTAAAATCAAATTTCAACTACCACAGATCCTGTCTTTCAGAACATTGACACTGCTTTGGAGACAACAGTTCATTCACTGCTTGCACATTGACCTCCAAGTACTCTTTTGGGGAAATATTCTAAAATAATAAGAGGCCAGATTCATCCCCTCTCTGGTCATGTTACCACATACTCACTATTCATGACAACAGTTATTTTGCCAATATTCTTCAATTCATTTGCAATTTACCAACTTTCACATAAAATCTGATCTATGGATTAATACATTGTGATTAAACTACTAATTAAATTAAGGGATGGATCAGATTATGATAAGATATATTCCCATTTTCCACATTTGTTTGTGCATTGGACATCTGCAATACAACACATACAAATGAGGGTTTAATGCTCCCACTCTTTTATGCCCACTAGAAGATGACAACTTTCATTACCTCAGAATGTCCCAAAGTGCTTTATAGCCAATTAAGTATTTTTTGCAGGGTAGTCACTGTTGTAATCGAGGAAACACGACAGCCAAATTGCACACAGCAAGGTCCCATAAGCAGCAATGAAATAACGATCAGATCATTTGTTTTTAGGTGTTGGTTGAGGGGGATAAATGCTGGCCAGAACACTGGGAGAACTCCCCCGCTCTTCTTCGAATAGCACCATGGGATCTTTTACGTCCAACTGAGAGGGCAGACAGGGCCTTGATTTAACGTCACATCCAAAAGACGGCAACTCTAACAATGCAGCACTCCCTCAGTACTGGACTGACGTTTCAGCCTAGATTATGTACTCCAGTCTCAGGAGTGAGGCTTGAACCCACAACCTTCTGACTCAGAGGTGAGTTTGCTACCATTGAGCCATGACTGACACAATCACAAATCTACACAAAGTGCTCTAAGCTATAAAACTATAGGAAATTCTAAACTAGATAATTTTTGAATTTGAAAGTATGCTTGATATTTAAAATATCTTATATTACTTTGTATTTGGCCAAATACTAGTTACTTTGTAAAATTCACCCCTAGAATTACTACAAAGATAATTTGTAGGGTCAGTCCCTAGGTAGATGGTAGATTAGCTACAGTATCACTCAGGGCAGCCTCAGCAATCCTGCAAGACAAGCCATAGAGCTTCAAGGAGCTCAGGCTGGAACATCCAGAAACACATTAATTCGGATGGGAGAAAAGTCTTCTACGTCTTTGACCCTATCCTTCTAAAAGAAATTCAATTCTGGGGAAACCTTTTATGAAAGAGCCAGACACATCAATTTAAATCAAGACACAGGATAGCACTGGACTTCAAACTGATAAGCACTAATTAGCCAGCTGGAATGTTCTCACACATTGGTAAACAGTGCTACAAATCTAGCAACTGATGAGCTGATCTATCTAAGGAGTTGAATCAAAAAGAGATCAGATAGTGGCTCATTAGAAACAACTATTTATAAATTATCTGGGCTGGTAGGAAAGGCAACATTTACATTCAGGACTTACCTTTGTTGTTAGACGGAAGCACAGCAGCACTTACACCCTATGCAACAATTGAGGAGTGATTAATGACCAGGATTGAGGCACAGTTCTGACATATTAATTCTGAATAATGACACTGGTGATAACTGTTTAAATTACTTTCAATAATTGCCTTCCATGCATTAAGCAACCAAACTGGACAATGGTAGGCACTCTGAGCTTTACATGGCACATAAACCTAGAATGACTACAAGTCATTATGACTCAAACATTGTATAATGGAATGTACACAGCCTAGTTGTAATGCTGACAATGTGATCTAAATTGCACTTAAACCAAACATATGATGGAACAACCTCATTAGGTGCCCCATGTATCATTGTGCTGATCTGGGGAAATAAAATTTTGTAGACTGATGTTTGATACAAGCTCCTTCAGCTGGCAGATCAGCAGGTTTAGGGTGGACCAAAGGGCTTCCTTCAACCAAATTGATGGTCTTCCAGCAGCAGTTGTGTACAGATGAAATGCATCCTACAATGGTTGACACATGATCACAACTGAAGGTGATAGGGAGACCCGAACTGTTGGAGTGCCTCTTTAATTTAGGGTGCATTCCCAATATAACTAATGCTTTGCACTGACACTGCAGTTATGGAGCAAATGCAGTCTGAATCCAGAGTTAGGGGTTTACCAGACACCAGGGCGAAGTCTATCTTTTAAGGAGTGGAAAACTTACGTAAATAAAACCAAAATTTGTATATCAAGATATGCACACAAATGACAAACTCATCATATTAACAATCATAGTCACTTACAACAAATTGGTTCATTGTAACCTTTTATACAATATAATTTTCGTTTCTTTTAAATAGACTCAAGGTAACAAGGTTCAGGAATTCAGTTTTTAAACCACTTCTCCAAGGGTCTAAGCTCGGTCAATTGTTGTTTTCACTCTGAGAGAGAATTAATCTGAATCTTAAGTATATGCAGGCGTTGCTGCTGTGCCATTTGCTATCAACAAGGAGGTTTATTCAGAACTTGTAATCTGTCCTTTATCCAGCATCAAAATGTCAAGAAAACTAATTTTATGACTTTCTCTGCTGATTGAGGTTTCCGTAAAACACAGTAAATTTAATGTTTGGAGGAATGGAATTAAATTCGAATATGTTCCCATGTTAAATAGGTGGCAATGGTTGGACTGAAAATTAGACTTGAAGCAAATCTAAAAATCAGGAAAGATTTTTTTTTCAGACAGGGAATACAAGATTAGAAAATTGAAGTATGATCTTTAATGTCTTTCTTCCCCCCACCCCGCTTAAATGTGGATTACTGCTAAGGAGCCTGGAGTTCTAAGTTATCTCCTTCCATTTTAGGAACTTAGTGCTACTGGACTAGTGCCACTCTACAGCAATCAGAGTAACTGCAACAAACTCATAGTTACACTGTATAAAAGTTAGTGCAGGCATTGCTGGAATGCCCCTTTAATTTAATGGGGAATTGGGACAGCCAAGCACCCCAGGGCTTTCAAAGTAATCCTGCTCACTGATGCTCAGAACCATGCTGCTCCAAACCTCATCATTGTCTTGATCCAGACACGGTTGCAAGAGGTGAATGTCAAAAGGAGAGGAGGGAGTAGCTGCCCTCGACATCAACCGAGTATGGCATCAAAGAGCTAAGCAAAACTGAACTCAGTGGGGGGAGGTCAGAGGGAGAACACACCAATGGCTGGAGTCATACTTGAAATCATAGAAAGGTTACTGCACGGAAGGAGGGCATTCGGCCCATCGAGTCCGTGCCGGCTCTGTGAAAGAGCAATCCAGCTAGTCCCACTCCCCCGCCTTATCCCCGTAGCCCTGCATTTTTTTTCCTTTCAAGTACTTATCCAGTTCCCTTTTGAAGGCCATGATTGAATCTGCCTCCACCATCCCTTCGGGCAGTGCGTTCCAGATCCTAACCACTCGCTGTGGAAAAAAGTTTTTCCTCATGTCACCTTTGGTTCTTTTGCCAATCACCTTAAATCTATGTCCTTTGGTTCTTGACCCTTCCACCAATGGGAACAGTTTCTCTCTATCTATTCTGTCTAGACCCTTCATGATTTTGAATACCTCTATCAAATCTCCTCGCAACCGTCTCTGTTCCAAGGAGAACAACCCCAGCTTCTCCAGTCTATCCACGTAAGTAAAGCCTCTCATACCTGGAATCATTCCAGTAAATCTCTTCTGCACCCTCTCTAACGCCTTGGCACGAAGGAAGATGGTTGTGGTCGATGGAAGCTGGTCATCACAGCTCCAGGATATCACTGCAGGAGTTCCTCAGGGAAGCATCCTCAGCCCAACCAGTTGCTTCACCAATGACATTCCCTCTGCCATAAGGTCATGTACATAGATGTTCGTTGATGATTGAACAGTGTTCAGCTCCATTCACAACTCCTCTGGTAACATCCAGACTTCGGCTGACAAGTGGCAGGAAACATTTGCACTCTAAGTGCTAGGTAAAGGCCATCTCAAACAAGAGAAAGCCCAGCTATCTCCCCCAGACCTTCAATGGTACCATCATAAACACCCTGGGGGTCACCATTGACCAGAAACTGAACTGGATCGGCCATATTAGCACGATGGCTAAATGAGCGGGACAGAGGCTGGGTACGCTGCAATGAATGGAACACCTTCTGACCCCTCAAAGCCTCTCCACCATCTACAAGGCTCAGGTCAGGAATCTGATAGAAAACTCACTACTCATCTGAATGAGTGCAGCCACAACAACACTCAAGAAGCTCAGCACTATCCAGGACAGAGCGGTTTGCTTGATTGGTGCCTCTGGGCTCAAAATCCACCCACTCTGCCACCAGGAACTCACCAATATTACTTCAACAGCACCTCCCTCCGCTGTAATCTCTACTGTTAATTGTATCCATGCGATTTATATCAATTAGTGTTAATTGTATTCAGGTGGTGTGTATCAATTGGGGCTCTCTTGTATCCATATATGAGAGAGCTTATCTTGGATGTAGTGTGGGTAATATGGAGCTCTGTGACTAAAGGCTTGGAGGCAATTGAAGACCAGGCTCTAGTATTCTATCCTTCATCACCGGGCTATCCAGCATATAACATCTACCACCCAGAAGGACAAGAGCAGTAATGTTGTGGGAGAACAATCACCTTCAAGTCACACAACATCCTGATTTTGACACATATTATCATTCTTTGATTGCCGCGGAGTCAGAATCATGGAATTCCCTATGTGACACCTTTTTAGGAACACCATCATTACAAGGACTGCAGAGTGTCAGGAAGAAGGCCCACTACCTTCTCAAGGCAACTAGGTATGGACAATAAATGCAGCCTTGCCCGCTTCACCCACATCTCAAAACTTTTTAGTATGAGAAGCCAAAATACGCCTGCTTAATTTTTTTTTATTCATTCATGGGATGTGGGCGTTGCTGGCAAGGCCGGCATTTATTGCCCATCCATAATTGCCCTTGAGAAGATGGTGGTGAGCCGGCTTCTTGAACCGCTGCAGTCCGTGTGGTGAAGGTTTTCCCACAGTGCTATTAGGAGGGAGTTCCAGGATTTTGACCCAGCAACGACGAAGGAACGGCGATATATTTCCAAGTCGGGATGGTGTGTGACTTGGAGGAGAACGTGGTCTTGTTCCCACGTGCCTGCTGCCCTTGTCCTTCTAGGTGGTAGAGGTCGCGGGTTTGGGAGGTACTGTCGAAGAAGCCTTAATGAGTTGCTGCAGTGCATCCTGTGGATGGTACACACTGCAGCCACGGTGCGCCGGTGGTGAAGGGAGCGAATGTTTAGGGTGGTGGATGGGGTGCCAATCAAACGGGCTACTTTGTCCTGGATGGTGTCGAGCTTCTTGAGTGTCGTTGGAGCTGCACTCATCCAGGCAAGCGGAGAATATTCCATCACACTCCTGACTTGTGCCTTGTAGATGGTGGAAAGGCTTTGGGGAGTCAGGAGGTGAGTCACTCGCCAAAGAATCCCCAGCCTCTGACCTGCTCTTGTAGCCACAGTATTTATGTGGCTGGTCCAGTTTAGTTTCTGGTCAATGGTGACCCCCAGGATGTTGATGGTGAGGGATTCGGCGATGGTAATGCCATTGAATGTCAAGGGGAGGTGGTTAGACTCTCTCTTGTTGGAGATGGTCATTGCCTGGCACTTGTCTGGCGTGATCGTTACTTGCCACTGATCAGCCCAAGCCTGGATGTTGTCCAGGTCTTGCTGCATTCGGGCACGGACAGCTTCATTATCTGAGGAGTTGCGAATGGAATTGAACACTGTGCAATCATCAGAGAACATCCCCTTAGGGTAGAATGCTAAGGGCAGAAAACAATTAATGATGTTGCAAAATTTATGTAAGTTAGGGCTGGACTTCAATGTATAATGCACAATGGATGAAGAAATCATAGTAGCATATAATATATGCTTAAAATGGATTGGTTATTCCCGCAACTTTCCCCTTGCACCAGATTAACTTTCTGCCTTCATTGTCCACTCCTGAAAATTACCATAGTGCAAACTTTCTGAACGATTGCCCTGACAAGGTGCCTCGCCTGCCCTCACTGTATATTGGGAAATCATGTGCACTTTTCCTGTGATTTTCCGATATGTCCTGGCGATGGGCAAGATCGTAGAAAATCTATTCAAAGATCTCCTTCACCCATTCCTCCGTAGAATGGAAACATTTTGAACTTGCTTTGAGAGCACACACTTTTTACAGCTAATTTTATTTTGAGATAATATTCTTAACTCACTACCACTTTCAGTAAAACTTTGGAAAAGTATATTTTAAACTTATATTGAAGTTTTTGTTTTAACACACAAAAAAAAAACTAAAAATCAGTGTTGATACTAGTCTATGAAAGTAAAGCTATTTTGCTTTCCAGTATCACTTTCTGAATGGTTCAGCTGCTTTCATGAATAAAATGGCAAATGTCTCACTTCTAAAGTCATACAACAATGCGTGTTTGGAATCCTTTGCTATTCCTACCTGTAATTTTTTGGGAAAATGACACCACACTGAGAATATGTTCGACTAGACAATAAAACATAAACTGGAATCTAAAACAAAGCAGAATATGAGGATGATTGAACAATGCTTCTAAACTCATATTTGAATATTAAATAATGTAGAAATTAGAAACAGCTGTCCACATTTCTAAATGTAGACTATTTTCACATTTTTCTGAGATTCTTGATGAAAAGCTCATTCTTTCCCTCCATCTGTTGCGGGAATTATCAAAGAATCTCATCTGAATGACGGCATCTCCGACAGTGCAGAACTTCCTCAGTACTGCACTGAGGGGTCAGCCTGGATTATGTGCTCAAGTCTCGAATGGGACTTGATATTAGCATGAAGGGCACAAAATTGGCTATGATCAAGTATCATTAATCACTTTTTATGTTAAACTGCTGCTCAGAGAAAAGAGTAATACTAAATTGAACTGCCTGCTCTAATGTAACTATTACATTTTTGACATTTTCCACTAAATGCTTGTTAGAATTAAAAGAGTCAGATTAGTTTAGGTATTGGACCAGCAATTAGGTCTCATAAATTTTAGTAAAAATTAAGCTACATCCTGTTAATCAAATACTGACCTTTTATATTTCACATGTAATTATTTTCTGACATTTATATGTGGCTGTTTTTAATCTCTAGAGCTTTTAGGGGAAGATGAAAGTCAAAAAATCTTATACTTAACTAAGATACAGTCAATGTTGTTTTTCACTTTCAAAGAATTCTAGCACATGCACATAAGAGACTGTATTCTCTCATCACTGTTGCTCTTAAAAAAAACTCTAATAAAACATAAATACCAGTACTTAACAGCTATTCCCCTCAGTATAGAAGTGTCTAGGTTATTTATTCAGTTCTATCCTGTAGTCAGATATTAGGTCTTGGCTGATGCCATTATCCATTAACTGCCTTTCACAATGTTCAACTAGAAATTTTGTGGGACAAAGCCACGCACAAGGTGCTGCCTCATTGCCCAGCCCACTAGTACCAATCTCCTACTGCCTGGCATTAATCAACCTCTTTTCATACGTCCTACCCTCACAGCTGGTTAAAAAGAGATTAAATTTGCTTGTATTCATTTCTGTGCCTGGAGTATTACTTTATTATATGTGAAAGATCAAAATCTGGTGAATCTCATATATCAAACAATTTCCATTATCCAGCAGGTGGGCAAGGAGGATAGTGGGCCCCTTACAAAATCTTGCAGCACAGAAAGAGGCCATTCAGCCCATCGGGCCTGTGCCTGCTCTTTGAAAGGGCTATCCAATTAGTCCCACTCCCCTGCTCTTACCCCATAGCCTTGCAATTTTTTCCTTTTCAAGTATATATCCAATTCCCTTTTCAAAGTTACTATTGAATCTGCTTCCACCATCCTTTCAGGCAGTGCATTCCAGATCATAACAACTTGCTGTGTAAAAAAAATTCTCCTCATCTCCCTTCTGGTTCTTTAGCTAATTTCTTTAAATCTGTGTCTTCTGGTTACCGACCTTCCAGTAAATTTAAAAATAGTTTCTCCTTATTTACTCTATCAAAACTCTTATACTTTTGGACACCTCTATTAAATCTCCCCTTAACCTTCCCTGTTCTAAGGAGAACAATCCAAGCTTCTGGACCTGATGGCTTGCATCCGAGGGTTGTAAAAGAAGTGGCTACAGAGATAGTGGATGCATTGGTTGTAATCTCCCAGAACTCACTAGATTCTGGAAAGGTCCCAGCGGATTGGAAAACCACAAATGTAACACCCCTATTCATGAAGGGAGTGAGACAGAAAGCAGGTAACTATAGACCAGTTAGCCTAACATCTGTCATTGGGAAAATGCTAGAATCCATTATTAAGGAAATAGTAGCAGGACATTTGGAGACTCATAATAAAACCATGTTGACTCTCCTTGATTGTATGAAGGGGAAATCATGTCTGACAAATTTATTGGAGTTCTTTGAGGAAGTACCGGGCAGGGTGGATAAAGGGGAACCAATGGATGCAGTATATTTGGATTTCCAAAAGGCATTCAATAAGGTGCACAAGATTACTGCACAAGATAAGAGCTCATGGTGTTGGGGGTAATATACTGGCATGGATAGAGGATTGGCTAACTAACAGAAAACAAAGAGTCGGAATAAAAGGGTCATTTTCAAAATGACAATCTGTAACTAGTGGGGTGCCGCGGGGATCAGTGCTGGGGCCTCATCTATTTACAATATATATCAATGACTTGGATGAAGGAATAGAATGTCTTGTGGCCAAATTTGCTGATGATACAAAGATAGGTGGAAGAGCAAGTTGCAATGAGACACAAAGTGTCTGCAAAGGGATATTGACAGGTTAAGCGAATGGGCAAAAATTTGGCAGAAGGAATATAATGTGGGAAAATGTGAAGTCATCCACTTTGGGAGGAAAAATAAAAAAGCAAAATATTATTTGAATGGAGAAATACTACAAAATACTGCGGTACAGAGGGATCTGGGTGTCCTCGTACATGAAACACAAGAAGTCAACATGCAGGTGCAGCAGGTAATCCGGAAGGCAAAGAGAATATAGGCCTTTATTTTTAGGGGGATGGAGTATAAAAGCAGGGAAGTTGTGCTGCAACTGTACAGGGTGCTGATGAGACCGCACCTGGAATACTGCATACAGTTCTGGTGCCCTTATTTAAGGAAGGACATACTTGCATTGGAAGCGGTTCAGAGAAGGTTCACTAGGTTGATTCCGGGTTTGGAAGGGTTGTCTTATGAGGAAAGATTGAACAGGTTGGGTCTATACTCATTGGAGTTTAGAAGAATGAGAGGAGATCTTATTGAAACATACAAGATTCTGAGGGGACTCGATAGGGTAGATGCTGAGAGGATGTTACCCCTCATGGGGGCATAGTCTCAGAATAAGGGGTTGCCCGTTTAAGATGGAAATGAGGAGGAATTTATTCTCTCAGAGGGTCGTGAATCTTCGGAATTCTTTACCCCAAAAAGCTGTGGAGCCGAGTCATTGAATACATTCAAGGCTGAGTTAGACAAATTTTTGATCAGCAAGGGAGTCAAAGGATATGGGGAAAGGGTGGGAAAGTGGAGTTAAGGTAAAAATCAGATCAGCCATGATCTCACTAAATGGTGGAGCAGGCTCGAGGGGCCGAATGGCTCCTGCTCCTATGGTTCTCTGTTCTCTACACAAAACTGAAGTTCTCACCCCCAGCATCATTCTGTGATGATGGATAAAAGGAGGTTCCACTATACTAGAATTTCTAGAATACTGGTAGCACTGTGTAGATGTTGAGCACACTATTATGGGCAATCAGTCCAAAAACAATTGCAAGTTGCACCCAAAGTTTCACCGCTTATAAAAACCAGAGTTAAGACCAAATTGTACAAGTCACTTTATGGTACTTGAAGACATAATTTTTTTTTCCCATTTCATAAATCCTTTAAAGTTGTAAGATTTTGCAGCATTCATTTGCAAGACTTCATCAAAGAAGCAAAAGCCACAAAATGTAACCTACCCTCCTACAACTTCAACAGGCAGATATTTTTCAGTTTTAGGCAGATTTAACTAAACCTGCACATTCAAATGGAACAAACCTGCTTTGGGTGGATATGGTGTTCAAAGAAGGAAAAATATGGGGGGGGCAGGGGTCTCTAGTTTATAAAAGCACAATCTGACGTGGGACTAAGCAATACAAACCAGAAGGCTCCAGATACATCATCCAATCTATGCAAAATTAGTTGATCTCAGCCAGGATGGCAGCAGGAGCACGACAATTGGTCACACTACCTCAAGACTAGAGGCATCAGAAATCAACAATGGTTGCTGCTCTTAATTACTATTCATATCTAATCACCATGTACAGGAAAATGCACATGTGGTTAGTCGGTGAGCACAGGATAGGGCTAAGCTATGATGCATTCCACAGTTGTATATCCTGTTACCAGTCACTGACTAAGCTTACACTTGAAACATGGCCATCTATGTGGGGTAACGTTCTATGGCTGCTTGACACCCATGGAATTTTACCCCAGCATGAGTCAACACCTTGAGGAGAGAATGGGGAGGAGGAGCAGATTTACATTAACCATAACTGTCAGCAGAGCCAATTACCTATAGGCAGACAGTGTAGGCAGGATAAAAGATTAAGTGACATATGCAAAATATCATGATGATGAAATGTGATGCTAGTTTTTTGGACTACTAATGCAATAAACCTTAGTAGGACCTTTAAGAGAATAGTTCATTTCAATCAGATAATTAATTAATTCAAAGTACTGTGTGCAATAAAAGAACAGTCTTCAAAAAAAAAATTTAATGGTCAATTTTTTAAAAATCAAATATTTGAGACCTTTAAATTCAAGTTCCCTCCATGTTTAGGTTTAAAATTTTATGGCCATTACTTTTTTTAAAAATGCAACAGCACCTTTCTGACAGATCAAGGCCAAAGCAAGTCACTATTTATTAAGACCAAATGGCAATAACCATTCTTTCTCTAACCTTGAGTATGACACTTCAACTATGCGTTCAAGTAGGATAAGTTGACAAAGGAGGAAATTCCTCCCAGTTTACAAATTCTAGGTGTGAAAGTCAGTATTTTTAGTTCTCGAACAAAAATTCGTTGGGGGCGGTGTGTGCGTGTGTGTGTGTGTGTGTGTGTGTGTGTGTAATGTTTTCTTTCTATCTGTTTGCATTATATTCACTCCTCCCATAAATATTTTGGTCTGCAGGTATGTACCCAGGACAGTGGTCACTTACAGCTAGAAACCTACATCTATGTTTCAGAATCTCTACTTTAAAAAAAGATTCTCCCTTAGTTCTCCATCAACAGGTACCCATATTTTCAGTTGTAAACTGCACCAAGTCCTTACAAATAATATGGCATAAAACAAAAAGGAGCATTTGTTACTAAAACAGGTGCAGGTTTACACCCATTTTAATACACATTGGGACTATTGGTTGGGAGGTAGGAGACAAAGTAGGGGAAAAGGGAACGTTCTGTTTGGTGGGATGTGACATGCAGTGTTCCTCAGAAATCTGTACTGGGGCTTTCACTTTTCACTATATACATTAATAACTTGGATGAAGAGAGAGTTTTCACACAAAGAGTAGTGGAAATATGGAACTTGTTCCCTCAAAACACTGTGGATGGTGGGTCAATTGAAATATTCAAGACTGAGGTCGATAGATTTATTGCTGGATAATGATATCAAGAGATATGAAGCAAAGGCAGGTAAATGAAGTCCAGGTACAAATCAGCCATGATATAATTGAATGGTGGAACAGGCTTAATGAGTTGAATGGCCTCCTCCTGTTCCTATATTCCTATCTAACAATCTGTGGTTTTGTATTAAAATCCTTGTGGCCTCTGCTTCCCCAGGTTTCAGTTTTATGTTTCACAGGACACTACATAACTCCATTTATTTTGAGCACAGTTTCTATTCTAGTGCACAGATTGATGTCACATTAGGTTCTCTTTGTGAGATTAAAAACTAGACAAGAGACAAGTGGTACCATGCCAGTGCACATCGGTTAAATTGCAGAAACTGACACAGTCACATTATATACCTGTGGACAATACAGATGTGTTGAAAAAAAACGGATCTGCTGAAAAACTGTCTCAAATCCAAGGTCACAGACCAAAGTTACATGAAGGTATAACAACCCTATTGGCCAAATCAAGGTCAGAGACAAGAACGTTAAAAACCTCTCCAAAAGTTTGATTCTAAAACAGCTACTGAACCCAATTCTCAAAGATTATCATAACCCACTTTTTGCTCCTGGATTCAACATAATCTAAAGCCATGCACACAGCTGAAGTTGATGAGGACAGTCTACTCCATGTCAGTCCACAAACTAACAATGTTTGATGATTATGACCTTATCTGCCATATTTACACCAAGACAACAACAGTTATATCTGAACATTCTGTATAAATTTAAACCATCTGTCTAAGCCTTCTGTACTGAATATCAGTAACAAAGCTTTATTGCTTGCTTATGGAGCTGTCTCCTAAAGAGTATTGGACCTCAATCCTTTGTGTACAGAGCTTTAAACAAGTAAACCAGCACTTGCCAAACCAGACCTTTGGGCTATTTCAAACTAGATGCCAACCCAGTAGAATTTCCTGAAGATTTTCTATACTCCCAGCAAACACCAGGGTCAGTTTCATAAAACACTTGTCCATTTTTTCCAGTGGTTTCTAGCTCCACTGTGTTATGCCTTCACATATACAAAAAATACTTAATAAAAGCAAAAACAATAAAATGAAATAGCATTTTCTGAGCAACAGAATTAAGTTTTCATTTTTATAAAACTTTAAATCTTTCATAGTAGAATAGGTTGAGAATCCTTGATAATGTTGCTATTATCTGATTATTTCTGGTACATTTGTTTTTGACCTTTTCTGTGGCACAGTTTTATACATTATTTTGCTCAGTAATTGCTGCCGTATGAAGCAATGATACTTTCATTTTATAATCCATAAATTATTGGATCAGAACAGAGGGCAAAACTAGGACAATTCCAGCTGTATTTTGATAAAGAGGCAAGAGTAGTAAAGAAGAAATCAGACAAGCATACCCATCAAAAGCAGTAACGAAGTGACTAACACTCACACCCTTGATTCAAAATCATATTTTCTTTACATGCAAAGCCGAAGCAGACAATACAGTTTAAAATTACATTGTCAGATTTCTTCAATTTTGTATGTTTACCAGTATACTTAAATCTCTAAATAGATTTAGATCAATAGTCTATAGTCTTAATCAGATCCAGTCCCAAAAATAAATGTCTAATTTACCATTCCATTCAACTATCCGGTAATTTTAGTTTATAGTGATATTAAAAAATGCAATAATTAGCTTCCCCACTTCCACATTACTTTTCTTGATTTATCAAGAACAACATGTATAAAGCTAATACAACACAAAGAAATAATTCCCATCATTGACAGTATTGAAATGATTTTCTAGGCTTTTGAGCAATTCTTGGAAGGTTGAATTTTATGCTGCACAAAAACATTTAGGTAGATGGAAATAAAGCAGAGCTGGGAGCAGTGTCATCTTCAGGATGAGTGAAACAAGCATTATGATTTGAAACCACCAAAAACTTTTATTAAATCTGCATTTTTTTTAACCTTCAAAAGGTTTTGGAGACCCTATGCTCCTGGAACTCTAATTCCACCCCATACTTAATCCTTCTTTCCAAAATAGCCATTTCCCACAGATAGGATTAACATCTGATAGTGGTGAATGTTAGCTATTGCAGTTAATTGTGGACCTGAACAATAAAGGTTTTCCAGATTTGGTTTATGAAGCCTTTTTCAGATAATAATTTTGCCCAGATACAATGGCAGGGTAACACAAAGCAGTAAAAACCTGGCATCTTTACTTAATCCTGAAATTGTAAACATGGACCAATTCAAACATCAAGAAAAGTCAGTCCAAACTCTACTAATACATAACTATGAGTTTTTGAAACATTCAAAAGACACTTTTCAATCTTTACTTACAAATATATTCATCCACCACATGACACAAATCACACACTACTGGATTGTGCAGGACTCTAGGTTTGGACACTGCTCCAGAGAGACAACACTGCTTAGATTCTGGATTATATTCTTTTGTCATGTCATGAATGCATGTATTTTGCAGTTTTACTGCACAATTTGACAGAGCTTTGATTCAAAACAGCATCTCAAAAAAAGCAAATCAATTATCTTCACCAAATCATAAATACATTTTGATGTCAAATCTAGGCTGCTTTCAGACAGATTTCTGTTTTAAGACACTATGGAAACGCCATTGCCTATCTGCTTTCTAATTTCACCAAATCCAACTCATTTAACTTTTGTCTCTCTCATTAATTTGTCCTTTTTCTAATACTGGGTTCTAATTTAGAACTGAACAAGGCTGCATTGGCCAAAGCCTACTCTTACAAATCAAATGATCCCTTTTAGTAGGAAACACTATCAGAATGATAGCCCTAATAAAATTTATGGTGGGAGATCCCTCATTATCCCTGCCAATAAAAAGGTTCCAGGTGAGAGCTATTGGCCAAATAATCCAGAAAGCAGCCAATTAATATGTTATTATCTTATGAAAAGAGAAATTTGGATAGCTAATTATATTGATTAATATTAGCACAATCACAACAATGAAGGGAAAAAAGCTTGTATCAGAACTGTCTCAGATGGACACTGCACCTAACCATAACCGCCCCCCTGCCACGCCCCACGGCCCCCCTCAAACCTCCCCCACCACCGCACCCCCAAACCTACTTGACCTCGCCCTCACCAATCTACCTGTCGCAGATGCATCTGTCCATGACAGTATTGGTAGGAGTGACCATCGCACAGTCCTTGTGGAGACGAAGTCCCGCCTTCACACTGAGGACACCATCCAACGTGTTGTGTGGCACTACCACCGTGCTAAATGGGATATTCAGAACAGATCTAGCAGCTCAAAACTGGGCATCCATGAGGCGTTGTGGGCCATCAGCTGCAGCAGAATTATATTCCAGCACAATCTGTAACCTCATGGCCCGGCATATTCCTCACTCTACCATTACCAACAAGCCAGGGGATCAACCCTGGTTCAATGAGGAGTGCAGAAGAGCATGCCAGGAGCAGCACCAGGTGTACCTAAAAATGAGGTGCCAACCTGGTGAAGCTACAACTCAGGACTACATGCATGCTAAACAGCGGAAGCAACATGCTATAGACAGAGCTAAACGATGCCACAACCAACGGATCAGATCAAAGCTCTGCAGTCCTGTCACATCCAGTCGTGAATGGTGGTGGACAATTAAACAACTAATGGGAGGAGGGGGATCTGTGAACAGCCTCATCCTCAATGATGGCAGAGTCCAGCACGTGAGTGCAAAAGACAAGGCTGAAGCATTTGCAACCATCTTCAGCCAGAGGTGCCGAATGGATGATCCATCTTGGCCTCCTCCCGATATCCCCACCATCACAGAAGCCAGTCTTCAGCCAATTCGTTCACTCCACGTGATATCATGAAACGGCTGAGTGCACTGGATACAACAAAGGTTATGGGTCCAACAACATCCCAGCTGTAGTGCTGAAGTCTTGTGCTCCAGAACTAGCCGTGCCTCCAGCCAAACTGTTCCAGTACAGCTACAACTCTCGCATCTACCCGACAATGTGGAAAATTGCCCAGGTATGTCCTGTCCACAAAAAGCAGGACAAATCCAATCCGGCCAATTACCGCCCCATCAGTCTACTCTCAATCGTCAGCAAAGTGATGGAAGGTGTCGTCGACAATGCTATCAAGCACTTACTCACCAATAACCCGCTCACCGATGCTTAGTTTGGACCACTCAGCTACAGATCTCATTACAGCCTTGGTTTAAACATGGACAAAAGAGCTGAATTCCAGAGGTGAGGTGAGAGTGACTGCTGTTGACATCAAGGTAGCATTTGACAGAGTGTGACACCAAGGAGCCCTAGTAAAATTGAAGTCAATGCGAATCAGGGGGAAAGCTCTCCAGTGGCTGGAGTCATACATAGCACAAAGGAAGATGGTAGTGGTTGTTGGAGGCCAATCATCTCAGCCCCAGGACACTGTGGCAGTGTCCTTGGCCCAACCATCTTCAGCTGCTTCATCAATGACCTTCCCTCCAACATAAGGTCAGAAAAGGGGATGTTCGCTGATGATTGCACAGTGTCCAGTTCCATTCACAACCCCTCAGATAATGAAGCAGTCCATGCCCGCGTGCAGCAAGACCTGGACAACATTCAGGCTTGGGCTGGTAAGTGGCAAGTAACATTCATGCCAGACAAATGCCAGGCAATGACCATCTCCAACAAGAGAGAGTCTAACCACCTCCCCTTGACATTCAACGGCATTACCATCGTCGAATCCCCCACCATCAACATCCTGGGGGTCACCATTGACCAGAAACTGAACTGGACCAGCCACATAAATACCGTGGCTACAAGAGCAGGTCAGAGGCTGGGTATTCGATGGGAGTGACTCACCTCCTGACTCCCCAAAGCCTTTCCACCATCTACAAGGCACAAGTCAGGAGTGTGATGGAATACTCTCCACTTGCCTGGATGAGTGCAGCTCCAACAACACTCAAGAAGCTCGACCCCCTCCAGGACTAAGCAACCCGCTTGCTTGGTACCCCATCCACCACCCTAAACATTCACTCCCTTCACCACCGGCGCACAGTGGCTGCAGTGTGTACCCTGTACAGAATACAGTGCAGAAACTTGCAAAGGCTTCTTCAACAGCACCTCCGAAACCCGCGACCTCTACCACCTAGAAGGATAAGGGCAGCAGGCACATGGGAACAACACCACCTGCACGTTCCCCTCCAAGTCACACACCATCCCGACTTGGAAATATATTGCCGTTCCTTCATCATCGCTGGGTCAAAATCCTGGAACTCCCTACGTAACAGCACAGCGGGAGAACCTTCACCATACAGACTACAGCGGTTCAAGAAGGCGGCTCACTACCACTTTCTCAAGGGCAATTAGGGATGGGCAATAAATGCTAACCTTGCCAGCGACGCCCACATCCCATGAACGAATAAAACAAAGAAATCCATCCCAAGCTGAGGGGAGTAAAATCGTTTACGGTTGCTTCAAGAGTCTGAATAGACTCAACCCAATTCATAGTAGATAAGAACATAAGAAATAGGAGCAGGAGTAGGACATATGGACTCTCGCGCCTGCTCCGTCATTCAATAAGATCATGGCTGATCTTCAACCTCAACTCCACTTTCCCGCCCAATCCCCATATCCCTTAGTGTCCAAAAATCTATCGATCTCAGCCTTGAATATACTGAACGACTGAACACCCACAACCCTCTGTGTAGAGAATTCCAAAGATTCACAACCCTCATCTCAGTCTTCAATGGCCGACCCCTTATACTGAGACAATGCCCTCTAGTTCTCGACTCTCCAGCCAGGGGAACAGACTTTCAGCATCTACCTTGTCAAGCCCTCTCAGAATCTTATATGTTTCAATGAGATCACCTCTCATTCTTCTAAACTCCAGAGAATATAGGTCCATTCTACTCAATCTCTCCTCATAGGACAACCCTCTCATCCCGGAATCAATCTAGAGAATCTTCATTGCACCGCCTCTAAGGCAAGTATATCCTTCCTTAGGTAAGGAGACCAAAATTGTACATAATACAGGGTTTGGTCTCACCAAAGCCCTGTACAATTGCAGCAAGACTTCCTTACTGTTGTACTCCAACCCCCTTGCAATAAAGGCCAACAAACTATTTGCCTTCCTAATTGCTTGCTGTACCTGCATGTTAACTTTCTGTGTTTCGTGTACAAGGACACCCAAATCCCTCTGAACACCAACATTTAATAGTTTCTCACCATTTCAAAAATATTCTGTTTTTCTATTCTTCCTACCAAAGTGAATATCATATTTCCCCATTTTATATTCCATCTGCCACCTTCTTGCCCACTCACTTAACGGTCTATATCCCTTTGCAGACTCTTTGTGTCCTCCTCACAGCTTACTTTCCCACCTAGCTTTGTATCATCAGCAAACTTGGATACATTTCACTCGGTCCATTCATCTAAGTCATTAATATAGACTGTAAATAGCTGAGGCCCAACACTGATCTTTGCGGCACTCCACAAGTTACAGCCTGCCAACGTGAAAATGATCCGTTTATTCTTACTCTCTGTTTTCTGTCCATGAGCCAATCCTCTATCCATGCTAATATATTACCCCTAACCCCATGAGTCCTTATCCTGTGTAACAACCTTTTGTGTGGCATGTTATTGAATGCCTTTTGAAAATCCAAATATACTACATCCACTGGTTCCCCTTTATCTACCCTGCTAGTTACATCCTCAAAAAACTCTTAATAGATTTGTCAAACATGATTTCCCTTTCATAAAACCATGTTGACTCTGCCTAATCATATTATGATTTTCTAAGTGCCCTGTTACCACATCCTTAATAATGTATTCCAGCATTTTCCCTACTGGCCAGTAGGTCCCTGTTTTCTCTCTCCCTCCTTTCTTGAATAGCGATGTTACATTTGTTACGTTCCAATCCACTGAGACCATTCTAGAATCTAGGGAATTTTGGAAGATCACAACCAATGCATCCACTATCTCTGCAGCCACCTCTTTTAGAACCCTAGGATGTAGGCCATCAAGTCCAGGGGATTTGTTGGCTTTTAGTCCCATTAATTTCTCCAGTACTTTTTCTTTACTAATATTAATTACTTTAAGTTCCTCACTCTCATTAGACCCTTGGGTTCCCCACTATTTCTGGTATGTTTTTTGTGTCTTCTACTGTGAAGACAAATACAAAATATTTGTTTAACGTCTCTGCCATTTCCTTATTCCCCATTGTAATTTCTCCTGTCTCAGCCTCTAAGAGACCCACGTTTACTTTCGCTACTCTCTTCCTTTTTACATATTTGTAGAAGCTCTTACAACCTGTTTTTATATTTCTTGCTAGTTTGCTCTCATACTCTATTTTTTTCCTCTATATCAATTTTTTGGTCATCCTTTGCCAGTTTCTAAACCTCTCCCAATCCTCAGACTTACTATTCATCTTGGCAGTATTATAAGCCTTTTCTTTTAATCTAATACTATCCTTAACTTCTTTAGTTAGCCATGGATGAATTACTTTACCTGTGGAGTTTTTATTCCTCAATGGAATGTATATTCATTGAGAATTTATGAAATATTCGTTTAAATTTTTGCCATTGCTTATCTACAGTCATATCTTTTAATCTAATTTCCCAATCAACCTTATCCAACTTGCCCCTCATACCTATGTAATTGGCTTTGTTTAAATTTAAGACTCTAGTTTTGGACTTAAGTACGTCACTCTCAAACTCAACGTAAAATTCTATCATGTTATGATCACTCTTCCCCAGAGGATCCCTTACTATGAGATTACTAATTAACCCTGTCTCATCACACAAGACAAGATCTAAAATGGCCTGTTCCCTGTTTGGTTTCACAACGTATTGTTCTAGGAAACTGTCTCGAATGCATTCCACAAACTCGTCCTCCAAACTACTTTTGCCAATTGGATTTGCCCAGTCGACATGAAGATTACATTCCCCCATGATTACTGCATTACCTTTGTTACAAGCTTCTTATTTCTTGATTAATACTCTGTCCAACAGTATTACTATTGTTATGGAGCCTATAAATTACTTCCACCAGTGTTTTCTGCCCCTTGTTATTTCTTATTTCCACCTATACTGATTCTATTTCCTATTCTTCCGCGCCAAAATCCTTTCTCACTACTGTCTTTTGTCATCCTTAATTATCAGAGCTACCAACCACCCCCACCCCACTCCTTTTCCATTTTGTCTGTCTTTTCGAAAAGTCAAGTACCCTGGAATATTTAGTTCCCAACCTTGGTCACCTTGCAACCACATCTCAGTAATGACTACTTAATCAAACCCAGTTATCTCTATTTGTGCCATTAATTCATCTATCTTGTTACGAATACTTTATGCATTCAGATAAAGTGCCTTTAATTTTAACTTTTTACTATTTTTGCTTGATTTGACATTATTCACTGATGCACTATTACCGTTAAACTCTCTTTCCCTTCTTAACAAACTAAGCTTATCTTCACCCAAATCACTTCACTGCTCCATGGCCTTCACTTTTCTCTTTAGATTTATAAATTTACCCTTACCTGAACCCAACCCCACCCCCCCCAATTTTGGTTTAAAGTACTATCTACCGCCCTAGTTATTCGATTCACCAGGACATTGGTCCCAGCTCGGTTTAAGTGGAGCCCATCCCAACGAAACAGCTCCCTCTTTTCCCAGTGCTGGTGTACGTGCCCCATGAATCAAAACCCGTGTCCCCCAGACCACTCTTTGAGCCACACATTTAACTGACTGATCTGTTTGACCCTATGCCAATTTACACGTGGCTCAGGTGGTGATCCAGAGATTATTAGATATAGATATAGCTGACAGCACATAACTGCTTACAATGTAGCATAAATTGGTACTAAAATGATCACTGAACTCAAAGAGGCCATTGGAAGGATGGTTTAGAATTCGAAAAGTTTACACTGGTGCACCAAGGCACATTCTCTAAAGTTGGGATTAAGGCATTTCAGTGGATCAAATACAAGGTTCTTCTTTGTCATCAATTGCTTTGGGTGATAATAACAAATGATAAAGAACCTCACAGAATATTGTGTTATTATTAGTTACAAAATGCTGTGGGACCTTGGTGCATACTGAATTGGCAATAGTGAATGATATGGGACCTCACTGAATATTGGTGATACAAAAAGGTTTGAAATCTCACGGTACATTAGGTTCTTCTGACATCATCCATTAATCACAACACTGCTAATTCATGACATTTTTCAAACCAATATGAAGCTGATCTAAACAATGCCAGAAAACTATATCATACTGTATCCTGAGAGATTAGTTTCATTATAATTCCAGCTAATATTTTTATGCAATTTCCTCTTGTACTTGCTCTGTTTACTGGATGATTTTTGTTTCTTTTTACCTTTCATCTTCTATTCATTTTTTCACTATTTTTGTTCTCTTGTTTATATTGTTGTCTGCTCCCCTCTTCCACAGAAACTGAGATTCTGCCCCTTTTCCCACTACCACCAACTTCTAATCAATTTCCTTAAGGGCAAGAAACAGCTCTGTAGGATTCTAACACCAGTGTTAATTTAACATCATAATAGTGGTGATGTCATGTGATGGAGACGATAATACTTCACTGACACATGCTAGGTTATACTTTCCCGGTCCTGTTACTTTGTCTAGGATTTGAAATATCACTGCATTTACTGTCAGCAAAAGTGTCTGTGTATGCACAGTGCCAGTCTGAGGTTTGCAGACTAGCAGAAATCTGGAATTCTCTCCCCAAAAGGCTGTGGATGCTGGGGCAATTGAAGCTTTCAAGACTGAGATGGCTAAATTTTTGTTAGGTAAGGGTATCAAGGGATATGGGGCTAAGGCGGATAAATGGAGTTGAGGTACAGGTCAGCCATGATCTAATTGAATGACCGAACAGGCTCAAGGAGCTGAATGGCCTATTCCTCTTCCTATGGATGAAACCAGATAACCCAGTCTGTGCAGTCCAATTCATCCAGCTAAAATATGCCCTTACCGACATTGGTATATGTCTGGTGGGGGGGGGGGGTTGGAAGAGAGAGGGAATTCAGAATGAGTAGATTGCCCAGAGTTAATTCACATTGTGTTGATTCCAACTGTTGTACTGGGGCTGACACAGAATGAATGTCCAACATGAAACATTACAGGAACAGCATTTCCAGATGAATCAGTACATCTTAATGAGCCTTTGTACCAGATTGCCTCAATACCAGCACCAAATTGATCGCTATCACAGGGATGATTTGGCTTAGTTCCTATCGGAGCTGAAAACTAAACAATATACATATTTATTTTATAATCAATGTCACAAATAAAATTCTGTTTAAAAATAGGCTTTTTTTTTTGGGGGGGGGGGGTTAAATCCCAAAATACTGGCAAATGACAATCTTTCTAATATATCTGAAAGATTCACAGTCATAGCAGCTCCTGGGCTTGGCACGAATCACAAGTGGCAGCTTTTGTCTGACAAAGAAAGATAACGAGACGGAAGGGAATGACATCTTAATGTGAATTGGATACGCCAGTTATGTCTGGTTCTTGCTCAGAAGTAAAGCCATTCGGTAATGATGCTGATAGTTTACAATTGTTGAAGATATCGTGTGTATTCATCGCTTTGTATGAATTATGATAACATTCGGGTTTTGCAACATCCGAACAAATAATGAACGAATGAGCCAGAGGATGATTCTGAGTGGGGAAAAAAATCCAATTCCCAGCGGACAACTTGTAGCAATGGTTCCTTTGACCCGTGTCTTTGTCCTGTAAATAAACCTCAATTACTACAGTTTCCAAAGCGGTGCTACACTGACTTTGTGGAACGTCAGTGGTAGATTTTAAAGCAAATGTGGACAACAGTAAATCTTAATTGATAGATAGTGGCGTCGATACTGGCGCTTGAAATACGGTAACGTTACCTGATACAATATTTGAGAATTTCATTGAGTATTATTGACTGGAAGATCTTAACATTTAAATAATTTATCTCTTTTCAATGCGCTGTGCAGGAGTGGCGGTAGCAGGAGCCGAGTCCAGGGACAATCAGGAAGCATTTTCTATAAATATCTTTGGAAAATTTAAGAACGTTTTGTCAGGCGGATCACTATTCTTCAACGAGTCGTCACTTTATGGTATCCAGACCATGTTAAATTTGCAACAACACAAGTTGCTTCTACCCTTCACTGAAATCCTAACAAATACTTCCTATTTTTCATTCGATATTTAGTTTCCTGCAAGCAAAAATAAGCCTTTTTTAAAAAAGAATTATAAATTTCAAACTGCTGAGCTTACTCGATTTAAGGTCAGATATGTTAACTCAATAAATTCACCCGAATAACCCAAATCAGACATAACAACTGCAGAAATTAATCCCGAATATCCCAAATCAGGTCTACCGGCTCTATCAACTCACCCCATATCCAAATCAGGACTACCGGCTTCATCAACTCACCCCTATATCCAAATCAGGACTACCGGCTCTATCAACTCACCCCTATATCCAAATCAGGTCTACCCGGCTCTATCAATTCACCCCTATATCCAAATCAGGTCTACCGGCTCTATCAATTCACCCCATATCCAAATCAGGACTACCGGCTTCATCAACTCACCCCTATATCCAAATCAGGTCTACCCGGCTCAATCAACTCACCCCTATATCCAAATCAGGTCTACCCGGCTCTATCAACTCACCCCTATATCCAAATCAGGTCTACCCGGCTCTATCAATTCACCCCTATATCCAAATCAGGTCTACCGGCTCCATTAACTCGCCTCACATCCCCAAGCCCGAGAACCAGCTCTTGCCTCCGATGCACTTGTTAGTTTTACTTCGACGTGTAATATTTTGATGTCCATTTGATCAGAAGGTACCCAGTTCCAAAAAAAAAACTAATACCAGCGTGATTATTCGATTGGATCTCTTGATTTGGGATATCCCCACTCCGAATATTTGAGATAAACTCACTCCGAATATCCCAAAGTCCTGGATATACGAATCTGTGTATTCCATATTAGATTTTAAGGTGTATATTCGCCCAACAAAACGTGGCAAGTATGTTTCAACAATGGGACATGTTTGTGGAGAGAAGACGAGGAGGAAGGAGAATGTGTTGAGTTTTCCTCCATAATAAATAAATAATGTTGCTATATTCGTTTTTGAAATTGATGAAATGGACAAGTTGAAAGGAAGCTAGTCAGTGTATCTGAGGCAGTAGCCGAAAAATATCCAGAGTTTCGAATCACAATAATGTTTACCTCTGAGAAAAACCTTGTTTCCCAATCTATTCATTAGTTCCTAGTGACTCCCGGCAGTTAATAAACACTCGGTGTGATTGGAATAATATTTTACGTGAAATAGAAGTTTGTCAGTTTCACTCCTTAAATGAAGGGAACTAAAACAGCGAACTGGTTCCCAATGATATGGCTACAGAAAGCGATGGCTTTTACTGTTAGTCACAGTTAAAACACCTGCTAAAACTGATATTGTGGGAAAGAATCGGGATAAGAGTAGGATATCGAAAGGGTGAAAGGACGAGTCTTTAATTATTTCCGTTTCAATTCAGTTGTGATTTTCTAACCTGTTCCTAATCCTTCTATTCTGTATCATTCTTTTGCGCTCCATTTGAAGTCATGGCTCCATCAATTCTATTGAAATCCTCAAGGGGAAAGTGAAGCGTCAGGAGGATGTAAAGGATCCACTCCTTATTACACACATTACCGGAGACAGCCCCCTCCCCTGAATAAATCCCATTGTGAAACGACAGGCCGGTGATTCATTCGCCTTTGATAAAGGAAAGGAGGGTTTTAGCCCCGCACATCACGTTAAGATTTGCTATAAATGAGTGCCGGGCTCACTGAAACGTCAGAGAGAAGCCAAAGAGCCGAGTGAAACTGGCCAAAGGTTGTGAAAGTAACTTTTAAGTTCTGTTCTATGTGCTAGGAAGAGATTTGCTGTGTTTCAGATCTCTCTCTCTCTGCTGTTTGAATAGATTATAACTTTTATTTAAAAACAAATTTATGCAATAGATTAGCGATTGCTTTTGTGTTACATTCTTTCCCTCCACTACAAATAGGAGCTCGGCTCTCAAGAGTTGTCAGTTCACCCTCGAGAATGGAAAGCCTTAAAGTCCTCCTTCTGCTGATCGTGCTGTTTGCACATGTTTACTGCGATGAAGACCCGTCGCCGGCTCTAGAGAGGGACTCGTGGAACGTAGACAGCGAGAACTGGCAGGTAACCGGCGCCTTTAACTATGTGGGATATTTTTAACAGGTTATTCTGGTTGGAGAAAGCATCGTGATCGCATGGTGCAACCAATACAGATTGAAACTACCCAAAACCATCAATTAAATAGCTGGAGGAAGGGGGAATGTGGACGAGCGTTAGGAAAAGTGGTGCAAATTGTAATTATAAAGGGTGGCGAGTCGGAGATAGATCGAATAATGATGGAATGAACAGGGAATGGGATCAGTGAGGAAAGAAGATTGAAGATCGGTTAAGGATTGATCGAGGTTGATGCAAAATATTACATTAAAAACAATATGAATGAAGGGAATAAGTATTCAATTTCACTTAATGCCTTCGGCACTTCCATTCCCCCAAGGTTTGACTTTGAAATAATCGCCCCGCTTCTCATCAGTCAGTACTCATTCTAAACACAATCTAGCTGTAGATGTCTCGCTTTATTCTGCAAATTGCACTCCTGCCGTGCACAGCCTTGTGTTCGAGGTTTACAAACTCGGAACTCCAACAATGTTAAGAAAGTTTACCTTACCTAAGGAAGGATATACTTGCCTTAGAGGCTGTGCAGCAAAGGTTCACTAGATTGATTCCTGGGATGAGAGGGTTGTCCTATGAGAAGAGATTGAGTAGAATTTGCCTATACTCTCTGGAGTTTAGAAGAATGAGAGGTGATCTCATTGAAACATATAAAATTCTGAGAGGGCTTGACAAGGTAGATGCTGTTTCCTCTGACTGGAGAGTCTAGAACTAGGGGGGCATAGTCTCAGGATAAGGGGTCAGCCATTTCGGACTGAGATGAGGAGAAATTTCTTCACTTAGAGGGTTGTGAATCTTTGGAATTCTCCACCCAGAGGGCTGTGGAGGCTCAGTCATTGAGTATATTCAAGGCTGAGATCAATAGATTTTTGGACACTAAGAGAATCAAGGGATATGTGGGTTCGAAGATTAGCCATGATCTTATTGAATGGCGGAGCAGGCACGAGGGGCCGTATGGCCTACTCCTGCTCCTATTTCTTATGTTCTTATGTTTCTTTCCTATGTCTTAATTTCTCCAGATCATCCCCCAACCCAATAAACCCCTTTAAAAATATTATGTTTATAACTTGTGTATAGCAGGCGTGCTTGAAGCCTCATTGAAATAAGGTCACAGCCAAAGGTGCCTGTTTGTGGCAGTTTTCTTCCTTACTGCCCTATATCAACCCCCTCCCTCTCGTTCCTTGACCTGAGCATTTTACAAATAACAAGGCGAGAAGTTCATGAGTAAAACTGAGCATCGACTTGTTTTCAGTTCCTTAAATAGTAATTTTATATAATTTTAAAAATGGATTACCTTAAGGTTAGGTATTGCCATTCAGTATTTCTGCTGTTTCAAATCACTGATCAAGTGAGCTAATCCTTCCCAATGGTTTTGACAGGAGCTCACCTGTCAGAGCATTTGTTTTGGAAGAGAGGAGAGAAATAGGGAGATAAATAATTAAACTGAAACACAAAGGTTATTAGCTTGATAAATCTTGTCACCAACAATCGAGTCACACTTCTAATACCCTATGACAGTGGCATTACCGCCCATGTCTGAGACCAGGCTCGACCCATTCAGTGTTTATATCCATCTCCCTCAAGCCCAGGTCTCTCCCTGTTGTATCAGAAATCTACACTATTACTCTTTGAACACTTCCTTTCACTGCATTAGATGACTGTCTATTCAATATATTAAGCCAAATTATGAATCAGTGATTTACTAAGTTGTATTTGATTCAAGAATTGTCTATTGAAATCATATAAGATGAAGAAACTATTTTAAGTGGCATCATCGACTTGTTTTTACTTGTACCTAATCCACCAGCAATTCAATTGTCAATCTGTCAGGTCCTTTTTTTTTGCTCCCATCTTGCACTTTAAACAAATTACTCCTCCACTGCGTTCAACAATTCATCGAAATGAGATCTGTCAAGAGTAATATTTTTGAAAGCTCTTCTTTATTTGAAGTATTGAGAAAAGAAATTATTTTTAACCTTTTTTCTATCTTTAGGATGATTTGCCAGAAGACAGCAAAATTATCCAGCAGTTTGCCCGCCTGGTAAAAAGAGCAAAATTTGATAAGTTCTATGGTTTAATGGGTAAACGTTCTTCTGGTAAGAGACTGTACCTGCCATACTATGTGCCCTTGTCTGTTGGCAAAGGACTTTATCTACCATAAATAGTATGTCCTTATCCTTTGATAAGTGACCGTACCTGCCATAGTGTATGTCTGTGTCCTTTGGTAAGGGACTTTATCCACCATAGTACCCTGTTCTTTGGTAAGTCATTCTAGCTGTCATAGTCTGAGTCTCCACCCATTATTGAGATAATGAACCTCATAGTGTGGTCTCTATCCTTTGTACCTGCCACAGTGTGTGTGTCCAATCTTTTGTAAGATGCTATACCTGTCATTGTGTGTATCTCCATCCTTTCCTAAGAGATTGTACTTCGCATAGTGCATATATTTTGGTAAGAGACAATAAAAACTGTTTTTCAAAACTAGTGGAATCTTCATAACATCTGTTCCATATTCTCCAGCTTTTGAAATATAAAATTGTGAAAAGTCCATGACTGTGTTTATAAGTTAGACACCAGTATCTAAAGGCTCAGAACATTTTGATAATATCTGTTTAACTGCTCTTGTATACAGATTTTTCTTGCGTCTTAATTCCTTCAAAATATAGCTCTATGCAACTTTTTTGACCGACATAAATTAGTCCATATAGCAGCTCCACCGTATAGTAAAATCTGTTTATGATTTGTTTGGATAAGATTAAAACAATCTTAACATTAATTTATTCCTTGGTGAAATTTAGTTGATTTTTCTCAGGGCTCCACCATTTAAATTAAGAACATTATCACCATATTGGCTGATATCTCCAGTACCAATTCTGTTTTTGATGTCTCTGCTTAATCACTGTGGTCAATGATTATGCCTGATTTTTGTACTTAAATCACTCTTTAATTTATACTGTAATAATGGGCCATAATTTGCTGTAGCAGGGCTTCTAACAACGCCTGCTGTTAGTTAAACTGACCCTTACACGTTTAGTTTTTTAAAAACATTTTGTGTGGCAAGTTGCTGAAAGTGCGAGCTGATAACATCGCAGTGAGGGAAACAGGGCATCAGGGACCTGAGTGAACAGGGCAAGCAACAGGGTATCTCCTTAACCAAACAAATTGAAGGATTGTGAAATTAACAGCGCAAATCAGGTACAGAAACAAAAATAAAGAGAGGGAAAGATTGGATTAAGAGAGAAAAGAGACAGAAAGGAAAAGTAAAATAAAATTAAAATTTTACATTTTTAAATCTCCAACAATTAAAACCTGAAGGAATGAGACTCCACACTTGTAATAGTTAATTTTCAGTGCCAGAGAGGTTGTTTGGCAGTAATTAACACTTATCATGTCGTTAAAAGGATACTTACACTGAAATGGACAAGACTTAAACTTTCTGTGGCAAGTTTCGATCGTATCAACCGCGTAAATACAGCAACTTCATGCCATTCAATGCATTTCAATGGTGAGCCAGACAGCGAGATGCCGTTTTTGCGAAGCTAATGGCGAAGCAGTGCAACTCGGACAGCAACTTTTGGATTTTTGAGTTTACCGCGCATCTGCCCCTTGCCTGACGTTGCTGTACCATTTGTGCATAAATAACAGTAAGCGCCATTAGCCTCACTATTATGTTGACAGCAAATTATGGCCCATTATATCTAGCCTCAGACCTAAATGGATTTCCAAACCTATTTTCAAAGATTGACATTAACCTTTCCGTTCCTGCACAGTTAAAATGTCCTTTACTGACAGCAATTAATTTACTTTCTTTCTTGAGTGATTTCCATTAGTGGCTAATGTTCAATGATTTAATCTCTCTCTCTTTCTTTCTCCTCTCTCTCTCTCAAGTAATATATTTGATATTTCTCTTTTCCCTTTCACCCCAGTTGAAATTACAGACCATAGACTTCAATAGAAAGGTTTTAAGATTTATTTCACTCTAAACAGCATTGGCTACATTGCTCCCCATTTAGTACAATGTCCGGAAGATGTGTTTAAATCACTAAATGTAGAATTTGCTGCTACAAGTGATCAGCAAGGTGCTGATGACCAATGTGGCAGGTGGTAATTGTTCAATGGGTTGTGTTGTCAGCAAGACATGACAATGCATTAATCTATATATATCTACAGTAAATTATAAAAAGTAGTTTTAACTAATTAGCATCCAGCGCTCAATTTTTTTTAAAAGTCACTGATATTTTAACATTTTTTACAAGCTACATTAGCTCTAACTTCAGTGTTTTGAACTTATTGCTATTATTTTTATAAATGTTTTTCCAAGAAATCTGAACAGTACTTTTAAGAAACTATAATGTTTGAAGTCTTTGACCAGTCCAGAAGAATACTTCATTCAGTTCACTTCATTGCTGATTCTCTGATTTTATAACATTATTAGCATCTTTAAATTGGAGAAAGGGCTTTTGCAATACAAGAAAATCAAAAGTAAAGGCTTAATAGTGCTTATTCCACTCAAAGATAAGATTTTATGTGGCAGAAAATGTATATGTATTCTTATTTGCAATGCTGAAGAAATTAATAGGATGGATTAAAAACAAGGTAAATCTCTTCTATTAACTGGGTGAATGCACCATGTGGTGTGGAACTGACACACTTGGTCCAAGAAGGTCTCAGGTTCAATTCCTCATCTGTGTTTCTGAATATTGTCCGGAGACCCCAATGTAAAATGTACATGTGGATGACTGGCCAGAGGAGGTTTAGACTTGGCTTTGATTCCCTTCGTTGCTGAACAACCCACAGGCACTCACTGTCCAGGCTCATACCTGAGCAATGGACACTTGGACGAGGTACTAGAAGGCTACCAGTATCTGTGAAACTATCTTAACATGAGTCACTATCTTTAAGAGAGGAGAGGTATGGGGTGAAAAAAAAAGCGTAAGCAATTAAGGCTGGTATTCATTCAGATTTTCTTCGTATTTACCATTCATTATTATTTTCTAGGTCCAACACAAGCAGGTATCGTTGGCCGTAAAAGTAAGTCTATCTAAATGATTGCGTTCATCTGCCTATGTATTTGTTCCTCCATTAAGAGCTGCCAGCAGGAACTAACTAAGCACCACATTGAAATTCCAAATCTGAAGACAGACAATTCAGATAGTTAGTTAAATATAAAATGTTTCCAATTTGGAGCAGCTTTGCACAAATCAGGCACTGATCAGATTCACTTTGGTTGGATTTCCCACACGAAAGAAACACAATGCAAATTTAATACAGATCAGTGGAAACACGTACAAGTGCTGTATGTCATTTGTACTTGAGCCACCATACCTGTTTGAGATCCATGAATACCAGAATTTTCTTCAACAACATACCTTGTCATTTTTTAGTATCAACTTCTGCTCTGATGGTCATACAGTTTACTCTGCTTATAGCATATTAGACATGGAGAGTTGGGCAGGAGGGGTTGTAGGGCTGGAGGAGATTACAGAGATAGGAAGTGGCAAAGGAATTAAACATGAGGATCAGAATTTTAAATTTGAGGCATTAGGGTTTGGGAGTCAATGTAGGCCAATGATGTCAGGGGTGATGGGCGAGTGGGACTTGGTGCAGAATAGGATAAAGGGAGCTAAGTTTTGGATGAGTTGAAGTTCACGGAAGGTGGAAGATTGGCGAGGATTGAAATAGTAATGAAAGCATGGATGAAGGTTTCAGTGGTAGATGGCCCGAGAAAGGGGTGCAGGTGGGCAATGTTACAAAGGTGCAAATAGGTGGTGTTTGTGATAGAAATGCTATGGGTTTGGAAGCTCAGCTCCAGGTCAAATAGGAAATTGTGGCTCATCTAAGACTGGATGTCAGACAAACATTCTAACAACACAGAGGAAGTGAAGGGGTCGAAAGAGGTGTGGCTGGATGTCATCAGCATACGTGTGGAAGCTGACCCCATACCTGCAAATGATGTTGCCAAAAACAGCATGTAGATGAGAAAGAAGAAGGGGAATAGGATAGATTCTTGGGAGACTCCAGAAATAATAGTGCGGGGATGGGATGAGAAGCCATTGCTGGAAATGTTCTGACAGCAACTGGATAGGTAAGAGTGGAACCAAGCGAGTGCATTCCCACTGAGCTGGACAACGCAAGATAGACGTTGAAGGAGGGTGGTGTGGTCGATCGTGTCAAAGGCTGCAGAGAGATTCAGTAGCACGAGGAGGAATAATGCATCGTGGTCATAGTAACAAAGAATGTTGTTCATGAGTTTTGTTGAAGCCATTTCAGTGCTGTGGAAGGGGTGGAGACTTGATTGGAGAGATTCAAACTGGGAGTTACAGGAGAGATGGGCACAGATTTGGAAGGTGACAACATGTTCAAGAACTTGCAGGAGGAAAGGGAGCTTGGAGATTTGGGTGATAGTTTGCAAGGACAACGGTGGATTTTTTGAGTGAGGGTGGGGAGGTGGTTAATGATGGCAGTTTTGAAAGGACAAGGCATCGTACCCAAGAAGTTGGAACCATTTACAATGTTAACCCACTAATCCAATATAAAAGAAGCTTAAATATAATATAATTGTTTGATTTTACACTTCAGATTTAAATCATCAGAATTTGAATAGATAGCATTATTTCAGTGCACACTGTTGGCAAATTCAATCATTTTCCAATTTGTACCCAGTTTAAGTAAGACACAAACAATTGATAATGCAAAACCTCTTCAGTGCTGTCCTAATGAAATGCCTCAAGCTTAACAACTAGAATATCCTCACTGTGCCAATGTGACTTATTCGCTTTCAAACATTGTATCACTGCAGGTTCACTGAGCGAGACTGCAGAATTAAGTTACATTTTAAATTGGTTTTGTGTAGTTGACTAGTGTCTATTATAGCTTGAACTGAAACTGCCCAAACTCATTTTTCTACCACTATTAACAAATATCCAAGAAAAGGGAGCAATGTCCTCTATCTTGACTGGACTGAAACCCAGTGCATGGAGCAAATGGCATCAGAAGCCATCATTGAGAGCTTATCCACAACACTATCACTGCAGACATTTACAGATTTTTATTTAACTTAATAAGTGTTAAATAACTATTCAGCAGTAATTTCTTCTGCTGGTTGTGATTATCAAACAAAAACACTTTATTCAGTAGATATGTTAATTAATCTGGGGTAAAGGAAGCTTTTAGAATCGTACAATTGTACAGCACAGAAGAAGGCCATTCAGCATATCGTGGCTACGTGGTTTTCTGAAGAGCTATCCAATTGGTCCCATTCCCTGCCCTTTCCCCATACGCTGTAAAATGTTTTTGTTCATTTGGGTGTCTGACATGTACAGAAACCAATGGTCCAGGCCTCAAGTGCAGGCTGGCAGAGCCAAGGCTTAGGAACATCCAAGTGGGTGCAGCGAAACTGCTAGAGTTTCAACAGCTAAAACCACGCAGCTTACCAGTGTAATAAATCTGACCCCGACACCTTATGGGTGCTTAATTGAGGTGATCAAACCAATCACCAATTAAGACAATTTCAATTTCTTCATAGACTCTTACTCAAATCTTCCTTGACCTGTCCATTCTTACACCAGTACCTAGCTTCCCACTGCTTGTCTGGCTGTGATCACTCTACCTATTAGGGAAATGACTTTCAGGGTTTCTGGAGTTGTGTGGAAAGAATGCCATCCCCCAGTAACAGTCTACACCTCCAAGTTCTATTATGGCGTCAAATGGCCGGACAGTCATCAGCAGTGTCCTGGCATACTTCTGATCTGCCTGGTTCAGATATTGGATTACTCAGTCTGCTGCAGAGGATTTAGCAATGCCAGTCGTGTCAACCTGGAGCCGCCTCAACCCCAAAGAGACTCCGCTTACTTCCTTTCTGCTTACTAGCTGCATGCTAAAGCTACTTTTATATAGGTTTCAGTGGGGCATTAGTGCCACTGGCTCCCAAACAGCAAGTCTCTTGCAGCTAGCAGCAATCCCAGGTTAGCCACTGGGAAGACCCATTTTTTGTCCGTGGCATTAACACCCCATTAACCTAGCTTAAACGTGATTGAATTGTCTGTGAATTCGAAATGAATGACACAAGTAGATTGTTTGCATCCCATTCAGAGACGATTAAAAATGCTAAACTACATAGATGATATAGCTCTAAGTAAATTATTTGACATGAACTGAGACCGAACAAGAGGACATTATATAGGGTTCATGGTAGACTGAGTTGTACGCTGTCTGTGGAAGGAATGGGCTTGTTTGGCTGAATGATCTCTCATTTCATGCTTTCTTATGCTCTTGCATCATTGTTGAGGCTCTAATGAAGAGAGAGATCTGGGCCAATAAATGGAAACAGAACTTAAACATCAAAAAACTCTACAAAATGCAAAGAATGATTAGTTAGACTGTGACAATTTAAGCCAGTGCTTTAAATGTGTGGTTATTTTTTATTTAAAGCAAATTGTGTTTTGGAGTGTTGTGCAATGGCACAGCACATTGGAGTTATAATGTGATGTGCTATTGAAATGGCAAGACATGGGTCCACAGCAATGGTTCCCCACCTGGTGAGCTCCTGATTTTTAATACAGGAGGGGTCAGTGATCCCAGTTTGGTCTCAAAGTTTTTAGTATTTGAACAGCAATGGGAGAAATATATTGGCATTCTGTCCTTTCACCTGTGGGACCTGGGTTTGAATCCAGCCTGAGTCCAATGGAATAAAATTTGCTTCTCACTGCAAACTGTAAGGATCCCAATTGAAATATGATCAGGCCATCTTTGCTGTTTTTCACATCTTTAGGCCCATAGCATATAACTGCCCATAATTCAGCATTAATTGGCAATCTCAGAGAAGGTTGTGGGAATTGCAAATGGAACAATGGTGCAGCTCAGGTTTGGATAAAGGCAGATTGTTGGGGAAGAGCACTGCAAACTATACTTTGCATCTACATATGCTTGACCTGGAAGTACTCAATGTTGACTCTGGATGCTTGAAATGGGAATGTGTGCTGCCGTCTGGCACTGTGATTAAGAATGCAAAAGAGACCCACAAACATATTATGAATCTGTCATTCAGTGAGTGGTACTATTGTCAGTCCAGTTATATGCACCATTTGTGCATACAATAAAATTCCACTGTAGTAAAGAAATACAAACACAACAATGACATTATAATAAAAATATAAATTTATAAATAACTGTTTTCTGGATTATAATAGAAAGTGTGTTAAGCAAAGCCTTTACTAAAACACTTGTTAAAAAAACTGACAGAGATGGAAATGTTACAAAGGAAGGTGTGAAGTTTGAGGCACAAATTGGACCTGCACATATATAAAATACTCAGCTATGAACTAAACTGTGCCAACCTCCTTAATAGTGCATTTCTCTTACAACACTGCTGCTGCCAACAACCCTGACTTTGGGGGCCATGCTGTACAGCAAATGTAACACTGCTGTCCCCAGAGGTGCTGAGATCTAATTAAAGAGTTGTTTTTTCCTTGCACGTCTGGAGGCAACAGGGCAAGGGCAGCAATATAAATGCTGAGCACCTAGTCTCCCATGTAGGCCAGCAATGCAATTTTCCCAACAATGGCCTACGCAGCTGTTCCCCGGGCATCAGGAAATATCCGAGACTGAAAAATAATGTTGTGAATCACATCTGGAGTTGTCTTTCTATTACTACAGGTCTCATGGAATTCCCCTTTGTATTGTAAATGGGTTGACTCCTACAGCACCCAGAGACAATCCTATTACAGAACTTGCAGCAGTTCTGTAATACAAATGCATCATCAATTGTCTCCCTTTATAAAAATATTAGTGCAGTGTTTATTTATGCCATAAAGTGCTTAAGGGTTCTATTGCACACTGGCAATCATAGCCTATATAATTAAAAATTAATCCTAAGCAAGTATTCCAAAAGGCAGTAAGTAGTTATCAATCACTCATTGCTAGTTCCTTCTCTTCCTCCCCCCGCCCCCCAGGACCTACTGTGCATTTACTTTCGCATTCAAATATTTATTAGCTCTGTTTTTGAGAACAGGCAGGCAGTAAACAACAAAGACACGCCGGTTATAAAGAAAATTACTCAACACTAAATGCCTGTAAATGACAGATTTATTTTTTAAAATCAGGTATTACTGCAATGCTGTGCACACTTGCCAACCTTTAAAGAGAATGAATTCCATCATTAGATATTAGAGTACATTTTCTAAATGCTTCACGATGGCATATAAACAGGAGTGGGTGTGTGGTTGGTGATAGTCTGGAGGACATTTTTAAGAATTTTAGCAACAACAAAAATGAAATGAGTGAATTTTGATTAATAATGTGATTTAACAGTGGAACAGGATTGAAGATTATCGGGAATATTTCATCAGAAAAGAATGGGACAGAAAATTTTAATGTCACTTTCATGCAGTGGGGGCTGCTCTTCTTGGGGCGAAGGAGCATTTTTTTTTTATTCGTTCATGGGATGTGGGCGTCGCTGGTGAGGCCGGCATTTATTGCCCATCCCTAATTGCCTTTGAGAAGGTGGTGGTGAGCCGCCTTCTTGAAACGCTGCAGCCCGTGTGGTGACTGTTCTCCCACAGTGCTGTTAGGAAGGGAGTTCCAGGATTCCACGATGAAGGAACGGCGATATATTTCCAAGTCGGGATGGTGTGTGACTTGGAGGGGAACGTGCAGGTGGTGTTGTTCCCATGTGCCTGCTGCCCTTGTCCTTGTCCTTCTAAGTGGTAGAAGTCACGGGTTTGGGAGGTGCTGTCGAAGAAGCCTTGGCGAGTTGCTGCAGTGCATCCTGTGGATGGTACACGCTGCAACCACGGTGCGCCGGTGGTGAAGGGAGTGAACGTTTAGGGTGGTGGATGGGGTGCCAATCAAGCGGGCTGCTTTGTCCTGGATGGTGTCGAGCTTCTTGAGTGTTATTGGAGCTGCACTCATCCAAGCAAGTGGAGTATTCCATCACACTCCTGACTTGTGCCTTGTAGATGGTGGAAAGGCTTTGGGGAGTCAGGAGGTGAGTCACTCGCCGCAGAATACCCAGCCTCTGACCTGCTCTTGTATTTATGTGGCTGGTCCAGTTAAGTTTCTGGTCAATGGTGACCCCCCAGGATGTTGGTGGGGGATTCGGCAATGGTAATGTCAAGGGGAGGTGGTTAGACTCTCTCTTGTTGGAGATGGTCATTGCCTGGCACTTGTCTGGCGCGAATGTTACTTGCCACTTATCAGCCCAAGCCTGGATGTTGTCCAGATCTTGCTGCATGCGGGCTCGGACCACTTCATTATTTGAGGGGTCGCGAATGGAACTGAACACTGTGCAATCATCAGCGAACATCCCCATTTCTGACCTTATGATGGAGGGAAGGTCATTGATGAAGCAGCTGAAGATGGTTGGGCCTAGGACACTGCCCTGAGGAACTCCTGCAGCAATGCCCTGGGGCTGAGATGATTGGCCTCCAACAACCACTATCATCTTCCTTTGTGCTAGGTATGACTCCAGCCACTGGAGAGTTTTCCCCGATTCCCAATGACTTCAATTTTACTAGGGCTCCTTGGTGCCACACTCGGTCAAATGCTGCCTTGCTGTCAAGGGCAGTCACTCTCACCTCACCTCTGGAATTCAGCTCTTTTGTCCACGTTTGGACCAAGGCTGTAATGAGGTCTGGAGCCGAGTGGTCCTGACGGAACCCAGACTGAGCATCGGTGAGCAGGTTATTGGTGAGTAAGTGCCACTTGATAGCACTGTCGACGACACCTTCCATCACTTTTCTGACAATTGAGAGTAGACTGATGGGGCGGTAATTGGCCGGATTGGATTTGTCCTGCTTTTTGTGGACAGGACATACCTGGGCAATTTTCCACATTGTCGGGTAGATGCCAGTGTTGTAGCTGTACTGGAACAGCTTGGCTCGAGGCGCAGCTAGTTCTGGAGCACAAGTCTTCAGCACTACAGCCGGGATGTTGTCGGGGCCCATAGCCTTTGCTGTATCCAGTGCACTCAGCCATTTCTTGTTATCACGTGGAGTGAATCGAATTGGCTGAAGACTGGCTTCTGTGATGGTGGGGATATCGGGAGGAGACCGATTGTTGGTGCAAAGAGTGACATTCCCCAGCATCAACATCCCTAACTTTGATGAACCCAAAAAGAAAGTGATATATAATAGATCTTTCATAAGGTGTACTTATCTAGGTGAAGGACAACAGTAAAATATGTAGACGTGTGTTTAATTACCACTCTCAGTATTTTTTCTCTTCCTCTTTTTTAAATGTAGGACAAAAGGGAGAGATGTTCGTTGGACTTATGGGACGACGGTCTTCAAGTGCTGGTATGTTACTCATTTTCTGAACTAGTCGTGTTCTGTCTTCCTCCCCTCTAATGGTTTGGATACACAGCAGGCTATAGTCACTCAAATCAACTTGAATTGATCATTTTCAGTGATAACCCTGTTTCTGCAAATTTTCATCTTCAAACACATTCCTACAAGTTAATTTGAGCATCTGCATTGACATGAATTACAGCATTTTAATCATTTTTGGCTCATTTTTGTGGCCCATGAGGAGAGAGTTATTAGTGGTGAGTTAACAGAGCACAATTTCACTTTTTGCATTGACTACCAGTACCAAATTTACCGAGTGCAGGTGAAGAACTGGTCAGATGGACAGTCAAGCTGTCTTTAGTCTGCTCCCACAATATGCCTTAACTTGAGAAGGACAAATCCAGCTTCCCCTTCCTACAACCAGTTGTCTTTATCCATTTTTTTCCCCACCAGCCATCCTTGCAGCCTCTATGGATGAGATTACCAATTGTGCTACGATGTGACTATTCTATGCTGTGTTGATAGCACCAATGAAGAACTAAATCAAGACAATCCAAATTAATTTTACATAGGATTCTTAGAGCGGTCAAACACAGGAGACTTAATAAAAGGTTGCCAGTGTACTGCTTCAATCCGATTGTGTGAAAGGAAGGGCATGCTTCTCTGAAGATGCTCCCTTTTACTGGATATATAGGAAAGGACTGACTTGAGTTGCAAAACACATTAAAAAGGGCTTGGTTACTTAGAAGAGAAAATATTACACAAGCATACCACAGCCAGATGTGAATAAAGCTCCTGATACTCTGCCACAACCTCAAAGAGCTCCCGCTGCTGCACCAATGTTGCGCTTTTTGCATTTGCCACATCAAACATTCCTAAGAGACTCTGCGTGACATTGCCACATGGCTGATTCGGAACTAAATTGTCCAAACTCATTTCAGACAGTTCAGACTTTCATTTCATCAATGTTGTCTGGATTTGAGGCCAAGTCCCAGAGATGAAAGGCCAGTGTCTAACCCACTGCACTGTCCAATTCCCCAGGAATTATTGTATTGTAAGGAACTGCAATGGAGTCCCCATCTTACTTGATGGACACCTCCTTCTGACAGCAAAAGAAAAAAAACATCTTTTTGAAAAAAAAGTTATATTTTTGTTTGAAGAAAGTCTTCCAATTTTACATGGTTGAAGATGATTCACTGACAGTCTGTTGCTGCACTGACAGTCTGTGTGACAGTCTGATTATACTGACAGTCTGATAATACACTGAGTCTTTTCCCTCTTTTTCAGAGGCACCACCTGAATGGGAAAGAATCCAGTACTATGGTCGAAGGCGCAAATAAAATAGTACAAATGTAAAACCATCTGAATGTCCCCTACACCGAACCATCAGGAAGGGCATTTTTTGGCTAAATTGCCAATAACTCAAAATTTGTGCTTAAGCTCCTTGGAATTAACCAACCATAAATACTGATGCAAAACCTCCACTTAAACAAATCTCCTTGTATAATTTGTCAAAGCTGTTTGGTATTTTAACCTCTTCATTTGGAAACTTTTCAGTTAAATTTCACAATGACACAAGAATCCAAATCAGACAGTGATTATGAATGTCAGTAATCTATAATGCCTCAGATGATGCACAGGTACTATGTAAAAGTAAGAACTAATAAAATGGGATGATAAATGTTCATATGAAATGTATTTTTGAAATTTGCTTGCATTCAGAAAAATAGGGAAGTCATAATTGTGTGCTGCAATGAATCGGGGCTCTGTGATATAAATGAGTGTACTGTTGATTTCATTCATTTGGACAATCTAGATTTAATTTTTTTAAATCTTAGTTTTAAAAAAAACTCATTTAAATGCTGTTTGGTTAAAAACAGACCTTTGACAATATTTATACAGTTATCGATAGTCAGCTGCAGATATAACTAATCTGTAAGGAAGAAAATTCACATAGCACAAATGTAAAATAAATTTTAAAAATCAAATTTAAAACCCCATACATCAAATATGTGCATATGGTGCATCTATCGCATATGTTTCTAAGATTCAAACACCTGAGGTTTGCCATTTCACTCAATTGGCTACTATTGTATAAAACAATATAAAAAGAATGCATTGGTTCATTTTTCAAGTCAATAGTTTTATGGTGTGTGACCTACTGACTTTAATTGTAAGGGCAGCAGCCATCCACATTAACAAAATATTTCTTTTCTGTGTCTGATTTAAATTGATGATTAGTTATGTGTCTGTTCTATTTACAACATGGATCAATAAACAAATATGCATCTTGTAAAGTGTAAATTTGGTCTGTACCACTCTCTTTCTAACACTGTACCTTTAAAGGGATTTTGTGCAGATAACAGGCAACAGACTTGAAGCAGGTTACAACGGTGAGAATCCATAGTATTGTTCAGAAACAGGGCTTGACGATCCTTCCACTGTTATTATCTTCAAGATGTAGCAGTAACCGCACTTTTCTAATAGCCCAATGAATGTATCTAATGAGTGACTGAGCCATACTGACCAGGAAAATGACTGGTGCAAATCCTGTGCTGATTTCGCTGATCTCAGTCAGTGGTAGGGATGATTAAATTTACCTCAGCGCCACTGGATTAAGGAGGAAGGAATAGGCCAGATTGCTATCCATAGGCCCCACTGGGTGTGCATGCATGTGGTCATTGGGGAGAGGATAGAATCGGGCTTGTCTGTGGTCAATTAGCCTGTCGACAATCACTGTCGAGGCTAACAAATGAATAATCGCCACTTGGGCAAGTTACTGGAAGCTGACCAAAGCCTGTGGGATCTTACCCTGACAAGGAGTCAATAGCTTCAGGACGGGAGAGGAGAAAGTGGGCAAGAAAAGAAATTGGAGTAGGTCACAGTATAACTGGAATCATCACATTGATTATTAGTTGGCTGTTAAAAGGTCACTTTTAACAAGAAACTGAAAATGTGGAATCCAAGAAATGGATTTGAAGAATTTTGATTCATTTTGGGAATAAAATTGTGTCCTGCTCCAATTTTTTTAAAAATTCCTATTGGTATTTAACAATCAGGCCTAAACGGAATCCAACTGCTATAAATCTTACCCAATTTAGCAGAGAAAATTCCATTTCAGTCAATATACATACTGAAGATTGGTTCTGGGTCACTCACTGCCAACTGTCCAGACATAAGGGATTCATGGAATAATAAGCCAATCAAAGAGAAAGATTATAGCAGGCATGATATTAATTGCTCAACTTTGTAAGGCTTTATTTAAATATGCTGCCTGACTGAAGCTAACTTGAGTATTTCAAAAGATAGACTTGCTATCTGGATATAAATAGGAAATCTATCTTAAGATACCTGAAAAGAGGTGATTAGTGCAAGTGAACATCATGGAAAACCAGTACAGAAAACTGGGTCATTGCTATAAGATGCATTTTATTACAGCCTTCTGTTTGCAATGTCTAATTCATCATTACATGGTCAAGAGTGAAACTTTAAAGACACTTTTCAACCGATTAGAATTAACTGCAGAATGCAGATATACATGAAACTATCAGTGCAGCTTATTGTTTGTAAAATGTCACGTGTTATTAAATAAAAAATGAGCATCCATCACCAGTAGATATTCAATACGTAAATTGAAAATGTATCGTGTACATTACCCGACTACATCTGCCAGACTTCATCGTAGAGCACAGAAGACACATAAACTGGTCTTACAAGTGAAAATACAAAGCACGCACACACACACGACTGACTTTACTGTAAGTACATTTTGCCAATTAGAGATCATATAATTATTCATTGGAACTGTGCAACTGATGGCTAAAACTATTAGCTCAGCTCTCTTAATACAGTTCCAATCATTCTTGGCTGACTTTCTCTCTTAAATGGCCATGGTCAGTCATTGTAATTAGATCTCCTTATGTAGCTCTGCAGGTTCAAAGCTTCAGGTATTCTCTGCTACTGTACATCTTAAACATTTTCAAAATGATAAAACTGAGATCAGATGGACTGTGCTGAATGGCACAATGAGTTCGGACTGTCTGAGGCTGAACCAGATCGTTCGCAACCTTGGCGTCCTATTTGACTCTGGGACGAGCATCCGACCATATATCTGCTCCATCGCCAAGACTGCCTACTTCCAGCTCCGTAACATCTCCCATCTCCGCCCCGCCTCAGCTCATCTGCTGCTGAAACCCTCTTCTATGCTTTTGTTACCTCTAGACTTGACTATTCCAATGCTCTCCTGGCTAGCCTCCCATCTTCCACCCTCCATAAACTTGAGCTCATCCAAAACTCTGCTGCCCGTATCCTAACTCGCGCCAAGTCCCGTTCTCCCATTATCCCTGTGCTCACTAACCTACATTGGCTCCCAGTCTGGGAACATTTCCATTTTAAAATTCTCATCCTTGTTTTCAAATCCCTCCATGGCCTCATCGCTCCCTATCTCTGTAACCTCCTCTAATCCTACACCCTCCGAGATCTCTGCACTCCTCCAATTCTTGCCTCTTGCACATCCCCGATTTTAATCGCTCCACCATTGGCGGCCGTACCTTCAGCTGCCTAGGCCCTAAGCTCTGGAATGCCCTTCATAAACCTCTCCGCCTCTCTCTCTCCTCCTTTAAGATGCTCCTTAAAACCTACCTCTTTGACCAAGTTTTTGATCACCTGTCCTAATATCTCCTTATGTGGCTCAGTGTCAAGTTTTGTTTGATTACGCTCCTGTGAAGTGTCTTGAGACTTTTTACTACATTAAAGGTGCTATATAAATGCAAGTTGTTGTTGAATATGGTATGTATTCAGTTATCTAGTGGTGGAAGTACATACATTGAAGTAACACATGTGCTTCTTGGTGTGAAACTAAGCAACACTAACCAGCAATGTTATCGGTTGACCCAGTCCTTACTGAGTTAACTAATTTCAGCTAGGACACTAGTAAGGGGTGCTACAATTGGAGAGGGGAAGGGAGAGAGAAGGGGGAAAAAAAATCAGCCAGATTTACTTCTCCTGCGTGTTGTCCAGTGAGCTCTGGTGGAAAAGGTGTGTGTTTGAGGCCATCACGTGAGGAGAAAATGGGACTTGACTGATACCCCATGCTTGAACGGTCTGCTAAGACTCACAGGTCAGCTCACATATTATAATGGTCATTTAATCAAGATACAGTAAAGTTGCTAGGACCTGTGAAAGATACTCCAGCATAAATCATTGCTTTCAGGAAGTGAGGAGGGTAGATCTTTTTCTTTTTAACTCCCAAAAGCTTTCCTATACCTTGTCACGTGTCAGTTTCAATACTAGAGAGTGGGCCACTGATTTTTGCCAATCCAGCCATGTAATTGGATGAATGTAGGAGTAAAAAGGCAACACTGGATAACTTATGCTCCAAATACTGTTCTCTCTCCCAGTGAAAAAAAAACACTGAGCCTCTACTCAGTGCCTCTTCCTAGTGCCCAGGCAAAATTAAGAAAGGCATCTGTCAGAACCATGGGCTCAAATCCACACATTCATTTACACTAAAGTGCCTGTCCCACTGAGCTGGTGCAAACTATATCTTACTGCTTCTTGATAATATTCTTCAGTCTTTAGCTATGTGCACTTCTGTTTTACATAAAAATCTACAATATCACCACCAGTTTATCAAATTGAATTTTCAATCAGCCTCTTTCCATTTCCTCAGCTTGTATATCTCTATAATTTATTCTGTCATTTAAATTCAGATGTTCTGACTTTGGATCTAATGTTTCATTCTATACTTTCACAGATGTTTTCCTTTTCTAACTTCACCTTATTGTCTTGCATTTTGTATATTGATCTCTGCAATAAAGTTGATAAAAATCCTTAACTCACTCAGTTTCATCTTAAGCAATAGCTACACTTCGGAGCTGTCTGGAGCTTCCCCAGGCAGTAGTAAAACAGGAAGTATCTGAAACAGTTCAATTAGTTCCTGCACTGGCAATCCCCCAATTCTGGTAGTTGTGAAGAGATTGTTATTAACATATTCTTCTGGTTTCACAGAATGTTCTGCAGTATCACTGTTTTATTACTTCAGTGTCTTTTTCACCTCTCCAGTTTTCCATTCTCCTCTCCTGAAGGTACTAACATGCCAGTATATGGTACCATAGGAGCCGATTGGCCTCCTTATCACATCCTAGTGGTTATTCTTCAACTGTGGGTGATATCCAAGACAAGCTTGGTCCTATCCTCCTCTGACACTCACATCAGTGCACTTTTTAGCAAGGTCATTTGACAGTATTCAGGTGTGGCAACCTTGGTTGATCATTGCTCCTGCCTCGTTGAGTCAATTATTGAATGCCTGTTGATTGTTCCTCTAATCCATTTCAGCTAACAACACTTTGTGGCCTGCGTGCTTCAGGAGCACACCACACAGAGCTAATGGTGGGCCTCATAATAAGATATCTGACTACTTTCATGAACACCTGCAATTGCAAAATCTCTGAGACTGCTGTTAATTGCATTTTCAAGAATAGGAAATCTAGTTTGGCTGCATCAAGAAGAGATCTAAGTTAGAATAATTACACAAAATTAATGCTGCAACCAACACAAGGAAAAATTTGTAGGGCAAAGTGGAAAGAGCAGGAGAGTGAGACTAATTGGATAGCTCTTTCAAAGAGCTGGCACAGGCATGATGGGCCAAATGGCCACCTTCAGTGCTGTATGATTCTATGAAGATTCAGCTTCATCTCACAATTCTTCATTCAAGAACTTCCCAATCTCAGCCAGGCTGTCTGGGCAGATAACAAGCACCAATGAAGAATTTATCCACAGGGAGGGAGAAAAACCTGATAGCAAGTCAATGGGGCCTGATCTCCCACATCTCCTAGCAACCAGTCCTCAGCAGAGGTCCAGGAACAGATTGCTGGCCTGCCATTGAAGAAAGATGGAGGAAAGGCAACCAAAAACTCGAGTGAGCAGATTTATGAAAGAAGGAAGAACAAACTTGCATTTATATAGTGCCTTTCACAACCTCAGGTCACCCCAAAGTGCTTCACAGCTAATTAAGTATTTTTTGAAGTCTCATCACTGTTGTAATGTAGGGAAACATTGCAGCCAATTTACACACAAGGTGATGTTGGTTGAGGGATAAATTTTGGCCAGCACACCGGGAATGCTCCCCTGCCCTTCAAATAGTGCCATGGGATCTTTTACATTCACTTGAGAGCGGAGATGGGGCCATGGTTTAATATCTCATCAGAAAGATGGCAACTCCATCAGTAATTGAAGGACAGAAAAAATTTATACTTATGTAGCTCTTTTCATGTCCTCAGGACATCCCAAACCACTTCACAATGCTGTTTTCTTTTCAAGTGCAGTCGCTGTTGTTATGCACGAAAATGTGATCGTCAATTTGTACACAGCAAGGTCCCACGAACAGCAATGAGATAAATGACCAGTTTATCTGCTATTGGTGGTGTTGGTTGAAGGATAACTGTGGGCCAGGACCCTGGTGGAATTTCCCCTTCTGTTCTTTAAATAGTGATATGCTATCTTTAACGACACCTATACAGTCAGACAGGACATCTCATCTGAAAGACGACTCCTCTGGCAATGCAGTCCTCCCTCAACACTTGATTGATGTGTCAGCCTAGATTATGTGCTCTCAAGTCCTGAACCCACAGCCGTCTGACTCAGAAGCAAGAGTATGAGCACTGAACCGAAGTATCACTGAAAATATAATCAGGGATATATAATGTTTGAGGGATCCAAAATACATAAAAATGCCAATGAATGAGTTGCATCAGTGCTGGTTATGAGAGACAAACTCCATACTTAATGACTAATTATTATGTTTAGTGTGTGGTGTAAAATAGCACTTTTAGCAAACTTTTTAATTACAGTATCGGTCTTATGTTGGTCTGGATTATTAAATCCAGAGGTTCTCACAGAGTCTGTGGCCCCGATATTAGAGTGGAGGCGGGATGGCAGCGGGGGGGGGGGGTGAAGGTGCACGTGGCAAACTCGAGTAAAAGAAACTTACCTTTTCTGATGCGATCGACATGTAATTGATGGTGATTAAAGTTATTTCCAGGTTTCGCGCCTGGCAGCCAGCCTGATTGACAGGAGCTGCAACGTCGAGGGCGGGGCCGGGGGGGGGGGGAAGAGAAAGAGAGAGAGCGAGACGTCATCTGGCGCTGGAACAGAAGTTCGAGGTGTGGAGGTGGGGGGGGGAGAGGGGAAGATCGAGAGGGGAGAGTGGAACAGCGGGGGGGTTTCACCAGGCGTGAATCGGAAGCCGTGGGGAAGCAGCCGGATAAGTTAAAAATCGTTCTAACTACCCAATATGTCTGAAGTAAAGTACCTTAAGTACCTCAATTAGGTATATTTGGTTCTTTAACTATCATCCCGCCGGCGTTAATTGCCAGCGGGACCTCCAGATAAGGGAAGCGCATGTACACAGTCTGTGGGGAACTCGGAAGTCGGCAGGTTGGAGCCAGCCTCCGAACCCGCTCTGCATTTTTGCAATTTTCGCAGTCCCCGCCTCCCCCGCCCTCAACGCACCCGCAATTTAAGTTGAAAATTGAGCTCTGTGAATCAGATTGGCAGAACCTTTAATAACATCCATCACAATTTGTTGAAAGATAATCTTTAATAACAATTACTGAGTTTGATTTGAAGACTAATAAAAATAGAGAAGTAATGCCAGCCCCTAAATTTGCCTTAATTATGCAAATAAAAAACTATTGAATAAAAAAAAATCAACAGTTTACAGCCTTCAAACAAGATATATGAAGGGAGCTGAACAGTGTCCACTACCATTAAAGTAACATTTTATACAAAAGCTTTTTTTTGTAGAATATAAAATTATTCACCGAAGCATCCGCTTCTTTGGGGATTACTCTGTTGTCCGTATTGTTCCAACCAATGTTTCAATCATGGTATTAAATGCTTCTTAAAAATTAACACAGACTTCATTGCATTCATCAACAATCAAATAAGTGCCTCAGTGGTTCTGTCAGTAGAAATGATGTGGAGATGCCGGTGATGGACTGGGGTTGACAATTGTAAACAATTTTACAACACCAAGTTATAGTCCAACGATTTTTATTTGAAATCTACAAGCTTTCGGAGGCTTCCTCCTTCCTCATGTAATTGTCAGGAGCTCCTTGAATGCGTAGGCTTCAAGGAGCTCCTGACAATTACCTGAGGAAGGAGGAAGCCTCCGAAAGCTTGTAGATTTCAAATAAAAATCGTTGGACTATAACTTGGTGTTGTAAAATTGTTTACAACTGTCAGTAGGAACACTTGATAACCAGCCAGAAGGCTGAAGTTCCCAGATCAAATGTCACTCTAACTGGCTTGTCTTAGTTAGTTCTTAGTAATTTAGTTAGCTTAGCGGGGGTTGAGGGATACTGGATGGAGCACCACATTCATGTGAAACATTCTGTCCTCCAGAAAGGAAAAGTTGACATGGAGAGCCTCGCCTCACTTGAATTGCCGGCTTGCTGATCAGAAAGGAACATTGTCAATGACAGGAGGAGGACACACGGAGAGAAGATTTCCACTGTTGCTATCTGTAGAAAATTGGTGAATGAATTCTTTCTACCTGTGGTTATGATTTCAATACAAATTACAAACAGAGTAAACCTTCCCTGATGGCGGCAAATGTATTGTCAGAAGATACAAAGAAAAAAAGGGGCTTCTTTTTTCAAAAGCAACCCTGTAAAAGTCTTTATTACTTGGAGCTTCAGTTTCTACATACAGAAGACAATCAGCATACTTGCAAGTGAGTAATTAATAAACAAAGCCCACCAACAGCACCAGGGAAAGTAGAACCTACTTCCCCTCACAAGGAACTTTTGGAAAACAAATGCATACTTATTACTAAGCCACAAGGATTTGGTACTGCCATTAAACTAGCAGTAAAAACAATTACAACTTGTTGGAAAATACCAAAAATGAAATACAATTACATAATTTACCCTTTGACACCTGCAATTAGGCTCAACTTTTTGGGGAGTGACATGTATACCAATGTAATGTTTTCTCCTTGCAAAACTTAAGAAACAAGTCTCTGAGTTATGACTTCTCACAGCCTGACAAAGGTACAGTTCTTTATTTATTGTCTCTTCTTTAGCAGAGACATTTCCTGTCCCTGCAACATCCAGAAGGGAAACATTACAAAGTGAAGGAAAGGAATAGAATACATCAGATTTTATTACATTTGTTGCTGTAGGAACAGTCACAGGCAGCAGTCCCTTGTCTCCCAGCCACCATGACAGTTGAAAATTCACAGTCAGACTCAAAATAGCTTACATTTAGAGAAGAGAATTTTAGTTCTAGATTAAAACCACTGTTATTCCATTTTAAACCTGAAATGATAGAACTGGGTTACATTTAGATGTTTACAAATCAACCTGAAAATACAAATTTGGTTTGACGCTGATTCCAAGTAATTAGACATTTGCCACCAAGCAGCAATAAAGGAAGAAAGAAGGAACTTGCATTTTTGTAGGACTGCGTCCAGGGCCACCAACATTGACCTTAGTGGCTCCATCTAGTGGCACTGGTAATGGCAGTAGGACATTTGTGTAATGACCACGACTTCTGGCTGTTCCACTTCCCCCTGCAGAATGTTCTGCACCCTCTCCGTGATGTTCTTTACCCTGGCACCGGGGAAACAACACACCATGCAGGTCTCACAGAAACACCAGTATGTCCCCCTGACTAGCGAATCCCCTACGACTACTGCATTTCTACAGTTCACTGTGCCCCCCCGTGCAGTCGTTTGCCCCATGGTGCCATGCTCAGGACTACACTCCTTCGAGGTGTCGTCACCCTCACTGGTATTCAACGCTGAATACCGGTTTGAGAGTGCCACACACCCAGAGGATTCCTGCACTGCCTGCCTCTTCTTACCCTCTTAGATGGCCACCACTTGGTATCCTGAACTGCAGGCACTGAACTGTCTTCATTGCTTTCCTCCCTCAGCCTCTGCACTGAGCAACAACTCTTCCTTGATGATTTCAACCTCCATCTCAACTCACCATACCCTCTCCCCTCTGAGTTCATTGCCGTCCTATCCTCCCTTAATCTCTCCCTCCATATAAACTCCCATACCCATATTCACGGCCACTCCCTCGACGTTGCCATCTCACGTGGCCTCTCTACTCCCATCATGTCAAATACTGATAAGGCCATCTCTGATCACTTCCTTGCATCCCTCTCCTCCCACATCCCTTTTCCCCCTCCCAACCCCACTTCCTTCTGTGCCCACCCCTGGAAAAAACTCTCCCCCAAGTCACTTACAATGACCCTTTCTAATTCCCAAGTGTCTATAACTTTGGCCCTCCATTCAACACGACATTTCTGCAGCTACTGATCTGCTCAATCACACCCTCACCTCCACCTTTGATGCCTTTGTCCCCATTAAAACCATTACTCTCTCACCCTACCTGGTTGTTCCCCTTGCTACTCCCTTAAGTCCAAGGGATGCAGATTTGAATGTTTATGACGGACGACTGGTTTAGCCATCTGTCGCCAGTCCTGGCTGGACCACATAAAGCACTATCGGGTCCTGCTCTCCTCTGCCAAAATTGCTCACTATTCCAGGATCATCCGCTTCCCTCCTTTCCCCCAGCCCACCAAGACAAACTTCCCCTATGGTTCCCCCTGCCCTAGCCCTAAACTTGCATCAAAAATTTCCTCCAACAAAATATTGGGAAGACCGAAGCCATTGTCTTTGGTCCCCGCCACAAACTCCGTTCCCTAGCCACCGACTCCATCCCTCTCCTTGGCCACTGTCCAAGGTTGAACCAGACCGTTCGCAACCTTGCCGTTCTATTTGACCCTCAGATGAGCTTCTGACCACTCCGCTCCATCACCATGACTGCCGACTTCCACCTCCATAACATCGCCTGTCTCCGCCCCTGCCTCAGCTCATCTGCTGCTGAAACCCTCATCCATGCCTTTGTTAGCTCTAGATTGACTATTCCAATGCTCTCCTGGCCAGCCTCCCATCTTCCACCCTCAATATACTGGAGCTGATCCAAAACTCTGCTGCACGTATCCTAACTTGGAACAAGTCTTGTCCACCCATCACTTCTATGCTCGCTGACCTACATTGGCTCCAGGTCCACTAATACCTTGGTTTTAAAATTCTCATCCTCACATTGAAATCCCTCCGTGGCCTCACACCTTCCTATCTGAACTTGGTTGTGTTAGCGATGTGTGTTCTCTGAAATCAGTAATGTTAGCACTGTACATTCTATGAACTCAGTAGTATAAGCGCTGTGCGTTCTCTGAACTCGGGGGCGTCAGCATTGTGCGTTCGCCGAACTCGGTGGTGTCAGCGCTGTGCGTTCTCTGAACTCGGGGGTGTCTGCGCTGTGCATTCTCTGAACTCGGTAGTGTAAGCACTGTGCATTCTCTGAACTCGGTAGTGTAAGCACTGTGCATTCTCTGAACTCGGTAGTATTAACACTGTCTGTTCTCTGAAATCAGTAGTGTTAGCACTGTACCTTGTCTGAACTCTGTAGCCTGCCTGACAACGACTGGATCAAATTACACGTTCAAGAGAACTTGGGATGAGTAGTTCCTCCCACAGCCTGTCAGTGGCATTTCAAGAATGTCCTACTGCCATTACCAGTGCCACTAGATGAAGCCACTAAGTTCAACACCGGTGGCCCTGGACGCAGCCTTCTCCCAGCACCCTGGTCAGCCTGTGTGGGTTTGTTTGCATGGCAAGGATTACACCGATCACACATACAAGAAGGGAGGAAGCATGCTGAAAAGATAAATAAGTATACTACCTTATTACATAAGTATGCTTCCTTATTAGCTTACCACCTTATTAGCTTTCTGATTAGCTTACCAAACAGTAAATAGCTTCACACCAAGGAAGTAGCCAAGGGCAATTCTATTATAATAGAATACTGTTGACATTACACATTTGTAAAATTACAAAACAGCATTGAGAGTGTTTGATTTAATTTACTTTTCTAAAGAAAACTAATCTTATTAAAGCAGAAACATCATACAAGCAACACAATTTTCTCAGCATGAGAACGTTTTATCTACAATTTAAACCTACGTGTCTGTCATGCTATCAATTCCATTACCGTTAAATCATTTTGCTTAAAATATCAGCAGCAGAATTATCATGAGTAAAAGAATAATATATTCCTTAGTTTGTTGAAAGCCACCTTGAAATATCCGACGTTCCTGGATTATTTTAACTTTCCATTATTCATCACCCAGATAAACCCAGCAAGTGGAAAGAGCCAGTACTTTGGGAACATCAATTTCTGAATTTGTGTATGGTGTAGAAAGCTGATCAAACAGAAAAGCTTTCAATTTCTCCATGTCCTTGAAGATGTTAAAGACCTCAATCAAGTCCCACCTCGTCGTCCTCTTGTCAAGAGAGTTACATCCTCTAAGTTCAGGAATCAGGCTTGTAGCCCTTCTCTAGACTTGCTCCAATAAATCCAGTGCCTGCAGGTGGCTTCTGCACCACATGAACATCGCCTCCGGCCCACCAGCTAATTGCTGCTCTCTGCCTGCTTCAGACAGGCAGCCAATCGGCGGCATGTCAATGAGGCCCTGGAGTTAAAAAAAATCCAGGCCTGAAATTTATGACAACAGGTGCGTTTCGCACTCGCTCCAACCCCGCTCACCCAAAACCGCTCAGGGGTTAAAATTCACCCTAATGTTTATTGCATTCAATTCTTATTTTTGACAGTCTCAAAATCTTTGGTACATTACTAGCAAATCTGTGCACTGTAAAATTTGTGTAACTCATGGTCCAAGTAAAGAGATCCAAACTAATCCACAACGTTGCTTTGTATTCAAGGCAATGTTGGTATCATCTAGCAGCACAATTTTTTTAAAATTAATTTTACTTCAGTGAAACTTTCCGTGCAACAGAACTACCGACACTCAAACTCCAATCCAAAAACTTAACATTTGAGCTTTTTTTTTATTCGTTCATGGGATGTGGGCGTCGCTGGCGAGGCCAGCATTTATTGCCAATCCCTAATTGCCCTTGAGAAGGTGGTGATGAGCCGCCTTCTTGAACCACTGCAGTCCGTGTGGTGAAGGTTTTCACACAGTGCTGTTAGGAAGGGAGTTCCAGGATTTTGACCCAGCGACGATGAAGGAACGGCGATATATTTCCAAGTCGGGATGGTGTGTGACTTGGAGGAGAACATGCAGGTGCTGTTGTTCCCATGTACCTGCTGCTCTTGTCCTTCTAGGTGGTAGAGGTCGCGGGTTTGGGAGGTGCTGTCGAAGAAGCCTTGGTGAGTTGCTGCAGTGCATCCTGTGGATGGTACACACTGCAGCCACAGTGCGCCGGTGGTGAAGGGAGTGAATGTTTAGGGTGGTGGAAGGGGTGCCAATCAAGCGGGCTGCTTTGTCCTGGATGGTGTCGAGCTTCTTGAGTGTTGTTGGAGCTGCACTCATCCAGGCAAGTGGAGAGTATTCCATCACACTCCTGACTTGTGCCTTGTAGATGGTGGAAAGGCTTTGGGGAGTCAGGAGGTGAGTCACGTGCCGCAGAATACCCAGCCTCTGACCTGCTCTTATAGCCACAGTATTTATATGGCTGGTCAGTTAAGTTTCTGGTCAATGGTGACCCCCAGGATGTTGATGGTGGGGGATTCGGCAACGGTAATACCGTTGAATGTCAAGGGGAGGTGGTTAGACTCTCTCTTGTTGGAGATGGTCATTGCCTGGCACTTATCTGGTGCGAATGTTACTTGCCACTTATGAGCCCAAGCCTGGATGTTGTCCAGGTCTTGCTGCATGCAAGCTCGGACCGCTTCATTATTTGAGGGGTTGCGAATGGAACTGAACACTGTGCAATCATCAGCGAACATCCCCATTTCTGACCTTTGAGGGAGGGAAGGTCATTGATGAAGCAGCTGAAGATGGTTGGGCCTAGGACACTGCCCTGAGGAACTCCTGTAGCAATGCCCTGGGGCTGAGATGATTGGCCTCCAACCACCACTACCATCTTCCTTTGTGCTAGGTATGACTCCAGCCACTGGAGAGTTTTCCCCCTGATTCCCATTGACTTCAATTTTACTAGGGCTCCTTGGTGCCACACTCGGTCAAATGCTGCCTTGATGTCAAGGGCAGTCACTCTCACCTCACCTCTGGAATTCAGCTCTTTTGTCCATGTTTAGACCAAGGCTGTAATGAGGTCTGGCGCCGAGTGGTCCTGGCGGAACCCAAACTGAGCATCGGTGAGCAGGTTATTGGTGAGTAAGTGCCGCTTGGTAGCACTGTCGACGACACCTTCCATCACTTTGCTGATGATTGAGAGTAGACTGATGGGGCGGTAATTGGCCGGATTGGATGTCCTGCTTTTTTTTGTGGACAGGACATACCTGGGCAATTTTCCACATTGTCGGGTAGATGCCAGTGTTGTAGCTGTACTGGAACAGCTTGGCTAGAGGCGCAGCTAGTTCTGGAGCACAAGACTTCAGCACTACAGCCGGGATGTTGTCGGGGCCCATAGCCTTTGCTGTATCCAGTGCACTCAGCCATTTCTTGATATCACGTGGAGTGAATCGAATTGGCTGAAGACTGGCTTCTGTGATGGTGGGGATATCGGGAGGAGACCGATTGTTGGTGCAAAGAGTGACATTCCCCAGCATCAACATCCCTAACTTTGATGAACCCAAAAAGAAAGTGATATATAATAGATCTTTCATAAGGTGTACTTATCTAGGTGAAGGACAACAGTAAAATATGTAGACGTGTGTTTAATTACCACTCTCAGTATTTTTTCTCTTCCTCCTCCTCCTGTTAGTTGTTTAATTGTCCACCACCATTCACAACAGGATGTGGCAGGACTGCAGAGCTTTGATCTGATCCATTGGTTGTAGAATCGCTTAGCTCTGTCTATAGCATGTTGCTTCCGCTGTTTAGCATGCATGTAGTCCTGACTTGTAGCTTCACTAGGTTGGTACCTCATTTTTAAGTTCGCCACACAACACGTTTGATTTGAGCTTGTATCCTGACAAGGATCATTTTTAAAACCGCATCTGAAGACATAATGGTACTGCCTCGCAACAGCAACAAGGCCTGTCACTGGCAGGACCTGCATTATCCATGGGCCTTGAAGGCCTGTACTTTAGCCTCTAAGCTGTGATTCTAGAGTACTGGGAATTCTGCACATACAGAACAGATGTAAGAGTTGGCTGGTTATGCAAATGGCCAAACATAAGAGACAAAAATTGTAAGAAAGAGCTGTGTATTAAATAGAAAATTATAATATGAATGGAAAATTATAAAGCAAATATTGGTGGTAAAATGCTAAATTATCACTTTACAGACAATTTCATATCTCACTCTTTTTCTTCCTCCTGATGTCAATATTTCCCATTGTTGCTTTTGGTACAGTTGTTATTGCAACAACATTCGTTCCAGCAGTCTTTGCTATATCAGAATACAAAAATACTACTTCATTTCAATTTAATGGTGTTTGTTATGGCTGCAACTGTTGCAGTTGCTACATGTACAATCAGAATCATTCAGAGCTGTGAATGTAAATGATATCAAATAGGCACATTTGATTCAAAATTAATTGTTGATTTTATGTAACAAGCCCTCAGAACTATATTTCTTTGAATTAAGTGAAGGTCAGCATCATTGTTAATATAACTAAATGAACTAGTTGAACACTGTTCTAGTAACTGAGTTAGTGCTGTCTGCGAGTCAAACAGAATGCAGCTGCTAGCATCAGAAAGCATAGGTCTCACATTTAGAATTTTGCTCGGAAGTTGTTTGTTGTGTTTAGAGTTTTGTCGGTGAAATTACTTGGATAATTTCCCATGTCAAAATTAGTAAACAAAATCTGCATTGTACTGAACTTGGTATTAATTCATTTTCGGTATAAAGGTAGATTATGCTGAATGAGTAACCTGATTGAGTAGTTTAAAATGCCAAAATGATCTGTATGAAACAATTAAGTGCATCAGTAGTGTCTGCTCCATTCTGTGCAAGAATATGTTTAAAAGATAAATTTGTAGAATATTGTACAAGAATATCCTGCATAGCTGCAAGGAATGCTATAGACCAATACTGGCATGCTGCTTAAACTAAAATTTATGCTCAGTGCTATACAACTACTTTTACTATAATGGGAAATTCAAGAGAAGGAACAATATGTTTTAGATTTACCAGACATTTAGGATGCTGTTTCTGCTTTGGGGCACAACTAAGTGAATGCCTTTTTTTTAAAATTGTGACTGAGCCTCTTTGATATGCTTTGAATCTTTTGAGCATTGAAATCAATCTTTGTTCTACTATCATTTTGCAGCTATTAATGGATTTTCTCCAATCCAGAGGAACTCAATGGCTATTTCACTATCACCTGTTCATTTCAGCCCTCTGAAGCAGGCAATGTTGTTTGAGTTCAATAGAAATCCTCTTTACGTTGATAAAGGACATGGATTCACTGACCTACATTGGCTTCGATCCCCCAAAGCCTCAAATTTATAAGTTTCATCCTCATGTTTAAATCACTTTATGGCCTTGCCCATCCCTATCTCTATAACCTGCTGCAGCCCTACAATCCCCCCCTCCCTTCACCCCACCATTGGTGGCTATACCTTCACCCGCCTACACCTCACACTCTGGAATTCCCTCCATAAACCCCTCTGCTTTTCCACCTCCCTCTCCTCCTCTGAGACTCTTCTTAACACTCACCTCTTTAACCAAGCTTTTGGTCACCCCTCCTTATATCTCCTTTGGCTCAGCATCCATTTTTTGACTATGTCTTTATGAAGTGCTTTAGGATGTGTAAAAGCACTATATAAATACAAGTTATTGTTGTTGAAAATAGTATTCTGAACAAAAAGTATCTCATTATATACTTAAAACTAAGCGCTGTCGCAAAATATGTTAAATTTTTTAATGGAAATTGGCTCCACTGAAAGCAAAAGGTTCTGCACTTTTAAATCATACTGAGAGCCAAAATTCAACTGCTGTCCCACACAACTCTATGAAGCCACAGATACTCTCTTCAATTTGTAGTTTTGTTGAAAAGCTATACCCATTATACCATCTATGAAAAAATGGTGCTAAAGTATGTTACACTTGTTGAAAGCTTTTCACAACTTGGTCATTAGACTCTTCATCTGAAATTCAGCTCCTTCAGAAAGTTAACCAAATCAGGCTGTGTTAGTCTATTAACATATGTAGATATAATATACCAATGAACCATATAACACCAGGCAAGAAAATAATGCAAATCACTGGTAACAAGTTTTCAAACATAATATGTAAAACATTTCATGAACTGCTGCTCAGTGTTGCTGGCACCGTGTGCACCTGTGCATAAAGGATCTGGCCTTCATGCACTGGTAATTTCCTGGTACACTAGCATGGCACTTATGCCGTGCTATCAAGCTACAGCAATCAGTAAAGGGCTGCGAGTTGTACATCGGCTGATTTTCCAGTGAAGCGGGGGGGGGGGGGAGAGGGGTGGCGCAAGGGAACCTTTTTGATATTTTCTAATGCAGCTTCCCCTTCAATGCCTGTTCCAAATAAGCAATGTGCTGCTGGGTCACTGCTCAAGTCGTCCAGTCCCCCTATTGGGGAGCCGCCTAATTTAAATGAAATTTAAGTGTCTAGAAAGCCAAGTACACAGCCCCTTTGCACTCACTGCCTGCATTGGGGTGTGCTGGGAGTCTCAGCTGTATTGTCGGCCTCAGGCCTATGCACTTGAGTACAGATAGCAGGCACTTGATGCACTTCAGTGTATCAGTCACCCACCATCATATTAGCTAATCCCAAAGGCCGTAATTAAAATGACTGAAACTTCAGTTATTTGATGTTCTGGGCCTTTTCATTCAGTATTAAAAATGTATTTTTCAATTTGCACTAGTCTTTTTAACAACAGGCACATTCATATAACGCCTTTAACGAAATAAAATGTTCCAAAGCATTTCACTGGAGTGTAATAAGACAAAAATTGTAAGTCTTTTTAAAGCTGTTTTATTGATCTGATTTCTACCTATTATTAAGAACTCCAAATATTTAGGATATCGCATTATGTATTTTGTGTAGCACCACAGTAACCTATTTTTCTTAATGACTTACAAAATGACTGAGAAAATGGATGAACCTAATCTGAAGAACACTTCAGCCGATGCTCCAGAAATAATGTATTTCAATTATTTTCCTCGGTGCTACTCAAAGCTTCCATCTCTGTTAACTCACTGGCACTGTGATTATTTTAAAATTGATGGTTTGGAAAGGAGCTGAAGTGAGTAGTCCATATGTTACTGGAAAGGCTGCAGGCTGGCATTTATAACTTGCTATTGTATTGTAGAGCAAAACATCACAGTTGTTGGTGTTTGAATAAAAATGAGCTACAGTTCCCTCCTTTTTGTAGTTTTTTTTCAATTAATTTAGACTCGCTATACCCAAGAGAATATCTAAGGCAAGACCCTATACCTCTTAACAATTTCTTTGGTGCTCGGTGTTGTGAGTGTGTGATCTGGGCTTCTCGCTTTTCTGCCTTCACAAGCAACCTAGTTGAGATCAATAACTCACCAAAAGAGCTGTTGATTTGATTTTCACATGTTTATGATTAAAAAGAAAGGCTGAACTATAATTTGCCTGTTCGTTTTTGTGTGTAAAATCCAGTGAAGGAGCCACGACTTGCTTACGACCGCACTCTGCTGGTTCCTAGTTATTTACTCAAAAGCTATTGAGGGATTTTTTAAAAAAGTAATCAATTCAGAAAATGTATTAATGGTCTAGCAAAATGAACCTTCAAACATAACCGAAGCAACCCTTTCTAGTCTGTTTTCTCTGCAACAGAAGCTTGGGGAGGAGCAGGAGAGAGATTTGGGAAAATTCGCTACATTACAAAGTTGTTAAAACAGCACTGGCTTGCAGTACCCTGTAGTCAGGTAACAGCAGTAATGTATCAGGAAAGAATCAGAAGTGTTCTTCAAGGAGGAAAATATTGAAGAATGATGAATACCAATTCATCCTGTCTCAACTGCATCCTCAGAAAAGCATCAACTGTGTCATTTCCATCTTCTGCATTCTTGTTTGGCCTCTCACGTTAAGATTTCTGAATCATGACTAAGTGCTCAATTTAAGTTTAGTTTTGGCTGTTTCAGGTCAACTGAAAAACTGGTCTGACACTTCAATCTCATTTCACACAGAGCCCTTAACAACTGTTAGTGCAGTTTGTGAGCTCCATTGTTTGGCAGATTACACAAATGAAAGGGCAATATTATGATTTTAGCATCATTCAGTACTCTGAAATGACTATTATTTATGTAATGTAGTTGTGGCTTGTTTCTGGTCTCCCATTCCACACCTTTTTACATCTGCAACTTGTTAAGATGCCAAACTTAATGGGAGGACTGGAGCCTTCTGCATAACTTTTGTAACCACTAAAGGTCTCAGATTAGCCTGGCAGAGAAAACATTCTATCTTGATAGTAATCAAGATCACAGGATAATCACAGATGGGAAGGCTATTTGGCACATTTTAGCTCATCAGTCCAGAATGACATTAAAGTCCCCCCATTAGAGCATCTAATTGGTTCTTAAATGATTCCAGGGTTTTCATCTCCACTAAATCCAGGAGTCCATTTCATGTGTTAATCACTTTATGGGTGAAGAGAAACTTCCAGATATCAGTCCTAAATTTACATTGTACTAGGTTGAACCTTTGACCACTTGTCCTACTCGGAATTTAATTTTCTGGATTTACCTTTTCCATACCATGCACAATCTTGTATATCTCCACAAATCCACCTCTAAGAGGTTTCTTTTCATGACTGAAGATTTCTAGTTTCTCCAGTGTTTCCTCATAACTCAGACCTGTAGGACTGGGAATCTATCTTGTGGCTCTTCGCACCAACGCCAGGGCTCGAGTATCTCACTTGTGTCTCAATGGCCAGAACTGTACTCAACATGTGGCCTTAGCACTGTACAATTTGCTTATGACTTCCTCTGACTTGTAATCTACTGTATAAAGTTCAACATTCAATTTAATAATTGCTCCTCTGTGTTGGTTGGACATTTTGATGTCAAGTCTACTAAGACTCCTAGGTTTCTTTCAACTTCATCCGTAGCTATTTCAACACCATTCATGGAGTACATGTGTTGCCCACTTTTTTTTTTATGTACAATACTTTACATTTATATTTACATATTTTGTCCAGTTTATTCTGTAATTTCTGCATTGCCTCCTACAATTCCACTGCCTCACCTAGTTTGGCAGCATCTACAGATTTGACCTGTTTTCATTGGGTTTTTGAGTTCAAATCATAAATCCAAATGAGGAACAGCAGTGGTTCCAATACTGAACCCTGAGCCACCCCAACTTAATTCCTCTAACGGGTACCCATTGTTTTGTTCCCTTTAGTTTCTTATCCATACCTAAGATTTACCCTGTATCCCCACACTTTGAGCTTAACTAATAGCCTTTCATGTGTAACTTTGTCAAATGCCTTCTGAAAGTCTTAGGTACAGATTGTAGGGCTTACCACAGTCCACCTCAGAGATCACTTCCTCAAAGAAGTCAAGAAGGTTGGTGAGGCAGGATATTCCCCTTCTGAATCCACGTTGACTGCTGTTAATTAAGTTATTATTATACAGATAATCAAATTTACACCTGATAATCAATTCCTTTATTTCACACAAGATTTATGTCAGACTAAAGGGTTTGTATTGCCCAAGTATGGTTTGTCGCCCTTTCTAATATGGGCACCACTTTGGCTGGTTTCTAATCTACTGGTACCTCCCCATTGTCCAGTGACTCCCTATCAATGATAGTCAATACCACATAATTCTCCTCCTTAGTCTCCTTGAGCACTCTGGGATAACTATCATCTCACCCTTGAGATATATTGTTTTTGAACCCTTTCAGCCAGTTTAGGACTTCCATTTCAGTTATATCCATTCATTTTTCCTGGATTAACTCTGAAGATGGCATTGTTGCTCAGGTTTTCCTTTGTGAATACTTGGGACGAAATAATCCTTCAGAATTTTTACCAACTTGTGTTTGTCGTCTTTTTCAAGCCCAATGGTATATTTTATGGTCCTCACCTCTTCTTTGACTGACCTCTTGCTATTGAAAGATTTTTTCACTGTTATATTTTGCATCTACAGCTATGCGTTTTTCTGGATCTCTGTCCTCTGATCACCTTTTTAACATTGTGCATGTTCTTAAAATTAATCCAAATGAATCTCATCCTCTTTTCTCTCTGCAGGATTTATAGAGGTGATTTTTTTTTGTTGCTTTTAATTTATTACTCCATTTAGGGCCATGCCACTTCACCTGTTGATCCAGCTGACAGAGAATCATACAATGGCAAACAACTGTCAGGATTCTCAACCACTGTCCACTAGCGACCTGTTCAAGCTTGATAAAATATCATAGCTGAACTTCAGAAAAATGCAAACACATATGTGGCTTCTTGACTCCATGTCATAGAAAATGATTTCCAAGAATGCTACTTCTTACAGAAACACCTCAACCAGCAATTCAGACTATAGGCATAAATTAATAGTACCCCGATCCATAAATGAATATATCAACTTATCGAAAGCATAATAGTTTCAATAATTGAAGGAGTTTGTGAACGTTCAGTAATTTACTACAATGCTCAGCCCCACCACTTGTATTTTAAACAAACTTCCACAATGCACTGTAAAAAAAAAACAATGGTAAGAGTTTACTGAAAAAAAGTGAACAATTCGACCACTGTTTGCATCTCTGACAAGTTACTCCACCCTGTCCAAGTGACCATGTGCCGAATATCCCCATGCACACCCTCTACTTCTCTTGGCACTGGATTACCACTTGTGCTCGGCCCAATCTGCTCCATTATCAAAGGCTGTTCCTTCCATTTCTTTAGGCCTCTGTCCTCTGATATTCACTCCCCAAGCCACTGTGCCTTGTTACTTTACTCCCTTCCAAAAGCTCAAAAAAATTCACATCTTGGATTGTGCTTCAGCCTTCTGTGCCCTAATTTTTTTGTCCATTTCTTTCCACCTTGTTAAGCACTCAGACAATTTCCTTTACGCGTGGAACAGTATAGAAATGTCAGCTGTTTTAGTTCCAAGAATAGCCCATGGGGGGAATAAGCCACTCGTCTTAGGTATGTGACTCAGGTAAAAACCAGCAAAATCAGAAATCTTATCTAAAATATTAAGTCCTTGGAACTTAGACAGTCTCTTCAGATTACATCAACTGGGATATTAAAAAATCATTAACAACGACTGCTGAAAACACACTGTACAACATGCTTTATTCATAAGCAGGTACAGAAAGCATTACATCACATTTGGTACAACAAGTAATTCAGCAATCTTCCTCAATTCTAACTTTGGCACAGCAATGTCAGGCTGACAAATTGTGTACCCCGGTTCAATTCTAAAGGGTAGGGCAGGTACCCTTCTACTCAGACCAAACAAAGCTCCATTTACAAAGATTCCAAGCTTTTGTTTAGTGCTAAGTTTAGCTGCCAGTGACATAACTTTAAAAGAGTGTTAAGACACCACGTGACAACTGTGCATACTACAATATCAAATACAGCTCAACTCTCAAGTTTATATCTTCAGAAGAGTAAAATGGGCCAGTTTTATAGAAATCTCTTGAACCATTCAACACCTTCACCAGCAAAAACCTGTTTTGTCTGTATCATAAATTTTCCAATATAAAGTTCCCCTGTATATAATATGCATCCCCCCATTTGGGCCGAGATTTGTTTTTACTACTTAGAAACATTTTAGATTTGTGTATAATATACATTCCCACTTAATGAATTGTGGGAGAGAGGGGAGGATGGAGTGTGTCTTAAACACAATAGGTTTGATCTAATAAATGAGGACAATAGTATACTGTATATCCCACAGATTTTTATTTACAATGGTCAAGTTTTCATATTTCGTTACCTCCCATAAAGTATCATTTTATGTTAAAATGATACTTTGATATCACATCAGACTCTGATATCACATCAGATTCCCAATGGCATCACAAAACAGTTGAATTACCTTCAGTGTTTTAGAGTTTCAAATACAAAATTAAGCCTTATTAAGTTGTGTTTTAATATTGTGTGATACAGCAACATAACTTTTTGGGGAAATCAGGAAATACTCCTTACATTTCCTGTCATAAGACCTTCTATTTTACCATCCATCTCATGAAAAATAAACGGTATTTAACAATTCCTCAATAAGGAGCCTCTATATAAATTTGAATGGCATTTACAATATATTAGCTGATGGTGTCTGTCATACTGATGGAACTAGCAGTAGCTCATCAAGCTGATAAAGGATTGAACACTGTGGCTTTAGCTTCCCCAGCTGTTTTCCAACCATTCATAAAGGACACCCATTTATAAAAGCCATCATGTTCGAAGACTGCTTAAGGACTGTAACAGTAGCCAAGCATACAACGTTTAGGACAGAAGGTGAATTAGGGACATTCCTACCTAAAATAGTCTTTTAAAAACTTAACATGACTTAACAAGCAAATTCTTTCTTAAAAATCCAAACTGGGCTTCTGCCTCAATACTTCTTCATCTTTGATATAGAAAATTCTTTTGCCCTTCAGCATTTTCTAAGAACGAGTTGAACATTAAAGAAAAAAAGTCCACCAACCTTCAAACAAATAAAAAACAGACAACATAGTTGGCAATTTGTGAATGTTTAGATATATTTCAGATCATACAACTATAAATTTCAAGCCCAATTGTCTCTCCTAATAACATGTGTCAAGCTGCTTTGTTGGAAATGCTACCACAAACAACAAATGGGATAAAAGCACAATACTATATTTGCTGGGGTAGTATGCTTTACTATGCCCTCTGCAGGACAAACAGAGGTAAGGAATACAATGTAAGGCTAAAGATTCACTACTGGATCTTCTGCTTTGTGTTCACTAGCTGTTACAGGGTGGTGCCTTTGCTGAGACAGAAACAAGGGCCAACTAAGTTCCTTTCGGTGGCGTCCATTTCAAACAGCTGGAGTCTATGGTTTTGTTCCCATTCGTTCGTTTTGCTTCTTTGGCCAGCCACTCATCTATTAGATCCTAAAGTGAAATGGGAAAAGGAGTTGAGTGAAAACAGACAATAAATGTAACAATTAATATATCCAGCACGTTTTATCGATATCAAACAACAACTTGCAATTTGTCAAAGAAACATTACAACTTAAGAATGTGCCACATTATAAATTATCAGTGCAATGAATCAATATTTATGTAAAAGAGTACTGTGCAGTTATCTGAATCCAAAATTCATCTGACAAAAGGGGTCTGAAAAATACAAAACTGCTCTAGGTGCACGCAGGAAAAAGTCTGTATTTAATAACATCTCTGTGTATTTTGAGGATAGTAGATTCACTCAAAATCCTTTTCTATAGTTTTTTTTGCTAAACTTGTCAGGCTAACTCAGTGAGAGCATTCTCACTTCTGAGTCGGATGGTTGTAAGTTCAAGCCCCACTCCACAGTTTTGATCATGTAACTATAAGTTGATACTTTAATGCAGTACTGAGGAAGTGGTGCAATGTCAGAGGTGCCATCTTTCCAATGAGATGTTAAACTTGGATCCCTAATCAAGTGGATGTAAAAGATCTTATGGCACTATTTGATGAAGAGCAGGGGAGTTCTCTTGGTGTCCTGGCCAACCTTTATCACTCAACCAACATCATCTAGACAACCTGGACATTTAGTTCACTGCTGTTTGTTCAACCTGGCTGTGTGAAAATTGACTACTGTGTCTGCCTACAAATCAATAGTGGCTATAGTTCAAAAGTAATTTGTTGGCTGTGAAGCACTTTGGGACATCCTGTGGACTTGAAAGGCACTATATAAATGCAAGTTCTTTCCTTTTCAGTGATCATGCTCAAGCGTGAACTTTTAATAACTATTTTACCAGTCCCAACAAGTTTGTCATATGGTTTAACTCTAGGGGGAACTGGGGGAAGAGGTGCTGCACATTACTAAATTGTAAACCAACTAATAGAGAACATGATCTTGTTACACATAGCACAAAGAGGAAATCTTCCCCCTGTGATTTTTCATGCTATTTGTGAAGAGTAACTTATTTCTGCACTATTTCTGGTGTGAAAAGTGCAAGGGGAAATTAATGGCATACGTTATGTTTATAATCAAAGTTTAATTACCTGTCGTTTTAAAACCAAGTGTTTTCCCTTCCAATATTTCAGCATCTGTAATGCCTGAAGAGTGCTGACAATGTCCACAGGATTAACTGCAGTCTCTTGACTTATTTCTGCAAAAACAAGATGTTTGTTTGGTACTTTGAGTAAACCCTCACTGTTATTAAAATGGTTACTTTGAGTATCAAATGTCCATGTATAATGCTTCTGGATCACAAAGAAACGGTGTAGATTGAGAACAATTTCAGTGTTGTGTCCTGAAAGAAAATACTACTCCAACGACATCTGAGACCACACCTTCCAGAGAGTTTCACTCTGCTTCGCATCAGATTCAGATTGGGCCCTGACTCAGTATTTACACTGCTGTTTAGCTGAACTTGAAGTGTAATTGTACTCTGAATACATGATTGTTAAGAGTAGATTAAATCTTCAAAAACAAACCAGTATTCTCAAACTTGTAGTCATATTCCAGAGAATGCAGTACTATTTTACACAAGTTCTAATCACTAACATTTTGTTTGAATAACTTGCAGTGAAATGTCTAACTTCATGATGTGCAAAAGAAATTTGCATGAAAAATGGTGCATTCACATTTTAGACTTTCTATCTGAATAAGAAATATATAACTTAAATTTCTTCCAGCATATAGGAGATTTAGCAGATCCTATAACAAATTTGGTCAAATGTCAAAAGAATGTAGGTGAAAAAATGTATTATTTGCCATCCATAAATTGATCTTTACATTCAAGAATTTGAGAAATTCCTGTAACTGAATATTGGCGTTGTTTTTCAGGATTTGAAGACTGCAATAAGTGATTCTCAGATGTGCATTTCACAACTTCCTATACAAAAGCTCTTTGAAAAATGGTTGCTACAGCATTACAACGCAACTGATAAATGGAAGTGTTCTCCTATATGTCTGGTGGATATTTGAATTGCATGCTGCTACCCATAAGAGTTATCCACTAAAAGGTGCTTAGTTTCCAAAGTAAACAGCATTGTGTATATAAAGATGCGTAACTATCTTTTACTACAATCACACATTGATCAATTTTGCCAGGGCGTGTTGTAAATAACCCGCATAACTACTGGCATACTGTCTGTGAGTAACGTGATAAACATTTACTACAATTAAGGTTCTACAATATCCTTATCAAGTATTCATGGAGAAATCTTCCTCCTTTCAGGAAGAAAATTTACAGCTTGTGCCCGATAATTGGCCCCTCTTTTGGAACTAGCATTGATGGCACGATGATGTGACTGATGTTTCAGCTCTCAGCTTCCAAGCACCACCCTAACTGCTCAAAGAAAAACAACAGAATACTCAGCAACCAAGAGACATTTACATAAATGTAACTTTTGTAGTTGCTTCTGTGTAATTAAAAACATTGCCAAAATCAAACTTTTAAATCCCTACAGAATTCAAAATTTTACCTAGTTCTTAATCATGGAGAAAGGATACTTTTAAAGTTGATGCTTTCTAAAAACTGAATAATTGTATCCACGCATTTTATGTGCTTGTATGCCCCACCTTATTTTTTCCCCTCCATTTCACCTTCCTTTTTTAATGGGGCTTTTATGTTCACCCCCTCTTTAGGTCTCTCTATACCACATTTCAATCTCTGGCCAAGAGGCATAGTAGAAGATCTGCTCCGAGGGCCTCTCAATGCCACTCTTCAGTTGCCTGCAAGGAAGGGGACAACTTTCCAACCATTCTTCCTCATACTGTTCCCCACTCACTCCTTACAGAGAAGCGATGCGGACACCAGGGGAGGAGCCACATTCACTAAGAAGAGAGAGAGAGGCATCACAGAGACGTCACAGCGAACAGAGAGGAGGAGCCCTGAGAGACCCAGAATAAAAGGGTAGGTTAATCAGGATAAGTAAACAGTAAATGAATTAATAATAACCAAGTATCTAAAGGGAGTTTAGAAAAAAAATGGTTTCTAAATATAATGGACGGGCAGCCAAGATCCATTGCCTGCAATTCCTGCGCCATGTGGGAACTTCAGGATGCTTCACGTGTCCTGGAGGGCCATATGTGCAGCAAATGCCTCCAATTGCTTCAGCTCAAGCTGAGCGTTTCTGAGCTTGAGGGGCAGCTGGAGTCATTGCAGAGCATAAGGGAGGCTGAAGGTTTCCTGAATCGTACATTCCAGGGGTGGTCAACCCACAGCCACAGAGAGTTCAGGATAGCAAGTGGGTGGCCATTCGAAAGGGTTGGAAGAGGCAGGCAGTGCAGGAATCTTCTGGGTGTGTGGCCACTCTCAAACCGGTATTCAGCATTGAATACCAGTGAGGGTGACGACACCTCGAAGGAGTGCAGTCCTGAGCATAGCACCATGGGGCAAAGGACTACACAGGAGGCAGTGAAGTGTAGAAATGCAGTAGTCATAAGGGACTCGATAGTCAGGGGGACAGACAGGCGTTTCTTTGATCGCCGACATGAATCCAGCATGGTGTGTTGCCTCCCTGGTGCCAAGGTAAAGGACATCACGGAGAGGGTGTAGAACATTCTGCAGGAGGAGGGGGAACAGCCAGAAGTCGTGGTCCATGTGGGTACCAACAACATAGGAAAGAAAAGGGATGAGGTCCTGTGGTCAGAGTTTCAGGAGCTAGGGAGGAAGTTAAAAAGCAGGACCTTAAACAGTAGTAACTTCTGGATTACTCCCAGTGCCACGCACTAGTGAGTACAGAAATAGGAAGATAAGGCAGATTAATGTGTGGCTCGAGACATGATGCAAGGGGGTGGGTTCAGATTCTTGGAGCATTGGGATCAGTTCTGGGGCAGGAGGGACCTATCAAGACAGACAGGTTGCACCTCAAACAGAGCTGGGACCAATGTCCTCGCAGGGAGGTTCACTAGTGCTGTGGGGGAGGGTTTGAACTAATTGGCAGGGGGATGGGCACCAGGATGTAGCATCAGAAAGAAGAAACGTGCAAAAAAGGGTTGGGAGAGATAGATAGCACTAGAGTAAGAAATAGTACAGGATTAGGTGGGATCAGACGAAGAGAATACGAGAAGGTCCAAGATAGGTTTAGAGTGCATGTGTGTTAACGCATGAAGCGTGGTAAATAAGGTTGGTGAGCTGCAGGTGCAAATAGCTACACGGGAATATGATGCAGTAGCCATAACGGAGACCTGGCTCAAAAAAAGGCAGGATTGGGTACTAAATATTCCTGGATACAAGGTATTCAGGAAAGGCAGGGAAGGAAGGGGGTGGGGGAGTGGCAGTATTGATTAAGGATTGATGACGAAAGAGATAGAGAGTAAGATGAAGCAGAAAAAGGGGGCATATGTCAGATGCCAGGTTGATAATACAAGTGAGAACCAGGCAGAATATAGAAGGTACAGAGAAGTGAAAAAGGAAAGAGGGGCAAAGAGAGTGTATGAGAATAGACTGACTGCTAATATAAAAAGGAATCCAAAAGTCTTCTATAGGCATATAAATAGTAAACGGGTGGTAAGAGGAGGGGTGGGGCCAATTAGGGACCAAAAAGGAGATCAACGCATGGAGGCAGAGGTTCTAAATGAGTACTTTGCATCTGTCTTTACCAAAGAAGAAGATGCTGCCAAAGTCACATTAAAAGAGGAGGTAGTTGAGATACTGGATGGGCTAACAATTGATAAGGAGGAGATACTAGAAAGGCTGGCTGTACTTAAAAGTAGGTAAGTCACCTGGTCCGGATGGGATGCATCCTAAATTGCTAAGGGAAGTAAGGGTGGAAATTGCAGAGGGGGTGGTGCCAGAGGACTGGAGAATTGCAAATGTTACACCCTTGCTCAAAAAAGGGTGTAAGGATAAACCTGGCAACTACAAGCCAGTCGGTTTAACCTCGCTGGTGGGGAACCTTTAGAAACAATAATTTTGTCCCGGATTAATAGTCACTTGGACAAGTGTGGATTAATAAAGGAAAGCCAGCATGGATTTGTTAAAGGCAATTCGTGTTTAACTAACTTGATTGAGTTTTTTGATGAGGTAACAGAGAAGGTTGATGAGGGCAATGCGGATGATATGGACTTTCAAAAGGCATCTGATAAAGTGCTGTATAATAGGCTTGTCAACAAAATTGAAGCCCGTGGAATAAAAAGGGCAGTGGCAGCATGGATACGAAATTGGTTAAGTGACAGGAAACAGAGTAGTGGTGAACAGTTGTTTTTCAGAATGGAGGGAGTTATATTAGTGGTGTTCGTCAGGGGTCGGTACGAGGACCACTGCTTTTTTTGATATATGTTAATGACTTGGGCTTGGGTGTACAGGGCACAATTTCAAGACTTGCAGATGACACAAAATTTGGAAGTGTAGTAAAGAGTGAGAAGGATAGAAATAGACTTCAAGAGGACATAGACAGGCTGGTGGAATGGACAGACATGTGACAGATGAAATTTAATGCAGAGAAGTGCGAAGTGATACATTTTGGCAAGAAGAATGAGGAGAGACAATACAAACTAAATGGTACGATTCTAAAGGAGGTGCTAGAACAGAGAGACCTGTAGGGTCTTTGAAGGTGGCAGGACAGGTTGTGAAAGCAGTTAAAAAAGCATTAGGGACCCTGGGCTTCAAAGATAGAGGCATAGAGTACAAAAGCAAGGAAGTTATGTTGAACCTTTATGAAACACTGGCTTGGCCACAACTGGAGTATTGTGTCCAAATTTGGGCACCACACTTTAGGAAGGATGTGAAGGCCTTAGAGAAGATTTATTAGAATGGTTCCAGGGATGAGGGACTTCAGTTATGTGGATAGACTGGAGAAGCTGAGGTTGTTTTCTTCACAGAGCAGAGAAGGATGAGAGGAGATTTGATAGAAGGGTTCAAAATCATAAAGGGCTTAGATGAAATAAATAAAGAGAAACTGTTCCCATTGGCAGAAAGGTTGAGAACCAGAGGACACAGATTTAAGGTGATTGGCAAAAGAATCAAAGGCGGTGAGGAACACATTTTTTATGCAGCGAGTGGTTATGATCTGGAATGCGTTGCCTGAAAGGGCGGTGGAAGCAGATTCAATCATGACTTTCAAAAAGGAATTGGATAAATACTTGAAGGGAAAAAATTTGCAAGGCTAAGGTGAAAGAGCAGGGGAATGGGACTAACTGGATTGCTCTTACAAAGAGCCGGCACGGGCTCAATGGGCCAAATGGCCTCCTTCTGTGCTGTAACCATTCTATGATTCAGCAAAACTAACAACAAGAACTCAGCAGATGAAGGAAACAGAGGCATAAATCTGTATGTTCTCACTTTCTGGCACAGTGCGTTGGAGTATCAGCCTTTTATCCCATCACTGTACTGTCTGTACACAGATCGCTGGGCTTCCCTAATTGCCTTGTTGGTAAAGGCACCAGTTAGTGTTGTACTAAGCCATACAAACCAGAAGGTCCCACATTTTGATTCCTGGTGTGTGCTGAGTTAGTCGATTGCATTTGGGGAACTACAATTACCTGCAGTGCTGTTGGGTTGGGATGGTGCACGGAGCGGGGGAAGTAGTCAAAAAATTAGATAACTAGCATACCATTTTATCTCATTAACCTCAGCAAGAACACAGACAACACAGCCAGGAGATATGTTGCACAGTACATTATGCATAATTAATGGGAAATTTTGAAGTGTTCTGAATGAAACTGGTCTGTTTCTATGAGCAATAAACAATCAAAGGAAACAAGAAAAATAAAACAGCTTCAAAATACTTCAAACCAAAATCATAGGATTCAGACTGAAATTATTAAAATCCAAATGCTGATCCATTTTCACCTTTGATAGAAATTTCCTTGCCCTGGAAGTTGTGCAAATAACGTAGTAGCACTTCCTTCCAATAGCTGCGGTAGCTGATGAGCCCCAGGTCGGACAGGGGACGTTCTGGGGAACCAACCTTTTCTTCTACTTTGGACAGCAAATAGCCTTTTCCAAGAAGAAAAAAAATCATGTTACAAAAGTGAATTCATTTTGTGGAGCTTGCAGCACTTTCCAAATTCATAGCTATGGTACAGTAATTATCTGCCAACTCACATCTGAAAGATCAAGACATTTTAAATGGCCCACTGTTGACGGCAAGAAGGTGTACATCCTTATGCTATGACAACACACAAATTACTTCCACAACAAAAATGTAGCTGAAGCATATGTGGGTTTTCTGCCAATCCAAAGTGTTGATGTACAACCTCTGCTAAGAAGAGGTGAAACACCAGGTAATCTGGATCAGTTTCTTAGAGATGTAACTCACATAATCATCCCCAAAAATCCTCAACATCGACCACAAAGAAAGGGCCAGGCAGCTCAGCCATAAAATCAAGAGACCCCAAAATCCTGCAACAGTTGGGAGGAGAAGTAATCAAGTCCAGAATATCTGGCCCTTTTCCCTTCTACAAAGATTCAACTAATAATCCTCTGCAACAGCCTCATGTACCACGCCACAAAGCATTTACCACTAACCAGCAGTCAATATACTCATACAAACAGAAATGTATGAAGTACCCCATAAGACAATGTAAACTGACTAAACTTAATCTGTAAAGATATGTTAGTGTCTTGTGACTTCTCCTTCATCCTAAATAAAGTTTGAATTAACCAATAGGCGCCACTTCATTTTACCATGTATGGTCATATTTCTCATTCTCAACACATAAAAGCATATTAACCACTTCAGTATGTTAACGTTAACTGTGTGTTCTTCATTGCTGTCCACCCATGTCAACTTTGAGCCAACGCACTTTCTTTTGAAAGTTGCAGGGAACTGGAGAAAAATATACAATACATTTCAAGTTAAACTTTGATTGTAGGACAAGGGGCCATTGGCACAAACTAGTAAAAGGAATATTCAATGGAAAGAATACTTGCAGTTTTACACAGAAATCTGTGAAATAAAATTCTTCAGGAGTGGTAGAGGAGTTCTGAGAATTACAGCAATATTGCTGAATGCCATGAAATAGGGATAGTGTTCATAAAGATCAGCACAGATGAAGGAGGCTATTTAGTCCATGTAGCTCATCCTTCCATAGAAACCATCACAGTACTCAGCTGCTTTTTGAATGAGTCCAGAGCTTTTGTTTCAGTGACTAGAACTGAATGCTGTATTCAACGTGCAGCCTGACCAGAGTGCTATCCAGCTTCAGCAAGATGGCCTCAGACTTTACTGATTTGGCTATATAGCTTAGCAGTCTGACAAAAGGTCATCGACCTGAAACATTAACTCTGTTTCTATCTCCACAGATGCTGCCTGACCTCCTAAGTATTTCCAGCATTGTGTTATTATTTCAGATTTCGAGCACCCACAGTATTTTGCTTTTAGCTTAGCATTCTGTTTGCTTTGTTGATTACTGCTTCCCAATGAGTGGACACAAGGGTTGAGTCTACTATCATTCCGAGATTTCTTTCACCCTCTTTCCTTAGCCAGTGTGACACTGTTCATGAAGTCTCATTTTTTTCTCATCCAAAGTGTAACACTTTGCACTTAACTGCCATAATAACTCTGCCCACTTGTAAATTTTCTCTAGATCCTTCTGTAGTTCCATGGCCACTTCATCAGAATCAAACTTCTCCTTCATTTAATATCATCTTTGCATTTGACTAACTTGCAATACATTTCTAAATCCAAGTTTGTTTATGAACAATAAAAATGTAATGACTTTCAAACTTTGCACAGAACTTTAAATTTACTCTTTTGAATAAAATGACAAACTATGATCATACAGTGGTTATTATACTGTGTTGAAGAATCAATTTACCTAACTTAAGTTCCCTAACAACAACTTGAATTTACATAGCGCCTTTAACATAGCAAAACGTCCCAATACGCTTCACAGTTATGTTATCAAACAAAATTTGACACCGAGCCACATAAGGAGGTATTAGGACAGGCGACCAAAAGCTTGGTCAAAGGGGTAGGTTTTAAGGAACGTCTTAAAGGAGGAGAGATGAGTAGAGAGGCGAAGAGGTTTAGGAAGGGAATTCCACAGCTTAGGGCCTAGGCAGCTGAAGACACGGCCTCCAATGGTGAAGCGATTAAAATCGGGAATGCGTAAGAGGCAAGAATTGGAGGAACGCAGGAGAGGGTTGTAGGGGTGGAGGAGGGTGCAGAGATCGGGGGTGGGGAGGAAAGGGGGTGGTGAGGCCATGGAAGGATTTGAAAACGAGGCTGAGAATTTTAAAAATCGAGGCATTCCCGGACTGGGAGCCAACGTAGGTCAGCGAGCACAGGGGTGATGGGAGGACGGGACTTGGTGTGAGTTAGCATACAGGCAGCAGAGTTTTGGATGAGCTCAAAATTAGTAATATATTACAAACACAATAGGTTGGCTTGATACTATGCTCTAAATATGCTCAGAAAGCAATTAAGCATTCGATATGCTGAAATTCAGTGCAAAAAAAGTTCACAACAAAGTCGGCAATACTCGGTTTCTACTGCTGGACAAATTTGTATATGAAGCCCTGCATTGATATGGAGCCTTTCATGACCTCAAGACGTTCCAAAGCACTTACAGCCAATTAAGTACTTTTGAAGTGTAGTCACTGTTGTAATGTAGGAAACGTGGAAACCAATTTGTACACTGCAAGGTCCCACAAACAGCAATGTGATAATGACCAGAAAATCTGTTTTAGTGATGTTGGTTGGGGGATAAATATTGGCCAAGACACCAGGGAGAACTCTGCTCTTCTTCGAATAGTGCCATGGGATCTTTTACGTCCACCTGAGAGCGTAGACGGGACCTCAGTTTAACATTTCAGCCGAAAGATGGCACCTCCGACAGTGCAGCACTCCCTCAGTACTCACTGACGTGTCAGCCTAGATTATGGACTCAAGTCTCTGGAATGGGGCTTATGTTATATATACATATGTACATAAACTGAGAAGGGAGGGCTGTGAGCCCACCACTAATTTATTCTTTCACTGGCAACGTAACAACCTACTCCAGAGGTGGATATGCTCAATGCTGTCACAGAATCGAAATAAATTGTTGATTTATAGTCAGCTTCTACAACAAACCAGGCATCTGTAAATGGGGCATCATGCAGCAAAACCACACTTAGACAGTTGAATGTCTGGCAGCAAAAGCCCAAATAGTCACAGCCATCACCCTTCAATACTTACTGAAGTCAATGAGCATTTTTCCAAATCCTTGTCTCATATACTGTGGCATTGTCAAAATGCACGACACATTATAGTTGAGGAATGAATTCTTCTCCTGAAATAAAGATAAGACACTTCACGTAAGTATGTTCAAAGCAGTGTTCCTTCATATTGAACCCCCTCACGAAAACAATGACTATGAAAGCCTCGTTGGATTCAATGATGAAACCTTATATCGACACGGTTTATTTGCATTACAGTCTCATTCAGATGCATGGTCATTGTAAGCCTTTCTTTTGACAGCCCAGCACAGTGCTGTTGGCCCTTGCCTTTTCTGGGAGTGTATTATTTCTATAACCATTTTCATTCTTACTAATTAACTACAATAAAAATGCTTTAACTCTATCAATTAACTGATGTTGTTTCCAGTCATCACATCCAGTGCAAGAACAATTGGGGCTCCATCAGCCAGCAATGCAATACTAATTAATGGAACAAACCTCCCTGGCATCCATACTGAAGGCATCCACATTTCTGCTGCAACAGTGTGGTCTAGAGAAGGTCCTCAACAGGAGTAGGGAATGATTTAACAGCCTTTACCACAACAACAACTTGTATTTACATAATGCCTTTAACATAGGTAAAAGTCCCAAAGTGCCTCACAGGAATGTAGTCAGACAAAAATTGATGCCGAGGATGAGACAGTGAGAGAGATGTTTCGGGAGGGAATTTCATAGTTTAGGGCCGATATGACTGATGTCTCGGCCCCCGGTGATGGGAGAGGGGGTGCACGAGGCCAAAGTTGGAGGAACACAAGAGTTCTTGGAGGGTTATAGGGCTGGAGGAGCTTTGCAGAGATAAGGAGAGGCGAGGCCATGGCAGGATTTGAACACTAGAATGAGAATTTTTAAATCAAGGCATTAGACTGGGAGCCAATGTCGGTCAGCGAGCACAAGGGTGATGGGTGGGCAGGACTTGGTGCGAGTTAGGATATGGGCAGCTGAGTTTTGGATGAGCTCCAAGTTTATGGAGGGTGGAAGGTGGGAGGCAAACCAGGAGACCGTTGGAATAGTCGAGTCTGGAGGTAACAAAACCATGGATGAGGGTTTCAGCAGGAGGTAAGCTGAGGCAGTTGTAGAGACCGGCTATGTTATGGAGGTGAAGTAGGCGGTTTTTGTGATGGAGTCAGAAGCTGACTGACGGAGTCAGAAGCTGACTGACAGGGTCAGAAGTTCAGCTCATGGTCAAATAGGACACTGCAGTTACAGCCTGGTTTAGCCTGAGACAGTGGTCAGGGAGGGGGAGGAATCGGTGGCAAGGGAATGGATTTTGTGGCGGAGGCAGAAGCTAATGGTTTCAGTCTTCCCAACATTTAATTGAAGGAAATTGCGGCTCATCCAGAACTGGATCTGGGACGAGCAGTTTGACAACACAGAGGCAGTGGAGGGGTCGAGAGAGGTGGTAGTAAGGCAGAGCTGGGTGTCGTCAGCATACACGTAGAACCTGACATCAAGTCCGCAGATGACGTCGCTGACGGGCAGCATGTAGATAAAAAATAGGAGGGGGGACTTGAGGTAATGATGCGAGGTGGAAAGAGAAGCTATTGTAGGAGATTCTCTGGCATCAACTGGTTAGCTAAGAGTGGAACTAGGCAAGTACAACCCCATTCAGCTGGACAATAGAGGAGAGGCGGTCGAGGAGGATCGTATTGTCAACCGTGTCAAAGGCTGCTGGGGGATCGAGATGGATGAGGAAGGGTGGTGCACCACTTTCAGTCACAGGGGCTCTCATTTGTGACTTTGATAAGGGCCGTTTCAGTGCTGGGGAAGGGGTGGAAACCTAATTGGATAGGTTCAAACATAGAGATGTGGGAAAGATATGCATGGATTTATGAGGCGGCAACATGTTCAAGGACTTTGGGGGTTATCTTTGCATTGCAGGATAATCCTGGAGTTGGCAATGCCAGTCAGTAAGGAAACCCCACCAGCCCAATGAATTTAGTGGGATGCAAACCTCTTTTTATCAATTCTTTTTCGAGGGATGTTGGCAACACTGGTAAGGCTCATTTATTGCCCATCCTTCATTCCCCTGAGGCAATGGTGGGCTTTCAACTTAAACCGCTGCAGTCCACGATTTTGACCCATTTAGAAGGAACAGCGATATATGTTCAAGTTAGGATGATGTATGACTTGGAGGGGAACTTGGAGCTGATAGTATTCTCATGACTTGACAGCACTTGTTCTCAGTGATAGAGGTCCTAGGGCTAGGAGATGCTGTTCAAGTAATTTTGGTGAGTTACTGCAATGCATCCTACAGATAGTAAATACTGCAACCAGTGTTCCAGTTATGGAGGAAGTGGATGTTGAATCCAGTGGCAAGGATGCCAATCAAGCAGACTGCTCTGTTTTAGATAGTGTTGAGCTTCTTGAGTGTTGCTGCAGCTGCTTCCATCCTGGCGAGTGATGAGTATTCATCACACTCTTGACTTGAATCTGGTAGATGGTGAAGCAATTCTGAGATGAGCCACTCAATGCCAAATGTCCAGCCGCTGCCTTACTCTTTAGCCAGCTCATTAATATGGCTAGTCCATGGTGACCCCCAAAATGTTGATGGTGGGAGATGGGACAATGTCGGTACCACTGAAGTCAGGGGAACAGGTTGGGCCTCTTTTGTTGGAGATGGTCATTACTTATGTGGCATGAATGTTCCCTGCCACTTTTCAGTACAATCATGGATGTTGTCTAGGTCCTCCTGTTTCAATTCTTGACATACCACGTCATGCACCAAGACCCTTATTGCTCGATGAAGCCAAGCATTCAGAATCACAATCAGGTGATGTGGGGAAAGTCTGCTGAGTGGATGTCTTGCCATACCAGTTTAGCAACTGGAATATGGCTTCTGAATCAGCAGACAGTGGGAATGTCTAGCAGGTTAATTAGTGGTAGCACCAAGGATCCAGCAGGTTCTAATTACCTTAGCCTAAAGTGGGAACTGTATAGGCACGTCCACACAAACTCGCCTGGAAAATGTTCAGAGAGAAGACCAAAAGACGTGATCCACAAAAGGTCAAAGATGATGTCCCCCAAAACCGAGCAAAGACAGAAGTTCCAGTGCAGGGGTCACAATGTTAAGACTCTGGGCCACCCACATCGAAACAGCTTTACCATCATCAGACTGACCAGTGCAGACTTGCAATATCATCATCTTCCTCATCCTCTTGGTCGAGTTGAATGGTCCGCAGAGCAATTTCCTTGGGATGAACCTATAAAGATGCATGAACAGGAGGCTCCACAGTCAGGGATGAAAGCAGCCATCACAGCTGCGAACTACTGAATTCAGGGAGTTGGAACCTTTTAGACAGGAGCCCTGAAGGGGAGGAGTTGTGGTGCCCACACCTTTGTTGGAGGCAGAATTCGTGGGTATCCCCTGGGAGCTGAAGGGTGATATAGGTATGACATGTAGAAAAACTAACCTGCAGTAAGGTAAGCATACATTCACTTACCCCAAGATGCAAAAAAGGATGGAGTCAACTGAATACTTTACACCTTGTTCAAAACCAAACTAGATAGTGGGCACTGTTCAAGAATTCAGTGAGAATGTAATTGCTTTTAAAAAAAAAAATCTGTGAAGCCAACAAAATTTGACAGAAACTGAATTAAATACAAAGAAATAATATAACTATTAATGATCAATATGAGAATACTACTACTAGATTCCCATCCGTCAGCTCAGCAGCGATGATGGGGCTGGATCCATGGTAGAAGCCCCTGGATAGCTGGGCTATACTTCTATGAATTGTGGAGGATGTGGAATTAAGAAGAATGTAAATCTTCAAACTGTTAGCTACATTTCCCATAAAAGAAAAAGCCTCTAGTATAGTTGCTCAAATTGCGGGACTGTCAGGTAGAGTACCGATGAGTGCAAAAACTTGACATCACCCTTCTTCTGTTTTTCAAAGCCAGTACCAAGGTTACAAACAAATCCTGCTCCTCCTTCATTTGGACATCAGCATCACCAAGTGATATAGGTCCTTTTTGTTTCCTTTCTAAGAAGTCTCTGCTTCCAACAGCAAGATCACAACAAGAGTGAACAAGAAATATTCTTCATCACCTAAAGTCTTTGGTATATTTTATTTATCTAACCGGGAGTGAAGTGAAACCACAGCAACTAAGATTTGCATCTGGTACTGTGCAGTGGAATGGGTCATGGTGGGCAATAGGGTTTTGTACACTACAAATGGGTACGCTAGAGTAGTGGTTATATTACTGCACTAATAATCCAGAGAATGCGAGTTCAAATCCCATGGCAGTTCAAGAAACTGAATTCAATTTTTTTTTTAAATCTCGAAATAAAAAGCTGGTATCAGTAAAAAAGTGTCCATGAAGCTATTGGATTGTCATAAGAACCCATCTGGCTCACTAATGTTCTTTAGGGAAGGAAACTGCCGTTCTTACCCAGTCTGGCCTACATGTGACTCCAATCCCACAATGATGTGGATGACTCTCAACTGCCCTCTGAAATGCCCTATCAAGACACTCAGCTGAATCAAACCGCTACAAAAACAAATAACACGACTGCAATGGTTCAAGAAGTCAGCCCACCACCACCATATCAGGGCAACTAGGGATGGGCAATAATGCCAGCCTTGCCAGTGATGCCCACATCTCGAGAATGAATTTTAAAAATCCTCAGATCTGTTCAAATGCCTGTTACTGACTATCCTTCGAGGACCTAGCTTTGTTTGGAATAATCTGCCAGGCAGATTAGACAAAAACATTAGGGATATTCAAAAAGCATATATGTTTGTTATAATGGCAGAATTAGGCTGCTTGAGGGATGAACTCAATGTTTTTTCCCCATTCGTTAGTGGTTTAGAGATTTCTTCTGAGATTTCAAAGGTGCAATAAATTAATATTTTTGTTGCTAGTGACAATTAGACAAAGCTGACGCTTCTGGAATCTCTCATGATACAAAGCCTATAGTGGCTTGAGGCATAATTGATAACGTCCTTGTTATTATTTCCCAGACTGCTTGAGTATCTGTGCAGAATCAATTCATGTGTAATGTGTACTCAATTTACAGAAGGCCTCCTGGGTTAGATATACTCTGCATGAATCTTGGGTATGGATCTGAGATACTGCGTATTGAGCCAAACAGATTCTCTTGTGTTGTTAAACACAAAAATTTCAACAGCAGCTCATCTCTGAATGAGGTTAGGAAGGCTCATGCATTATAAACAAATTAAATTCTTCTGAAAAAACCTCCAGCTCAATCTTCCTGTGAGGGTTTGGCAGTTGCTTCAAATGCTTATGAATTCCATGCTGAAGTTGCAAAACCTATAAAAGTAATTTTGAGTATTGCAAAATGTTTCTTTAGACATTCCCTTGGTAAATAAACCTATTGTTTAGATGTCAATTCTTCCAAATTACACAATCTATTTTCTCATTATTTATTATAAAAGCTGGACCAAGCCACAGTGGAGAAACAAAATTAGTTATTAGCCACAACATTCTTAGCAGTTTATTTTTCTCACAGAAGATATGCGCTGGGCAGTGATTTATATGAATTCACATAAGCTGGATACTTGCTGACGCCTCAGTGACTGATATAAAATGAGCTCATTCAGGGTATTCTCCAGGGCAAAAATCAACCACTTAAGAGTATAACCAAAAATAGTTATGTCCATAACTAAACTGTAAATAAAAGGCTGGCAATCATTGTTGATGACAACAAAGCAGATTAATGTCTCCATTAAAAGAGTGTCATACAAACATATTAGCCCAAAATTTGTTGGACCAAGGCATCTCACGGCATGTCCCGTTAGGTAGACTTTTTCCCTTACTCATCTGCTCGAAAAATTTTTGCGTCGGAAATTGCTGGAAGTGCAAGCTGATAACGGGGCATCAGGGGCTTTGGTGAACAACAGTCTATCTCCTTAACCAATGAGATTTAAGGATTCAGAAAGAAACAGAGGAACGACAAAGAAGGAAATAGTGTGAATTAGAGTCAAATCAGGTAGAGAGACAGAAATAAAAAGGGAAATATTGGATTGAGAGAAAACTTGGGTAGCACTTGGAGAACAGAGTACTCTTGAAAATATTGGGCCATAATTTGCTGTAGCTGGGCCTCTAAAGGTGTCTGCAGTTAGTCAGACTTGCCCTTGCACGTTTGGGTTTTTAAATTTTTTGCATGGCATGTTGATGATGGTGCGAGCTGATAACATCGTAGCAAGGGAAACAGGGCATCTGGGACCTGAATGAACAGGGCAAGCAACTAACTGTGTATTTTTTTAACAAATCAGATTAAAGGATTGTGAAATTAACAATGCAAGGATTGGGAAGGAAGTGTAAATTAGAGTGGGCGAATTCAATGTCAAATCAAGTACAGAAAGAGAAATAAAGAGAGGGAAAGAAAGATTGGATTGAGAGAGAAAGAGAAAAAAAAGACAAAAGAAAAGTAAGAAAAAAAATTTTTAAATTAAAAGTTAACATTTTAAAAATCTTTAAGAACAATTTATTACCTGCAGGAATGAGACTCCACAGTTTCAACTGCTCCCTTTCTGAGCCAGAGAGGTTGAGTGGCAGTGCAGGAACAGAAATCTCAACAGTGTAAGGTCCCTTTTAATGACAAGGATCAGCTCTAACTTACTGTGACAAGCTTTATTCGATTTAACAGTGCGAATGCAGCAATTTCTTAAAACTCACGGGGAGGTTGAGGGCGAGCTCCTGTTTTCACAAGGCTAACGGTGGAGTGGCGCAAATCATCCAGCAATTTGTGGCGATTCGAAACTCGTGGGGTATCTCTTCCTTACCACAAATTGCTGGACGATTTACACACTAATAATGGTTTGCACATTAAACACGCCGTTATTTTGCCAGCAATTTCTAGCTTTGTCCAGTATTTCATCAACAGTAATTTGTAGCCCAAGTCTTCAACTACACCATACACAGTGTAAATTTTTCTGTAAATAGATTCAAATTGAGATGTGGAAAAAAATAAAGACATCAAAAAAACTTCAACTTCCTTTACCTTAGAGAAATATCCAACAAGATGACACCCTGTGTTATCAGCTTCTGTCATCACATAAAACAAGAAAGGTTCTACATCATAATATAACGTCTTGTGGTCCAAAAATAGCTTAGCCAGAAGGCATAGGTTCTGGCAGTAGATCTAGAACAATAAGAAGAAAAATCATTCAGGTGTTCCATTTAAAAGAAACACCTGCCAGATGAGAAACTAGAACTTTCTTCACTGAGACAGGATTAAACATTTTTTGCTGTTTAATTTTCTTCTCCTTTCTTGATAGACACGCTGAGGCACCATTCCATGGACACTAGCAGGGCTTTGGTATCATACCAAAGACCATAAGTATGGTCAGCATATTCAACTTATTGGGGGCACACATACACTTTCCAATAGAGGTCAATGGAGAGGAATCAAAAGTAGGAAATCTGGCTGATTTTCCCCATCTTAGTCAGAGGAACTGAGGCTATCACTTACTACCACCTACTGCCATCACTTTTAAAATCAGCTAACCCCGAACAGACCAAACCTGGAATCTTCCATGCTGGGCATGTACTTTGCCCACTGAGCCATAAGTGGGAAAGAAAAGACTTTAATCTACTGATGATCTCATTATTTGGAAGGAAATAGGTTCAGAGATCTAACAAGGTCAAAAAGATCATTATCCTTCAAGTCTAGATCAAGGAAACCTCACAACATTCTTTCTTGCAGGAGAAACGGGTAAGTGCAACTGCAGCAATATTGCAGGTCTTGGGATTCTGCCTCCCCCAAACAGCTCAGGGATCAGAAGGAAATATTTCGTGCCAAGTCCTGAATTGAGGCATTCACTGGCAAGAAATCCCTGACCACAACTCTGGAGCTAAGAGGGACCTGGTGACTATTTAGCCTCTGGCCTGGTACAATGAAGAAATAGGGCAAAAATTCAAAAGCATCCAAACTTGGGGAAGGTCGGTGAAAAAAGAGTTGAAATTCTATTTTCCCCAAGTATTACATGTATGATGTAAGCTGGGATTTCTGCCTTTATTTCAAATGATTTTTAGAACAGTCAGGGCAAAATCAAATTAAAAAAAGTGACTTTGTCAGCTGTGTCCATGAGGTGGTCTTGTGCACGGATTCTCTTGTTTTGTGGTTGCATTGAAAGACACTGGCTGACTGCTGGGGAATTCCCTTAGATTTCAAGGGAAGTAGTATTTGCATCCCATCTGAGTTGATGGGACAGATGCAAAATGTGATTTTTTCTTTCACTGGATGTTGAGAACTATTACAAGCGGGCAGGTGTGAACATAAATTAGCTGAGACTTGTTCCCTGAATGATTAAGAACATAGTTTGCCATGATGTGTGCTTGTTTAAGACAATCTTCAGAGGACTTAATTTTAGATTAAAGAAAGGACACCCATATAATCTAGAGGCTGTCTCATAATTTCTAGTTCTCTCACTGCTAACATCAGCTGGCAGCCAATACAGGCACAGGTGAGAAAATACCTCAATATCTACCATCAGAGATTGCATTTTGAGAGAGTTTGCTGAGGAGAGCGTGGTACTTTCCAGTAAACATGATGCCCTTCCCCTGCCGTGAATAAAATTTCTGCTCTTAAAGAACTCACTATGCTTACAAAAACTACCATAAACTGCAAATACAAAAACAAGTATTGAGGAAAGTCAAAATTATATCACCATTTTGCTCTTAGGAGTGGTTTGTTGCCAGGAAGGGATAGAAAGGAAGGAAGGGATAGAAAGGAAGAGGAAAAAAATGAAGGAAAGAATAAAAAGAGTTAAGGAAGGGATAGATGGAAAGGAAGGAAAAAGATTAAAATAGCACCTTATCATTTCTCATGAGCACATTTCAACAATGAATTACTTTGAAATGCAGTGACTAGAGGGTGTAAAGCGATTAACCCAGCATCAAAGCTGAAGGACGGGCTAGGGTGTGTGCCCAACTAAGAGTTCTATATACAAACGCACAGAGTATAAGGAATAAATTAAATGAACTACAGGTACAAATTCAAATTGGAGGGTATGACATGATAGCTATTACTGAGACATGGCTGCAGGATGGTCAGGATTGGGAACTAAATATACCAGGTTATAAGGTCTACAGGAGAGATAGAGAAAATGGAAGAGGGGGAGGAGTAGCCTTAATGATAAAGGAGGATATAACGAGAGGTAAGCAGCCAACAGAGACCTTATGGGTTGAATTGAGAAATAGTAAAGGATGTAAGACTATAGTGGGAGTTGTCGATAGGACCCCTGGCAGCAACTCTGAAGTGCTAGATTGTATAAATGCAGCAATTAGACAAGCATGTAACTAAGTCATAGTGGTCTTAATGGGGGACTTTAACCTTCACGTAGATTGGGAAAAGCAGACTAGCAACTATCAGAAAGGTAGTGAATTTCTTGAGTGTGTCTGGGATAGTTTTCTACAGCAGTATGTCCTAGAGGCAACAAGGAGGCAAGCCATACTGCATTTAGTAAGGAGTAATGAACCAGATTTAGTTAACAGCTTAACTGTACCTGAACATCTATCCAACAGCGATCATAACATGTAGTGTTTGAAAGGGAAAAAAGTGAGTCAGCTGCTAAGATTCTAGACTTGGGTAAGGCCGACTTCAATGGGATGAGACTGAGACTTTCCACAGTAAACTGGGCAAATCTGTTAACGGGTAAAACGACTGATGACCAGTGGGAAATGTTTAAAGAAACATTTAACGTGATACAGAACCGTTTATACCTCTGAGAGGCAAGAACTCTACTTGCCAAAAAAAAACAGCCATGGACAACTAAAGAGGTAAGGGACAGTATAAGACATAAGGAAAGGGCATACAAAAAGGCAAAAAATGGCACCGATCCTGGTGAATGGAAAAGATACAAAGGGTCATAAAACAGATAGTAAGAGATAAAAAAAAGTATGAAAAGAAACTTGCAAGGGATATCAAAACCAATACAAAGAACTTTTATAGTTATATTAGGAAAAAAAGAGGGTGGTCAGGAGCAGTGTTGGCCCCTTAAAAACTGAAAGTGGGGACATTGTCATTGACAATGGGGAAATGGCAGACATGTTGAATAATTACTTTGCATCAGTATTTACAGTAGAAAAAGAGGATAGCATGCCGGAAATCCCAAGAAAACTAATATTGAATCGGGGACAGGGACTCGATAAAATTAACATACGTAAAACAACAGTAATGAAGAAAATAATAGCACTAAAAAGTGACAAATCCCCAGGACCATATGGTTTCCATCCCAGGGTTTTAAAGGAAGTAGGTGAGCACATTGCAGATGCCCTAACTATAATCTTTCAAAGTTCTCTAGATTCAGGAACTGTCCCTCTGGATTGGAAAATTGCACATGTTACTCCGCTTTTTAAGAAAGGAAAGAGAGGGAAACCAGGGAATTATAGACCAGTTAGCCTAACATCTGTTGTGGGGAAAATGCTGGAGTCTATAATTTAAGGATAGGGTGACTGAACACCTCGAAAATTTTCAGTTAATCAGAAAGAGCCAGCATGGATTTGTGAAAGGTAGGTCGTGCCTGACAAACCTGATTGAATTTTTTGAAGAGGTGACTAAAGTAGTGGACAGGGGAATGTCAATGGATATTATTTATTATGGTCTTCCAGAAGGAAGACCATAATAAAGTCAAGGAGGAAGCCTTCGAAAGCTTGTGAATTTCAAATAAAATTGTTGGACTATAACTTGGTGTTGTAAAATTGTTTACAAATCCACATAAGAGACTATTAGCTAAGATAGAAGCCCAGGGAATCGAGGGAAAAGTACGGACTTGGTTAGGAAGTTGGCTGAGCAAAAGGCGACAGAGAGTAGGGATAATGGGTAGGTACTCACATTGGCAGGATGTGACTAGTGGAATCCCGCAGAGATCTGTCTTGGGGCCTCAATTATTCACAATATTTATTAACGAATTAGATGAAGGCATAGAAAGTCTCATATCTAAGTTTGCCGATGACACAAAGATTGGTGGCATTGTAAGCAGTGTAGATGAAAACATAAAATTACAAAGGGAATTAGGTTAGGTGAATGGGCAAAACTGTGGCAAATGAAATTCAATGTAGGCAAATGTGAGGTCATTCACTTTGGACCAAAAAAGGATAGAACAGGGTACTTTAAATGGTAAAAAGTTAAAAACAGTGGATTGTCCAAAGGGACTTAGGGGTTCAGGTACATAGATCCTTGAAGTGTCATGAACAGGTGCAGAAAATAATCAATAAGGCTAATGGAATGCTGGCCTTTATATCTAGAGGATTAGAGTACAAAGGGGCAGAAGTTATGCTGCAGCTATACAAAACTCTGGTTAAACCGCACCTGGAGTACTGTGAGCAGTTCTGGGCACCGCACCTTCGCAAAGACATATTGGCCTTGGAGGGAGTGCAGCATAGGTTTACTAGAATGATATCCGGACTTCAAGGGTTAAGTTACGAGGAGACATTACACAAATTGGGGTTGTATTCTCTAGAGTTTAGAAGGTTAAGGGGTGATCTGATCGAAGTTTAAGATATTAAGGGGAACAGATCGGGTGGATAGAAAGAAACTATTTCCGCTGGTTGGGGATTCTAGGAGTAGGGGGCACAGTCTAAAAATTAGAGCCACACCTTTCAGGAGTGAGATTAGAAAACACTTCTACACAGAGGGTGGTAGAAGTTTGGAACTCTCTTCCGCAAACGGAAATTAATGCTAGCTCAATTGCTCATTTTAAATCTGAGATTGATAGCTTTTTGGCAACCAAAGGTATTAAGGGACATGGGCCAAAGGAAGGTATATGGAATTAGATCACAGGTCAGCCATGATCTTATCAAATACGGAGCGGGCTCGAGGGGCTGAATGGCCTACTCCTGTTCCTATGTTCCTATGACTGGTTACAAGTGGAGTCAAGTATGGAGACAAGTATGGCGGCCATTTTTTGCACAGTAAGATTCTACAAACAGCAATGAGATCAATGACTAGTTGATTTATTTTTTGAGTTGGTGATTGAAGGAGGAACATTTGTCAAGACATCAGCAGAATAGTGCTGAGATTTTTTAATGTCCACTTGAGCCACTAGAACACAGGCAGGTGGAGCTTAGCTCAACGTCTCAAACGAAGGACGGTACCTTTCACAAAACAGTGTTCCCTCAGTATTGCGTTGCTCAAGTCTTGGTGCAAGGCTTGACGTCACAATCTTCTGTTCCAGAGGGGAAAATGCTATCAAATGAGCCACTCACTATGAACTAATGTTTATAAAATGCTGCAGTTTTAAATTTAAAGAGAATATCTACCGTGTTTGTAATGGCCAGAATGTAACCCAGATTTTGGATGGCTACAGAAACAATTGAGCTTCACTCTCACTGCTTACGGCCCTTCAAAATCTCTCTTTGTTGAAGTCTCATACCGCACATCCAGCCAATAGTTCCCCATATATTCTCAAATTACTATCAGGAATAAAAATATGCTCCGGAGGAAATATGCACGCATAGTGAAATGGTAGTATTCCAAGCATGGAAGAAATATATTCTAATTGCTAATAGTTTTGAAATTATTGCTTGGACGCTGTAAAATGATGAAGCATTTGAAGAGCAAGAACGATAAAGTATTTGTTATAATTACAACTACGGAGACAAACTGTTTGGATTAGAAACATTTAGTGTAGAATTTGCAAGGAACTTTCAATCAATTCAAAACACAAAAGTGCAAAATTCATCAGTACAAGACAGCCTATTATAATTATAATTTGTTTTTAAACAAAAAATACCTTATTTTTCTTCCCATCCACTTCAAATACTGATATATTTCCTTTTCTATAAATTTCATCTCCTGGAGGATGCTTCCATACACATTTTGCCTGGAAGGAAAAATTAAAGCAAAATTGTGGTTACACAGAACAAATATAACATTTCTATTCTTTATAGTGAGAATTGTATTAACTTTATATTTTAACACCTACTGTCTAACAGGACACCAAATTGAAATTCTGTACATTGGAGACCACAAAAAAGCCATCCACTGAGCTCTGAAACTTACTTTCAAATTTGGTAGAGTGAAATTTTGATGTACAAGATACATAACTTTTTCAAACATAAAAAAATAAAAATTTGCATAATACAATACAAATCAGTCAAGTGTCCACTATTAAGTAACTACCCTCAATTTCACCATCACTTTACATAAAACTGCAAGTACTTGTGTATATATTCCATAGAACATCAGATGAATGCATTTGCAAGCAGTAAAATCTCACGGCAAGATGCTGACCACCTTTTCAAGCTCATTACAGATATATGGCGGCATCTGGAGCCCTTGATTCATTTACTACCTTTCTAGCTACACTTTATCCCGTATTTATACAATCACAAGTTTTTGCAAAAACAAAATAATGTTTTATCGCATGCTGACAAGTACATTTCAAGCGCTGGATGTAACACTCCTTTGATTGTTACATCGAGTCTGCAGCACAGAAACAAGACAATCGGTCCAAATGGTCTATGTCGGCGTTTATGCGCCAGACAAGCCTCCTCTCTCCCTACTTCATCTAACTGTCAGCATACCCTTCTATTCCTTTTTCCCTCATGTACTTATCTAGTTTCCCCATAAATGCACCTGTTATTTGCCTCAACTGTTCCTTGTGGCAACATGTTCCACATTCTTACCATTCTTTGCATAAAGAAATTTCTTCTGAATTGCTTATTGGATTTATTAGTGACTATCTTATATTTATGACCTCTAGTTTTAGACTCACCCACAAGTGGAAACATTTTCTCTACGTCTACCCTATCTCGAGGGCAATTAGGGATGGGCAATAAATGCCGGCCTTGCCAGCGACGCCCACATCCCGTGAACGAATAAAAAAAAAACCCTTTCATTATCTTAAAAGGCATCTATCAGTTCTCTTCTCTTTTCTAGAGAACAGCGCCCAAGCCTGTTCAGCCTTTCCTGATAAGCATATCCTCTCAGTTCTGGCATCATCCTTGTGAATCTTTTTTGGACCTTCTCCAATGCCTCTATATCCATTTTATTGTTAGTATGCAGGTACAGCAAGTGATTAGGAAGGCAAATGGAATGTTGTCATATATTGCAAGGGGAATGGAATATAAAAGTAGAGATGTTTTACTAGTTATGCAGGGCATTGGTGAGATCACATCTAGAATATTGTGTGCAGTTTTGGTCTCCTTATTTAAGAAAGGACATAATTGCTTTAGAGGCGGTTCAGAGAAGATTCACTCGACTGATTCCTGGGATGAGGGGTTATCTTATGAGGAAAGGATGGACAAGTTGGGCCTGTATACATTGCAGTTTAGAAGAATGAGAGGTGATCTTATTGAAACATTTAAGATCCTGAGGGGACTTGAAAGGGTAGATGCTGAGAGGATGTTTCCCCTTGTGGGAGAGACTAGAACTAGGGGCCACAGTTTAAAAATAAGGAGTCTCCCATTTAAGACAGAGATGAGGAGAATTTTTTTTTATCTCAGAGGGTCATGAGTGTGTGGAATGCCCTTCCCCAAAGAGCGGTGGAGGCAGGGTCATTGAATATTTTTTTTTAAGGCTGAGTTAGATAGATTCCTGATTAACAAGGGAGTCAAAGGTTATAGTAGGTAGACGGGAAAGTAGGGTTGAGGTCACAATCAGATTAGCCATGATCTTATCAAATGGCAGAACAGGCTCGAATGGCCGAATGGCCTACTCCTGCTCTTAATTCGTTTGTTAGTATAATATGGAGACCAGAACTGTGCACAGTACTCCAAGTGGTCTAACCAAGGTTCTGTACAAGTCTAACATAACTTCTCTGCTATTCAATTCTATCCCTCCAGAAATGAACCCCACTTCTTGGTTTGCCTTTTTATGGCCTTATTAACCTGCATCGCTACTTTTAGTGATTTGAGTATCTGTACCCAGAGATCCCTTGGCTCCTCTACCCCATTTAGAATCTTATTATCCAAGCAGTATGTGGCTTCCTTATTCTTCCTACCAAAATGCACCACCTCACACTTACCTATATTGAAATTCATTTGCCAATTACACACTCATTCTGCAAGTTTACTAATTTCTTCTTGCATTTTGACACATTCTTCCTTTGTATTAACTACACCCCTCAATTTGGTGTCGTCCGCAAATTTTGAAATTATATTTCCAATTCCCAAGTCCGAATCGTTAATGTAAATTGTGATCAGCAGTGGTCCCAGCACCAATCTCTGTGGACCACCACTTCCTACCTTTCGACAGTCTGAGTAGCTACCCTTAATCCCTACTCTCTGTTTTCTGTTTTGTAGCCAACTTGCTGCCCATTCTGCTACTTGTCCCCTGACTCCACATGCTCTGACCTTAGTCATGAATCTACAATGCGGTACCTTATCGAAGGCCTTTTGAAAATCTAAATATATTAGATCTACTGCATTACCCTCGTTCACTCTGTTACTTCCTCAATAAGGTTGGTCAAGTGTGACTTTCCCTTCTGAAATCTGTGCTGACTACTCTTCATTATATTTTCTAAATGGATGGGCAATAGTCTAGAAACATTTAGAGCATTAATAGATCTGAAAATACTCAATGATCAGCCATACCAGAGCAGCACAGAAGTCCTGAACAGGTGGTGATGCATGATCAACACAGCCAATTATCAAAAATAATTGCATCTGTCAATAATACCCTGTTCTAACTAAATTAGCTTGAGATATTTTTCCAACTAATTTCTATTAGCAACCAATCATAAAATAACATTCTCTATACAATAATTACATAACACTATATACTTTTGGACAACTTTGAAAAAAATATCCACATACAAAATTGAACAATATTCACACTTTTTAATGTAAATTAAAAGTGTACAGCCGGATTTGTGGCCCAAACCACCTCTTTTTAAATCAACGTTAAATCTTTCATTTCAGTCTTTTACCTAGCCAACAGTAAATCATAAATAAATCATTTCTGTACTAAACTGAAAAGCATCCTGATCAGTCAGAATTACAGATATAGGTGGCAAAGGCTTTAAACATACAGCCAGAACAATATTATACTTAATGCTCTGATTAACTCTATACACCCAATAATATTCATTTTTGAGCAGGTGCCATAAAGATTAAATAGAGGACTGGAAATGTTCATAATTTAAATAAGAAAGTCTATTTATGAGATGTGGATCATCACTTGAATTTTGCAGGTTTAGATTATCTGGTTGGAATAGCACCCACACTTCTTATGTGGCTGGTAATGCCATAGGAAGTAGGTCTGTCTGTTAGGACAGGCGACTACAAGCATTAGCAATTGAGGCATTACAGACAAAGCAACAGATTTGAATCAGATAGCGATCGATACTAGTAGCTGATAAAAACTCTGATGCTTTCAGTCCAAAAGAAAGACCAATCTATGTCTCAGGTCAGTAATTTAATACTGTTCAGTGAGCGCCTCAATCTGAACAGCTGTCACTATGTTCCTTGGGAGATTCTGCTCTGTTTGAATTAGAAACTAACCAACATGCACACAGGATGTCATAGAAAATGATAAACTGCCATATTACATAAATTAACCATCATCTTTATTTGCATGTAAAAATCCATTTATACTGAAACTACGAAAATATTTTGTAAACAAAGGAAAAGCCGACTATATTTTGAGGGTAGGAAGTAATTTTTGAATTGCTAATAGAAATGGATTCAGTTTAATTCCAGCTTCCGTACAGATTTTATTCCCATGCATTTCATGTAACTGCTGCAGAATTTTAAATCACCAACGTATCTCCTACAAAGGAGATTTCACTGCTTAGTTATCAATCTCTTCAAGAATCTAGAATTAAATCTGAGCCAATTCAATTATCTTGTTTGTTTTTGCTGACAAACGACTTACCATATGCCTGCGAAGGATGGTCTGACTTTTCATGTATTTGAGACAGAACTCACACATGTACAGCCTCCCTAGACGAGCATACTCTTCAGGGTATGGAGAATGGTACCAGGTATCCAGCTCATATCGACCGAACACTATGGTCTTAATCATGTTACTGCCTTCTGTAATTTGGCCCTGTAACCGTAACTTTTCCTACAGTAAAGAAAGAAAATTGAAGCTATATATCAGTATTCAAGTGCTACCCAAACTGTAGTCTCAGTTACCTGGCAATATTAGTCTCATATTTTATCTGAATAGGATCAAAAATTACTGCCAATTACATTTACAGGTTATACAGCAGTATACGTTATAATTATGCTGCATCACAGAATAGGAGGACACGGGTTTGCATCCACAACTCCCCACAAGAGAAATTTTTGATTTCTAGATTGTTTTCAGAGGGAGAAAAAAAGAGCAGTACTCAACCAACCAGTTACAGAGTAACAAATTTTATTATTGGAACAATTATTATTATTCGGTTCCAGAAACGAAGAAAAATTGCTGTTTAAATTTGCATTTTATTCATGAATTTTTCATCAACGCTGCCACCCAGTGTCAGCATCAAGCACTCAAGTTCCAGGGTAAAGGCTTTTATATGTGGCCTGGTCCTAAGCCTCATACTGCAACATTGTGTGTTTTGCAGTTTCCACATCACACATCTTTTTGGATTCTGAGCATTACTAATTTAATGCCAATCTATGTTAAATTATTGGCACCCGCGGTTACCAGGAACTGATGTAAAATGACTTTAAACAGTTTCAATGATATTCTTGCAGAATGATGTGGAGATGCCGGTGATGGACTGGGGTTGACAATTGTAAACAATTTTACAACACCAAGTTATAGTCCAACAATTTTATTTGAAATTCACAAGCTTTCGTCGTCATTGATGACATGTTCTCGCCATGTTCTCCGCAGCCTTCAACATGTCATCAATGACGACGAACACCTCGCTATGGCCATCCCCACACCTCCACTACTCGCCTTTAAACAGCCACCCAACCTCAAACAGACTATCGTTCGCAGCAAATTACCCAGCTTTCAGGAGAACAGCGTCCACGACACCACACAACCCTGCCACGGTAACCTCTGCAAGACATGCCAGATCATCGACACAGATACCACCATCACACGAGAGGACACCACCCACCAGGTGCATGGTTCATACTCCTGTGACTCGGCCAACGTTGTCTACCTCATACGTTGCAGGAAAGGATGTCCCAGAGCATGGTACATTGGCGAGACCATGCAGACACTGCGACAACGGATGAACGGACACGGCGCAACAATCGCCAGACAGGAGGGTTCCCTCCCAGTCGGGGAACACTTCAGCAGTCAAGGACATTCAGCCACTGACCTTCGGGTAAGCATACTCCAAGGCGGCCTTCGAGACACACGACAACGCAAAATTGTCGAGCAGAAATTGATAACCAAGTTCCGCACCCATGAGGACGGCCTCAACCGGGATCTTGGGTTCATGTCACGCTACACGTAACCCCACCAGCGAACATATGTTATCTGTTTTTAATATAACGGGTCATTTGCTGTCTTTTCTATTTTTTTTTGGTGGTTTGTATATTCGGTGGCCTTTTAGGTAACACCTCTCTGTCTGCACACTGTGATTGCCGTGGCAACGGGCAGTTGGAAAGACTATCTGTAATCACCAGGCATTGTTCTGTGATTTATAAATGCAAAGGGTTCGAGGATTTCATTTCCACAACATTCACCTGAGGAAGGAGGAAGCCTCCGAAAGCTTGTGAATTTCAAATAAAATTGTTGGACTATAACTTGGTGTTGTAAAATTGTTTACAATTCTTGCAGAAGACAGAGGATAATTTCAAACAGTCAGCCAGTCATGGCTGGATTTAAATCAAGGTCCCAAAGGTGAAAGGACACCCATTGTGGCACCCAAGCTGTAAAAATTAAAGAATTAAAATTAATGTTAACATCTGTTTTCCTCTAATGTTTTTGCTTAAGCAGTAAATGCTGATGACATCACCAGAGGTCCAAGATGGTTAGCAAGCCCAGCAGTGAGGGGAAACTAAATTAACACCAGTAAGCATTCGATCTACAACCAAGGTCATTTCAACAATTACATGCAATGTAATTGTTGAAATTACTCCCTTTCTCAGTTTAGACTCAGTTGTTCTTACAAGTTACTTTCCTCAGTAATATTGGTATTTATCATTTAAACTAAAATACATTTTTTCAGATCAACAGAAAAAAATCCAAAAGAATACTGTTAATCTTAACTGTTTTGCTACTAATTTCCCCCTCAAATTACTAGTGGCAATAATTCTATTGTTTTTCTGCAACATCTCTCATTGAAGGCCTTTTGAAGATTGAAATCTGAAAAATCTGAAATGGCTTAAATCAATGTTTAAACTTTAAAATTCAAAAATAATTTTAAGCATCACAAGTAGACTGGAAAGCTACTGTACAAAGATATACCCTCTATTACAAAATTGCTACGATCCAAACGCATATTCATGCAATCCTGCTACTCCAACAGAGCCATGGATAAAGCAGATTATAAACTGACATCACATCATACCAGATCCTCTGAGGCTCGCGCTTGAGCTTTGCGGAATAATTCCAAGTCAAAATCAGATGTAAGATTGTCCAAGAGTGGCTCTCTCGTATTTCCGTGTATCTGTCGGTGTTCCTGCAGTTTTAAGAACCCCACAAACATTACACAGGCATAATTAACAGTCGTTAAAACAAACCAGGTACACGATTAGATTTAAGCACAATAGTCTAACACTCAAACTCAACAAAGCATCCTTGACACACCCATAAATATTGAAGTCTAGAAAAAATGTTCCACTGCTAAGGATGCTGAGTTAATAGTCCAATTGACATGATGTCAATATGTTACATAAACGAAAACCACAAATCTGGATAATAGATTTTTGTTAGGCAAGGATATTAAGGGATATGGAACCAAGGCGGGTAAACGGAGCTAAGAAACAGATCAGCCATGATCTAATTGAATGGCGGAACAGGCTCAAGGGATTGAGTGGCCTGCTCCTGTTCCTACTCACAAATGTTCTCCTGTAAAAAGTTCTAACAGATATATTCATTCAAAAAATTAAAAGACCAGTCATGTAACATCATGCCAGATCTACTGAGGCTTGCGCTTGAGCTTATTTTTTTTTAACATACAAAAATTTTTGCAGTAACAAATTTACCACTATGTTTAGGGGGCTGACTGTTCTTGCACAAACAGAATAAATACAGCATATTTGTTAAACAAATGAGTGGCAAATGTAAGGGAGTCATATGTAACTTTAGTTGAAGTCCAATTAAATCTTCAACTTACTGCATGCTACAAATCAGTGTTTATGGCTGCATAAATTTGTGTAGGTTGATCTGATATTGAAAGCAACTAAGACCGATGAGGGGAACCTCCTGATAAATCATTAAGTTGTTGAAATGAAAAGTATAGCATTCCGGTTTATTTACAAAGGCACGGTTGATGCACTATTTCTAGTATATACTTGTCTTTTGTTTTAAAAAGAGAAGCCAGACGATGCAGGAGAAGAGAGAAAAGTGCCAAGTTTTATGAAAATGTTTCCAGATGCTGAAACAACACTGCTTCTCAGACATGTAAAAGGGACAAAAGGACACTGTAAGCAAATGTATCTCCTTTTAAGAGGAATTCAATGTACAATGGAATAAAAGACAATTGTGAAGTTTGATCAAAATCAAAAGGAAGAATTTTTAAGTTATCGAGATGAGAAGCTATTGTTTATAAACAGAGACCCATGCCATAATGTCACCCTGACTTCTCAGGGAGTGAGACGAATTAAAAAGTTTTATATCATGAGTGCAGACTGTATAAAATCTATAAATGCAGTGCTGCTTTTATGAAAAAGAAATAAAAAGACAGCAAGCAAGCAAGGCTGTCACCTAGGGCACAAAGAATTTGTTTTCAGACATTACATTAAGTAGTAATGTACAAACCAGTTAATCACTATTAAAAATATTTAGGATGCAACCTGAATTGTGAAATTAATGCTTTACTGTTACACATTGCAATGAGGATTCTATTATTTCCTTATTCCTATTATAATAGGTCACTAATAATAAATCTTCTCTTTCATTTCAGTATCAGCAAAGAACAAAATACAGCAACCCCTCATTTAACTTGAGCTCAGTGGCATATGGGTTTCAATAGTTCACAGGGTATGGCATGCTTCATTGCCTAGAACTAAATTAGTTTGCTTCCTGCCCAGGACATGAATTATGCATTCTAAAGCCTGCTTTCAGTGAACCTTTCAGGTCAGCTTTCGAATTGTAATTCGAATGCAAATTGCCTACCACTGACTCTTTTAATTTCACCAGACTATAAATGTTTACATTTCTGATATGCACAATCTCTACAATACCCAAGTGACTACTGAAATCATGCCATAATTGGATGATTTTTGGTGCAAGATTTTGCCAATATGATTTATTTCCCCAACCTGCCCTGTTGCTAACACTGTCTTTACCAGCTGATAAGTTGTTGTTGCTGCTGCTGCTGCTGTTGCCATTTCTGCCCAGTCTGTTTTTGGCACTTCCCACCTGTCGACCGCTGTCACGGTTGTCCAAATCAAGTCTGGCCTTGTTCCTGGAGTAGCAGTAATGGAAGGTTTATGAACTGCAGCAGATAATGCCTGAGGCAGAGTTGAAATGCTCAGGGTACTGGAAACTGTTAACTTCGAGTCTAGCCAGCTGTGACAATAATCCCTGCATCGACCACCATCAGCACGTACAGAAAAGTGAAATGATCCAAAAACTGGCAATTGATTGCAAATACAGTCCCTCATTTACGTCTCTCAATAACGGTCTGCAGTCAAAGCTTCAACAATTACTTATACAGATGCCTCACTAACTTCTGGCTCTATTTAAGTCACTAGTGACTAGTGAGTGCTGCAGCTCTTCATACTGCAATTTAACAATGGATTACTGTGTTTATTATTTGTAAGAAACTGAAATCTGCCCAATATTAAATTGTTAAATTTACACTAAAGAAAACTGTCCGATATGAAGAACGGAAGCAAATTAAAACGGAATCAACGGCAGTTTCTAATTACACCCATTGAGTTCCTGGTTTGGAGTTTGCGGTAAAATATCAGAGAACACTTGTCAAAATAAGTACAGCTTGAGAGCCTTTTATGGCAGCACCCTCCCTCAAGGACAGAAGGAATACAATCTGCATGTGTCTAAAATGCAACATAAGGAGTCGGTTTTACTAAAACTACCAATGAAAAATATTTCAAACTCTTGGTCCAGTGTTAAAGATGAAAGCAATTATTTTAACCAGTGGTCCATTAAAGTGAACACCTTTTGATAATCTTCAAATTTGCAAACTGAAGGCTTCCTGCACATACTTGTTTCAACAAACCAACAAAGCCTAATTGTAATTATTCTGTTTTAATATACTTAAAAACATAATGCAGAGGTGATCAAAAATGACAAACAGTAATTTGGTCCACCAACAAGGCTCATCCCCCTGGTATGTTAATTCTCCCATCATGGCATCGAATTGTACTTTGCATTTATTGCCTTGCTTGGTAGATTATCCCAAACATTTATCACTTTGACTAAGCAAATGTTTTCTGATAGCTGTTCTAGATTTACTTCTCACTAATTTCTGTTTACGTCCTCCAGTGTCAAAAGAACAGCAAAATCATCAGCCAGGGCCCTTGCCCTGATCATTATCCAACAATCCTTCCCTAAGTGCACTTGTGCAGATATCAGGTGAGGACAGGATACAGCTTGGCTATCAAATCACCCTCATCCTATAGCCTGGTGCCACTCACTCTCAAAGCACACAAATGAATAGTGGTCACTGGATGAGCTACTGGAGGGCAATCCACATCCATAGAATCATACTCCAGCATAGAGTTAACATCTTCAGAAGAGAAGGCAGAAAAAAATATAATGGTGAAAATTAGCAAGAAAAAAAAAGCAACTTCAATTATATATACATTTTTAAAAAGCTGTAATCTTTCCTCACAGCACATTCCCTTTACACTTGGGATCAGTCTTGTTGCCCTTTTCTAAAGCAAGAAGATCATTTTTGTCATCAGTCCATCAAACCTGTTCTTCTAGTGCACTGTAAAGCCTTAGCATATCTTCTCTGTATTAGTATTCAGATTTGTACTCGAGGCTTGCAGATGTGATGCAGGTTCTAAGTATTGTCAACCAGAGATCACCAGCAAATATCTATTTATATCACATGTACAGGCATGTTGAGGATTTGTTTGTCATGGCAGGGGTATGCATGGTGTGCTTAAAGTGAGGAATGCCCGTGCTTGTAGGGAATGAACTATTTTAATATTTGAGACAGGAACGAGTCAGCATCAGGCACTCCCAATTCAGTCAAACTGCAGACAGCTGCAGAGTAGAGCTGCACCAACTATATTCCTTATCAACTTTAGGACAGCATTCCCCACTGCACTGGAGGCAAAAGCAAATCGCCTAGAGGCTTTGTCCCTTTAAGAAGTTTGCATCACTATGCTGCCAGTTTAGTTATGTGTTCTGTCCTTCTCGTCCTCCCCTCCTCTCTTTCCCCCCCCCCCCCCCCCAAAAGCTTGTTCTGAACCACACCTTCAATATTTTAACTGCAGAAGACAATGCCGAGAAGAAGTGTAACTGAAACAGTTCCATACAGTCTCTGGTCAGAAAGAATTAGAGAGGCAGAAGTTCTGTACTTGGAAGTTGATAGATCATAGAAAATAGTTAATACCAAAAGCAAAGCAAAAATCTTTCAAAAAGACAAGAATTGTTCGCAGCTAAACTACACTGATTTTCACTATTATAGTCTTTGTTTTCAAGGTCTTAAGTAAAGCAATATTTTTTTCTGTAATATTTTCAAAATCACGAGGGGTTTAGACAAAGTAAATAAAGAGAAACTGTTCCCATTGGCAGAAGGGTCGAGAACCAGAGGACACAGATTTAAGGTGATTAACAAAAGAACAAAAGGCGACATGAGGAAAAACTTTTTTTTTTAACGCAGCGAGTAGTTATGATCTGGAATGTGCTGCCTGAAAAAGTGGTGGAAGCAGAAATTAAACTGACAGCATAGTGATGCAAACTTCTTAAAGGGACAAAGCCCCTAGGTGATTTGCTTTCGCCTCCAGTGCAGTGGGGAATGCTGTCCTAAAGTTGATGTTAAGGAACATAGATGGTGCAGCTTTACTCTACAGTTGTCTGCACTTTGACTGAATTGGGAGTGCCTGATGCTGACTTGTTCCTGTCTCAAAAAGGAATTGGATAAATACTCGATAGGAAAAAATTGCAGGGCGATGGGGAAAGAGCAGGGGAACGGGACTAACTGGATTGTTCTTACAAAGAGCCGGCACGGGCTCAATGGGCCGAATGGCCTCCTTCTGTGCTGTAACCATTCTATGAACAAGTTAGGGCCAGGCTGTTGCTATCAAAATGAAAAGAATGCCACTCAAAACCAGACACTTACAAAATTAAATGAGGAAAGATCACCTTTACAAAAAGGCATTACTGCAGTGCACAAATCTTTTGAAGAGTGTTACCAGGTGATGGTTTTCCCCCAATTCCCTCTGATATAAGGCCAAGAGTGGGACTATTCCACATGTTCAACTCCATCCACAACTACTCTGATAATGAAGCAATCCATACCAGCCTACAACAGGACATGGATAACATCCAGACTTGGGCTGACAATTGGCAGATAACATTTGAGCCATAAGTGCCAAGTCATGACCATCTTGAAAAAGAGAAAGCCCAACCACCTCCCCTGGACTTCATATGGCACCATTTGAAGTTGAATCCCCCATCATCAACATCCTGGCAGTCACCAATGACCAGAAGCTGAACTGGATTATACATATCAACACCGTGGCTACAAGAGCGGGGCAGAGGCTGGGTATTCGGCAACGACTGTCTCACCTTTGCACATTACACACCTTACAAACTGCAGAACAATTATTTAATTAAATATTTAAAAGTTCAAAAGCATCAATTTAAATAACGCAGCATAGTGTATAAGAAACAACATTTAATAAAAGACCTTACCAAACACTGTTTGTCGCACAGAAGCCTAATAATAGACAACCAATTTAGGCATTAATTCAAACAATAAAGTAAAACTAAAATGTTTGACTGAATCCACATCATTCTCTCCCTCAATGCCATTGCCCAAATAGTATTAGTATTAAGTATTTTCGAACAGTTGTTCTAGATGGGGTGCTACTAAATGCAAGTTTTTTTATAGCTACAATAAAGTAAAATAGTTAAATAATTAAGGTAGAATAAGGCACACCTATTCAAATTTTAAAAGAATGCATCGAACGTTTCTGCTTCTGATGTTGGGTTAGGAAAATGTAAAAGTCAGCGAAACACATTCACACTTTGAATTTGCATCAACTTTTCATACATCTGGCGGAGGTGAATAGAATGAACAAAAAATACTAACGATGGGGCTATGCAGCTTTAACTACCATAGAATTAAGTGTGCAGTCCTACTTTCATGTACAATTTTTATGTCCTCCTAACCTGGGGTACAATTTATGCACAGCTGTAATGTATTCTTACTGATAATTACAATTTAATAGTTTGGGGGAGTCCAGGGGTCATGCATATAAGTTATGCAAGGATAAGGTTAGATGTTGGACGTTTTTATCCCCCAGAGAATAGTGAACATTTGGAACAAGTTGTCAGCTTGTGCAGTGAGTGCTGACTCTGCAAATCTTCAAAAGAGAGCTGGTCCAGTTCGGGCTGGGGCAGAGATCACGTTTTTTAAAAAGGTAGGTGAAAAGCCAGGCAATATAAGCATGGTCAATGTGGTCTCCTGGACCAGTTTTTGACTGCCCAAGGTCAGAGAGGAATTTTCCAGATTTCCCCCCTCCCCAGTTGACCGTGGGTTTTTATCTGTTTTTTGGCCTCTGCCAAGAGGCGACATGGCTACTGGTGGGTAGAGGATATCTAATCATGATGCTTCACAAGTGTGGGGCAGGCTTGATGGGCAAGATCTTTTCCTGCCTGTCATTTTTGTACGTCCGTATGTTTAAACTAGTCAAATGGATCAACAATGAAATGCATAAAAATTTACATCCAAACTTATTACAAAAGAAAGAATCTCTTGCCTTAGCGCTTAGAATTACAAATCTGGGTAATCTGCATCAGAACTTCGAACAATCTAAATCAAAAAGTATTGTTGATAGAGGAAGAATGGGGAAAAAATAATGGGGGGGGGGGGGGGGGGATGGAAAACTGATCAAAAAATGTTCAAAATTTATTTTTAAATAAAACTGTGTTTATCTTGTAATATATCACCATAGCAAAGCATTTGAGTAGCTTTATTATTGTAATATTACTGTTTATTTAAATGTAATGGCGTACGAGCAGAAAACTTACAAAAATAACTGGCCCACGGAGCCTGAACTTTCCCAGGACTTGCCGATAATTTAAAGATTGAAACATTAATTCCAAAAATCTGTTTTACATATTCACACTTGATCTGAATTTGATAGATGGCTTTTATTTTGCATCACCACCTCGGAAGAAAGAACTTTGTCGAGAGCAGAGTAGCCTGGGTGGCATCACTATGGTCATGCAAATGCTAATCAAATTTAAAAATAAACACACATCATACTGATTCTATGGTCAGTACATGAAGGAAATGCTGTTTGGGAAATTCAGCCTTGATTTTCTGTCCATTGTGAGGAAAAACATTTATAAGATATTTTTTCTACATTTATAGTATGTGTAGTAGAGAATCAGTGCTCAATGTTATGGTCTAAAATCAATGGAGAACCATGAGTAAGTATTTGGAAACTGATAGATTGTAGGGATAGTGCACTATTAAATTAAAGAGGAATAGATTCAACAAAACCCTCTCTCTCCCCTTCCCATTTCTCTGTATCTAATAACAAAAAGGATTGCATCACCACAAACTTACCAACAGGAAAAGATCAACTGGTCCATACAGGCTGTCCCACAACTGCGATGCCTTGTACATCACAATATATACACTCCCCACCCCACCCCACCCAGAAGCCACGTAATCTCCTAGGTGAGGCGAAAAACCAGATTAAAAAACCCAGGCCAATTAGGGGAAAAAAAATCTGGAAAATTCCTCTCCAACCCCCCCTCCACCCGGCGATCGAAACTTGTCCAGATCACTCTGGCCATAATTAATGTTACACAGTACCTACCTTTTGTACGAGGTGCTCTCTGCCCCAGCCAGAAACAGGTCCAAGCTCTCACTTGAAGGAATAAAACTTGTCGTCAAGACAACTTTCACAATAATCTTACCATATATTTTTCTTTTTGCTCTTTGGTCAGTCCAGAATTCCTTTTTTTCCGAAGTTCTGTCACCTTTTCCTTATATCGCAACTGTTTTTCTGTTGGAGCCTAAAGACAAGAAGTAAGTTTGAGTGTAATACTTTTCCACACCGGTCTAAAATTGCTGAAAATAAAAATAAAAATCCATGGTTCATTGTACTCATATCATTCTTTACAGTAATTACTGATTTCAATTTTATATTATAGAATTTAAGATAGTACATTTTTAAGGAAAGGGTTAATTAGACTGACTTGAATAATACTAATGTAACATCACTGTTAATTTTTCTTTACATTGTAGTACGTTAGCTTTTTGTTTATTAAATTGGGAAGTATGATTCAAACATTATCTTTTTAATTAAGAGTTTAGAATTAGACCAGTGCTGAATGATATCGAATTAAATACAAACTTATAGCTGGTAGTTTCATTTGGCAAATCTTCAATTAAATGCAACAGGAAAGGAATGTACATAAGATAACTCATCTTTTTAGTTCAACAGAGAAAGAGCATGTTAGTGAGAAAATCTGTTTATTAACTGAGTATTGAGAAGGTACAGGTTCTGTTTAGTTTCTCCTTATATGAAGTTGTTTTTACCTTCTGATGTAATTATATAATGGATAAATGTGTTAACTGCCACATGACAAGGGTAAGAGAAAGAGACAAATCGTAACAAGAACTTGGATTCGAAGGTTCGATCAACCTGAATACAGATCTCAGAACTGTAACATGCTGACTCCCACAATCATCAGATGTGATTGTAAGTACTGTATGATTAAGTGTACACCTAACAAATCTATGAACCTTATTAATTTTGGGGAATAAACAGAAAATCTAATCATAAATAAAAATACATCCTCTAACACGTTGGCCATTGCAATGCTCAGTCACGTAACAGTGTCAACATCAACACCTCGTTTGTTTATGAACCTGTTGTGCCCTGCACACATGTAACTCAAAAAAAATGTTGGCGAAAGGATAAAGTGCAGCCATTCAACTTGAACTATTGATATGAACATAGTTTCATGTCTTTTTATATGCTACAAAGTGATGGCAATTACTTTTAATCAGGCTTTAAATCCATAGCTAACACCTGGTTGTTTTTAGTTCCCTAATGATACAGTGTGCTAATTTTTGTTCAAATATAGCCTCTAACCTACATTCCAATTTTTCCCCTTTCTTGACACTATGGTCCACTTAATCACAATTTTCTCTTTTGCTAATTTTATTTATCTTTAAAAAAAATAGTTTATTTTCATGGCAAAGAACAGTTGTGTTGAACTATCTAGATTTGTAACGTGTCAACCAGAACACACTTGTAATCTAGGCAATTTAAAAACAAATCCTATGGATTAGTGAACAAAAACTGTTGAATGTTACTAATTACTGTTTAGTTTCATTCAAACTAAACTGAATCTGAAATTGAATCCTTGCTAATGACAACTGGAAGTATACTGAAATTATATGAAACATGCATTTAATTGTTCACACACCCCACAGTTAATGAAGAATGAACTTGCATTTATAAAGCACCTTTCACAGCCAATTAACTACTTTTGAAGTGTAGTGGCTGTTGAAATGTAGGAAACGCAGCAGCCAATTTGCACACAGCAAGGTCCAACAAACAGCAATATGATAATGACCAGATAATCTGTTTTCGTAGATGTTGATTAAGGGATAAATATTGGCCAGAACAGTGGAGAGAATTTCCCTCCTTTCTTCAAATAATGCCGTTGGATTTTTTTACATTCACCTGAGAGGGCAGACGGGGCCTCGGTTTAACGTCTCACCCAAAAGACGGCAACTCCAACAGTGCAGCAATTCCTCAGTACTCCACTTAAGTATCAGCCTGTAATATGTGCTCAAGTCTCGAGTGGGATTTGAATCCATGACCTCCTGACTCGGAGGCGAGAGTGCTACCACTGAGCCAAGGCTGAACACCTTTTGTCATATGCTGCAGCCAGAAAGCTCATTTAAAATAATTATGCCCAAGATCAAATCCCTGCACTGTTGTAACTGTCTAAGCAGTCGGCGAGCACAAATTAGAACGGTTCAAGTTTTCAGTTTATTGCTGCACCATCTACTGGCAGGCATCAAGAACTATAGCAACTAATACAAGTGCACAGTCACCGTTTGATGTTCCAAAATAAATATTTTCTTCCAATCCTAATATAAACTAGTGCAATTATTTAACGCAAAATGAATGCTGGTTTTTCTCCACGATCCCTCTGAACTTCATGTTATATACTTGCCTTCCAGTCCCATATAGCCATTCAATTTTAATTTTCTTCCTTAGTTATTCCCTCATCTCCCCTCGGACAATAGGCTATAAAGTTTTGGAGGTAAAAGAAAAAACCATGTTCAGATGAAGGGTAAAATCCAAAACATTAACCTTTCTTTCTTAAATGCTGGTTGGGCTCCCTTGTAGTTCCAGCATTTGCTGATTTTTACTCCCTATATGTTAACCTGACAGCTGAAGATCTGAGCCCGCCCCCCCCTTTAGATTTAAAACACTGAGTCAAATAATTAGATTTTTGGTTCCATTTGATTAAATCTATTTTCAAAACGTTAAGTATTGCTCTTGTAGGTGGTGCTGTGAGACTAACGTTACGTGCCCTAATGTTACTGTGATAGCCTTTAATTCCCCCACTCATTCAATCTGGAAGTAACTTTTAGCCCTATTGATCAAAAATGACTCCATTCTGATGATGCCCGTGGTCCTGTGAACTTTTCAAATTTACGACCACTTCAAAATGTATTTTCTTTACTGTCTCGCTCTCCAGTGAAAAGATTCCCATCATCCCAATTGTGTCCTGGTTTAATTAGTGCGCAAATTGAGTAAACCATATTCCCAAACCCAGATTACATTGATGTAAATCCCAAGCTGTACTGAAACATAGTTGTGCAGCCAGTTTTTAATTTTTATCTGATGAGTATCCCTCACATACAGGAGTGATACAGGCCCACCTTCCTGCTTTTCTTTTGAAATCTGTGTCCTTAATTGTACTCAGAAATTGCCAGGAAAAGAATTAGCATGTGACCACAACATTATCTTTATTTTCCAATCATTCCTCTCACATTTGCTGCAATCTACGATCACCTGCTGCATCTCCTGCTAACAGGCCACTTTTTCATTCCAACTTGTACTCCCAACCGTTTGATACACTTCCCCTTTGGACCTCCCCACCCACTGGTCCCCCTCCTCCACAAGCAGGCTGCATTTCCAATTCACAGTTCAATCTCAACTCAGCTACATTCCCCCCCCATTGGTTTTGCCCACCCCCCACCATGGCTGCATATCATCTTAGCAGAGCCCACCACCCCACTTAATTATCTCCTGATCAACACCAACCTCCCCTATTAGCTGTATTTTCCTTCCCCCGATGGCTGGCTGGGCCCTGCTTCAATCCATCTCGTTAACCCGAATTCCAGTTCTTCAGCACCTACCTCACTCGTTTATTTATCTTGACACCCTCTCCCCGCTGACTGGATTTTCCACCATTGGCACCCTCTCTTCTCCCTTATCTCTCCGCTTCTTCTTTTTACCCCTCCTTTCCCTTTTCCCTCCACCCCTCCTTTTCCAGGTCCTTCCCCATCCATCCTCCACCTATTCAACCCTTACTCTCGCTCCCTTGTCCCGCTCCATCCTCCTCTATCCCCCGCCACTGCTGTCCTCCCCTCTCCATCTCTATCCTCCCTCACCTCCTTGAGTCGCATATAGGCCAGGCCAAGTAAGGACAACAGCTTCATGGTCACTTTTACTGAGAACCAGCTTTTTATTTACAGATTTTTTTGCTGAATTCAAAGGCACAATTTGGGGTTTTGAACTCTCATACCCTGGATTATTAGTCTAGACCTCTGAATTACTCGTCCAGCAACGTTATAAATAACCAGTTTATCTTCTCATTGCTGTTTGTGGAACCATGTTGTGAGCAAATTGGCTGCCATGTTTACCTAAATAACAATTCAAAAATAATTAATTGGGTATGAAACACAATGTCCAGAGGATGTGAAAGGCACAGTACAAATACAATTCTTTTTACTTTCTTAACATTTCTGACTGTAGTGGTGATAATGAAGACTTGCCTGATGCCTGGTTGCATGTCTGTTGTTTTCATCTTGTCTCTGCGATAATGCTCTGTCATCAATCTGCCTTTCACGTTGCTGAGCTCTAACCTGCAAAGGGCCACCACCACCAGAATATTAGAAGTTAAAATATACCAACACCAGAAGCAATCAGATAAATATTGTACTGACAAGTTGGGCAAAAGGCTAAGTAACCAGTTTCTAAATATTTTATTAAACAGCCTGATTCAGACTTAATATCAGCAACCTTGAAGAAGATTTAGATCCCATCTCTATTTACTTAAGCTCAACAACTTTTTTTTTTAATGTAGCCTATTCAGACTCTGCTGGACACAAACATACACATCACAGTAGCAGGGCTATGCAGCTTCTCGGTGAACACAGATCGACATGTTGATCTGTAGCAAACATCTTCATCTCCCCCGCCTCACCTCCACCGCACTATCAAATGAGCTGGAACGGTTGAACTACCAGAAGAGTCTCCAGCAGCTAAAGAAAAATCACTGTTATTACATTAACTTGATTGGTTTCCCTGTTCCAGGCCCCAAGCCACTGAAATACACAAACTATTGCTATGTTTCTCCAACTGTACTCCTAGCAAATTCCTGGGTCTCCCACTTAAGAATCCAGACTTTATATGGTGTTGGTCATGGTTCTACCAGCGATGGAGAGATGGATTCCAAAAGTGCTAGTGTGGTTTCCATCATATTTCTACCATTGATTCAAAAGCAGAGCTATAAATTAGGCTGAACAGTTCATGTTCTTCATGTAAACCCAGAGCAGCTGCAAGATTTTTCTAGTGCACACTTCTGGATCATCACTGCAGCAGATGCAGAGATCACTGTTTCTTTAACGGCGATGATTTACTATAACATGGGTAGTTTGACAGAGTTGCAAGCATTAACTCTCAAATCACTCTGTAGCACAATGCAAGGGTGCTACAATGCACTATAGGTTCTTAAAGATTTTTAATATTTTCACAGAGCAAGTGCAATAAATGTATGATTGAAATGAGGACCATCGCCTGAACTGTGTTCTGAAGTTTTCAGAACATGCACATCAATAAAGGTAAATTTTGCAGGAAATGCAACTGCCACAGCCTCTTGCTGTAGATTACATAGCTCTCATGTGCATAGCCATTATAAATATTGTTTTAGTCTTGAAACTAGATTTAACCGGAATGTGTTTCAAACCTATCATTTTATTTGTATTAGCCACCAAATGAGGTTTAGTATAATCATAGGGAAATCACAAAATCAACAGAAAGACAAAAAAGGTTTTTTAAAAAAGTGAAATGATGGGCAAGGAGATTACAGTGATGATCTTCACTCCCTCCCCTGTCCACCAAAAAAAAAGTAGGTTAAGAGTAATCTTTGAGCAGAATTATTGTCTGGATATGTTTCACAACATACAGTCTACATTACCTTACATTCATCTGCAGACAGGTTATGGTACAATGGGCAGCCAGATATGGAGAAGTGCCTTTCGTGTTTTCCAGTCAAATGGCCTATATTTAACCAGATGAGTAATAAGATAATCACATATAAACAAGAACACATTTCAACATTTTTTAATCCATATATTCAGATCTTAGGTTCACCTTCAAATGAAAAAGTGTACAAGTATTCAAATTTCAAAAATAATTGAGAAATTATTTTGTTTCTGTTCCTCCATTTAGGACATACTGTATAAAAATTGTTACTGTGCAGCATGACCATTGATGAAAGCAAGTGTAGTCAAGAGCTTCCTGAAATAAAAAGTCCTAAATCCTTGAACAAAATTCACATCAAGCATTCAGTTGAACCTAATCCACACAACCACTCTTTAAAGCTAGAATGGTTTGGGTACTTTGCATAGAGAACTATTTGCAGGCACAGACCCAAAGGAATTGCTTCATAATTAGAGAATCTTTCATGGCAAAACCAACTTTGAACTGTAGCAATACAGCTCTAGATAGCAATATAATCAGGAACAATCTTTCTCTTTTAAATTATATCCAATGTGACTTTTTCTCTTTCATACCCACAGGAAAATCAGGCAGAATGTTGTCTTTTCCCTTTGTTTATGGTATTCTAACTTTTTAGCTTGTTTCAGCAGTAGCGCTTCCACCTGAGTCGGAAGATAACAGCTTAGCGCCCTGCCACAAGACTTGAGCATATAATCTCGACTTGACACTTCAGTATGATACTGAGGATGTACTGCACAGTTGGAGGTGCCACCTTTTGGAAAAGCCCCATCTGCCTGGTGAGGTGAGTGCAAAAGATCTTATGACCATACCTGAAAAGCAGGGGAGTTCTTCTGATGTCTTAGTCAACTTTGATCCCTCAACCAATATCAGCAAAACAAAATAACTGGTCATTTATTTCACTGTTGTCAGTAGGATCTTGCTGTGGTGTTTTGTCTATATTACATCAGTGACTACACTTCAAAAGTAATGAATTGGTTGCAAAGCACTTTGGGATATCCGAAGGATGTGAGTGCAGTATAAATACAAGTTCTTTCTTTTCTTATACTGTAGAACTATTTCTAATCCCAGAATGAAAATTTTACAGGAAATTAAAATCACACTATTCAGTTCTCCCCTACAGACTGCATACCGGACTGCATTATTTGTTCATTGGCTTGTTCCACTAATATATTTTTACTGCAAATATAAACAGTTCTACAGAAACCAACGTCTAATGGAAGCCACAAGAAATATACTCTCAATTTAGCTGAAAATCCACTAGGTGTCAGTATAGACACCAGGATAGATTCTCTGGTGACAGAATACTCACAAGTGGAAAGGAAACCAGAAAATGTCCGTTAAAGAGTTCTATCCATCCCAAACATATTGTTCATTCCTATCACAATCTCTCTAAATTTCTAAAAAAATGACACCATATGTAATTTCATGCTTTGTAAATTGATTTTTTTCAAAAAATACTTTTACTGCATAAAGCTGAACTCTTGCACACTAAGTTCCTGATTGTGACCAGTCATATGAAGAGCTGCTTCTTAGAGGAGAGAGAAGAAAACAATAAGTTGAAAGACAAATCAACCATGGCCACTCGCAGGCTCACTAGTCGCCAATTACAGAGCGGGATTGCCAGAAATCTTGGAGCAGTTCCTCAAGATTAGGGAATGGTACTTGATTAGGAAATGGTGGGAAAGTAGGGAAGAGAAAAGTGGGCCACAAACAAAATGTTATAATTGAATGTAGCAATTCATTTTATTTTCTCCCCAAGCACATCAAGACAAAACAAACTCTGCAGTAACATCTATGGCCCTGAAATTATGCTATGCAAATATTAGTGCACAAACACTTATGTTGGGATGTCCTCTGTCCACTATTCAAACAGTGATACTACCTTGTTTATTTAATGACTGATGCTAATAGACCAGAAAGGCCCCAGTTATGAGACTTGTCTGTGCTAAGTTAGCGGTTTCAGCCAGGACGGCAGTACGGGTGCAACAACTGGCCTTAGTGCCCATAGGTTGGGCAAGGAAGGAAAAACAAAATTGGACGGGGCTTCTATTCCTGATTACTATTTAGTTATCCCTGCTGGAAGTGTGTAAATGCAGATATCAGATGAGGCAGGATCAAGTTCTCACACACCATCAAGGCTCACATATAAAATGGTACTTAGCTAAGGTACCAGAAGGCATCCATGGCACAGTACCCACCCAGCATCAATGCTTACAGAAGGGAAGAAAATTAGTGAGGGGGGGGGGGGAAAATACACACTAATGGAAACCAATGTTCACTGACAACACCTTCCTTAGATTCACATATTAACAACCCCTGTATTTTGGCCCCAGGTAAAAGGTATGCTTATCCCATCAGAGATAATTAACCAAACGAGATATTAACTTATAATAATCTTATAACTGGGAAAGCAAGCCACATAGCAACAATTCTCCTATCACCTCTGGGCCCTAGGTCTCCTTTTCCTTCTGGCTAGAAAGGTCTTCTATGAAATGATTACAGTATTTTGAATCTATTTCCCTTGGTGCACAACAGAAAAGTATAATTGAGTCCTAAACTGCCACCCTCATAACAAATCCATAAAAATAGCTGGATTAAAAATGGAAGAATTTATACTTAAGCAGTAACACATGCTTTTCTGAAGCTAGAGTTCACACATAGATGGTAGCTTTATTCTGGATCAAGCAGTGGTATGCCTTAACTGTCCATACATGGAGCATGTGTCCAAAATGGAACAGTATTTCATTCCCCAACATTGAGAGCGCCACTCTGAACAGCACAAAATTAACAAAAAAAAGTTGAACAGAAAGTTACATTTATGACTATTGATCTGCAACTGCAATTCACCAGACAGCAACTTCTTACTCGTAGCTTCTGGGAGAGTTGGGGGAAAGGAGAGGCATCAATCTCTAGTGTACTGTTCTGAAGGGGGAGGGGTGGGGGGTGGGGTGGAAAGACACACATCGGAGAGTGAGTGCTGACATTTCACAACTCTCCTCCTTAAGGGAGGGAGAGAGTCACTTTGCCCATTATTGTGCACCTATACCAAGAGCAACAGTGACAGTGACAAAAGTCCATAATCAGGTAACATGCCTGCTTCTCAGCCAGCATACAGCTTTGTTCAGGAAAATCCAAAGAAAAATTGAAAATGAAGTTTAAAATGGAAGTAGAAAAAGATAAACATAACAAAACTGTACCATCTAATGCTTTGTCCATTGACTAAACATCTGTAACTCAGCTGTTCCTTTTCTAAAGTTTTCCTTAAAGTTAGCAGTGGAAAGAAGTGACAAAATTCTTCAAATGCTCAGCAAACATAGGAGCATGTCTTACCTAAAGAATTGCAGCCCGGAGTAGGACACTTCATATTGAAATTATAACTCTCATGGAAACGTCGGCGCTTGGGCCTGTGTGATAGGTCACTTCCAGAGTCTTTCATTGAAGCATCTTTTGCTATGCTCTCATCATGCGATGCATTTGGACTGGAAATGTCAATGTCAGACTCAGAGGATGGAGCATTGCCTGTAGGGGTACGTGGGGGAGATTCATCATGGTCGACTGCGGTTTTGGTATCTGAAAGTAAAAAAAGTGTTAATAGCACAAATGAATAATAGCAACCATAAATATTTAACACCTGATCCCAATACAACCTCCTTCTGTTTGTATCCAGGATCTTAAAAATATACATTTTTGAGGCACTCATGTATAGACAGTGTGTGTTTTTTTCTTGAATGATAGGGCTAATAATCAATAAACAGCTTGTTTGAAAAAAGACACCAAGTTGAAAGGCTAAGGCTCTATAGTTCAGGACATCACCAAGGTTGAAAAGAATAAAAGGAAAAACAAAATAAAAGCAATGTTAAACTTGGATTTTAAAAGCCTTAAAAAAGGGGACTACTGAGGGAGGTAAGCAGTTCCATGGTTTAAGGTCCTTGGAAAAAGTGAGAGCAGGAGACTGAGATAAGTATTGATTTCAACACAGCAGAGATGTAAGGAGGAGGAAAAATATGCAGGACAGCAGCTTTGCCGTTTAGAATCTTAATTAGATATAATCGCAGGCCCCCTTGCATGAATGCACTATACCTTAAAACAACATTTACAGTAACTCTTTTTCCAAATTATTTCTGTAGAAAATGGTCCACAAATCCTAAATCAGAAGGCATCCTCTACTGCATTTGTGACATTTACATTTCAAGTAATCTTGCTGCCTCTCTAAGTGACATTATCAATTTAGTGCTGAATCACAGACAGTTTTCTGCTGGATTCAAACTCTGTCACAAGGGTGTTTCACTCCTACACTGATGAATCGTGAGCATTAAAATAGTGTAAAAAATAAATAAATCATTTACAAAAATACAAGTGTATATGTGTGTACTTTTCAGCCGGCATATTATCCTCAACTCTTGTTTTATCTCGATATTTCTTTCCCCTTGGTTCTCCCAATTTTAAATCCCACAATCGTTCATTCAACCCTTCTTTTAGCAGCTCTTACCCATGCTTTTGATCATAAGCAAAACTGTTCTACAAGATTTATTGAACTGTTTTATCTACCCCTAGGAAATAGATAACGACAGTTTCGATTTTTCAAGCATGCCTGAAGCAGGCAATTTACTTTTGCACTTCTACCAGACTGTATTGCCAAAGCAAGTAAACAAAGTAGAGGAATTTCAAAAACCAGTTGCTTAAACGATGCTTGGCAATCAGGGCAACTACAGTACTAATATAACGTTTTCAAGTAAGCACGATATGGAGTAAATGAGATGGTTCAGACAAATATGGTTACCATGGCACTATAAGCCTCCTTTGTGTGCAACAAAAGCACAAGGTAAATGCATGCTGTCAGCAGAACAATAAGCTGTACAAACAAACTTCACTGAAACCCCAGAAGAATTTTAAACATTTCCTTTAGTAGTACAGTGAATCTTAAGACAAATTCTCAGTTGGCAGGTACACCAAGCAGAATTCAATTTTTTTTTAAAAAAAAGCAGCGTTTGAATTTGGCAGCAGAATTGTTGAGACTTTTCCCCCATAGAAATTGCAGCACAGAAAGAAGCTATTCATCCCACTCTGCCTGTATTGGCTTGATTAAAAGTAGCAAGACAACTTTTTACAATGAGCCTGGGCTGAGAGAACATCTAAGTCTTTCGATCCAACTAGTGTAAACAGATTATCTAGGGACGAAATGGTACACAAATACAATGGGCCAATGGACTAATGGACTAACTATTTTGACCAAATACATCATTTACATCTAAGTGATTCAAAAATGACTTAAGTATAAGCATTCCAAACAACAACAAAAAAATGTCTTCACGTTCGGACAAATCCCGCAATTATTTGCTGGGCTTGAATAAAATACGAGCCTCTTTATAGTCCTCTTCCCCACCCTCCCCCACCGAGTGAAAAGAAATAATGATCACAGTGGAACATCATCATTTGCATTTTTATAACAAATAACCAAGAGAATCAAGGAGTTCATCAATGTTGCTTTAGCAACAAGATCCCTTTTATGACTGCTATGTAGGATTAGTTAGCTGCTTGGCCTGCTGAAGTTAATGGGGCAGTGATGCTTTGTAGTACGTGATGGCCTCCCAAGAGTAAAAGATGCAGAAATATGGGAGAAAGAAGAATTAAGAGAAAGAGGAAGGCTCAAAAATTAGAACAGGAGAAAGAAAACACTATTTGAAGGAGGATTACATTATATTAAAAATAAATCATAACAACAGAAATTATGAAGTAGAATCTGATAAATGAGAAAAGAAAGACACGGCTTGCTATTTGATGCAATTTGGAGGAAATTTGAAAATTCATGAAAACTGAATAAAAATCAACACATTACACAGTCAGTTGAACATGCATCCCTGATCTTACCTTTGTCTGAAAATTCAACTGCATGCTCTGTTTCTGAGCCAGAGGAGCGAGTCTGTCGCAATGGGTATTTCTTAGGTGTGACTGGGGTGGTCTGCTGCTGGCTTCGTGTCACCCTTCTTGTAGCATAGGCAGGTTCATCTGAGGCATACGATGGTATCTGGCGCACTGGACTAGAATCTGCACAAGGTTTGTTGAGTCAAAATCAGATCTACAACATTTTAGATTTAGAGACAAAATACAGCTAGCTCTTACAAATTCAATTAAAAATAAAGGAGGTTATTTTTCTTAAAAACTTTTGGTGCCTAGCTTGCATTTTCATGGTTTTAAAAAATAAACATCTTGTGAAATTCTAACTGGTATTCATAATTAATAAACAATTTTACAGTGAAACAGGCTACGGGCAGAGCTTAATAGGCCGCTGGAGCAACTTGAAATTAAAATCAGATCTGCCGATTTGAAAAGTAGTTCAAACTTTTGCTTTTTGTTTTTACACATAAAATATTTAAAATTACATCATATGCGGTTTTAACAACTGTGCCAAATGCTACCCCTGCTTTTATTACAACTAATGGGCGTTCAATGCCAAAGCATTTTTTTTTATTTTAACCTTTTCCCAACCATGAAAGGTGCAGTACCAGTTGGTACCCAGACTACTACTAAGACAGCAAGGCCTCGGGTAGAACAGATCATGTTTCTCCCTTTCAGCTTTGAAAACCCTCTACTACCTGCTGGACCCAAAAATAATTACAGTCCATTCTCTTCAAGGGTCAAGTCAGCATCCACAGATTTATTTTTGCTGCCCTGCTCAAAAAAAATTCCATCACTGTTAACCTGCTGAATGTAAAGGTCATTGGAATGAAGATCTTCAACATCCACCTAAACCAGCAGAATGGCAGACAGGCCTTCAATCACACTTCAGTGAGCCACAGTTGTGGAATTGCACAGAAACAGCGTATTTGTAAGATTTCTTTGGATGAGAAAGGCAGTAAAGATCAGCTCCATCACTATTCTCCCCCTAGTTTTTCTAACAACCCCAATAAATCATTCTGTTGAACTTAGTAAGAATGATTTGCTTCATTCTGATTGTCATAATATTGTCATCTCTGAAGCACTTCAGACAATGAAATGTCTCAAAGCACTTCACATTATGAATTACCCTAAAGTTCATTAACTTGTTATGTAGACAAATGTAGCAATCATTCTGCACCAGCAATATCCTACAAACAGCAATGAAACGAATAGCCAGTTACATCTCCCTTTACTTTTGCACGTAACTTGTTCTAAATGCCTGGCCGATAAACTTCTTTTAAAATTCAAGAGCAGAATCTAGTATATTTTGGCAACAGTACTCACGGTACTACAAATGCCACCGTTTCCTGAGTGATCAGTGCAAATCACTATGAAGGCATGCCGATTAAATCAGCTAACTCAGCACAGGCTAAAAATTCAATCTGGGACCTTTTTGGTATATATTGGCTTAACTACTCACTGATTGAACTCAGAGTCATTGGGAGAATTTAAAACGGTCCTTAGCTTCACCTTACAAAGGACATTTTATTGTATGAACTGCTGCCTCACTTTTTTTTGAATCAGAACAAAAAACTTCCAGTCTGATGCTTTTAGACAAACTTTTGGCAGCAATTAAATCTTACTTAATTTTCCTCCTCATATCTTGTAACGTTTCATAATTCCCCTTTACCTTGAGAACTTTGGCTGTTCCGTAATGATGATCTGGTTAATCTGGTAGATCGCCGTGGCTGTCCATCACTCTCAGAGCTATCTGTATGGTCCAGATCAGCAGAAAAGTCAGAATCTTCTGTGCCCTCAGAGCTGCTGCCTGCCTGACGCTGAAATAGAACACACAAAAGATCAACTGCGAAAACACCCCGGTTACACTCTTAAAGCACATCTATCAAGAGTAACAGCTAACTGTTGGAAGGGGAAAGGGTTGACAGGATCACTTAATAATCCATTTAACTGAGGACTTGGTGCAAATAAGGTAGAGTACAATTCTTTCAGCTAAGTTGGCCCATACAACATATTAGAGCAACAGGATAAAGTTTCCTTCTCTGTCCACTTTAAGAGTCCAACATGAAATTAATTTGGCTATTCTCAACTTAGTTCCTCATGGAAACGAATATACATTACAGAACTGCCCATAATTTGGCACAAATTGGCAACTCCACTCAAAGATCCCTAACAACAGTGAGAAAGAGAAAAGTTCACAGTAGTAAAGCAGGGAATGCCCTATTGTTGGTACAAGGACAAGTTGTTCGGGAAGAGCAGAATTAGATTTATTATACATTTAGCCAATGCTACACATGATCCAACAGTCCCTGAAGCTGGCATTGGATACCCAAAATAGAACAGTCTGTTTCTCAACACTGGCATCCTTCACCTGACAAGGACAAAAATATTCCAATCAGTAACTATTCCTCCTCAACCTCTCTGCAGCCTTTGTCACGGTCGACCACACCTTCTTCCTCCCAACGCCTTTCCTCCCTAATCCAGCTCAGTGGAACTGCCCTTGAATGGTTCTACTCTTAACTTTCCAATTGTAGCATGTCCAGCAATGGCTTCTCTTCCCACACCTGCACCAATACCTCTGAAGTCCCCCAAGGATCTATCTTTGCCCCCTCCTCTTCCTCATTTACATGCTACCCTTTGGCAACATTATCCACAGACATCTGGTCAGTTTTCACATGTACACTGGCGAAACCCAGCTCTACCTCTCTTGACCCCTGCACTGCTTCTGTGTTGTCAGACTGCGTGTTCGACATCCAGTCTTGGATGAGCTGCAATTTCCTTCAGTTGATTCTATCCTTCCTGGCCGCTGTCTCAGACTGAACCAGACTGTTGACAACCTTGGTGTCCTATCTGGTCCCAACCTGAGATTCCGACACCATTTCCTCTCCATCACAAAGATCACCTATTTCTAACTCCATAACATTGCCCGCCTCCACACTACCTCAGCCCATTTACTGCTGTAACTCTCATCCATGCCTTTATCAGCTCTAGACTTGACTATTCCAATGCTCACCTGGCCAACCTCCCATCCTCCACCTTCCATAAATTTTACCTCATCCAAAACTCTGCTGTCCATATCCTATCCTGTACCAGATCCCACTCACCCATCATCCTTGTGCTCACTGACACACATTGGCTCTCGATCCCAACATGCCTCAAATTTAAAATTCTCATCGTATTTAAATCCGGTCACAACATTATTGCTCCCGATCTCTACAACCTGCAGCCCTACAACTTTCTGAGAACTCTGCGTTCCTCCAACTCTGGTCTGGTGCTTCCCCTACTCCTTTCACCCCACCAATGGCGGCTGTGGCTTCAGCCATAGCCACCTTGGTCCTACGCTCTGGAATTCCCTCCCGAAACCTGTAGTCTCTTCATCTCCTTTTTTTCCTTTAAGACCCTCTTTAAAACCCACCTCTTTGACAAAGCTTTTAGTCACACCTAATATCTCCTTCCTTAGCTTGGAATCGAGTTTTGCCTGATTACACTTCTGTGAAGCGCCTCAGGATGCTTTTCTACGTTAAAGGCGCTATATAAATGTAAGTTGTTGACGTAACTACCTGCATAAATATAAGAAATGTTGTCAGTGCTGGAAACTGCAAGCAAACCTACCCTATTCATGAAACACTTGGTCCATATCTCTTGTTTTTCTATATATTTTAAAAATACCACCATAAAATGTGGTCATATTAATACCAAGTCAAGACTGCACAATAAATAAAAATTGAATCCTGTTGGCACTGTTTGACATTTGCCTCTGCAAATCAGCCATTAAGTCCTGCAATAATTTTTTCTTTATTTTTCAAATAGACCAACTATATGATTAAATAGGAGATCTATTATTCTGAATTATCTTATAATCTTAAATGATATGAGATGCCTATACTCTTACCAATGTGCAGCACACACCCTGCAACCATATGATAGTAGGGGGTTACACAGGAGACATTGGCCTAGGTTTTCAAATCATAACTCCAATGGTAACCATTCATTTTAATGGGTTACAGTCAGTGCTACAATCGGAAAACTTAAGCCATCAAGTGTAGATTTTTAGTTTGACATCATAAATGGTACAGTTGACTGGGCAAAGCTCATACTGTACCACAAAATGTCCACTTGCAGGCTGCCTCAACCCAACAATTCTAAATAAACCTGACAATAAGGTGCAACTGAGAAATACCAGTAAATTTGAAGATGTCTCCCTTGCTCCTCCAAAGGCTCAGCAGGTTTTTCCAGTGACCTAAGCCATACAGACTGCAAAGGTGCCATGTGTGATCTCTGTGCCGAGTTAGCTACTGTCAGGCAGGCAACTGTAGGAGCAGTCTGGCCCCAAAGGCCACAGGGATAGGGAGGGGGAAGAGGGGGTAAAAAGTTGGCCAAAACTCCAGCTCCCAACCCCTATCCAGCGACTGCTGCAGAAAGTCCACACATATAGATACTGGACGAGGACATCATCATCTCCTCCCTCTCCTCTCCCCCACCCGATTAAATAGCCTGCTAACACCATCAATAGTCTGTTAATACCATCAAAGCACGCGTGTGAATAATGACAGATTGGGTAAGGTACCAAGAGACATCCAGCCTCAGCAAAACCAGAGCTCAGCAAGGAGTATGGTTCAAGAAAGAAATGTAAGGGAGAAAAGTGGCATAAAAAAAGATTTCTCCCTATGTAACATTCCCAGATTACATACGTGCTGAAAGAGACCTAGGAGTCTTGGTTGACTTGACACTCAACATACGCAATTAATGCAGAGCAGCAATCAACAAAGCCAATAGCATGTTGAACTACTAGTTCAAACAGTAGAATATAAATAAAGGGAGGTGATCACACTGGTCAGACCACATATTGAATAGTGCATCCAGTCTGGCTTCCAAGAAACAAGGGAGACATTCAAGCTTTAGAGACAGAGCAGAGAAAAGCAGCAAAGTTGATCACTGGTGTTAGGGATATAAATGATAAGACTGGAGAAATATGGACTTTTCAGCCTAGTAAGGAGGCGACTAAGAGGTGATCATATACAGATGTACAAGATTGTTAAGGAAATGGAAAAAGTAAATCCACGATATTACTTTAATTAAAATTATAGGAATCGAATAAGGAGAGATCAGTTCAAACTAATAAATAGTAATTTTGGGACCGATATCAGGAAATTCCTCTTCACACACAAAAATGATCAACATGTGGAACAGACTTCCATACAGCATAGTGGAGGTGAAAACCTGGAATCATTTAAGAAACATTAGATGCTACAATAGGCAGGCTTTAGGATCTTTCTGGAGGGATGGATTAAGATCGGCCATATAGCCTTCCTCATCAATAATTATCTTGAGATCTGTGTGACTATTTAGCGGAGCATAATTGCTGTTTATCTATCAGAGTATGTGTGGGGTGGCGGGGGGAGTTCCATTATTCACATGAATTGGCCTTTTCCCAACAGATTATCCATTAAATAGTGGGGGAGGGATGGTGAATATATATTTAATCTAGTTAATACATAAATTTATGTTCCAGTATTCACTTAAGTGACTTTTTGGATCACCAAAATTATCCTTCAGGTTTGGTTCATTTCCAAAACATTTACTTTGTGAAAGTGCTTATAATGGACCAAATACTCAAAAGTTGTGAGATAAAGAAAACAACTCGGAACATTTTGAGATACAAAAAACAAATTGCAGAAGATCAAAAGATTCCAGTTTCTTAAACCTTCCTTCCAAAACAATTTTTTAAAAAATCAATACTTTTCTAACAACTGTGTGTGCACATGGCATTTGAACAGGTAAGGTAGGTTACATTTTAGAAGAGAAACTGAAATGTCAGTGACAATGTCTTGGCACCGAAATATTTAGTAGAGCTGCACAAAGTATTAAGCAGGTTCAATGTTTTGTGTCAGTCAGTCTCGTTCTCCACTCCCCCACCAAAAAAAATCAGCCAAATCCAACAAGTACTCAATATGTTTTCCAATATATGCAATTCTTCAGTCACCAATACACACTGCTTCCCAGCTGAAGCCGCCTCTTGCTGCAAGTTACTTTTTAGTATTAATCAACAGGGTTTACTTTAAATAATTAGCATGAACTGCCAGTTTAGAGGGGGAAGAGGAAGAAATAGAACACACTGCAAGATGAGCCAGCAATTAAGAGTGAAAACTGAGGGATATGGATAATCTCACTGGATCAGTTATTCTCAATACAGTTTATAGAATATGTTCAATAAAATCAACTTGATAAAGCTGTCCAAACAAGGTGCCTTTTTTTGTTGTGGTTCTGTCATGCCAGAAATACAAATCAGCTTAATTTTGATAACTGTAATAAAGTACTGTAATATTTTGTCATATGTTCCCCGATAGAGAGGCAGAGTTTCTGTCCAAACTGTGATACATAATCGGAAGAAAAGGGTGAAGAGCAAGTGAAGCTTTTTTTTTTAAAAGTTGAAAATCCAGCAAAGTGTGCAATGTGTACATTCTCACTCCTCAATTCCCTATTTAAGTTTTCCCTTTATCATCTAAGCCCACCTGAGGCATAATGATGGTGGCACAATTCACTAAAGGACAGAGAGCGTCCAAAGGGCATCTGCATCTGTGTCATTCTCTCATAACCTTATGACTGATTCAGACAAGCAATGGCCCAGACAAGATTAAATATCAGCTCAGGTGTGCACAAAATATGCGTCCCTTTTGCAGGGAAGAGGAAGGTGGAGTTTTAAAGAAATATGTACACACAGGCATGCATACTTTTAAAAATAAAATATACTTTTCACTGTTTCTTAAATTTATGATGCATGCTAACTTTCAATGCAACATTTCGGCATGCCACACCAAGATACACTGATAAGCTACAATATTTTAAATCCTCAATAACTGCATTGTCTGTTTCACTTGTTATAAATCAACTATAAACAATTTTACAACACCAAGTTATAGTCCAGCAATTTTATTTTAAATTCACAAGCTTTCGGAGATTTTCTCCTTCCTCAGGCAAATGTTTCAAGAGCTCCTTGAAGCCTACGCATTTATACATATTGAACAATACATGGTGTTTACAGACTGCCTCTGCAACTGCCCGTTGCCAAGGCAATCACCGTGTTCAGACAGAGAGGTGTCACCTGCAGAACCCCCGAATACACATTCAACAAAAAAACAAACAGGGAAAAAAAACAGAGAAAAAAAACACAGAGAGAGGCAGAAACATCCGGAAGGCAGAGAGAGCCAGCAAATGACCCATTATATTAAAAACAGATAACATTTGTTCACTGGTGGGGTAACGTGTAGCGTGACATGAACCCAAGATCCCGGTTGAGGCCGTCCTCATGGGTGCGGAACTTGGCTATCAATTTCTGCTCGACGATTTTGCGTTGTCGTGTGTCTCGAAGGCCGCCTTGGAGTACGCTTACCCGAAGGTCGGTGGATGAATGTCCATGACTGCTGAAGTGTTCCCCGACTGGGAGGGAACCCTCCTGTTTGGCGATTGTTGCGCGGTGTCCGTTCATCCGTTGTCGCAGCGTCTGCATGGTCTCGCCAATGTACCATGCTCTGGGGCATCCTTTCCTGCAACGTATGAGGTAGACAACGTTGGCCGAGTCACAGGAGTATGAACCATGCACCTGGTGGGTGGTGTCCTCTCGTGTGATGGTGGTATCTGTGTCGATGATCTGGCATGTCTTGCAGAGGTTACCGTGGCAGGGTTGTGTGGCGTCGTGGACGCTGTTCTCTTGAAAGCTAGGTAGTTTGCTGCGAACGATGGTCTGTTTGAGGTTGGGTGGCTGTTTAAAGGCGAGTAGTGGAGGTGTGGGGATGGCCATAGCGAGGTGTTTGTCCTCATTGATGACATGTTGAAGGCTGCGGAGAACATGGCGTAGTTTCTCCGCTCCGGGGAAGTACTGGACGACAAAGGGTACTCTGTTGGTTGCGTCCCGTGTTAGTCTCCTGAGGAGGTCTATGCGATTTTTTGCTGTGGCCCGTCGGAACTGTCGATCGATGAGTCGAGCGTCATATCCCGTTCTTACTAGGGCGTCTTTCAGCGTCTGTAGGTGTCCATCGCGTTCCTCCTCGTCTGAGCAGACCCTGTGTATTCGCAGGGCCTGTCCATAGGGGATGGCCTCTTTGACGTGGTTAGGGTGGAAGCTGGAAAAGTGGAGCATCGTGAGGTTGTCCGTGGGCTTGCGGTAGAGTGAGGTGCTGAGGTGCCCGTCTTTGATGGAGATTCGTGTGTCCAAGAAAGAAACTGATTCTGAGGAGTAGTCCATGGTGAGCTTGATGGTGGGATGGAACTTGTTGATGTTATCGTGTAGTCTCTTTAGTGATTCCTTGCCGTGGGTCCATAGAAAGAAAATGTCGTCGATGTATCTGGTGTATAGTGTTGGTTGGAGGTCTTGTGCAGTGAAGAAGTCCTGCTCGAACTTGTGCATGAAAATGTTGGCGTATTGGGGTGCGAATTTGGTCCCCATGGCTGTTCCGTGTGTTTGGGTAAAGAACTGGTTATCGAAGGTGAAGACATTGTGATCCAGGATGAAGCGGATGAGTTGTAGGATGGCTTCCGGAGATTGGCTGTTGTTGGTGTTGAGTATTGATGCTGTCGCAGCGATGCCGTCATCGTGGGGGATACTGGTGTATAGTGCCGAGACGTCCATCGTGGTGAGAAGTGTTCCTGGTTCAACTGGTCCGTGGGTACTGAGTTTTTGTAGGAAGTCTGTAGTGTCACGACAGAAGCTGGGGGTTCCCTGTACGATGGGTTTCAGGATGCCCTCGATGTATCCAGAGAGGTTCTCACACAGGGTTCCGTTGCCTGATACGATGGGACGTCCGGGTGTGTTGGCTTTGTGTATCTTTGGGAGGCAGTAGAAGTCTCCCACGCGGGGATTACGTGGGATGAGAATGCGTAGGATGCTTTGAAGGTCTGGATCGAAGGTCTTGATCAGTTTGTTGAGCTGGTGGGTGTGTTCTTTGGTCGGATCTGCGGGTAACCGTCTGTAGTGTTCCTGGTTGTCCAGTTGTCGGTATGCTTCTTTGCAATAGTCTGTTCTGTTCTGTATGACTATGGCTCCTCCTTTGTCCGCTGGTTTGATGACGATGTTGCGGTTGGTCTTGAGAGCGTTGATGGCGTTGCGTTGTGCTCGGGTGACATTCTGGACTGTCTTCTGAGTGCGGCTGATGAATCTGGCATTGACGCATTTCCTGACAGCTTGAGCATACATGTCCAGCTGAGGGCAGCGACCCTCCGGAGGAGTCCAGTTTGACTCTTTCCTCTTCGGTTGCTGTACCGCGGATCCCTCTGTCTGCTGTTCCGGATCGTCGATTGTCTCATTGGGTTCGCTGCTGAAATCTTGGGGTTTGTGGTAGAATTCCCGGAGCCTCATTCTCCTGATGAATTCCTCTGTGTCCGCCGCGAGACTAGTGGGGTCCATTTTGGTAGTGGGGCAGAAATTGAGCCCTCGGCTGAGAACTTCGATTTCGTCTGGTTGAAGGGTGTGGTCGGATAAATTGACAATAGACTTCCCTGTGGTTGCAACCGTGGTACCAGGGGAAGCTTGGTCGTTGCTGGTGGTGATGCCGAGTTTCTCAAGCTTCCTGCTCTTGGTTTTCATGTAGGCAGCCACCCAACCTCAAACAGACCATCGTTCGCAGCAAACTACCTAGCTTTCAAGAGAACAGCGTCCACGACGCCACACAACCCTGCCACGGTAACCTCTGCAAGACATGCCAGATCATCGACACAGATACCACCATCACACGAGATGACACCACCCACCAGGTGCATGGTTCATACTCCTGTGACTCGGCCAACGTTGTCTACCTCATACGTTGCAGGAAAGGATGCCCCAGAGCATGGTACATTGGCGAGACCATGCAGACGCTGCGACAACGGATGAACGGACACCGCGCAACAATCGCCAAACAGGAGGGTTCCCTCCCAGTCGGGGAACACTTCAGCAGTCATGGACATTCATCCACCGACCTTCGGGTAAGCGTACTCCAAGGCGGCCTTCGAGACACACGACAACGCAAAATCGTCGAGCAGAAATTGATAGCCAAGTTCCGCACCCATGAGGACGGCCTCAACCGGGATCTTGGGTTCATGTCACGCTACACGTTACCCCACCAGTGAACAAATGTTATCTGTTTTTAATATAATGGGTCATTTGCTGGCTCTCTCTGCCTTCCGGATGTTTCTGCCTCTCTCTGTGTTTTTTTTCTCTGTTTTTTTTCCCTGTTTGTTTTTTTGTTGAATGTGTATTCGGGGGTTCTGCAGGTGACACCTCTCTGTCTGAACACGGTGATTGCCTTGGCAACGGGCAGTTGCAGAGGCAGTCTGTAAACACCATGTATTGTTCAATATGTATAAATGCGTAGGCTTCAAGGAGCTCTTGAAACATTTGCCTGAGGAAGGAGAAAATCTCCGAAAGCTTGTGAATTTAAAATAAAATTGCTGGACTATAACTTGGTGTTGTAAAATTGTTTACAATTGTCAACCCCAGTCCATCACCGGCATCTCCACATCATAAATCAACTATGCTGCTCAAGGCAGCCAAACAGAAAATATGCCGAGAGGATGAAAGTTCTTTTCATCTGAATAAAGGTTGACAGGTTTCCGAAGGTGAAAAAACTCAGCAAATTGCCAAACTTATATTATGAGAAGAGTTGTCCCTAAACATATCAGTCTGATGCTCTAAGGAAAATCCACGTTTTCCAATGTATGCAATGCTTCAGTCACCATGACACACTGCTTCGCAACTGAAGACGCCACTCACTGCTATATGCTTTGAAGCGGTTACATTCAATACCATTATTTGACTCTCTCTCAATGCTATTATAAGGCAAGAAAAGAATAAATTTGTAAAGCTGCTTCACTTTTGTTGAACAGCATGGATAAGCCCTGCATCCATTGGCATGAAGTTGAACATGTAGATTACAATGTAAAATAAAAACAGAAAATGCTGGAAATACTCAGCAAGTCAGGCAGCATCTGTGGAGAAAGAAACAGAGTTAATGTTTCAGGCTGATGACTCTTTGTCAGAACTCAGAGTTCTGACGATGGGTTATCGACCTGAAACTTTAACTCTGTTGCTTTCTCCACAGATGCTGCCTGACTTGCTGAGTATCTCCAGCATTTTCTGTTTTTATTTCAGATTTCCAGCATCCATAGTATCTTGCTTTAGACTACAATGTAGTTGACAGGATCGACGGATAATAAAACTGAGAATTAATATTAAACAATAAGAAATGTGATTGCACAAAGAAGAGAAAGTAGGAGATAAAATTAAATAAAACTGGAAGAGTAATCAAAAGGTTAGAAGACTAGATGGATCAATTATAAAAAGCAAGTGTATCAAATGAGAAAGAAATTCAAGCAAAGCAAAAGAAAAATATGGGTAAACTAAAAGTCAGGAAGGAAATAAATAAATGAGAAGGATTCTGTGCTTAAGCACTGCTTCAGAAGGCAATGAACAGAAATGACTACCACTGCACTCTAGTAAAATCCCCATGACAACCCTCCAACATAGTGCTCCATCATCCGAAAAAATACTATTCTCACCTCAACAGAAGCTAAATTTAGCTTTCCATGCATCAAACTCACATTATGACTGGCACACTGCCAAACATTGCCTATATCCCTCGACATAAGCAAACTAGAAATTTTAACACATCATTACAATCTCTATCCACTCTGGATAAACCAGCCTATCCACTATGCTTGTATCTCTGCCACTTCCTGGTCTACAAAATACAAGCTGCAGCATAATTTTTCATTAACCTATTATGCAGACCTACCAACTTTTCTACACGTGCAGGAGACAACATGGGGAATCAGGATCTCACGTCTGTATGCATTATGCCCATAATTCCCAGCACTTCTCTGGCGCTCGCTCTCTCACTCATGGGTGCAGCTTGCTGCTTTTAACCAGGTTTGTGTTTTTCACACAAGGCAGTGTCTCAGGTGTACAACTTGCAACCAAAAACACTCAACTAGCATCTGCCTAATGTTGATAGCATAATTATGTAATTTTATACTAAAATACTATAGCCCGCTAAACAAATCAAAGCTGTTCCAATTGGTTAGAACTAAACAAAAGTGGAAGTAATTTTATTTAGACCCTTTTGTACAGAGGGTGGCCAGGCTCACAGCAACAAAAATTAGATAGAGAAACTGGATAGGATAAAAATAGATAATGAGCGGGCACTTAAACCGATGGCAGCGCTCAAAGTAGAAAAGTCACCCGGTCCAGATAGGATGCATCCTAGGTTGCTAAGCGAAGTAAGGGTGGAAAAGCAGAGGCTCTGGTCACAATCTTTCAATCCTCCTTGGATATAGAGCCGGTGCCAGAGGACTGGAGGGTTGTAAATGTTACACCCCTGTTCGATAAAGGAGGGGGATAAACTCGGTAGCTACATGTCAGTCAGCCTAATGTCAGAGGTGGAAACTTCTGGAGTCCATAATCCAGCACAAAATTAATTGTCACTTGGAAGAACATGTGTTAATAAATGACAGCCAACACGGATTTGTTAAAGGCAAATCGTGTCTGACAAACTTGATTGAGTTCTTCGATGAAATAACAGAGGGTTGATCACGATAGTGCAATTGATGTTGTGTATATGGAGTGCCAAAAGGCATTCAACCAAGTGCCGCATAACAGACTAGTTAGCAATATTGAAGTCCATGGGATTATAGGGGCAGTGGCAGCGTGGATACGAAATTGGCTAAGAGACAGAAAGCAGTGTTGAACAGTTGTTTATCAAACTGGAGGGAAGTATACAGCAGTGTCCCCCAGGGGTCAGTATTAGGGCCACAGCTCTTTTTGATATATATTAATGACCTGGACTTGGGTATAGGAGGCAAAATGTCAAAGTCTGCAGATGACACAAAAACTTGGAAATGTAGTAAACAGTGAAGAAGATAGTAGCAAACTTCAGGAGGACATAGTTAGACTGGAGAAATGAGCAGACACATGGCAGGTAAAATTTAATGCAGACAAGTGATGCATTTTGGAAGGAAGAATGAGGAGAGGTAATATAAACAAAATTGGACAATTTTAAAGGGGGTGCAGGAACAGTGAGACATGGGGGTTCATATACAAAAATCTTTGAAGGTGGCAGGGCAAATTTATCAGGCTGTTACAAAAGCATATGGGATCCTTGGCTTTATAAATAGAAGTATAGGCCCCGATATTAGAGTGGAGGCAGGATGGCAGCTGGGGGGGGGGGGGGGGGTGAATGGGCGCGCGGGTAACCCGACCAATAAAAAATGTCCGTTTCCTCACAATCGCAATTCAATTGGTGCCACTTATCGTGGCTTCCGGGTTTGCCATCCGAAAGCTGTGCAGCGGGCGGACTGCGCACAGGCGGTCAGCTGAAGGAGCTCTATTTCGAGGGCAATTGCTCCAATGGCTTTTCCGAGAGCAAACACCCATACACCACAATGGAGCAGCACAGGGGCAAGGCTGCTCCAAGATTCAATGATGCCTCACTCCAGGTGCTACTGGATGGGGTGAGGAGGAGGAGGAGGGATCTGTTTTACTCAGCGAACAGGAGGAAGTGGCCTGCCTCTGCCACCAAGAAGGTCTGACTCGAGGTGGCGGAGGAGGTCACCAGCAGCAGCAACATCTCATGCAAATGGATCCAGTGCAAGGAGTGCTTCAGTGACCTAACTAGGTCAGCCAAAGTTGTGTACATATACTGATTCTCCTACATTCCATCTTCCACATCACCGTCCCCACCCTCCAACTCATTCTGTACTGCCAACACTACTCCATCACATCACTCCTCACACTCACTTAAGGCTCATCCTCAACTTGCCCGCACTTCCTCACCTCCCCATTAGTCACCACACCACTACCAGTCAACTCAATCGTCATCCAATGTCATGGCTCTGTCTCATGCTCACCCTCTGACGCATCTCTTTCACGGTCAGCCTCACCCAAACCAATGCATTCATTGGTTGACCACTTCACCATCACTCACTCACACGTCTGTTCTTTCTCCCCTTCTAGAAGAGAGTGCAAAATGCACAGGAGAGGGTGAGGACCAGAAGGGGGCCGCAACAAATCATCGTCCTCACAGACGCGGAGCAGGAGGCGCTGGACCTCAGCCAAACCCTCGAGTGCCCGGCTGTCGGGGATGCCGAAACTGGCGCCCCACAAACGTCTAGTGACACAACTTTAACATTCATCATATACAATATTAATTGATGTTAACATGCTTTTCCATCTTCAGCACCTCAGTATGCTCATCACATGACACATCTGTGATGATGCTTAATATTGCCTTCTGTTCTCTTACAGGGCCTTCAGCAACCACTGTGACAGCAGAGGGCGATTCCTCAGAGGACCTGCCGGCCTCTGAGGGTGCACCGTCACATCTTAGCGAGCCATCCACCAGCGCAGATACTCACACCTTGATGGGTCTCAGTCCTCAGTTAGTTGGGTTGGCACCTGGTGAGTTACCACACAAGTGAGCACGAGCGGACACTGGTGGCAAGGGCAGCTGCGGAGAGTCCGGTCGATAGGAGCATTCCTCTCCAGGCTCCGCCCAACTGGATGCAGATGCGGAACCCTGGGGGCCATCCTTTAAAAGGAGAATGATTGAGGGAGAGCAGCACATTTGCAAGGTACTGGAACAGGTGCCACGCGCACTCTCCACAACAGCGCAGAGGATGGAGGAGTCCAACTCCTGCATGAGTGGAATGGAGGCACAGGTACGGGAAGGAATTTCTGAGATACTGTCACAGGGATGTAAGCAACTCTGAGATAGTGTCACAGGTAAGTGCAGGAACGTCTGCAATGGAGAGAAGGCTAGCCTTCGTTGAGCTTCAAGCACAGCTCACAAATGAGTCCATTCAGGCCCTGACAACGGTCATTCAGACTCAGGCTGAGCAACATTCTGCCGCCTTAAATAGGCGGACTGAAACTTTACAACTGGGCTTCCAAGGCATCATACATGTCCTCCAAACTATTCTCCAGCAGAGTGGTAGGAGTGATGTGGGCCTGGTCCAGGAGAGGAATGATGGCGAAAGGGGACATGGAAGTGGGGACGCCACGCAAAGCACTCCCATGTCTCACCCGTTGCCGCCCTCTCAACCAGTATGCACAATGCTGCCTCCTCTCCAGGTGGCAAAACCCAGAGGGCGCAGGCCCAAAGCATCTAAGCAGTCAAGGCATGAACATGAGCAACCTGCCATTACCTCTGCTGTAGCCACAGGGGATGCACCTCGTAGAAGTAGTCGTAAGAGAAAGGCAAAGGTTTTGTGAGCATGAAGGGTATTTGACAGACTGTCATGTTTTTCATTTATATTTAATTTTTGTTAAAGTGACATTAAATTTTATGATTCTCACCACTGCTGCCATGTCTTGCCATTCTTGACTGGCTTTTGTGATAGGGCTATTTCATGAGGTTCACCATGAACGGTGACACTTGATGCCATTCATTGGGTCACTTTACAGTGGGTGTATGTGTAGTTGCAGGACTGTTTTGTGCAGGGAGGGGTGGGCGGCCTGGTGTGTGCTCTTTCGAGGTGGTGTGATGACTGGACTCTTCACACTTTCTGATATTAGGAGAACCGTTCACATATCAGTGACTCCCTGGCCTCACGAGCAGCCAGGTGAACCACTGCTCTGCCCATGAGTATCTCCTCCTCCATGTGGGTGACAGATGTGGATGGGGCCTCCTCAAACGGCACCCCTCTCTGTTGTTGCCCTTTGTGCTGTTGCGCAGGTACCTGTGGCGCAGCACTGTCTTGTGGAGCTGCAAGTGGCGGAAGTGGACGCCGTGCCTGGCGAGGCTGGTGATGTTGCTCATCCTCGGATGTAGTGGTGAATGCAGCCATGATGCCTTCCATCCTGATGGTGTGAGTTTGAGGGGGTCCGAAAAGTTGTTAAATATGCACAAACGGAAGAATTGTGAGTGGAAAGTAAGAATTTTCCGTGAAAATACAAGATCTTGCAGCCAAAAGTTTGTGTGAAAGAACTGAGTGCCATGCAGCAATAACTCACCTTTTCTCCCCATCTGTCAAACAAGCACTTGAATGTCCCATAGGCAGCTGGCTGCAACACGTGCGGCAGAACATGGAGTGTTTCCCACAGCACGGGAAACACGCTGGGGATGTTTCAAAATCGGACCCCTGCCTTAATGTGGACTAAATTAAGTACTTTAAGTACCTAAGTAAGCGTCTTAACTATTATCCCGCCGGCTTTAACTGCCGGTTGGACTTCCGCATTCGGGAGGCGCGTGCGCACCCAGACGCTTCAATGGGGAACCCAGAAGTCTGCGGGTTGGAGCCAGGTTCCGATCCCGCTCGGGATTTCCACGATTTTCGGAGCCCTCCCCGTCCCCAACGCAGCCGCAACTTCACTGGAAAATTGAGCCCATAGAGTACAAAAGTGAAGAAGTTAGGCTAATCATTTCTAGATCACTGGTTAGGCCTCAGCTGGAGTATTGTGTTCAATTCTGGGCACCATACTACAGGAAGGATGTCAAGGCCTTAGAGAGGGTTGAGAGGAGATTTACTAGAACGTTACTGGGGATGAGGGACTTCAGTTATGTGGGGAGACTAGAGAAGCTGGGATTACTCTCCTTACAGCAGAGAAAGTTATGGCGGGATTTAATAGAGGTGTTCAAAATGATGATGGGCTTTGATATAGTAAATTGGGAGCAGGAGGGTCGATAACCAGAGGACACAGATTTAAGATAACTGGCAAAAGAATCAGGAGGATTTAAGGAGACTTTTTTTTTTAAACGCAGTAAGGTGTTATGGTCTGGAATGCACTGCTTGAAAGGGTGGTGGAAGCAAGTTCAATAGTAACTTTCAAAAGGGAATTGGAAATATATGTGAAAAGGAAAATTTTGCAAAGCTGTGGGGAACAGCGGGGGAGTGGGACTAATTGGATAGCTCTTTCAAAGAGCCAGCACAGGCATGATGCGCCGAATGGCTTTCTTCTGTGCTATAAGATTCTATGAATCTATGAAAATAAGTGCAGACGATGTACTCAACACCCAGACATTAAACCAGGAATGCACTGGCTCAAAGAATGTGATCTGGAGCATGAGCAGGAATTGAAAACGTACATTTCGTAAAACAATGAACACGCTTGAAACAGGAATTTACATAATTAATTACCAGTCAGGAAACATTTATTCTAACATTCAGTCAAATGATTGGCACAATCCTAAATAAAACAAAAAGTACATCTTCTTTGTCTTAATTGTTGTATTTATTTTACCCTGACAAGTTAAGAATAAACATAATTGTTATTAAAAGTCATTTTACCAACAATTCTGTTTCCAAATCACTGGTTGATTTTTTTAAAATATGAAATTCAATTTCTTTACTACTGCATTATTAAAAGGATTCATCACCCTGCTTCCCCCTTCCCCAAACATAGATACACACAGCGTCCATACCTGCCTCCTTCGATCACTGTCCATTTACTCACTAGGCTTCCACTTCACCTTGTTAGGATGCTTCCTGAGGGAACACAATCGGCAGGGTATGACTGCAACAGTGAAAACATGCCCCATTCATTCTTTGGTTCCAATCTGCTGCATGAACACATAATTGAAAAGCGTAGACTTGGGAGTCATTTGATTGAGGTTTAAAAGACGATGAGGGGAATCAATTGTGTTTGTGTAGAGCTTGTTCCAACTATTTAGGTTAGGGAGGACCAGGGGTCATAATTTTAAGTTGTATAACGCCAGATCTAGTCAGATGTCAGGAGGTGGTTCTTTTCCCAGAGAATAGTGGACCTCTGGAACAGGCTGCCGGCTCGTGCGGTGGACACCGATTCGCTGAATTCCTTCAAGCGAGAGCTGGACTTGTTTCCGATTGAGGCTGAGATCACCTTGTCCAAAAGGTAGGTACTACATAGCATTATCAGAGCTAGAGTGATTTCCTGGACTAGTTTTGATCACCCGAGGGGTCGGAGAGGAACTTCCCCGATTTCCCCTCCCAAATTGGCCATGGTTTTTAAATCTGGTTTATCGCCTCGCCCAGGAGATCACGTCGTTTTGGGTGAGTGGGGAGTGTATATAGTGTGTGGGACAGGCTGGATGGACCAGACGGTCTTTTCCTGTCCGCCAATGTTCGTATGTACCCTTCTTCCTGAATCTAGTTGAGTCTCACCGTCAGCCCCTTCAAATTCTTTCCACGTAACACCAAATACCTACAACTGACTACAGCAGATATTTTCAAAAAAGTTATGCGGCTTTAATTAATGGAATTCTCGCTCCCAATCTATCTCTGCTACAGTTAGCAGTCAGGCCCATTCTCTTATACAGTGCATTCTAAAATTGGAAAAAATCTCCCCCATTTAATTGTCTAGTTGGAGACAATGTAAGTTGACATCTAAACATTCAGAAAGGCACGTTTCTCTCAATTGTGTTTTCAGCACCTTCATTTGACATGTTAGTTATATGAAGTTGTGCACAATTTCTTAATTTCCAACTGATGACATTGAGCTAGCAATTGCAGTATAAATGTTAATTATGCTTAAAAAACAGCACTTTACACAGAATGCCAGCACTTGCAGAACTGTTTAAGACAACAAGACCTCCTCGTGCCTGGGGCTGACAAGGAGTTGAGAAATTTACACTGATTACCAGTCATTAATTTTATGGCAGAGCTCTTTTGTAACAAAATCTTGTTTACCACAAAAATATTTTACTATCAAGAGCCAAGTGGCTGATTATTATTGTCCAATGTTCTACAAAATGGAGAAGCTCAATAGGAGGTCCTGCAGTTTTGACACTAATTCAAAGGTGATGTATACCATGCAAAGTGGAACAAAAAAAATAAGCCGATAAAAATACATACCCATACTGTCCAAGTCTATTGCAAATGATGAGCAACACCCACCTGTACAGATCAAGAACCTTCTCACCCACATTTGCTACCATCTTTCTTTTATGGTAGAAGAAATAAACAACCTAACTTTGATAAAATAGATTGACTGGGGAAAAGACTGATACCCTCAATGACATGGACTAACGCCTTGAGAATGAAAGAAACAGCTGAGGGAACGGGAATAGTCGTTGTCCAGGGGCTTCGTGCCAATATAATTTTTTCATTTCTATTCCCCTTCATGCACTAATTAAGTCACATTCATATTTTCCCCGCCACGCATAGATGAGTTGAATCATTATTTAAACAATGAAAATGACTTGCATATATGCTAAAACACAGCAAGCTTCAGGAAATCCATACCCACGTAGAACCTCTGCCCCAAAATACAAGCTGTCAGTTGTGATTCCACAATGCAATCAGGGTAAGCTATTGAAGTTCTCGCAACTACAGAAATTCTATCGAAAGAAGGTATGAAATTCTATCATGTTATGGAATTGAAGTGATTCTTTTCAGTAACTGAGTGGGAACACGGCAATGCATCAACCACAAAGAAAGCTGCATTTTGTTCAATGTTATTTGCTGTTACGGGAGAATTTAGTAATATATACAACAATATTTCAACCCAGTAAACTAGTGTTATTTTTCCGTATGACGACATTCTATTCCTGTTGGCTGCTTTAATATGACCTTAAAACTCCCTCCCTTCCTGTAACACGATGCAGTCACATGCAAAAACTAAACATGAGCACTGTCAATTAAGTTACAAATTCCCATACAGAAGCTCACAAACAGAAAAAAAAGGAACTGTGCACATCGCAAACACACAAAGGTTTAAGTGGCAGTGTTCTTAGATTGATTAGTTTTGGGGTTTGTATATTATTTGTGCTTTATCATATAATTTGAACCTACATGAATAGTGCTTAATACTGGCCCCGGAGCACCAGTCAAAATGGTAAATATCACATACCAACCTCCTGTAAATTAATTTAAACCAATGGGAAAATTGTGGTCTGACTTTTGAGTATGACTTAGTGTAACAGACATCCTAAACTAGTAATCAATGTAGATATAATTAATCAAGTCATAAGAATCAAGCATATTATATATTTTTACTGATTTTATAGAGGCCGTACTCTGGTGCTTAAGTCTCAGACTTTACTTTTTTGTCCGAGATAGAAGGCTGATTTTAATTATATTTTTGTTCAGAATTACTGAAATCTGGAACCAGGAATGACTTTCCAAGTTTTTTTTAAATAAATAAAGTCTACTGCAGATTACTATAGTTAAGTGCAATTTTTTACACTAGCACCCTCACAAAAAGTATTCAGGAGTGGGAATAAACAGAATTATGCAGTCACTCAATTAATCAAAGTTTCAAGATCAAATTCAGAACAAACGTGTGTTATTTTAAACTGCTGCCTTGATGTCCATTTTTTAAAAATGGACCTTAATTGTAATTGTATTGTGAAATTGCATTTAAATATTCACCAACAAAAATGTTCTGTATAATTTCTCAACAAAGGGCAGTTGCAAATATTTTAGGGCGGAGTGATCTTGTGGTAACATCATCAATATGTAAAACATTGCAACTTTCCTTTGACCAACTTCAGAAGGTATGTCAATCAAATTTCCGTAATTCAGAAAGGCCTACAACACATTCTCAAATATTTTACAGAAGAACTTTAGTTATTGGGAACTGCGATTGGAAGGGTACCCATAACCTTGAAATCGTTGTAACTTCGAAGTATCAATATATATGTGTGTGTACACACACACACACACACGAAATAACTGAAAAATTAATTTGCTAAAAACCTTGTTTTCAGATAACCACCCAAACTTGTCAAGAAACAAACAGGGCACTGTAGCAAAAATTAAAATACAGTGCAATGACTTTAAAACTTTACAATGACTTTCTTACATTATTTTTCCAGTGGCCAGTAAAGTGGCATACCCAAAACGCTAAGAGCCTGATAACTAAGGATCCATTGTACAATCCTCACTATCATTGATATATAAAGCAGGTACAATCTGAGACATCACAATCTCTCTGCAACCGACAAAATATAATCAATAATGACTTAAAACATTGCCAGTAATAATCCATTACTAGTGTCAAGCGTGAGAAATATCATCATTTACAAGTGCCAAGACAAAATCCCATTCTACATTAAGCCTCAACAAAACAATCCATACCAGGAAGAAAGTTCCTTCAAAACTTAGATAGCACACTCCTGGAACTAAAAAAAATACAAAGAGTGAAGACTTTTTTGAAAACACTGCAGGAAGGCAAATGCCTGGACAACTTTTTGTCCCAGCCGCTGTACTAATCAACAGCAGTAAAATTGAAAGATCAATACAATCTGCAATGTATTTTTTTTAAAACTAATTCTTACTTTATCATTTGAAAGGTTAATTTAAAAATATCTTTTAAATAAATCTAATTTTGATAGTAGGGTTTTACACCTCCAATCCAACAAGACAACTCCCTACTCCACTAAGGTTAGGTACAGCAAAAGATACAATACTACGATCTGTCTCATATAACCTGTTCTAAGTAACTGGAAGAAAACTGCAACTGGAATATTCTCAGCCAACTTAAATCAGAAGCGGCATTCCTTCCCTTTTTTCCCCCAAATTTAACAGATTTCTAGCAGTACAACTGCAACAATAGCTATTTTACCATTAACATATCCTGCCTAAAACATTCAGCAAATACAGTTGCAACTTTGGAACAATGCTACAAAATAATACCGCAAATACTACTACTACTGTATGCTCGTATTGCAGACACCAAGCGGGGTGGGAAAGATGTTTGTGGACATGCAAGAGAGTCATAATCATACCCATCCCTTCCACGAGTGTATGCACGTGTTTGCCAATTATCATTCTTACATATACAGTCCCGATACTTTGTCTTTGGCATTCTACCTCTTTTTCCAAGTGGAACGCATTCCAACACCAAGGGTGCTGAACTTTCTTATTGCACGTGCTCACTTACTACATGAAGACAATTCCTACTCATTATATTTTTGTGTTGGTTACTGTGTCCTTCCCACATCCCAAAGCATGTGTCTCCTCCGCCAGAATAGTTGCCATAGTTTATCAAAAACACTGTGTGCTTCCTCAAAGACTTGTGTGGTAAAAGCAACTTCTAACTGAGCCAAACATATTAACGAGGGTCCAATTCTCAGGCTGTGCTCAATTATTTAATTGCAGCCTGTTTGGTAGTTGGAGCACAGCAGTCGGTCTCAGTGCCCTTGGCTACTTCTGACTGCTATCAACTGACAACTGCTGGATAAAGTGTGGATGTGTGAATGACGAGCGAAGACAATGTCAAGCTCTGCTGCAAGTCCCATCATATAGTCTGCCGACATTCACTCTAGGCTCACACATGAAGAATAGCTGCTTGGGCAAGGTATTAGGAGGGCAATAGAATGCTTTAGGTGAAGATGAGAAATTAAATTGTTATATTGATAAGTACAGTCTGTATGTTCAAGAGATCATCTATGAGCAATCCTTCGCTAAAAGGATAGTATATGCCATTATTTCTTTTTGCCTTAGAAAGACAGACAAATTTCCAAGAATGGATACTCCAATATAAGCAGCTTTAAAACTGGAAGCCATTTGAATGTAGTTTTCTTCAGGGCTCTGACACATTATCAGACAGAGGATTAAAAATGTGGGGCCTACATTACATACATCACATTTCCAATTCAAATCAATGCAGGGTTACCCAAGCTGGCATGAGAGGAAAGCAGGTGGAATTTACCATTGTGACCTGCTGTTGATCTATGGAGAATGTTCTTACAAAGGACAGTCAATCCACTATCCAGTTTTCTCATATTATATGTTCTTGCATTTGCTAAATCTGTGCTTCATGTCTTTATTTCATTTGTAAACACAATAGTTGTTTATGCCTGTAAACTCTGATCTGCTTAATATGCACAATTTCCAAAATGATTGACAGCAAAGAACAAGACAATGGATGATACAGTAAACAGATTACTGCAAGCAAAGGTAATAGTTAACCCATTAGGTCCCACAGTTCTGGAAGGGCAGATTGCATAAAAAAACAGCTTCCAGATTATAAAAGACAAGGTTCTCTTTGGGGAATTGTTATGAAACAGTTGAGAGAGGAAAAAGTTCTACAAAAACTAAAACTGTAACAGTTGGGAATATTTTAGAAAAGTGGAAGCCTCACTCATAAGAATTACAGGCTAATATTTTTTTTAAATGATCTAAAAAAACATTTTATGACAATAAACTGTAGATTATCACTATTTGTAGAAATTATGCCCTTCAGTGTGAATGACACTACACCAACTATATGCAGCTTCCACGCCAATAAAACAAAATTATCCATATAAAATGTTCTCGCTGTTCTAGTATCTGGACTAGTAACTTTAAAGTCAGAATGTAATCTGACGTCCTGTAAACATATGCCTGGATCTCTATTTTATGCACAATCTTCCTTGTATAAACAAACATATGAAACCAGAATTGGTATCCCAGCAACATAACCGTTACCGTAGTAATGCAGATGCTACATGTAACAAAAATTTTCCTTTTATTTGAGTCATCTATGCAGTCTTATCATTCAGAGACAGCTTGCTGTGTCTGCACTGCAAGCACCAAAGTAGCATAAATGGGACACAACCAATTCATTTCTGTGGCAATATACTAATTTCTTTGCATAAAGTGCAAACCTAATTCAGTCACATTAGTCACAATTTCTCCCACATGTTTTGTGGAATACAACTTATATTTCTGTGGCACTTGTTATATGTAAACAGACGTTTCACAATGTTTTCCAGGACTGTGCACAACAATGGAGGGAGGGAGGGGAAAAAGGAGAGTATCAGCAGAGAGCATAATACTTGGTTGAAGAGGGTCTGAAGAACAATTTTAAAAATGGGAAGGATGGTGGCAATGCAGAAATGCTGATGTTTAGAGTTTCAGGTAGCAAGGGAAGATTGTTTGAAAGGCTGGCCGCCGATGGTGGAGCACAGAGGCTGTGGAATTAAAATTAGGCCAGTGTTGGGGGACCAGAGAATCTGCACAGGGATGCATGGCTAGAGGAGATCAAAGAGGTAGAGAGAAATAAGCTTATGGAGGGATTTGAAGGTGAGCGTGAGCACCTTACAGTTGACTCTCGGACACAGGGAGCCAGTGGAGCTTGGCGAGGACAGAGGTAATGGGGATGCAAGCTCCGTGTAGGTGAAGATACGGGTTGCAGCATTCTGGATGATTCATTTGTGAATGGTAGAATTGGGGGAGGCCAACAAAGAGAACATTGGAAAATTCCAGCCACATGCTGATAAAAGCATTGATCAAGGTTTCAGTGGCAGAGTGAGAGAGGTGGGGTGAACGTGGTTGATGTTTCAGATGTGAAAGAAAGTGTTGCTTGTAACAGAGCAGGAGTGGGAAAGGAAGCTGTGCTCGGGTCAAGCAGCATGTCAAAGTTCTCCCTTCCTGGCACTTTTAAAGGCATAATCCAGAGCATGCAAGATATACACCTAGGATCAGCAAATCTAAATTAACAAGCTTGACTATAAATAGTTGACCAAAAAAAATCAGAAGCAAAACAAGGAAAAATAGCCTCTACAAATCATGCAGGGAGAAAGAAGAAGGTACTGACTCGGATTAATATAGGACCTTGCAGATATATGTTAAAAGAGCGGTCAAAGGAATAAAGTGAGACATGGAGTTGCAGGTGTGTAATATTCTGAATTATTACATTGTCCAGTATTCACAAAGGAAGACACGAGCAACACACCCGCCTTAAGTAACCTATGCAGAATTAATGGCTTTGATATAAATAAGATGGACATCCTCAACAGGGCAAAAGGGCTAAAAAAAACTAGAGGTAGATGGTATTTATCCCAGACTACTGAGAAACAAAGGAGGAGATTTATGAAGTGCTGACAGTGATGATGAGGGAGTTGATGAACACTGCAGAGGTACCAGGAGACTGAACAGGCTAACATGCAGCCCATTTTCAACTGATCCATGAACCTTACTTCAATACCATGTAGAATGATGGAATTGGCCAGCAGGAGTAAACCTGAAAAATCATGGTATTATAACCTCATAAGCATCAGTCAGTATGGATTCAGAAGGCGAGGTTTTTACTTGACCAACCTCCTTGACTTTTTTGTGGATGTGACATCCCAAATGGACTGTGAAAACCCACATAACTTGGTGTTCCAAGGCTATATTAAAAAAAAGCATGCAACAAAGATCCTCATGAAGGGCTGGTAGTTAAGCTCAAAGCTGTATGGATTTAGGGTGAATCTTGGGAATAAATGAGATATCGGCTGAAGGGAAGAAGAACAGTAGTTATTTATTAGAGGAATGTCAGGATTGGGGGAGGTGCGGGTGAGTGCCCAGTGGAGTGCCCCAGGGATCAGTCCTGGCATCACTACCATTTCCAGTTTATATCAATAACTTGGACTCAGACACTTAGTGCAAATTGGTCAGACAGGTGGATGAAACCAAACTATGAAGGACAGTTGATTCTGAAGAGGCAGCTCAGGAAATATAAAATGAGTTGGACGAAATAAGGCAAATAAAATTTAATATGGACAAGCATAAAACACTGCATATAGGAATGAAAAATGGACGACATACGCGGTCCATGAATGGTACAAAAACAGCTAAAGAGAAAATTGAATGACATCTAGCGGTCTCGGCAGACACATGTCCAACTATTACAGAGCAGCAATCAAGAAACCAAAACAACATACTACAAGTCAAAGGAAGTCATGCTCAGACCATATGTTGCACAAGTCAGACCATATGTTGCACAAGTCAGACCATACCTTGAGTTTTGTGTTGGGCTCTGGTTAACATCGGAGATCTGAAATATGAGTAAAGACTGGAGGAACATGACCTTTTCAGTCTTTGAGACCTCCAGACTAGATTATTCCAATGCTCTCCTAGCCGACCTCTCATCCTCCACCCTCCGAAAAATTTAGCTCGTCCAAACCTCTGCTGCACATATCCTATCCCACACCAAGTCCTGTTCACCCATCACCCCTGCCCTTGCTGACCTACACAGGTCCAACACCTTAAATTTAAAATTCTCATTTTGAGGTTTAAATCCCTTCATGGCCTTGCCTGTCCCTATTTCTGTAACCCCCCTATACCTCCCCCTGAACGCTGTTTCACTGACTCTGGCCTTTTGTGCATCCCCCTCACTACTGGCAGCCATGCTTTCACCCATCTTCCCATGCTCTAGAATTCTCTCCCTAAACCCATCTGCCTCTCCACATCCCTCCCGCCTTTAAGGCCCAGTTAAAACCCACCTCTTTAACCATTCTTTTAGTCACCCTGGCTAATAGCTCCTACTTTGTCTAGGAGTATATTTTTGTCTGATTATACCTCTGTGAAGTGTCTTGGGATGATTTTCTACGTTATAGGCACTATATAAATGCAAGCTGTTGTTGTCACTGAAAGGATGAGGCTGAAATAATCTAAGAGATTTCCAAGATATTAAATGGTTTAAAAAAGCTAAATTTAAATTTATGCTTCAAACTAAATTGTGGAGGTAGGATAAGGAGACACAGGTTCAAACTGGTAAAAGGCAAAGTAGATCTGAAGTTAAGAAGTTCTTCACAGAAAGAGTAGCCAATACATGGAATGGATTTCCAGGTAAAAAAGTAGAGACAGAAACCCTGGAATTATTTAAGAAAAAAAATAGTTGCTGCAATGAGGGAAGTAGTGTCTTACTCATTGGATGAACTAAGATGGGTCGAATGGCCTTCCTTATCTGTATTTATCGTGTGAGATGAACTGTATAGAGATGACACTGTTTGGGATGGCACGGTCAACAGCATCAAGGCAGCAGAGAGGTCAAGGAAGATGAGGAGGGACAATGACCTGTGGATGCACTAACAGGTGATGGAACAGGTGACTTTGACCAGTGTGGTTTCAGTGCTGGGTGGGAGCCTGATTATAGGAATGGTGACAGGTTACTTATTCTTTATCCGCACAGAATTAACACAAAAGTTAAGATGCACCACAAATAACCTATTAGCATGTCATCTTTTTATGTTTTGATCAGTCAACTGTCTGACAAACACAAAAACCATTCAGCTTGCTTAAGAGTTTTCAAACCAAGCTACTAAGGAAGCCACAGGTTTTATTGTTCCCTACATCATCCATCAAATTACTGAATCTGCCAGAGGTCTAACAGTTCCAACGTCATCTCAGAGTTATTTTCATCCCAAAGAAGACAGTCACTCAACTGACGAGAATGGTCAGCAGCATAACTCATGACAAAATGTGCGATGGTGATGCCACTAATCCTCCTGACCACAACATGACCGCAAACTACACACCTTTAAATGGCAGTTCCATAAGTTGGGTTAGAAATGTACCTTTCAGTATAACTGAACAGCCTATACAGCATGGGCCAAAGGAAGGCATATCAAGGGCTTGACTCAACAACTGAACAAAAAGAAAAATACTGTAGATGCTGGAAATCAGAAACAAAATGCTAGAGAGACACTGAGCAAGTCAGGCAGCATCTGTGAAGAAAACAGACTTGATGTTTTGGGTAGGGATCCTTCCTCAGCACTTCACAGATGCTGCCTGACCTGCTTAGCGTTTCCAGTGGTTTCTGTTTTTATTTTAATTAAAACTGGGTGGATGAGCAATGCAGAAATTTACTACACTGTTCACACATTTAATCGCATAACATGTTGGTCCACACAACGTTTAAAAATGTACACACAGCCAATTCAGTGAAGCCTAAAGTGGGTCCGGAAAAGTCAAAGAAACAAAAGTTTAAAGAAACTCAAAGTACAAAAGGAATAAAATCATTTGCATCAATATGTGCACTAATTGTCTGTTTGCAACTGCATAGAACTTCCTAGTTAAACTGCAAATGTGATGAATTAGTCGAGTGTAGCGCACACCATGAGAACCAGTGCATGGTCACAGAAAAGGTTACATGAGACCCATCAACTCTCACTCATTTGGATCTAAAAGGACACCCAGTTTGATGCATCAGATTATATATTTAAAATAAAACTCAATGTTTAAATGGATCTGCAAACTGGTTCCTTCTATTTTGATTGCAAGGGACATGGCCCGAATACTGGCAGCTTTGGTTTAAACCCTTCTGGATTAGCTTACATTTGTTGTATGCTATCTGGCAATGTCATTCGCTTAACATTGGTCACAGTCAACAGCAATGAAGGCCCCAAACTGCAACTGTTTTCTGCGCCGGTTGGCCCTCCCGGCCCGGCCCGGCCCAGCCCAGCCCCCACTGCTCACCAGCAGCTGCTGTTTCTGCACAAACCCATTTCATTCTCCGGCAAAGCCTAGGGGCGGGTCAAAAATTTCCCACTAACCAATTAGGAGGCAGGATATCGCAGGCTTGGCGTTGATTGACAGCTGTCCAACCAATCGGAGCACGAAAGGGGGGCGGGAACAGGAGCAGGCCCTGCGAAAAGCAGCGGCTTCTCGTACTTCCACACGGGCCCGGGGAAGCACGACCTGCCGGTTAGGCGTCACGGCGAGAGCGCTTAAATCTCGTGTTTCCCTGCGCCCGGGCAGCAGAAAAGTCAAAAAGGGAAAGGGGGGGGGGATGGGAAGGAGGAGGAGGAGGAGGGAGATAAAGCAATGAAGGCGCTGGGAGAGCGGAGCCCATCCGTCCGCGGGCTGAGAGTGTAACGGAGCCGAGGCCTACGCGACGCTCACCTTCCTGCGCGACATTCTCCTCCTCCGAAAGCCGCTGCTCACCTTCACCGGGGACCGACCGACCGACCGACCGCCCGCGACAATCGCGAGCCACTCGCGCCGTTGGCCGTTGTTGTTTTCCGCCACTTCCGGTTGCAGGGCGCGCACACAGCCGGAAGCCAGCCCGCCTTGCATTCCGGGCGGAAGAGATTTACCTTCGCCTTCAGCCATCAGTTCCTGTTTCACGACAGCGATATATGTCCCGAAGTCAGGCTGGTGAGGGGAACGTCGTCCAGGTTGACACTGCATGTTTCGATTTCAGATGAGATGTTAAGCTGGGATCCTGAATGCTTGTTCAGATAAAAGATCCTATGCAAAGAAAAGCAGGGTGTTCTCCTGGTGTCCTACCCAAAATTCCTCCCTCGGCCACCACCCACCGAAAACAAATTAACTGGTTATTCATCTCATTTGCTGTTTGTGGGATTTTGCTATGATTACAACAAGGCTTTGCTCAGTGGTTTTACTACGTTTATAACCAGGCTTAGCTCACCTCTGAGTCAGAAAGTCATGGGTTTTTCAGCATGTACTCTAGGATGACCCTTCAGTACCTTCCTGTAAGAAGTCCCATCTTTCTGATGAGACATTAAACTGAGGACTGCCTGTTCAGGTAGAAATAAATGCATAGGGAATTTCCCCAGTGTCCTGGCCCACATTTATCCCTCAACCAACACCACTAAAAAAAATTGATCATCTAGTCACCAATCTCATTCTGTTTGTGGGACATTGCTGTGCACAGATTGGTTGCTGTGTTTGCCTACATTACAACAGTGACTACACCACAAAAGTATTTACTAGCTGTGAAGCAGTTTGCCACATCTTGAGGACCTGAAAGTTGCTGTATAAATACAAGTTCTTTCTTTACTGGAAAAAATACTAATGGTTCATTACTGCCTTCCTCTCCATGCATCTGATCCTGTCACCTCCCCCACCTGCCCATTCTATTTGTCGTTATAAGTTGGTTGGTTCATATTGAACCAAAAAACATTTAGGAAATGGTACTAGGGGCAGAGCTGTGCCAATTCCTTGTGTTCTTAATCTGGTCTATTCTCACTTTGTTTAACAATGAGACGAGGGTGGGTATGCCGAGATAGTCCCACTTCCCAGCAGTACTTTGTAAATATCTTTCTTGCTAACAGCATTGGCACATGTTTGATAGCAAGTAATCTACCATCCTTCTAGCAGAGGACTCTTGCATGAGAAAGATGGTACTTGCATAAAACCCAACTCCATTGTGAATTTTGTTCAAACCAGCACCAAGCCATACAAGCATAAATCACTAAAGGTACACTGAACTTAAGGGTGCAGCTATGCTGGCACTTTCACATTAATGGAAAGCAGTTTTGGATGCACATCAATACAAAAGTGTCAGTTACCTCCAGAGACTACAGACCACAGTAAAGTTCTCCAGGGAGTCATCCCACATTGGTTTGAGTGCCCAGTGAGTGCAATATAACTCAAGCCTAAGGCAGCATTTTTACTGCTATTTCTGCTTTGATACAAAGTGATTTTGAATGCACATCAATGCAAAAGTAGCAGTGTAACTCAGACGACTACCAAGCACACCAAAGCTACTTTTACATTAGCCTTAGAGGAACACTTGTGGTGTTGCTTTCCGACATGTGGGTCTCACACAAAGTAAATTTGCTGGATTTAAAAAAAAATTCATTCTATGAGCATCGCTGGCAAGGCCAGAATTTATTGCTCATTCCTAGTTGTCCTTGAGAAGGTGGTGGTGGGCTGAGGTAAAAGACCTCCGTTCCCCCATCCCCCCCATCATTTCACACAAAACCGACAGTGATATTAGTCTGGATTTACAATTCTCAAAGCTTGCAAATAAATCCAGTCTAATACTGTGTCCAGATTCCATTATTTGAAGGGGCTTCTCCTCAATTTCTGGTTGCACTTCAGTCCCACACTCCTGATCTTTGGTCACCCGGTGCAGAGGTGGGCAGGCAAGTCGGAGGACCTCCTCTTGGGTCTGCTCCCGGGCCTGGCCAAGGTGACAATTCACAGGTCCAGGTTGGACGCGGCCTGGGGGGTGGTCGCTCTGGCTGCCTGCCTCTCTTCCGCGGCTTTGTCCGTGCCTGGATGGCCCTGGAGACGGAGTATGCAGTGTCTGCCAGCACGCTTGAGGCCTTCCGCGACCGGTGGGCACTCCAGGGACTGGAGTGTGCAGTGGACACGGGTGGAAACATTATTATTTAAATTGTTAAGTTTCCTTTGTCTTTTTTATAATTTGGTTTTTATTAGTTGTACCCCTCTAAAAAGGGGGCACTTTTGTTAGATCTTTTATTTGATGTCACTGGGGCAACCCAGTGTCTCCTTAAGGGTTAATTAAAAGCGGAATATTGTGTCCAGCTTTGGGTTTGGTTAGACCGCCAGACTAATTTGGATTTCATAAACGATCTAATACTCATACCTTCTTTACTTGAAATAAATCCGGACAAGAAATGGTTTCTAATTCACATTTTACATGATTTCAAATCTGTTCAATTAGTACATTGAACAAATATGCAATGAAGGAAAAAGAATAGGAAAAATGCAATCAATGCCAAAACGAACATAAACCCGACAATTGTTTTACATTAAATATTATTAAAGATCTTGCACTGGGTGTGCAATTCCTGTTCGCAAACCTTATTTCCTGTTGTCACTATTTTTGGTCACACTTTTATGTCAACATTTACCATTGTAAATTGCTGTGTAAACACTTTGCATTCAATTATACTGTGTCAACTGTCATGATGCAGTTACAGATTATGGTCACAAGCTGACCCTTTAGAGTGAGATTCTGAATTCTCTCTCAACTCCATCACCAACCTGCAGCTAAAAAAAACTTATATCAATCAACTGAATGTGGGGAACGTCAAAGACAATTTATCAGTATTCTGTTAAATGTCCGGTGTATAAAATAATAAAGAAATCCTCAGGTACATTTCACAAATTTATGCCCCTCCCTCCCCTCCTATGGAACTTCACTTAGCAGAAGCACATGTTGGGAATTCAGTGGACCCCACACAGGACTCTCCGCCCATTCATCTTCGAGACAAAATATTTTAACTGGATAATACATAGAATATAAACTGATAAACTGCAAGAGAAAGGACCAATATTTTCTTTCCACTTATAATAAATGGAGCTCTGTGATACAAGCAAGAAAGTAATGGAATCACAAAACATGTAAATGTGTATTTTAATACTTGAAATGTGGTAAATATACTTTAAAAATTGCCATGATCATTGCCTAGGGGAATTATTTATATGTATATATTAAATATCTATATTAAAAATCTTACACCTGCATGCATTTCCTGACATTTTCAATTCTAAATTCCTGTGTGCACATTTATAATGGAAATTGCCTGTGTAAGCTGATCACACTGGAATTACACCTTCCCACCAGTGATAGTTTTGCTTCAGTTTTGCATTTCCCTACTCCTCAGCCTCTAACTGAGAAACCCAAATGCTCCAATCAACTCTTATTTCTCGAAGTGCCATGCACTGTGCTATAAAATTATATAAAAATAAGGCGAGAATGTATAATTAAAAAATGGGGACTGAATCATGCCTATCTGCCCTGGTCCAGTTATTCCCTGTCTTCCAAGCCCGCTTCACCTGGAGACCGAAAGCACCCTAGACGCTGGAAACACTCAACAGGTCAGGCAGTATCTGTGGAGACAGAAACAAGAGTTAATGTTTCAGGTCATTCAGAACTGAATAAAGATTCACCTGGAGACGGTCTTGACTCGCCTTGTGCAACTCCCCAGGAGCTAGAACACCTCTGCTTATAAAAATGAGTACGTGACTCAAATATCATTTATCAAACTCCCGAGTGCTGTGTAGATGTGATTAAAGAATAAACAATGAAATTGTGGGTGGGTCCGGATTGTACCAGGCGCTGGATACTGAAATGTTAGTTTCTTCGGGAGTTTGGACAAGTTGAAAGTGACCGCGGACCAGGTATGTAAACGGAGGGGGGGGAACGTGTAAACATTCAGCGGTCACTCGAGCAAAGAAAGCGGGTAAAGAGTGGGAGAGTTTCGTTCGAAGATGTGTGCAATTGTGGCCCGAGATCGTGAATGAAAAGGGGAGAGAAAGTCCACTCGGACAAGCGGTCCCGAGTACTGCGAGCGTCCGGTCAATATCGGGGCAGACACAACACTGAAACAGGTCTGGGCACCGGTCACATTTATTTAGGAAACAGATTATCGTTTTCTGCAGAAGAAAATTTAAACTTTTTTTCACTCACAGAGGAATAATTTTGTATTTACTGGAAAAAAGAAAGCTGACCGTGTGATTTTTAGAATATAAGACAATTTGAAACGAGATAATATAATGTATCATCTGGTCTGTCCCAGTGTAAGGTGTTTATTTGGACCTACTTTTCACTGTTAACACTAACAGCTGTTGTTTGGATCTTTTCGACCAATATTTCTATTTATTCTGACCCATTTCTGCCAATTCCTCTCTATGTCAAAATATGGAAATACACAGCCTGTCGGTTTGTTCCATACGGTCTTCTGTGGGAAGAAATTTCAGCCGTTAAATAAAATGACACTTCAGTCAATGCTCACCTTTTAACAATAGGACTATTCAGGGGCTTTTGTTCTTGGTCTATTGGTTGTTAATGGGCCAGGCCGGGCGAAAGGGAAGTGATCAGTGGGGTGTTCGGCAGCTGAAGTAATCCCCATTTACAAGCACAACGGAATTAATTTGGAGGGAGGGGGAACGGGAGAATTCATGCCTGGAGCTAAAATTGTTTTAATGGTTTGCTCTTCAATGAATCTACTCTACTTCATCCAATGAAGACATAAAGCGGGAACTCACCCCCCCAATCAGTCCATAGTCAACTGTTTTGGTTTATATGGTATTTTATCCACTGCAAATAAAAAAACACTTGTTACAATTTATAAACAGAAATTCGTTGGAAATCTGAAAATTCACAGCAGGTCAGTCAACATCTGAAAGGGGAAGAAAGTTCTTACATTTAAATAACTTTCATAGAATCATAGAAAATTTACGGCACAGAAGGAGGCCATTCGACCTATCGTATCCGTACCTGCCGAAAATGAGCCACCCAGCCTAATCCCACTTTCCAGCACTTGGTCCGTAGCTTTGTAGGTTTCGGCACTTCAGGTGCACATCCAGGTACTGAGTTGAGGGTTTCTGCCTCTACCACCCTTTCAGGCAGTGAGTTTCAGACCCCCACCACCCTCTGGGTGAAAAGAAATGTCCTCAGCTCTCTCTAATCCTCTTACCAATCACTTTAAATCTCTGCCCCCTGGTTATTGACCTCTCTACTAATGGAAATAGGTCCTTCCTATCCACGCTATCTAGGCCCTTCAATTAAATCATCCCTCAGCCTCCTCTGTTCCAAAGAGAACAATTGTAAACAATTTTACAACACCAAGTTATAGTCCAACAATTTTATTTGAAAATCACAAGCTTTCTGAGGCTTCCTCCTTCCTCGGCTCTAGTTTATGGAGGGTGGAAGCTGGATGGCCAGCCAAGAAAGCATTGGAATAGTCAAGTCTTGAGGTAACAAAGGCATGGAGGAGGGTTTCAACAGCAGATGAGCTGAGGCAGGGGTGGAGACAAGCGATTTTACATAGGTGGAAATAGGCAGACTTGGTGATGGAGCAGATATGTGGTCGGATGCCAAAATTGCAAATGGTCTGGTTCAGCTTCAGGCATTGCTAACTCATTGTGCCATCCTGTTTCCTACAACTTTGACCAAGCTTTTGGTCACCTGTCGTAATATCACCGTGTGTGGCTCGGTGTCAAGTTTTGTTTGATAATGCTCCTGTGAAGCGTCTTGGGACGTTTTACTACATGAAAGGTGCTATATAAATGCAACTTGTTGTTATTGTTGTTGCCAGGGCCTGACTTTAATCCTTTGCTCCCACTTCAAAATTCTAGTTACATGAATCTGGTGCAGTTTAGATGATTTTTTTTAGGGTAAGTTATAAATAGCATAAAATGCAAACCGAGTAATGGCTGCTCACATTGAAAGGTTATCTCAAACTCGATTTTTAAAAAAAGTTGTTTCCCAAAAATAGTGTTTGGCATTGTGAATGTTCTGTTACAAGTTGTAAGTTAATAATTTATGAATATATATCTTTGCCTGGTCATTCAAGATACTTTCAGGGAGAAGGCAGGAGGGGTAATTAGCAAGGAACTAAAAATTGAAAGAACAAGGACACTTTTCATTATCGCACTCATTTTCTCACCCAAAAACAAATGAAGGGCAGAAACGGCGCTGAAATAAGGAGAAGCTTGTCAAGGAATAAGGAGATCAGAAGCTGTTCAAAGAAGGCTAGGAAAACAAGCGAGAAAGAAAGATTTGTCCGTTGCAAGCCTGGGAGAAGTGAAAGACAGAGGAATTGGAAAGAGCAGGAAACAAAGAGTCGTACAAGGTCAGTGAAATGGTTAAAACCAGGTATAAACGGAATGGCATCAACATGGTCTGAAGTATTTAGAAATGGATGCCACACATACAAATTTGATAATGAACAGGTTATGAGATAAAAGATTCTGATGTTAGTCAAACTGCATCATGGATAATTATTGAGCTTGATTTACTTCCACCATTTCCCCCACCCCCACCCTCACCTCCTGCCCTCTGAGGAAAACTATATTAGTTGTTGTAAGAATATGGATATATTTTTACATTACTTTTATTTCTAACAAAGACAGAACAGTAATGTAGACAGAATTGGTTTAAACTGTGCTCTCGCAAATCCTGTCTTTTCCCCTCAATGACACTAATAACATTGATGAGTTTCAGGGCCCAAAACATTGTACTGTATGGATAGGCACATATAGATTATTAAATAAGTAAGCTAGGTGGATAATATTGAGCTTAAAGGGTTGTTAGGCTTTTAAAACACAGGCTTTTGATCACAGCAGGGGATAGTGTAAGAAAGGAGATTGCTGCAATATAAAAGGCAATAGGTTGCTATAGAGCATACTTCAAAGGTTTGCACAACAAAGCTATGACTCGGGAGAAGCAATGATAGGAAGTAACAGTATGGGATGAAAAGACATGAGGCCTCTCATGCCTGTCTAGCTATCAAAGAACTGGGGAGTCATAAAACACCCGATAGTGTTGCATCCAGCTGGAAGTAGAAATGATATAAAAAGAGCTACGATGTTTGACTGTAAGAAGTTTAGCTTCACTGACAGGACCAGGTAATTATTTGTAGGTAACATGTAAATTATAAGTCATTCTCGCGACTTCCCCCTAGAAGTTTCAGATGTGGGGCTAAATGTGTACTATACCGAATTAACTGTTAAATGATGGATGTTTTGAAGAAAGAATAAATTAAGTTAATTCTCAGACATATTACTGTCTCTAGCTTTACGAATCCGTTAAAAGGATAAGGAAGGAGTTATCCAACAGTTGTCATCAAATAATGTACTGGGCTCAAGTTGAGAAGGAAAAGGGCATGTGGGCACCATTCTAGTCTCCAAAACAGCAACGTTGGATGGTGTATTTGACATTGGCTGCACAGCTCCTTCCGTGCCACGGGAACGAAAAGCATAAGACGAAATAAGGTTGGACAATTATTGGCACAAGTGTGTTTATATGTATGGGGCAACACTGGCAATCCTGCTCATGATCACTATCCTGCAGTTCATGGTAAAAAAACATATTAATAATAATCAAAGAATAATACTTATAGCTTAATAGACTAGAAGGTACTTTGCTCAATTGCTAGTCTGTGAGTTAGCTGAGTTAACTAACCGGGCAGCAGTAGAAGCTTTAGAAGTGGCTTCAGTACTCCTAGACTGAGGAGGAGCAAGGAATCAGTCAGGCTTCCCCTCCTGATTGCTATCCAGTGCACTCTGCTTAAAGGTGCGTAGGCATCTGGTGAGAACAGCATCAGCCTTGGGTGTGATACTCTCCAAGGTCAGTTAGCCTTCTCACACTCACTACTGAGGGTCACGCATGAAGCATGGCTACTTTGTTGAGGTACCAGTGCGCTGTCAGCACCCATGGAACCGTACTGTAGTAGCAATCAGGAGAAAATTGGATGGAAAAACCTCATTGTACCAGGTATAGTGAGTATGTGGGTGCTTTGCCAGCTATCCTTCAACATTTTGCAGCACTTTGTCCATTTTAGAAAGCTTTTATATGAGTTCTGCAGTATTATTATCAAATAAATTATTTTTCACACTACAACTTCCAATGATCACACATTGTGCTGTTAAAAAACAAAATTCAGGGCAGAATTCAGGGCTGCCCATAGGAATTCTTTAGACATCAAGCAATAAACGCATTGTGGAATAAAGAGAAGGTGCTGCTTGTAATGAAGTGCAAGTTTCATCAAAAAAAATAGGTCAATTGGATAGTGGTGGAATCAGACAGGAGGTGATGAGTAGAATCCTCTCCCTGGTGGAGTAGCTGGTGATTCAGGGTACGATTCTTTGCTTAGTATGGGCCATCTGATGATCCAGCCCAGATGGGCAGCACATTAATGGACAAATGTAAGGAGTCTTACACACCAGGTTATAGTCCAACAGCTTTATTTGAAATCACAAGCTTTCGGAGCTTTCCTCCTTCATCAGGTGGAAAGCTCCGAAAGCTTGTGATTTCAAATAAAGCTTTTGGACTATAACCTGGTGTTGTAAGACTCCTTACATTTGTCCACCCCAGTCCATCACCGGCATCTCCACATCATTAATAGACAAGTTCTACAACTGCTCTTGAGTTTGTATAAAATGGTTTTTGATACTTATTAACACAAACTTAAGAACATAAGAACATAAGAAATAGGAGCAGGAGTAGGCCAATCGGCCCCTCGAGCCTGCTCCGCCATTCAATAAGATCATGGCTGATCTGATCCTAACCTCAAATCTAAATTCATGTCCAATTTCCTGCCCGCTCCCCGTAACCCCTAATTCCCTTTACTTCTAGGAAACTGTCTATTTCTGTTTTAAATTTATTTAATGATGTAGCTTCCACAGCTTCCTGGGGCAGCAAATTCCACAGACCTACTACCCTCTGAGTGAAGAAGTTTCTCCTCATCTCAGTTTTGAAAGAGCAGCCCCTTATTCTAAGATTATGCCTCCTAATTCTAGTTTCACCCATCCTTGGGAACATCCTTACCGCATCCACCCGATCAAGCCCCTTCACAATCTTATATGTTTCAATAAGATCGCCTCTCATTCATCTGAACTCCAATGAGTAGAGTCCCAATCTACTCCACCTCTCCTCATATGTCCACCCCCTCATCCCCGGGATTAACCGAGTGAACCTTCTTTGTACTGCCTCGAGAGCAAGTATGTCTTTTCTTAAGTATGGACACCAAAACTGTATGCAGTATTCCAGGTGCGGTCTCACCAATACCTTATATAACTGCAGCAATACCTCCCTGTTTTTATATTCTATCCCCCTAGCATTAAAAGCCAACATTCCGTTGGCCTTCTTGATCACCTGTTGCACCTGCATACTAACTTTTTGATTTTCTTAAATGCACAATTTAGGAGTCAAGTTAGCAATCTGACTGCTGATCACACTCAAGGCAAGAGGTGTGAAACTATTTCCAGGAGGTGGCATCACCTAGGCCTTGCACTGACTACTATATAGCCTTAGCCTTGTGTGATGTCAAGTCCCAGGTGGTCCATTACACTTAAATTTGAATGTCTCTAATATTAGCAGTGACCTAGTGCTGTCATTGGCTCTGTCCTAACATTGAAAGGCAATTGGAGTGTGCAAACATGCATGTGCAGAACTCTTTTGTTGCTGGCCAGACTCCAATTTGGAGCCAACAGCTTAAGTGGTCTGCTGACTTTGCATTGCACTATACAGGTACCAGTTTGACATAGGTAAATGTTACCATGAACTTGTATTCAAGGCAAATTAGATTTAGCCTGGTTGAAAGTACAGTGTCATTTTTCAATTTTTCTTCATTTCTCCTTCTTTCCCCCCAGTAATGGGCCACTGCCTTTTGTCAACAAAATTTACAAAGTTGCTTCAAGAATCATTTAAAGCTGGAAAAGTCAGATCAGACTTTTAACATATGCAATGCTCAGCTGCTAGATACATGGCAATTACATGTAAGGAAAGGAACCAGTCAGGTTTGTGTAATACAGAATGTAAGATTAGACAGATATTCTGGAAGTTAGCTTGATTTATATTTGGAGGGGAAAAAGAGAATCGTCCCTCAGGAGAATAAATGGGTTAGATAGAGTCCATAATGCAGTATCACTTCAAGAAAGCAGTCATAATGTCCCTGAGAGCTCAGGAACTGAAGTGTCTGTGTGGTGGGTCTAGGAGAAGAATATCTTGGTGTGCTGCACTGATATCTTGTTCGTAGTTAATTCCACAGCATACCTTCAATCTGTGCTGCTTGTTTGTTCTTCTTATACCTGTTTACCTGAAATAATGGGAATTTCAGATTCTTTCTGTATCTGATAGAGCTAATTGTACAAGATCTAAAGAAGGAACAAGCTTGTTGGGCCAAATAGGTTTTTCACATTCTGGT